>NC_060040.1:4257500-5457500 GCF_905333055.1 Maniola jurtina | reverse complement strand
TAAATGAAAGCTAGTGCTACTTAGAAAAGATCGTTCACATTTTGATTAAAAATACTAATTTTATGTTTAAGTATCAAAATTAGTTTTGAAGTTTTATCTTGACTCTAAAAGGAATTTTTTGTTAATAAAGATAAAATTTTGCCACGACTATAATTTGAGACTGTTAATTTTCATCTCTTGGAAAAACTAATCTACCTAAGTACCTACTTTTAATACGAAGCTCTCACAAAGATTGTAGATAATTACCAATTAGAATTAGATTGTAGGTACTTAGGTACTTAGCTACTTATAAGTTTGTTTTTAAATACCAAAACTTGTATTATTACATTAGGATACAAAATTAATTGCCTAAGTAGGTACCTACTTAGGTACCTATGATATGTTTGCTGCCTAGAAAAATAAATTTGGCGATGTGCATTTTTAAAATTAATTTTGATTTTTCGGAAAAATAATAGTTCTTATCATTAGTTATTTACTTACTCATCAAAATGGGCCATTTTGTCCCAAGGTAGGTATTAGGGGTAATTTGATGAGATTTGACTTGCAAAAAATACTGAAGTAATAACGGATCGTGACTCTGGAGGTATATTTAACTATAAAAGTTGTGAAAACTTATAAAATTAAGTTAGAGTTAAACCACTATTGATCGACTTACCAAAAGTGTAAATCTCGCAAACTTAGATTAAGCTTATGCAATTTCCATCGGCGCCCTCGAATTATGCGCGTTAACTTGAAAAGCATGTGGTGTCCCAGAAAACTATTTAGCAAGGCTTTTATCTCATTTTCATCCGAAGTACAAAGTTTGGTGAAGTTGTTAAACACAACAGGTGTTCGAGATGTTGCAATATTAGAACCTTTTTTTAAAAGCTCTGAGTATGTAACATATTTCTTTTTTCTAACTAGCCGCCAAGTACCGCCAAGTTTGCACGTATCATGAAATATTAAAAAATATAGGTACAAAGTACATAACGATGCCACATAACGAGTAAAGTAGGTACGTATAAATGAAAATGGCCTTAAGTGCAGATATATTAGGTGAGAATTTTTTCAGAAAAAAATGAATAAAAGTTCCATACGAAACTTCGGCTATAATATAAGAGCTTTAATAAATAAGAGAACAGTGTGTTAAGAGCGTAAGTAGTAACAAAGAATAAGAATAACGACAATGAGGCCACAAAACTGAAGCTGACACATAAGGTACTCATAGTAAGCAGGCGATAAAACAATTTAGCTTAGGGTCAATGGGTCTATTATGCACCCTTGCTTGATATGTTTAATTGTTACCTATGAGATGAAGTTTTCCTAAGGCGCCGGCCGGGTGGCGGCGCGGCGGGGCGTCGGGCGTCGCAGGGCGGAGCTTCGAGCCCACAAAGCGCCGCTCAGTCGGTGGGCAGCCGCCATTCGGGACATACACCCGCTGCTACCGTGTGAAAGGCTGACATGCCACGCGACTCGCGATGTGGTTCCTACCGCGTGAATATTTATGACGCGATCACCCACTTTGCCTCATTATAAATGGCACTGCCGACCCCGATGCCTCACCGCAACTCGCACACGACTATAAAATGCCAATAAAACGAACTATCGTGAATAGACTTGAGCGCCGAAATTTTAACATTGTAGTGTATGTGTTATTCTACTGCTATGTCGTCGACAGGAGCACCGCAGCCGAAATGCCGCACGAGTGCGCCTACCGCACAGCTGAGACGGAAACGTCGGAGGACGCTGTGCTTTTCTGCAAAATCCGAACGATAAGCAGTTTGGATCACCTGTTACAAAATATTAGTCGGACACACTTCGACGATGTTATTTCCTTACACGTTCAATGCAGTGAAATTCTTTTCTTTGAAAGCACGCTTGCAGCGCAAACGGAAAGGACTTCCGGTAAACATTCGAACCTAGGCAAGCTTAGAGATCTTGTCATTGACAAATGCAAGATACGTCAGATACCGGCGCGTGCATTTGAGAATTTCAAGGATCTAAAATCTTTGCACGTGACTACACACAACAGTGAATGGTCTGCGATGACTATGGAGTTGCATGAACATGCGTTTTCGGGACTCAGTGAGTTAATCGAGTTAGATTTAAGTGACAATAATATTTGGAGCACTAAAACTGACACGTTCTGCTCATTGTACAGTTTAAAAACTTTGAATCTGACCAGAAATCATTTGCAAAATATCAAAACTATAGGATTCTCCGATTCGACGCGGGAACAAAACTTGAGTGTGAAAAGTTGTAATTTAGTATTAGAAACTCTCGATATGTCTTATAACGATTTGATTGTGATAACTGAAAATAGTTTGTCCAAATTACGTTCACTGTCGAAGTTATTTTTACAAGACAATGCAATATCTGCTCTCGAGGATGGTGCTTTCGAGGGTCTTATAAGTTTGCAAGTATTGAATTTGTCTAGTAACTTTATGAATAGTATTCCACCTGATATATTTTCCGATACGAAATCTTTAAAAGAAATTATACTTAGTAACAATACGATAAATGTTTTACCCCCTGGTCTTTTTAGAGGTTTGGAACAACTCCAAGTATTAGACCTTTCTAATAACGAACTAACTAGTCAGTGGATAAATAAAGGTACACTCGTAGGGCTGCTGCGTATGGTGATATTAAATATTTCATACAACAGACTTACTAAGATCGACCGTTTTATGTTCCAAGATTTATACAGTTTGCAAAAACTAAACTTAGAGCATAACGAAATATCGATAATCGATGAACACGCTTTCGAAGAACTTCGGAACTTACATTCTCTCACACTTTCGAATAATAAACTCATACATGTGCATACTAACATATTCACTGACTTGCACGTCTTACACGAGTTATTTCTAGATAATAATAAAATTAAACACATAGACGAATATGCCTTTGAAAACATGACTACAATTGAAGATTTAGGTCTTAATGACAACTTGTTACCGGCAATACCGACCTCAATTCGAAAATTACGGTCTCTCAGATCGCTGGATATCGGGAACAACAATATAACCCATTTGAATCGAGAAAACTTTCGTGGTCTGACAGAACTTTTTGGTTTGCGTCTCGTAGATAACAAAGTTACTCATTTAAATGAAGATACTTTTGAACATTTGCCTCAGTTACAGGTTCTTAATTTAGCATCTAATAAAATAAAACTGGTTTCAACTGGTTGTTTTCGTAAAAATATTAATTTGAAATTATTACGCATGGATGGAAATGATATTACGAAGTTCGATGGGATATTTTCTTCTTTAAACAGTTTGGTATGGTTAAATATGTCAGCTAACAAAATTTCTTCATTCGATTTTGAAAGCTTTCCTAGTACTTTGGAATGGTTAGATTTACACATGAACTTTATAAATACAATATATATTAATGAAATGAATTCAAATATTAACATTAAGTTATTGGATCTAAGCTATAACAATATTAGCCAGCTTACGATCACTTCTATACCTAAATCAATAGAAAAACTTTATTTAAACAACAATAATATACAACACATACAAGTTGGTACTTTCTCTAAATTACAAAAGCTGTCAATTGTAACATTAAATAATAACAAGATAGTACAACTTGACATGAACGCATTCAGAACAGATCAAATAGATGAAGATAGTGATTTACCAGAGTTCTTTATAAGTGGTAACCCATTTGTTTGCGACTGTTCAATGGAATGGATTCAACGGATCAATTATTTAAGTCACAGTCGACAATACCCGCGTGTGTTAGATCTCGATAAAGCTTTTTGTTCATTGGTTCATTCGCGAGCTAAAGAGAAAAAAAAGATAATAGACATGTCACCTTCTGACTTTCTGTGTCCATATGAAAGTCATTGCTTTGCCCTGTGTCATTGTTGTGATTTTGTTGCTTGTGATTGTGAAATGATTTGTCCCAATAACTGTAAATGTTATCACGATATAACATGGAATGCAAATGTCGTGGATTGTTCAAATGCCGGGTACACAGAAGTGCCTGATAGAATACCTATGGATGCCACTGAAATTTATTTAGATGGTAATGATATCAGTAATTTGGGTAACCATGTATTCATTGGCAAAAAGAAGCTACAAGTTTTGTACTTAAACAACACAAAATTAAGAGAAGTGAATAATCAAACTTTTAAGGGAGTCGACTCTTTGAGGGTATTACACCTCGAGAATAATAAATTAGTTGAGTTAAAAGGAGATGAATTCGTGCATCTTAATAATCTGAATG
Organism: Maniola jurtina; assembly: GCF_905333055.1. Taxonomy (NCBI): domain Eukaryota; kingdom Metazoa; phylum Arthropoda; class Insecta; order Lepidoptera; family Nymphalidae; genus Maniola; species Maniola jurtina. The sequence goes on along the minus strand of NC_060040.1, from coordinate 5,453,285 downwards.
AATTATATTTAGATCATAACGCTATAGTTCATGTTGCGAATAATACGTTTTCATCATTAAAATCTCTGTCGGTTCTCAGAATCGATGATAATAAACTTGTAAATTTTTTCCCATGGAAATTGTTGGCATCATCTTCAAAAAGTTTAGCGCATGTTTCAATAGAAGGCAATCAGTATTCTTGTGACTGTAAAAGTATAGCCGAATTGGATACTTGGCTTCGAAAAGATCCAGGGGATCCAGAAAAAATGTTATGTACAGACACTGAAGGAAAATCAACCAAAATAACAATCGCTTCAGTTTTAAGTCATTGCAAAGAGTATTTAGGATCGATGCATGACCCTACAGTGTCTAAAAATGAAATTGTCTCCAAATCGTTATTTCTCCCTGACAACTATTTTGCTGTTATATGTGGAGTTATTATTATTATAGTTGTAATTTGTCTTGTAGGTGCCATATTTTATGCATTCAGATACGATGTTAGTGACTGGTTGTATACAAATTATGGTGTGCCTTTATTCAAAGAACAGTCGTGTCCAAACGTTGAACATGTATTGGAAGGAAATTCTAATCACATGTACGATTATTACGTGATATGTAATACCAAAGATACCCAATTTGTATATCATAATATTATGTCAGAAATAGAATTCAGAAAAATGTCCTCCAAAAAATTTCCAATGAACGAAGCCACCCTTAACATACTCACATTAGATAGCTTTTCAAAATCTTCAAAATTGTCCAAGCGTCTTCTAATCGTTTTGACGACCAACTTCATTTGTAATGATCTATGTGATTTTCATTTTAAAAATATGTTTTATAGCTATTTAAAATCCTTGAACCGTAGCGATTTAAATAAGGTAATATTTGTTAAGATAGTAGATAATAATCAAATAAATGACGAACTGTGTTTTGTATTAGATAAGTTTAAAAATATAGCGTGGAATGATCCCCGTTTCTGGGATAAATTCATTGCTTTACTCAATTCCACCGACACTATTATCACAGTGAAGAGCTCAGAGAAGAGCGTATTCAAGAAGTCATTACGTCAGACTCCGACATTGAGATACACTACAATGCCGGTCACAAACGATAGTTGCTCAAAGCAGAATTTTTCAAATTCTTTACAGTATTGTAAAAGAAACGACGGGGAAACATCACAGAATGAAAGTTCTCCTTCCTCGGACAACACGTATGGGGAAGGGAACAATTCGAACAATAGTTACATGTCAATTGACAATAGATCATGTTCCCGGTTTAATTATGACCTCAGGCTTTCCCCGAGTAGTGGTCACGTATATTCTAGGGTAGAAGATATATCGCCGACTGTACCTCGCTCCATAACCAACACCGCTACTAAGGGTCGCACTTACTTTGTCTGAAAACTTATATTTTACTTACGATTGCATTGTTCTTTTACTTCTCGCACTTAAAACTGTTAAGTGCACCTTTTGAATAATAATGTTAAAATTAATATTTATTTATCACTGTACATAGATTGTATTTTCTTATACTAGAATAAGAACGATTTGGTCAATTTTCACATACGTAAATGACCCGTATTAGTTTACGTATCAACTAAAGATAATACGATGGTAATTAATATTAAAACTATAAAAAAAACAATATTTTGTACAAAGTTCATGTGAAAATGTTAAGTCTGATAACATAAACATTTTTCAAATATTAATGATAATTAATTATTGTATTTAAAAGTTTATTAATGTGAAATGTATTTAAATCACATTCACTGTAAAACAACACCAAATAGTGTAAGTTGATATTTGTAAATTTCATGTTCACAAAAATATTAGGTATATTTTACGTCTTTTAGGGCCAATTGTATATATCGAGTGGTCAAAATTAAGTTTTTTTTATATTTTGACCACCAAAAAAAGTAAATTGGTTACACAATTCAGTATGATAATTTACGTATTTGGATCCAATGTTAACAAACCCTGATTTGTACAACCCATTTTGCTTTTAAAAATTTAACGGTAACCGTATTATTTGCAATTGGCCCTTAATAATTTTATTTCTTACTATGTTTTTTTTTTAAATTATTGTTTATATTACATTCGGCCTGGATTTTATTTTACCTACTACTTATTATTGCCAGGGAATGTTCATTACTAAAATTTCTTTCATCGCATTATAATTTTCATAACAAAAGTTTATTATAGAGTTCGTATTTCTTTGATTATGATTATGCAAAGCGTCGTACGCATATGGAGTGCTTACTTTAATTTAAAATATAATTATATATTCATATAAAAATCTATGTTTGCGATGTTATCGTTTAGAATTAATGCTTGAAAACTTATATAATTATTATAACTAAGCTAAATCGTGATATTAGATTTAATAATTATGAATTTGCAAAATATAAATGTAATTTTTGAATTGTAATTATTAGTCTTAATAAAATTATTGTTTTGTATAAAATGTACAAAGATATCTTAAAACCATAATAAAATTATACTGACGTTTTGATACTCATTATGTCTTTCATTTGCAAAATATTAATGTTCAAAGCGAAACCTTAATTAAGATTAATTACATAAAATATAATTTTACAGACGAAATGGGAAATTGTAAATTTTATTTCAGTCCCTGTTTTAATATAATAACATTGTATTATAGAACCTTTTTGATTTCAACATTTACTTACGTCGCGCGTCCTGGATGTATAATTTTATCAGAAGCGCATTAAATGGGACCTCTGGGTATTTTTTTTTTTTTGGGGAAATAATAATAATTATTACTTACCGTAACTTTTGTTTATTACTTAAGTCAGAAATATGTTTTAATAAACATACCTGATTTGTGCTTTATTCATATAAGTACTTACCTACAATTCATACTTTTTGACTTTTTGTTATAAAAATTAATGCTCTGGGCCGATTTTTCAATCATCAAATAACTTTTATCTAAGTAATAAATTTGACGTTTCGACAGATTTCTTACAGAAGAAATGTCAAAGCCTCAAATTTATTCCTCAGATAAAAGTTAATTGACGAAAGATTGACGATTGGAAAATCAGCCCTAAGTAATTTATATCAATGCCTAAGTCATAATCTCAAAATACTAAATTGAATTCAAAAGAAAGATTTCATTTAGGTAGGTACATAAAAAGATAAACTCAGAGGCAGGTAGGTATAGGTAAATTATATTATATAATAATAAAAATAAGCCCATTAAAAAAGGATTTCAAAAAACTTCAATCAATCGAAGCCGCCTCATTATTCCTCTAAATACATAATATCTATCCTATACCTATTTAGAACGCCAAGACGTTACTAATACTCCAATACCACAGCCAATAAGGCTGAAGGAGATACTGTGTTATCTGTATTCCATACAAGCTAATAGACCCTCGAACAAATTAATCTATTCCTAATACGAACGTTACTAATTGCATGTGGATACAGAACGTGTGCCTACATTGAACGGACAAACATGAGCATCTTGGATTATTACGAGAAATACTAATATAATTAGACTAATATTAGTGTTGTTAGTCTATTATTTGTTGGTTATTTTTAGGGCTCCGTTCCTCAAAAGGAAAAACGGAACCCTTATAGGATCATTTTGTTGTCCGTCAAGAAGTCAAGGGTACTTCCCGTTGACCTAAAATCCTGAAAGGCAGATGGATAGGTAGCTCAAGTAAAGGAAAAACTCCAAAATCCGTGAATTTGTGGTTACATCACAAAAAAAAATCATGAAAAAATTTTCAATTTTCAAAGTACAATATAAGTAAGTATACCAAGTGGGATATTATATGAAGGGGCTCTATCTGTACATTCTAAAACAGATTTTTATTTATTTTTTCGCATATTATTATGGTGCAAAATGTTGGAAAAAATACCTGAGTACGAAACCCTTGGTGCGCGAATCTGACTCGCACTTGGCCGGTTTTTCTTTATGTGTACGTCTTTCGGTTGTTGATGATGATGATTCTTCAAATATTGTTGGTCGATTGATGAAGAATGATTGTTGGTAACCATCAGGGCTGTCTGTGCACCTCGGACGGTGCTGCGCGGACTAACGATAGGATGCTCTTCCCATACTTACCATTGGGGTAAATTCTTGAGCCGCGATGTTCTTTTCTTCGTCCTCTGCTGGCAATTTTACATACACAGAGGTCATATTTGCTGGTTCTCTCATAATATGACCAAAGTACCTAAGTACATTATATAGATGATGCCCGCAGCTTCGCCCGCGTGGATTGGTCAGATCCCCTGCAGCATCAGGGCAGCAATTTATGGAACAAAGATGTCGCCAAGTTCATTAATCGATTAAAAAAAATTACGCAATTCGGTTCAGAAATCTTGGAGATATCAGTGTTAGGTAGAAAAACACAACTCCTCCATTTTTCAAAGTTGGTTAAAAAAGTAGCCTATTTTACTCCTTGGTTAATCCTCTACTTGTCCGTGAAAGTCCCGTTAAAATAGGTTTAGCCATTCCGAAGATTAGCCCGTTCAACCATTCAAACACTTAAATTTTATTTATTAAGTATATAGAAAAGCGAAAAAGAAATATATTACCAACAAATAAGAATATAGGTAGGTATTCCATCAAGAATTCGTATCTTATCTTTTAATTCGTTTACATTCATTATTCCTTTTATTGGCCCTAAACAAATTCTCCACAACAAACATTTTAACGTTCGAGTTAAGTTTGCGGCGAACATAAAAATAACAACTTTATTGTTACAACAATCGAGGTGGAAAGAGTTTCACAAAGCGGTCTATGGCTCAAAGACGTGGCTTATAGGAATCCTTCAGTAGTGGTTTTTGAATTACCTTTTATATTTAGGCTGTTCTGTACTTCGATCCTTAATATTTTATAGAGATAAAATTTGCTAGTTTGTATGTATGTGGTAATCTCCGGAACTAATGATTCAATTCTGACAACTCTTTCACTGATAGATAGCTACATTATCCCCATAGAGGACTCTCTCCGTCACTCGTTTCCACTCGTTTCATACAATCGTAGTTCCAATTTCATTTGAATATTCAGCAACCTAAGTCCATGAAATTTTGCAGACATATTCTAGAAACTAATATCTATGTCTGTGGTTTTCCAGACTTCTGTTAAAATATTCGGTTTCAAAGTTACGCGGTCTTAAAAATTTTCATACAAATCTTGGAGCCCCTGTAATTTTAAAACTACATATTTTTAGAAAAATCTAAAACACCACAGACACAGATATTAGTTTCTAGAATATGTCTGCAAAATTTCATGGACTTTGGTTGCTTAATATTCAAATGAAATTGGAACTACGATTGTATGAAACGAGTGGAAACGAGTGACGGAGAGAGCCCTGTTAATATCACCCGGACAAAGACCCGGTACAAAACTTGATAACTAAGTACCTAAGTATATAATGCGTAAAAATGACTTCTCACGCGCCATTTTAACTTTATGTGTCAAAAGTTCTACTTTTAAGGTCCTTATTTGAAAGGTGAACCGTACTTTTGACATGGCAGTTGACCCATAGGTTAAAATGGCGCGTGAGAATCATTTTGCATGGACTATATTTATAGCCTTTTTGATAAGATCTCTGGCGCCACACTGTGGTCCCGGACAGGAGTTAGGAAATTTTCATTTTTCTAAATTGACTTTAGAAAAATGAATTATTTTATTTTATAAAGTCAATTTTTATTTCATTAATTAAAAGTTATCGTACGATAACAATACCGAATCGAGTGGTCGAATCGCCCAGCAGATATTATCATTACGGTCTGGTTGGTTTAGAAACAGAAAAACGGGATCTGCACAAAATCTAAACAAACGTGAGCGAGTTTGCGGGAAAAAGCTATGTAAAGCAAGTAAAAGGTAAGTAGTTAAGTATAAACTCAATGAGAGAAAGGGAGATAAATAAATCAATGTAATAAAATCTCGGAAGGCAACTGCAATCAACTGCTTGTAAAGTAATGAAATAATCAATTATAGTAATAAGCATTACCTAGTCTTAACTATCGACTGTACCATAAACTATAAAATGCAAGATTCCATTAAAGCTTTATGCTTCAAAGCGATTAAATCTGTAAGCTACGCTTGTGTACTAAGTACTAAAATTTATTATGTTTAGCTGTATATTAGACTAGCGCGAATACCAGGGGTGTGCTACTACGCTAAACCATCTTCTCATTATTGCCTTTCTAATGAAACTGATAGCAGCATATCGGTTGGATGGTTTCAAAGTCTATAACGGATATAGGGAGCAACATTTTTTGTATTTCATACGGTCGGAAGACTTCCAAAGTATAATTACCTATTGCATTTTAAATAAAATAAAATAATATTCATGTTTGGCTAGGCACGGATAAAAGCTGTAGCTGCCCGCGATTTATTCTTCGTAGAATTTGGTTTTACCTCTAAGGTTTTGACAGGTTTTTTTTATGTAAACACAAATTCACGGTTTTCGGATTTTTTCCTTTACTTGTGCTATAAAACTTACCTTGCTGCCAAACTTCATGATTCTAGGTCAACGGGAAGTCCCCTATAGTTTTCTTGACAGACATGACAGACGGACAGACAGACAGACAGACAGTAAAATGATCCTATACGGGTACCGTTTTTCCTTTTGAGGTACGGAACCCTAAAAACTCTACGAGTCGTAACCACTTAGCCAATCACCGCTTTTTAAAATTAGTTGATATACATAATAAAACTGTGATATTAGTTTGGTATGCTATCCGGTTTAATAACTTGTTAATACAAGTTAATCAAATTACTGATAGAATGTAAACTATTATCACTCTTGACTAATTTAATCAATTGGAACCTAAGAGGAATGCAATTAATATCAGTCTGAGTGTCTGAGTATTTAGCATTAAACTGATACTAACCTCGAATTCATTTATAGATTAAGAGCTGGGACACACCAAACGCGTATGCAGCACGTACACGTGACCACGCGCGTACCATGACGTTGTAATGTATGGAACTGTATGAGATATGGCATACCGCTTGCGTGACGTGAACGTTCGCGTAGACGTAATGCGTGCTGTCATGTCTATGGATTCACGCGAGTCACTACGCGCGTGGTCACGTGTACGTGCTGCATACGCGTTTGGTGTGTCCCAGCTCTTATAGTTATTCGTATTTTGTTATTCAAACTCTACCTCGCCATTATCTTGTTGCTTACGACATTTTAGTAGACACCAAATAAGTTAGAAAAACTAACTGGATAACACTCCTATTAGATAATAGTCGATCCTATTTGATAAGCTATCAAACAGCACCTTCCTTAGCACATCAGTTCGAGTCGTTGCCCAAATGCTTCCTCGAGGCTTTCGATTTTTGTACTATTGTAACTATTGTTGAACCGACGAACGTTATCTGCAAACTTAATAAATATAGTCGTTTTTGTGATCACTAGGCCCCAGTGGGTCTTTTTTTGACGCTTTGTGGGGTTTGCTGCTCTATGATTTAACAGCTAACTCAATGGGAACAATGCAATGATCAATTCGCGTGTAAGTGTACATGTTACTTTGTATAACAATTATAATACACTAGGCTAGATGACTCGTGGATTTGGTTTTTAAAAATCCCGTGCGAATTCTTTGATTTTCCGGTATAAAAACTTGTCCATGTCAATTGACGGGATGCTACGTCTGTACCGAATTTCATATAAATCGGTTAAACGGATGGACCCTTATGAATCCCGTGAATTTTCCCGTGGTCTTTGATTTTCCAGGATAAAAATTAGCCTATATCATTCCCCTGGATGTAAGTTAACTCTGTACGTTTCATGAAATCGGTTAAACTGTTGGGCCCTGAAAGGCTAGCAGAGAGACAGACAGACACAATTTCGCATTTAAGTAGGTATAGTATAAAGTATACTTACATTATGCTGAATAGCTACTGCAAAAACAATAAGAGGACATTTAGACTAAATAAACGCTTGTGTTTTGACACCGCAACCGTTGCGCCGTTAACTATAGATTCTACAACTATTGTAAACAATGAATTGATCGTGAAATAATATTTGCATAAGTTAATCATAATATTATTGCCGTATCTAGTTCGGATGCAACACCATTGTTCCAATTTGCGCATCGATTTAATATTGGTGTGTCACAGGTTTTCCAATTAGATTTTATAATGGAACTACATTATAATTGCATGTTTATTCTTGTTTGAATGGTTGAATATTTCGTTACTCGTTGGCCGGTCAATGTAAAACAACAGTCAGAAAATCCACAGCATGACATTTTAGTTCTTGTACCATATTAACAGGGCTCTCTCCAGTAAGTACATATATACCAAAATTCAGCCCATTCCCTCTCATTACAAGGTTGATCGCTATTAATTTGACTGGACTAAGACGCATCTTTTCGGTCACTAAGAAACAAGAAAACGTCTAACGTAAACTCAAGAAATAAAAAAGCAACTGCATGCTATCCATAACGACCCAAGCTTCTGAAAACAGTAAGTATTTGCACTCTCCTGTAAAGTTGCTAGCTTTGACTAGGCATACTTATAAGTTATAGATTTCTAATTAGACAGGATGCCAATCGACCGACCGTTGAAGCATGCGGAATTTACATGTTCTTTCTGCTTAGGGTATCTGATTTTTATACTTAGTTTTTTGTAAACAGGCGTCAGTTAGTCTTTAATAATTACAAAGAATTATTGGGTGACTATCGGTTGATAAAGTAGATCAGTCAAATTTTTTTTTTTTTTTTTATTTTATTCACTATAGGTAAGCGCTTGACCACAAATGTTGGATTTATAGCTTATTTTCTCTAAACGACTGCATATTACTAGTTACATCTTTACAGGTTTTCTTATTAGCCTTATGCAGACCACAGCACATTGTTTGAAGCTGATTTTTATCCTACAACGGTCGCCTTTAGATGGGATAAAGCCCTCATCGATTTGATGGCGTCTGAATTCAATATCATCTGCTTTATAGCGCGCGTTCACTCATTTTAATCTTTTCCATTCTATCAGCCTGTATGTGTCCACTGCTGGACATAGTCCTTTTCAAGAGCGCCCCACCAAACGCGGTCTTCCGCCTTCCTCATTCACCTGCTCCCTGCCACCTTCTTCAGATCATCGGTCCAGCGGGCTGGAGGTTGTCCCACACTGCACTCACCGGTACGCAGTATCCACTCCAGAACACGTCTGCCTGCCCCAACAGCCGTCGGTTCTACGACAGATATGACCTGCCCATTGCCACTAGAGCTTGCTAATCCTTTGTGCTATGTCGGTCACTTTAGTTCTTCTGCGAATTTATCCCTGAGAGTGATACCCAATATAGCTCGCTTCATAGCGTGCTGAGCGACTTTTTTGAGGACAAAGCCAATAATTATCAGTGCTGCTCCATTCAAATCTTTAGTCCGTCAAAAATTAGATCGTATCGGCAATAGATATCAATCTTATTACCAACGCCAATTTTTGTTGGACCTTATTGTATGATATCTACGTCTGTTGGCATTACAGAAGGTACATAGTAAAAGTCTATTTTTGCATTGGCCGCGTTTCGTAAGTTAATTCACTTACTGACTTTTAGCCAGACCACTAATTTATTGTGTTGCTTGTGAGAGGTGTTAAATTTAATTAACGTAGGTGTTCATTTTACATGCATGTAATAAGTAGTTAGCGGTTTGGGAATTGCGACCTAGTGGTGGGCGTTATAATTTTTCAGTTTACGTTCCATAAACAAAATATACTGCAATTGCAAAATTTGATTTTACCGCTATGTTTGATGTACAATTATAGCTAGTTTGTTAACCACTGTGATTCACCAAACCTGTAGAAATATTGTTTGAACGACTGAAAAGAAAAACTCAATACATTCTAACTACGCTAACTAGAATTCTAAGGAACGCGAAAATCAATACGACATACATTCGCTTTCATGCTAATGGCATGTGGATGTGGTGACACATTGCGAAATTGAGTTTTTCTTTTAGAATTTTATATTGTATTCTAGAACAAGACAATAAGCATAGATAATAATTGATTTGGATAAGACGGTACTGATGCATTTGTATTTGGTAAAACAAACATACCCCTTTAATAATTATTTTGGCATAGAACCAAAGAGACCTCTTTTGAGGAGAGCCGTTTTGTAATATTTTTTCCCCTTGTACCTTGTTAAATATATTTTTGTATTCAATAAACGACTGCATAGGAACCAACTCATGATCACTAACAAGTTTTAATAAGTGTTAATCATCAGACAAGATTGATACCTTCAATTTAACCCTCTTCAATCAATGAACCGGATCACTGATCATATCACCTCATTTCATGTTTAGTATACATTGCATACTTTATTCGTCAATCTAATTCCCCTATGGGCTGCCAATTTTAATCGGATGACGCTGCACTAGGATACATAATTATTATAGCCACGACTGGGCAGAGAGATTTTAAATTATTATTATTAGAGCACGCAAAGTCTTGCATATTTATTAGTGTTTATGGAAGAGCTACTATTTTGTCATTCAGTACTGACGCAAGAAACTGCTTTTACTCTCTTCATAAATAATAATGTCGATATTTTTGTCGTATTATAACAAAATTAATTATAGCACTATAGAAAGAACTTAACGTTTTCCTTGTATAATGAGTTATCCTTCACCAAACAGAAAGGTTATGCTAAGTTGGCTATCTCCGTCCATCTCCAGATGTTACTAAGCCATGACTTTCTTCTTCTATTGACAGTCCTTTTTCGCTCTATTTTGCCAATCATAATAATCCGAAAGATACTCGGATACCAATCATGTCTGAGAACACGTTCCAGAAAACTGACCTTTCTGACTGACGACATGTTCGCTTGAAAAGGTTTATTTGTGCCAAGCTTACGTTAGTATTAAGTCATACTATAAATGGCTCTTTTTAGATGCCGGATCGTATGTATGAAGTCTGTTTCTCTATGTCTTCCAACCTCAATGGCTGCGATACAATTGGGAATCTCTCACGGGACATGGCTCGTATTAGTTTTGACATTCGGCTTGATGGATGGACTACAATCACATGCCGAATCTAGTGAGCCCGTATGACTTTCAAACTTGGTCATCTTTTATCTCTTGTTGCGATGGGGTAGGAATGAATTTTCGTATCAGGATTGATTGCTGAATCCCTTGTTTGACAATTTGACACAAACGCGACGGTTGACGAATTCCATGTTCAAGATATTGAACTTGTAGCTCGAAGCAAAATAAATATTAGCATTTCCCATTAGGTACATAGATACTTATCTCTATAAAAGCTAGAATCATCGTGTATTTGTCTAAGGAATCCTTTACTTTTTAAAATTCTCTACTTATTATCATGCCTTCTTATTTCAATTTTTTTTCTTATTTGTTTGCGATATTATTCCTTTTGCCAGGTGGTTTTATAACAAGCAAATAACCGGATATTGAGCTTGTTATTTTGCACTATCAGAAGAGCAATCAAAGAGGTGGTCAAAATGTATCTACTTTTTTTTTAAAGTTCAACTGTTAGAAAATCTCAAAACATTAAATCTGTCTAAAAATTTAGATTAGGTACATTTTTAGCCTACTGGTTAAGACGTCTGCGCCTAGTCGGGAGTCCAGGGTTTAATCCCGGGCCTTTAACTTTTGCAATTAAGAGGAAAGATAATGCGAATGACATAGACGATTTCACCTTCAAACTAGCAATTTTGACATGTCATGACCCTCTATTGACAATTAATCAAGCAGACATTTCAATCTGCGAAATTTACGCGGACTTTTAGTATTTTGACGTAGGAGGGTAAAAGATCCAGTAAATGAACGAATAAGGACTACCCTGACATTGACCTAAAATTAAGGTATATGAGAATCGTTCTATATATAATTTTTATATTTTGTGTGTCTGTACACAGTAGGTATACACTCTTAAATTATTTAAATATCAAAAAATCAAATAAAATGCGTGGTATTAATTATTATAACTTATTTTATTTAACAAAAGGATAAATTGCCAGTAAATGAACTGGGAATTTCAGTGAATGAACGAACTCTATCTAGTGCATAAACTCTCGATTCCTATTAATAAATAAATTCTTAAATATATTTTCGGCTTGGAATTCAAAAAAAATTGTCAGATTTTCACAGTTTTTGACTTATTGTATATTTTTTTCTACATTTTGCGCGATAAATCAAAAACTATTTTACATAATAATAATAAATAAAACCTGTTTTAGAATGTATAATAGAGCCCTTTCTGTATAATAGAGAAAAACTTAATGCCCATGTTGCACCCAAGTCGCTGGAAGTGCAACATCAGCTGCTGAATGTTTTGAGAGTAGTGAGAACAATATACCGTAACACATGTTATCAGATTTGTTCCTTTGAGCCGAGAAGCCACATGTTCTGATGCTTTTTAGACAATCTAAGATCTCTCATTAAGTGGTCCAAATCATTTTGATTGAATAGTCTAAGTTGAGATGTAAAAGTCACTACATCGTCACTACCTTCTGAAAGTTCTTGAAGTAGATTGGAGGTACTGGGTTGGGGCTGAGGTACAGATTTATCACCAGAAGTCAGAATCGTTCTAATTGTAGACTGCAAGTTACAATAGAGTCGCTTGGAACAATTTTTTTGCTGTTTCTTCTGGTTATATTCACAATGCAGAAATAATAATCATCATGGTGTTTAGATGGTTCGCGCCAAATTATAATACTTTTTTTAGTAAAAGTAGGGTCTATTCTTATTTGCTCATAAACGCAATGAGGAAATACAGCTTCCACATATAAAAATTTGGAGTCCAGGCCTTGCTGTTAGCTGCTAATGGGTTCTCAAAGTAGCCCGAGTATGCTTGTTTTACAAAGTTAGACACACTTGCACGACATTCTTTAATACGTACTCGCCACCAAATGGTACAAAAATGATTGGAATAACTTGCAGATGTTCTTCTTGATGTTAACACCTCGATAAATTTTGGAAATTACTTGTGTGATCTTAATAAAGTGTGAACATACAAAGTGTGAGTATAGTGCAAAATATGGGGGTACCTGTATCTCAAAAACTAGAGCTGCTGTGTAAAAAATTAAAGTAGATCTGAAATCAGCGACGTCAAATTAGTAAGAAACAGTTTCAAAACCTAATAAAACAAAAAAGTTGAATTTTGTATGCCAGTGAAATGATTCGGAATCGGAAGCCACTTTATATATCGCGAAATTTGGAAATGTGGTCAAATTTTCGAAATCCATATTTATCAATGAAAAGCGACATAATTTTGTAAGTAGTACTTACTTACTTCAGTTTACTATTTTTGAACAGTTTCGCAGAGGTATCTACAACAATCGGCCTCATTCAATCAGCCGCCATATTTATAGTAACAGGCAAATAAATACAATTAAGTATTGGAACTACAATACCTATGCTCCTAAATGTATCTTAAAAAACAAGTCTCATTCAGCGTTACAAGTGCAGAAGAGGAAGTAGACAGACGGATTAACATCAGTTCGAACAAGTACTGGGCTCAAAAGGAAAGAATGAAAGGAGCTTACCCAGTACATCTTAAAAGATCCGTTACAGATACATGCATCCTGCCATGCCTCACCTATGCCAGCCAAACATGGGTCCAGACAAAGAATATAAAAAGAATAATAGTGACTTGCTAAAGGGCGATGGCAAGGAGCATAACTTAAGGAAAAAATATTCAAAGTGAGAATTGAAGACATAAGAAAAAAGACAAAGCCTACAGACACCTTGAGACATGCCCTAAAACTGAAATGCAAATGGTCATATTGTATCGATTTTTACAGATGAAAGAAGGACAGGAAAAATCTCCCCTTGGCCAGGTCCAGCAGGCAAAAGAAAAATAGGTAGACCGAAGACGCGTTGGTCTAATGCTATTGTGCAAATCGCGAGAGAAAATTAGCTTGATAGTACCAAAGACAGAGAGAAATGGGGATACCCAAGAGGGATCCTTATCCAAGAAAGAAGAATACCAGAATAAATATTTTAAAAAAAATCTAAAGAAAAATTAAACCGACTTCAAAAACCACAAACACTAAAAAGTAAAAATAATTTTAGTGATTGTGGTTTTTGAAGTCGGTTTTATTTTTCTTTTGAAATTTTTTTATTTCACAATTTTCAGTGGCCCCACTGTACTATAATATGCCATACCCAGTTAAAACCCTACTGTTTACTAAGATATTACACTGATCGCGAGCAATTTGCTCTTATCCATTGAGGAGTTCCGTTCTCCATCTCGGAAGATATTCATCAGATCTTCATCAAATTTATATGGGACCACCTGCGAAGTATACCCTATCAAACAAAAAAAAATCCAAATCGGTCCAGGCGTCTTTGAGTAATCGGGGAACATACGTTAAAAAAAAAGATACCGAGGAATTCAGAAACTCTTCCTTTTTTTGAAGTCGGTTAAAAATATTTTTTAAATTTTGGTAACAGTTTCCTTTTTGTGATCCCAGGGAGCTTTAAATATCGATTTTGAACCAAATCGGTCAATCAACAAAGAATTTCAAAATGGCGTCGACTTTTTTAAATTTTGGTAACAGTTTCTTATTTTGTGATGCCAGGGAGCTCTAAATATCGATTTTGAACGAAATCGGTCAATTAACAAAGAATTTCAAAATGGCGTCGACTTTTTTAAATTTTGGTAACAGTTTCCTTTTTTGTGATCCCAGGGAGCTCTAAATATCGATTTTGAACGAAATCGGTCAATTAACAAAGAATTTCAAAATGGCGTCGACTTTTTTAAATTTTGGTAACAGTTTCCTTTTTTGTGATGCCAGGGAGCTCTAAATATCGATTTTGAACGAAATCGGTCAATTAACAAAGAATTTCAAAATGGCGTCGACTTTTTTAAATTTTGGTAACAGTTTCCTTTTTTGTGATGCCAGGGAGCTCTAAATATCGATTTTGAACGAAATCGGTCAATTAACAAAGAATTTCAAAATGGCGTCGACTTTTTTAAATTTTGGTAACAGTTTCCTTTTTTGTGATGCCAGGGAGCTCTAAATATCGATTTTGAACGAAATCAGTCAATTAAAAAAGAATTTCAAAATGGCGTCGACTTTTTTAAATTTTGGTAACAGTTTCTTATTTTGTGATCCCAGGGAGCTCTAAATATCGATTTAAAACGAAATCGGTCAATTAACAAAGAATTTCAAAATGCCGTCGACTTTTTTAAATTTTGGTAACAGTTTCTTATTTTGTGATCCCAGGGAGCTCTAAATATCGATTTTGAACGAAATCGGTCAATTAACAAAGAATTTCAAAATGGCGTCGACTTTTTTAAATTTTGGTAACAGTTTCTTATTTTGTGATCCCAGGGAGCTCTAAATATCGATTTTCAACGAAATCGGTCAATTAACAAAGAATTACAAAATGGCGTCGACTTTTTAAATTTTGGTAACAGTTTCTTATTTTGTGATCCCAGGGAGCTCTAAATATCGATTTTGAACGAAATCGGTCAATTAACAAAGAATTACAAAATGGTGCCAACTGTTTTAAGTTTTGGTAACAATTTCCTGTTTTGTGATCCTAGGGATCCTCAGATATTGATTTTGAACAAAATCTATGACAGTTCAAGAAAATAGATTGTAAACACTATTTAAATTATTATCATTAACAATAAATGAAAACACGACGCGCCACGTATACTGCAGCCCCTGAGCTTGAGCACAGGCCGAACCGGTATAAACCGATTTCTCTCCGTACGCGACGTAGCGCCTGTGCTCACGCACACACGCGCCTCAAGCTTATAGTAGTGTACCTATCGTAGCGCGCTTATATGAAGCTTTGACTCTGTTCGCTACTCATGTGGTTATACAACGCAATACCAAACTCACAAACACTCGTACAAACATACAGACAAGTATATACTCACACACACTCACACACACACACATGGACGCACGCACACGCACTTTTGAACGGTTTGAACGGAACACGGTTTTGAAATTGAAATTGAAAAAAGTGTAAGAATTTGTAAGAAAATATTTAAAAAAGGTATATCAGCCGGTTTTTTATTCCAGCTCTTAATACATGTAAAAACGTCCAATCTGTTCATTTACTTGAGCCTTTACCCTAGTACCTAATTATATCGACCGCCCCATATCAAAACAAAGTAAATGTCATTTTTCCGAAAATCGTTTTATGTCATAAGCCTAACTTTCATAGTATGTCCCGTTGTATTGTAAGGACACCCACATTAAAGTAAAATTAAAAGCTAGTAAGTCGCTTTGACCATTTTAAAACATAGTAAGTCTATGAACTCGCTAGGTTTTTTATAGATTAATGCGCCTTACTAAGTTTTTCAAAGGAATTAGATTAAATAAAATAAATATCACCCATTATCTAAATACCATGTCAAAACAGTAAATACTTAATAATGCATTAAAACTTAAAAGTAAGATAGGAAAAGTCAAAAGGAGTTCTGACCTCTACATGTCAACTGTTAAATATGGTTTGCAAGGGAAATACTTTGCATACTTACATAATGTTTTTAGGGTTCCATATCTCAAAAGGAAACACGGGACCCTTATAGGATCACTTTGTTGTCTGTCTTTCTGTCCGTCTGTCCGTCTGTCGTGTCTGTCAAGGAAACCGATAGGGTATTTCCCGTTAACCTAGAATTATGGGCAGGTAGAGAGGTCTCAACTCTCATAGCCCAAGTAAAGGAATAAATCCGAGAACAAATTTCGTGATTCTAGATCAACGGGAAGTACTGTATAGGTTTTCTTGACGGACGGACGGACAAATAGACAGACAACAAAGTGATCCTTTAAGAGCTCCGTTTTTCATTTTGAGGTACGGAACCCTAAAAAAGAAAATGATGCACATGTAATGAATAAATGTGTAGGCCAGTCTTCACACTAAAATATTTAAACCCCTTTAATTTAAAAACTGTCATAGCCTAGTGGTTAGAACGTCCGCCTCCTAATCGAAGGTCGGGGGTTCGATCCTGGAATCACGTTCTACTAACTTTTCAGTTATGCGTTTTAAGCAATTTAATATCACTTGCTTTAACGGCGAAGGAAAACATCGTGAGGAAACCTGCATACCTGCAAGTTTTCCGTGTTCTCAAAGGTGTGTTCCTAAACTTCTCTTGAATTTAAACCACTTACTAGGTTTTGATCTGAGAAAGAAATTTGACATTAATTGACAAAATTGAGAGACCTAAGCTTGTATAAGAACACAGAAGTGTCATAATTCGTGTTCACTTTGCCTAACGTCTCTCGGAGAGCAGAGAGAGATTTAAACTGTTTCTTATAATCATTGGCCATATTTCAAATGCGAAAGTGTGTTTGTTGGTTTAATATTCAATCACGCTACAACGGAGCAACCAGTCGACGTGGTTTTTTGCATGGATACATTTAAAGACCTTGAGAGTGACATCTCTCTCCGCATCGTATTCTTTATTGCTGAGGGTTGTGACCTCTTTCCATTATTCCTACATCTAATGGTAGGTTTTCTTGGGATGCGGTGAGTTCAAAGAGCCTACGGAACTCGACTAGAAAAACGAGATTTTGACTCTTAGGTTTAACGGGTATGAATTAGTTATTATTATCAGTGATAAAATTGATTAGGGCTGCCAGGTAAAATGACATTTATCTCGGAAAATCAAAGAGTTTCCACGAGATTTTTTCCAAGTTTGCGCTACTAAGTACATATATTATGAAGAGGAAAGGTTTGTTTGTTTGTTATCGATAAACTCTGAAACTACTGAACTACTTGCACTAAAGACATAATCATCAACATCAACCGACAGACGTCCACAGTGAACATAGGTCTTTAATAGGGTCTTCCACATGCTACGGGTTTGCGCCGCCTGAATCTTTGCGCTTGCGCTTGACGACAATCATGCTTTAAAGAAAGCAATGATGAGGTCCAAGTTGGAGCACGCTTACCTAGAAGATGCCTATTCACTCTTGGCTTGCAGGTATCTAAGGTATATATGGCAGGAAACACGGCCGCCGAAATGGCGTTCCAACCTTTAGGCTCTCCCCATTGCCCGCAGCATGAATCTGAGCTTTCTTATGATGGTTATATTATTATGTACATATAATATCTCATAAGAAATCTCTAACACACAATCCAGCTAAGTAGGTCCAATTTCAAAAAAAGCTAGCTAGCCGACAAATCTAACTCAGTTAGGCAGCCTTCGGGAACCTTCGAGATGTCTCTCGTCCAAAATTCCTCAATGCTTGAAGACCAGTCTTGGAATAGTGCATGATGTCAGTGATGAAAAATGGATCCGAAATATAGGTCTTTTTTGTACACAGGAAATGCCTGACGCATACCCCTCCGTCATGTGGGGCTTGCACCAAACTTGCACTACTACGAAATCCATTTCGGAACACGGCACCCGGAACGAGGCGCGCTATCTCCTAAAAAACATAGGTATAATACCTATTTAGAACACTTACTATCTGTCATCATAATCTATGACAACCTCCGAGTATTTACCTGGTAAAACCGTGACTTTAGAATAAATTTTAGTATATAAGCAGGCTTCATTTAGAAATGAAAAAATCCCTATTTTATTTTTCAACGATTATAAACACAACTTTCATTCAAAAATAATAAGCTTAAATTCATTTTAAATAATATTTTGCGACGAAATGACGCGCACAGTCCTTCCGCCATGACAGTCCAGTGGACACTGAATTCCATAGAGCGCCTGCAAGAAAATAAATAGCACAGGAAGTTTTTTGGTTAGTTTTAGATTATTTAAGAAATGAAAAACATTTAGTATAAAACTAACAGTTCGAATTGATTGTTAAACCTAAACATATCATTTTCTGGAGGTTGGCTTCAAAGTATCAAGATGTTAAAGAAAATTTTTACAGAACAAGTTGCGAACAGCAATGTTTTCAACTTGTTTTTTTTTATTTATTGGGATAATGTATACTAAATTAAAAGAGGCCCTTATAATCTTCACAAACTGAAGTTTTTAATTGCATGTATTTAATAGCTGTTAATGCTTTAGAAAAATAAACAATTTACTTCAAAGTACAGCATTTTTGCGATTTGTCAAATAGCAATTACCTTAATTATCACTTGCTTTAACCGTGAAAGAAACCATGTTGAGAAAATCTGCATGCCTGACAGTTCTCCATAATATTCTCAAAGGTGTGTGAAGCCTTCCAATCCGAACTAGGCCAGCGTGGTAGACTGGCCAAACAAATCCTTCTCGTTCTATGAGCAGATCCGTGCTTAATAGCAGCGAAGGGTTGACTATGGTGATGAGAATCTATCCAAGGTTTTTTTTTGATAAAGCGAGCAGGCAGGTCACCTCATGTTTAAGTTATTACAGCCGCCCATCAACATTTGCAGCACCAGAGGTACCACCGATGCGTTGCCGGCTTTTAAACGGCGGTTTAAGGTTGTTAAACTTTTGTCAAAAACTTATCGTGACTAGCTCTACCAACACATTACCAGTAAAGGAAGTCCCATAAAGGAACAAAGGTTAACACCGAGATAACAATGTTGCTGCGTGCACTCAACTTCCGCTGTACACTAACAAGAGAGCAAACAATCATGAATGGAAGACATTGTATCGAAAAACATACTCCTTACTATAGGAGATATGGCCGTACTTACTATTTTATGAACTACGTAAGTACTAAGTAGGTATATCATGGTTTAAAATGAAACAAAACTATAGGTGCTGCTGTAAAAAGCCCATTTATTTAGGTAAGGTTTACCTGATTGTTTCCATACTGAGAGCTTTTGGACAATTTATGATTTAACTAGCTGATGCCCTCGATTTCGTTTGCGATGGATTTAGGTTATTTGAAAACCCGTGGGCACTCTGATTAGCCGGGATAAAAAGTAGCCTTTGTGCTAATCCAGGATATTATCTATCTCCATTCAAAATTTCTAAGACTAAGGCTATTTACTTTTAATTTCCGAAAAAAATCGGGATTTTTCAAACCCATTCTACACCATACGTTACCAGCATTTATATTATACCAATATCATCGTCATCATCACGTCTAACCCATCATCACCACTTATCGATAAGACCTGCTTTTAGAAGTTGTCATGATCCTGTAGTAACCTGTGTTGTGTAATACTGATAAGGGTATCGATAAAAAATTACGGGCTACTAGGAATCCCTGCATATAAGAACTTAATTAAAGCTAGTCACTGCTTGTAGGTACCTACTTTCAGGTCACGTACCTACTTATCAATAAAATTCTGCTATTGTAAAGCTAATTATATTTTATAGTCTTAGGAGTCATTGTGCTTTTTTTAAATTAAAGTTTATTCGAGACCAGCTGCACAGCAGACCAGAATAATTTACCAACCACTTCCGACGCGGCTCAAACAGTACTGTTCATCGACAACTTCTTACAAAGTTAAAGTTACACAAAAGAAACAGTTTAATTATCTCTATGTCCTTACGCTAGAGTTCAAAATGAATAATCTTAAGTGTATTATAGAATTTGTTACATTTTGCTGTAGTTATTATATTCGGCTTAGAAATCGAACAATAGGCGACACTAACAGACCAAGTTCTTGCGATTGGCGATTGTTATAATATGGAATAATATTAGATTTTGCGAAGCTTTTGTGCCACCGTCTTTGGCCTTATGGAACGCTCATACTTAATATGACTGATTCGACAGCTAAGGGTTGCACTCTTATATTAAAAACTGGCCTCCCCTGAACATAACAGAGACCAATCCCAAATCTGAGGGTGCACTATAAATGAAATTAATTAATGAGTCGCTATCAAATTAAAAAAAAATTATGTTAAAAACAACTTTATTTTAAGAGTCGTTTAAGGTGAGAACTACCTACTCTAAAAATTGTATTCACATAAGTATTGCTATAATGCACACATTCTCATAATAATTTACCAAGCAGTCAAAAAATAACAACAAACTACTTATGTACTTACCATTTATTAAAACTAGTACTTAAAGGAATACTTACAGATATAAAGAGATATAAACTATTGTTTCATTTTGTTTGCAGAAAGTTAGCCCTTGACTGAGATTTCACCTGATGGTAGGTCACGATGCAGTCTAAGAAGAAAGTGGGCTAATTTGAAAGGGGTATGGCAGTTTTATTACCAAAGTTTTACACCAGATCGTAGGAAACAGCTCCGGATTTTAAAAGAATTGCCCTTACCGGGAATCAATCCTGGAACCTCTCACTTAAAAGACCACAGAGCTCACCACTGCACCAGAATGGCTATTAATTTTAGATTCTTGGATTACAGGATCAAAAGAACTACTGAATACATTGCGATACTGTCAATGTAAAATACAGGTATCAGGATCTCAACATAGTGTATCGCGTGATAAATAAAATTTATGATAGTGTAACAGGGCCAATGGCAGCATAGTTGCACACGAATTCGTCGTATTAGTTGCAAGTAACAAAAAGACGATCTCGACTCGATACAGTTTTGAGCCACCCACAGGATCGATCATGGTTTCGCTTTACAGGAAACCCGTGGCACCACAACAGAAATTAAAAAAAAAATCAATTGCATTTCACATGCAAATGTAAACCTTAACTCAACCCAATAAGGTACAATGAGTTTCCAATAAGTTCAAAGATTGGGACCGGAAGAAAAAATATGTGTCATTTGAAATAGAAATGATCTTTGTTAGAAAAGGTCAATCGTTGTTACTGTGATGTGAATGGGTATATTGTTAATTTTTTGGTTAATATTTGATACTTTGTACTTTCGACGATAATAACTATTTGATTGCATAAAATTCAGGTGCGCGTGCAAAAAGGTTAAGCGGAATACAAAAAAAAAACCTTTTCTCAAATTGAATTCATCTTTAAGTGTGGTAGTATAGTAAAGATAACTATTTATTATTATTAATAATACTTCATAAGTTAGTTCTGAGCTAAACAAAGGTTAACTTATTACAAATACAAATAATTTATTTCCAAAAAGATTAATTTGTAAGTGTATATCTATACTAATAAATAAAATTGGAGTGTCTGTCTGTAATTTCGAAATAACTACCTCATATTAAGCTCATATGGTTATTTGAACGATACCAACACTGAATAACACGTTTTTAAAATTTTTGTCTGTCTGTCTGTCTGTCTGTCTGTCTGTCTGTTTGAAAAGGCTAATCTCCGGAACGGCTGAACCGATTTTGACGGGATTTTCACAAACAAGTTGAGGATTGACCAGGGCGTAAAATAGGCTACTTTTTTAACCGACTTTCAAAAAGGGAGTTGTGTTTTTCTACCTATGTACACCGAAATCTCCGACATTTCTGAACCGATTTGCGTAAATTTTTTTTAATCGATAGAGAAACTTTGCGACATTGTTTCATAAAAAATTTGGAGTCCAACTCCTCGATCCTGATGCTGCAGGGGATCTGACCAATCCACGCGGGCGAAGCTGCGGGCATCAGCTAGTTAGTGAATATGTTCTAATATTATAACGTGATGTGGCCCGACGACACGCAAAATAGGGAATGGTGGAAGGATTGGAGGGAGGCCTTTGTGCAGAAGTGGGACAGTACAGGCCAATTTAGATTAGATAGCCCTTTCAGGTTAGGCCACTTCCATCTTAGAGTGCATCATCACTTACCGGTGAGATTGCAGTCAAGGGCTAACTTCTATATGAATAATGATCCATAAATTCAAAATTTAAAAACCCCCGACACAAAACTCTTTAAAAAGCAAATAACTTTCAAACGGCTGAACCGATTTCCTTAAATTATAGCTAAGAACACTCTCGATCAAGCCACCTTCCAAACAAAAAAAACTAAATTAAGATGATTCATTCGTTTAGGAGCTACGATGCCACAGACAGATACACAAACAAGTTTGACGTGTGTATCTGTATACACACGTCAAACTTATAACACCCCTCTTTTTGGGTCGGGGGTTAAAAAAAGGCGCCTATATTGGCAAAGACTTCCTGAACTAAGACTGCGTGTACTCCAGCAGTAGGTACGTACCTGCGTTGCTGTTTCATCTGCTTGCATGCAGTCTCTACACAAAAGGCTGTCACTGTCATTTTTTTACTAGACTAATTCCTGTTTTGGGTCCAAGCCTATTCAGTGCGGTCCAGCAAATATGTGTACTTGTGTAGTAAATCTATATACCTAAATCTGAAACATAAAAGCTCTCGGTAACGCGCAGATTAGCAAAACCAGTATGTCGACGTATAAAAAACAGTCATCATGCATTTGCAAAAGGCAATAAGACGATTCGAAGAATAGGGTTGCATTTTATTTTTAAATTACCGTTATTACCGTTCAGTAATCGGGGGTCACGAAAAAACTACACGGCTTTTGAGCTGGCGCTATTACCTTGTCCAAATTGTGACTGCAAATACTGCATTTAAAATGCAATTAAGACCCTTTCGTAATTACTTACGTAGGACTAATTTTATCGCTGGTACAGAACGAATGATGTTTGTGTAAGTGCTGTAAATTGTAATAGTAATTTTAATAATATCAAAGATTTCTTACATAAAAAATACTATGCTTTCATATGAAAGATGTAAAACAGGATATATCCATACTAATATTATAAATGCGAAAGTGTGTCTGTCTGTCTGTCCGTCTGTCTGTCTGTCTACTACGTTTTTACGGCCTAACTGCTGAACCGATTTTAATGAAATTTGGTACAGACTTGGGATACATCCCGGGGAAGGACATAGGCTACTTTATATCCAGGAAAATCAAAGAGTTCCTATGGGATTTTAAAAAATCGAAATCCACGCGGGTGAAGCCGCGGGCATCCTTTAGTTATGTATATTGTTTGTAATTGGAACTGGAAGGAATATGATTCTTCCTCAAATAATAATGAATGAATGATTAATAAAATATAATCTTTTGTACAGAGTAAACCTAGATAAAAATAATAGTACATTCTGTGAAGACCAATATCATCCGGGTCAGTGCATTTTTTGTGGGCAGACGTCCGGTTTACGCCTCTAACAAGCGACTATGCGCCTTAAACAATCGAGATTGATATCATAATGGCGGAACGAATGGCGATAATTCAGATTCCATAGATGATAGGCTTGTTATAGCCTTCCAAAAACAAGGCCGAAACCCTTGGGGCGGAATTGATAATTTACTTGTTCGAAGAGCTATCATTAAGGTCGTTGTGGAGAGAATGATTGCCGGTTATGGCCATATATTTACAATGCTCTGGGTCTCGAAGACTTTGGTAGAAGAACAAACATATCTCGGGCTTGTTACAGAAAAAAAAACCGGTCAAGTGCGAGTCAGACTCGCGCACTGAGGGTTCCGTACTCGGGTATTTTTTCCAACATTTTGCACGATAAATCAAAAACTATTATACCTACATAAAAATAAGAAAAAATCTGTTTTAGGATGTACAGGTAAAAAGCCCTTTCATATGATACCCCACTTGGTAAAGTTATATTATTTTGAAAATTGAAACACATTTTTTTTTAAATGATGTAACCACAAATTTGCGGTTTTCTGATTTATTCCTGTACTTGTGCTTTAAGACCTACCTACCTACCAAATTTCAAGATTCTAGGTCAACGGGAAGTACCCTATAGGTTTCTTGACAGACAGACAGACAGACAACAAAGTGATCCTATAAGGGATCCGTTTTTCCTTTTGAGGTACGGAACCCTAAAATTTTCAAGCGGTTATTATAGGTTTAGTATTTTTGGCGCTCCGGTATGTTTTCGATGTGAATCTCTTGGACGGAGCAAAAAGTTAAAGCATTGTTTGTTTTTGGCGCCTGTTTGAATACAGTTGTTTGAAGATTTTGTAGGTATTCAACCCGTAAAAAGCTTTATTTATAATATTACTAGAGAATGCCCGCGACTTCGTCCATAAAAAAGTTGTCGCGATAAAAAGTTGTCTATGTCAATAACATGGACGCAAGCTACCTCAGTACCAAATTTCATACAAATCGGTTGAGCGGATGGGTCTTTAGGGATCCCGTGGGAACTCTTTGATTTTCCGGGATAAAAAATAGCCCATGTTCGTCCCCGGGGCATAAGCTAACTCTGTACCAAACGTCAGAATCGCTTAAACTGTTGGGCCGTGAAAAGGTAGCAGACAGAAAGACAGACACACTTTCGCATTTATAATATTAATATGGATGTTACTCTAAAAACACAAACTACGGTAAAAAAAACTCTTGGGAAAGACAGACAAGTCTGTATGGATTCGGAGTGTTCTTTGTTCTGTTCTGGATTAGTTATCTTTCGAGCTTTTGTGTATTTCTGACATAGAACCTAAGATTTACCGATTTTACCGCTGGTAAAACACGGAACCGTTCGGACTTTTAACATACGGATTTGGTAAATTCTAGGTTTTACTGGTAAATTCTAAAATTTACCATAGTTTTGGCTTTTACAGTAGCATAATATTATACCTATACTTACATAATATTACATATACAAAACGTTCATGTACCTACTACTTGCGTTTGCAAATTTCGACATTCTTTATGAAGCACTTTAATTACTTTTTACCGATTTCTATGATTGTAATTTACGTCTTTGAATAGCTTCTTTGAACCGGATAATAAACAAGTATTTCATACTAAAAACAAGATTAAAAATGTAATGATTTGCACTATTTCGATGCTATTTTAAAGCGAAACTAATGCTCTATCAACAGATAGCGCGCAAAACTAATCTATTCAGTCATTCGATATCTAAATAAATCGTGCTGTTAAAGAAATTCTGTTTTTTCTGTAGGTAAATACCTAAGTATAAAATGTACCTAATCGTAGTTATTAAGAAATAAAAAAATTGGAGCATGTACCTATTGTTTTTGTATCGAGGTAGGTGAACTTATTTTTTGTAGTTTAAGTAACTAATGCGACATCAAGCAGAACACCATATCAAAGCTTTATTGTTGACGAACCTTTTGATAAGGATACGAACTAAGAAGTCAATTTTTTTCTCCTGCGCAGATAAACTAAGTATCTAAATTGCATCGACAAGACAATCCCTATACATGTTATATACCTACCTAACTCTAATTATATTTTTATTTTTTAAATTTTTAACAATCACTAAGGGCGTTTATGCACTTATTCATAGGAATTTAATTCGTAGTAGTTAACATTCATAAATTACGATTCAAAGTGACCGTCATAGAAAATGTACCTAGCTGCACTTGTGCACCCTTTTATTTGCATTTAGACGGATTCGTTTAAATCAAATACGAATACAAAGGAGTGCATAAACCGCCTTATCGAAATTTCGTTAATGTTATGCTAAGGTGAGATACATTTTTTTTTTAATAAAAATAGCGAGCATGTGGATCACCTGATGTTAAGTGATTACCGCCGCCCATGAACATTTGCACATTTTTTTGGCATAGCCAATACTTTTTGAAATTCCTATACAAGCTCATTAAGTAGGTATTTCATCGCGTGCTGAATTGAGCCACTATTTCTGGTCTAAATCAAAGAAATATTCAAAAGAAAATCTTATTTTACTGTAACATAGACTTATTCACGGCATGTTGGTTATATAGGGCGAGAAAAAGTAGGTTGTAACTTGTAAGTTAGCACTTGTCGGTAACTTAACAGACTTTGTGGCTAAGTGACGTTTTCACACTTCAAGTGTTTGTAAACCGTAAATTGTAAAGCAACTAAGTAGGTACCTACCTACTTAGTTCATTATAAAGTGTGGTTACTGTTGGCTTCTTGCTTTTGAAAGAATCGTTTATCGTTGATTTTTTTGCTAAGTTCAAGGGAGCTTATTTTTTTATCTGGCAATTATTTTATCGAAAGAAAAAGTTTTCAAATTGCTTTTTAACTAAGCAATAAGTATTTTGCTATCAAATCGTATAATATCCACTTATAATATTATTATCAATGCGAAAGTTTGTCTACCTGTCTGTTAGCTTTTTATATCTGTTTAACTGATTTTGATAGGCACAAAGATATTTTGTATCCCAGGGAAGGACAGGATATGCAATTTTTTTGCACCAGTAAATGAAAGAGTCCCCACGTTAATAAAAAAAAAAACCCTTAATCGATAGGTACCGAAGAAGTTTCTTGCAAGAATCGCGGATTTACTAGGTAAGTAGGTATGGCATTCTATAGTAAATGCATAATAGTCGATTTATAAAAATTGATTTTATTTCCTTGTTTTGTTTTCTCTACATTTTAGTCTAGGTACTTACATTCAATTTATCAACTTTTTATCAACCAATAATGGAGTAATAACTTAATCATTTAAACTAAAAAATAAAGGTTAATAACCTAACAACTGATAAATTATTAATCGCACTATAATCTAATCAATAAAAATGCTAATTGGCTGTTCAACCAATCCGTATCCGGCGCTTAGTCCCACCCACATACGCCATCTTGTAACTACTCACGCGCCCGCGCAGACTTGGCACACGATTCATTGTTTTGTTATCAACTAGCTAGCTAGTTAATTTTAAATGTTTTATTAACCACTAAAACTAATCATTACCTAATCAACAATCAGTTTTATCGATACCTAGTTTTAAAATTAGATCGTAATTATTGTGATTTTAATAAGTGAAATAAGTGCCTGTTACAAAATTATTATCCTTTAGATCTCTAGATAGGTATAGATACCTACCATGACCATCCCGAGCTTGGTCAAGTGTTTGTTCCCAATTCTTATTAACCCCCGACCCAAAAAGAGGGGTGTTATAAGTTTGACGTGTGTATCTGTGTATATCTGTCTGTGGCATCGTAGCTCCTAAACTAATGAACCGATTTTAATTTAGTTTTTTTTATTTGAAAGGTGGCCGATCGAGATGTTCTTAGCTATAGGTACCTAATTCAAGAAAATCGGTTCAGCCGTTTGAAAGTTATCAGCTCTTCTCTAGTTACTGTAACCTTCACTTGTCGGGGGTGTTATAAATTTTTAATTTACACTTGTACCTAATGTTTCTATTATATCCATTACTAAAATGATATTTCTATTATATCCATTACTAAAATGATATTTCTGGAATAACAAAAACAAAAATATTATCATCGAAATTTTGATCACGGAACGTTATCTATCAATTTGCCCTTTAATTTTCACGCGTGGCTGAGCATCACATCAAATGATCTTAAATGGAGGCATCGTTATTTTCGATTATTTGTTGCCGTTATTTGAGGCAATCAACGTTAAATTTAACAGATGACCTATTTTTTTCTAAGCTCATGGAAGTAGGTAAATAAGGAAACATCTATCAGTTGAGTATTTTTTGATATCAGGCATAAATCTTTTATTTAATATTTTCAGTAAAATATCAGTAAAAGGTAAGCACCACAGTTTTCAAAACAATTACTAAAGTACTTAGGTGCTCACCATCAGCCCAAGTACAATCAATGTGACACATCTTTCTCGCCTCTTTTACATCACTTTTTCAACAAAAAAGCACGAGAAATCACCCTTAGCTATTATAGGTAGGGCTTTCAACTTTTTTCGCGCAAGAGTCAGAAGCTGTCAACCCATACCTACTATCTATACTAATAAATAAAATTGGAGTGTCTGTCTGTAATTTCGAAATAACTACCTCATATTAAGCTCATATGGTTATTTGAACGATACCAACACTGAATCACACGTTTTTAAAATTTTTGTATGTCTGTCTGTCTGTCTGTCTGTCTGTTTGAAAAGGCTAATCTTCGGAACGGCTGGACCGATTTTGACGGGGTTTTCACAGACAAGTAGAGAATTGACCAGGGAGTAACATAGGCTACTTTTTTAATCGACTTTCAAAAAGAGAGTTGTGTTTTTCTACCTATGTACACCGAAATCTCCGAGATTTCTGAACCGATTTGCGTCATTTCTTTTTTAATCGATAGAGGAACTTCGCGACATTGTTTCATAAAAAAATTGGAGTCCAACTCCTCAATCCTGATGCTGCAGGGGTTCTGACCAATCCACGCGGGCGAAGCTGCGGGCATCAGCTAGTGTTACATAAAATGATAAATATTTTTTATTTGAACTCATTGTATATGGTATGCCTTTCCGCATCCAGTTTGCCCCTCAATTGTTGGGGAATGCTAATTGGGGTTAAAATTGTGTAGCTGTTGTTGGCTGTAATGTGGCCGGTATAGGCTGCTTCACCACCTATACCAGCAGGTTACCATAGCATAGCAATATAAACAAACATTACACAAAGTATTGATTTTCCCATATCTCATATCTCACTCAATAGCAATCAACGATTAACTGTGGAACATGTGCGTTGTCGTGTCCGCGGGTTTCGACGCAGCGCTCACTGTCACCGTCACAAATGACCGCCGTAAAAGTCTTCGCGGCTAATTTACTGCCCCATCATGAGTTCGGATCTTGTTCGGGCCATTATGTTTGATGTAGGCGTTACCATGTTGATTCTTAAGATATCTCACGGTTTAACGATGCGCGGGATTACTCTGGGACCATTCTGAAAGCAGCCACGAGCAAAACAATCCTGATAAGTTGTGATAGTAAAATCTATACTAATAAGTACTATAAAAAGATGAAAGTTGGTTCCATTCTGAAAATTCTTTTACTGATAAGAGAGTTACTGTACTCCGAGTTCTATACTTTTAGGCTATAAATTATATCACGCAAATGAAGTCGGGACCAGAAGCTAGTTCTTACACTAGTATTTAATTAAATAAAAACTCGTTTGAAAGCGAGTTTGATGCAAGAAAACCTTTTGGAAATCAAAGTAAGTTAGTAGCTACTAACTTAACTTTTTAAACCATAGAAATGTTTATTTACATATTTCAAAATATTGTGCATTTATATTACTATACCAATAGTTATAGGGTTCAGTAACCTAAGTTTTAATTGCAGAACCTACGTTCCCTGACGTAAAGAGAGCAACATATTAATATCCATTAGATTCATTATTACAAATACGAAAGAAAATTATATTAATTTATTTTCGTTCCCGAGAACTATACTAATTTATTTTCGTAAAAATTTGCGTTCTCTCGTAAAGCCGTGAAAGCTTAAATCCTTATTCTGAAAATTGATGTTTATTATAAACATCAATTTTCAGAATAAGGATTTCAATACGAAGCATGCATGCTAAGTTACAAGCAAAGTGAATGGTGAATGTGATTGTTTCCTTTAAAAGGCGCGAAGTCGTTTTCGAACACAATTACTTAGGTACCTACATATTGACGTGATATCAATTTGGTGCCTACTTACTATTCTAATTAGATTCCAACAAGATATGTTTGGATAGATTCACTTTATTCATAGTACACGACAGGTCGAGATGGCAATCGTGGTATGGGATGGACGCCCAGCACACTCGCACGTCTCCCGCGCTATCCCGCACCGGGTTAAGGTGTAACTGCAGCGGAACTGCGCGTACGCAGTTCAGCTGCAGTTCAGTTCGAGTGCGTGGGCACCTTTAGCGCGGGTATGCAGGTATAACCTGTCGCGTACTATACCTACCTCATTGTTAAATATTATTACTTATGAAGCAAAACGTGATTAGGTAATTTTTGTAGAGACGTTGTGAGTCTTGAAAGATTTAGGGTTGAAACAAAGGTTAATTCTCTTTATTCCCTATCCCGTGGGAATTTCAAAAAATCTGCACTTAGTCGTTGTCTATATTATACAGAAAATATCTGTATAAAATTTTTACTTTCTAGGTTCAATGGTTGGGGCTGAGCGTTAATGATTCAGTCAGTGAGTCAGGGTCACCGAGGTTAGGTAGGTATATCTTAAGATCAGTGGACAGATTTTTTTGTAAAGTCCACTTCACTTATTCAATGACTGATTATGATACCTATAATAACGGAACTTATTTATTGCTTGCAAAAATACAAAATATGTAATGGGCAGAATAATTTTTTTTTATTAGAAAATTGAATCCAGAACGTTGCATTGCTATACTACAGACCTACCTACTATACCTATATATTAAATTTGAAGCATTTATTAGTGGCTTTTATTAAGGATTAAAGATAGATATTAATCTACCAAAATCCGAACCTTTTTATTCTCTCGTTATCTCGAAAATCAACGTAGGCCGTTTTATTAGTATTTCCGAATGACTGAATCTGTGGCATTAAAAGTCGGGGGATCTATTTTTATTGGCCGCCCTAATGGATTTTTGTAATGTGATCCTTAATTTCGGTGTTGTTTTTTAATGCAATGCTTTTAAAGACTTGTACCGCACACGTCCCTTATCTGACGACGTGAGATAAATCTTTTTCTCTAAATCGGGTATATTTTTCCCATGGTTAAAACAAGCTCAACAGATACACCATTGTGTAATGGTACCTAATAGTTTATTCCGGTGACTTCATCCGCGTAAATTTACGTTTTTTGAAAGATACCGTTGGAAGTTCTCAAAATTCTTCGTTATTTTCTCCGAATTTCAAAATTTCAAGGTCTACTCCTGTCTGCTGCATTTCTTATTATGATCGATGCATTCAGACGTAGTTGAGTGGAGACGAGTATTGTGATATCTAGCTAACTTCAGTTTCTGTGCTTTCACCTACGGTTGAAATTACAACACGAAGGAGGCACTCTGCGCCTGGGTGCGTGTCGCATCACTCTCGTTATTTTCTGTAAAAAAGTTTTTTTTTTTTAATAAATATAGCGAGCAAACGAGCAAGTTCATTGTGAACGTACCATGAACATTTGCAGTACCAGAGGAACCGCCAATGCGTTGCCGTTCAGAAATTTGTTGGTCCGCCCCTTGAAGAATCCCATGTTGTAATCAAATGGAAACATGGAGTTGATGCCACATTTTGCATGTGCGTGGAAAAAAAGATCTGTCACAACAATTGTTTAGAGTTGTTACTAATAAAGACGCTGCGCTCAACTCTGTCGGTGTGCGTTGATACTTATTAAAACAAATATACAAACGCCTTTCTTATCATCCTAATCATTAATCACCAGCACAGTGTAGAGACGTGTAAAACAATCAGCCACCAAAATTCACCCACGTGCTTTGAAACAATACTCTATTTACCACCTACTGTTTGACAGCGGTGTTGTTTAAGGCACATTGTTATTCTTGTCAATGGCGAGATAAAACTACTAGTGTGGATTGTTTTATCAATAAATATTATCAACTAGCCGATGCCCGTGACTTCGCCCGCGTGGATTTAGATTTTTGAAATCCCGTGAGAACTCTTTGATTTTCCGGGATAAAAAGTAGCCTATGTGCTAATCCAGGATATTATCTATCTCCATTCCAAATTTCAGCCAAATCAGTCCAGTAGTTTTTGCGTGAAGGAGTAACAAACACACACACACACACACACACACACACACACACACACACACACATACAAACTTTCGCCTTTATAATATTAGTGTGATAGTTATTACGAATTAATAGAAGGAAAAATAAACAGGAGATTTTGAGTTATGACAGCCGTTCGAAGAATTGACTTTTGCTTCCAACTTGGCGTAACTCTCACAGACGGAGTAGGTACCTACTTAGAGTGCGCTGAGCCTCTGTTTTGCCGGCCTCCCTGGCACAGTGGCAAGTTCTGTGGTCTTATTAGTGGGAGATCCCGTGTTCGATTCCCGGCAGTGTTTGGAATTTTATAATTTCTAAACTGGTCTGGTCTGGTGGGAGATTTCGGCCGTGGCTACTTACCCACCCTAACGGTAAAGCCAGAGAGCCGTGTAGAAACCAGAGCAGTACTTATGAGTTTAATGAAAACTGCCATACCCCTTCCAGGTTAGCCCGCTTCCGTCTTAGACTGCATCATTACTTACCAACAGATGAGATTGCAGTCAAGGGCTAGCTTGTATCTGAAATTAAAAATAAACTTATTTATTTATCAATTTACATACGGTTGAAAATTTTATAATGAGCGCGCTAAAGAGGCTGCTCTATGAGCCAGCCTTCTAAGAACAGCCAATTCTTGCACATAAGTACCTAATAGTGTACCTACTTAACAGGGCTCTCTCCGTCACTCGTTTCATACAATCGTAGTTCCAATTTCATTTGAATATTAAGCAACCAAAGTCCATGAAATTTTGCAGACATATTCTAGAAACTAATATCTGTGTCTGTGGTGTTTTAGATTTTTCTAAAAATTTATAGTTTTAAAATTACAGGGGCTCAAAGATTTGTATGTAAATTTTTAAGACCGCGTAACTTTGAAACCGAATATTTTAACAGAAATCTGTAAAACCACAGACATAGATATTAGTTTTTAGAATATGTCTGCAAAATTTCATGGACTTTGGTTGCTTAATATTCAAATGAAATTGGAACAACGTTTGTATGGAACGAGTGACGGAGAGAGCCCTCTTAAAAGATATTCTTATCAAAAAAATAATCTCAATCTAACATTATTGTGGTTTATTTTACCTACGTTTCATTCATAAATTGAGATAGGCTGACATGCATAAATGTAAAAGCCTATAAATAAAGGATTCAAAAAAAAAATTGAGATAATATTATGTAATCAATGTGTACAATAATTGTATTAGTAAGATCACAAAGTACAAAGAAAAGTTTTGAAAAATGAAAGAGCAATCAAAAAAATAAAAGCAAAAGACGGAAGATTTTATTTCCTTTTCCAACTACTA
Source organism: Maniola jurtina (assembly GCF_905333055.1). Taxonomy (NCBI): domain Eukaryota; kingdom Metazoa; phylum Arthropoda; class Insecta; order Lepidoptera; family Nymphalidae; genus Maniola; species Maniola jurtina. The sequence continues at coordinate 5,419,844 of NC_060040.1, read as the reverse complement.
AGTCCTCCAGATTTCCCGGGCCCGTTGCAATTATTTCTTTCCGATCCCGTTTTTTGTTAGCTTACTGTCTAATAGGTTTGCTTAAGTCTTCGCTCGACATAAAGACGACTTAGCAGTACTTATTAACTTGTTTATATAACTTGGCTGCTAATGAACTACGGCTAAAATCTAAAGACAATGGGCAAAAATCAAACACTTTTTCATGTACTAGGTATATGTACTACTTGTACATAAAGAAGCTCTTGTTCGAATATTTCAAGATCTGTTTTTAACCCCCGACCCAAAAAGAGGGGTGTTATAAGTTTGACGTGTGTATCTGTGTATCTGTCTGTGGCATCGTAGCTCCTAAACGAATGAACCGATTTTAATTTAGTTTTTTTTTTGTTTGAAAGGTGACTTGACTTGACTTTTATTAGCTAAATCGAAGAAAATCGGTTCGGCCGTTTGAAAGTTATCAGCTCTTTTGTAGTTTTCTTATAGAGGTTTCTGTGTCGGGTTTTTTTTTAATTTTGAATCTCTATATTTTCTGTATTATTTCGGTTCATTTTATATTAGTACCTACCATTCCATTTTTATATATTACGATAAAAACACATAAGCCACAACTAAACACTTTTATCTCCTCCATTTATTTTTATAAACCTTACAATTTCTACGAATATAACAGGGAGATCCTTTTGCTCAACACATAAATCATGTGGAAAATAATAGAACCTAAAAAAACCTAAGGTAGTACTTAATCCTTTTTTATTATTAGGTACTGGTCATAAAAGTTTCGAAACACATTTTAATACTTACTTAATTATTATCTCTTTGAACTTGTTTAATTTACTCACAACGGTCTTTGTTATGTTGTGAAACCGGGCAGTTGAGTTTCTTATGCAAAGAGAGATTTAATGACTTCCTCCAACAATAGTGGGCTCATTTATTAGCCAGATAACTCGAGGATCCCCATAATGACTTATTTATGCAAGTATTAGCAGGAACGGGTTACAAATTGTGATCATAGGGCTTAAGTCCTGCATTCTCACAAGTCCGGTCCCCCACAATGCAATTTAACCTGATTGCGTATTACACATTTATTATTTACCCCCCTGCCATATCTGCTGCAAGATTAAACGGCGACTTGTGCGAAGATTAAATCCTGGATTTTATGCCTATATTGCAGTACATTTCCACCCTACAGTTGAGGCAGAAAACTCGAGTATTCATTGCGGATAGCCGCCGTACCGGCTAGGGGTGGCGCTCAACTTTAATAAATAAATCAAACATCATCTTCTGCACAGCACAATAACAACTGACTAGTATTGGACTTCCATAGGCTAAGCTAAGCGGTTGCTTTTTTTAAAGCAGCTAAACGTCTAATTTTTAGACATTTTGTCTTTAAGAGCGGCTTGGGCACCTAATATACCTAATTGGGCACATATTTAATATTAACTGCCCTAGAGAAATTATAGCTTCTTTTTAAAAGCTATAGCTGCCTAGGTGTAAATATAAGATGTGCTAGTACTATGTGCTACGTGCACCAAGCCTCGGTATTTTGCTTGGTAGTTTACTTTTACGATTTTCGGTATGATTTAGCTAAGAAACTTCTATAAATATAAGTAGCACTAATTACAACTTCAGTATTTTCATACCAGCATTATCAGTTTAGTTTAGGTATCAAAATATGAGATCCAAATATCTCCACCAATTCAAGACAATGAAAGTACTAGTTGAACAAATTAGTTGAACAGCATAAGTGTTGTTCCTTTTCAGTTTATCGAATTCTAAATAGGTAAATTTGCGCGACAGCCCTAGAGAGTGCAAACCAAGATTTATACGGAGTTCGTAGTTATTTATACCGGCCAGCCTTATTTTTATTCCCTGTGTGATATTTTTAATGAGGCAACTGAATAGTGCTGCACCTTTTATTAACTATTAAAAGCATTTTGGAAGTCGAAATTCGTGGAAAAGCGCCGGCATGAAATAGTAAGTTTTTATGTTGATAGGTACTTACCTACTTAGCGTAGGTATATGTTTGTTGAATACGCAGCTGAAATGTTTTGCTTTTAGGCCTAGACATTGCAACCCAAAATATATGGACCTTGAGTCCTGACTCTATGTAGCCTCGTGTAATTTTGATTAGTTCGATTGCACGGCCAATTGCATCGTCTTCGCTGATTAGTCGGTATTTTTTGCCTCAAGTCTAGTTCAGGGAAACGCGGGGTCCCGCATTTCCCGCTATGTGGCAGGGAAAAGTGCGGGGTCGGTTTTTTGTGGTAGGTATGGGGTTGCTCTTGCCTCTTACTCTTGCTGCAGGAACCACCACTCGTTTTTCCGTGAACGGAATAACCGCAAGACACGCCAAGGAACGCATCGCATCTCCCTGAAAGATGCTTGATTTAAGGCATGTTAGCAGTTCCGCACAAAGCGAAACCTTCGAAGGCTGCCGCACTTAGTCTAGTCACAGCTAGTAAAATATTTCCTAGCCTCCATTAATTCCCATCCTATTCAATACCTTTAAACTTTATTTTTAAAGCGTTAATCAACTTTTTTCTAAAACCTCGAACCACAAATCGATTAGAGTTTGTTTTTAAATCGTTAAAAAGTTTACTGACCGTTGTACAACTTGGCCCAGAATTGACGAGGTTTAAAACAGGTTTAATAAGCCGCAGGGCAGATTGGGCCCTCTATTTGTTTTGAGGTATAATTGGGGACTTGATGAGCTTGAAATTGGGCCTCACATGGATCATGCTATGCAAATGTGGCAATTGATTATAATGACACCGGGTAGACAATCGCTGAGCAAATTTGCTGTCCATGTGAACCTTTTAAAATAGGTACGTGTTTGACGATCGGGCTTCGAGCTTTGGGGCAGCGTGGGATTGTATGCGATAGAAATTTTGAGAAGGGTATTGTAATCGTATCATTATTGTAGCATACGTAATGGATCTGGTTAGCTGTGTCCTCTTAAATCCAATATTAAAAATTAGCGCCCCCTTTGTATCTTTAGATTTGCTATGAACAATTTTTTCATTAAAATCGGCACTTAAAAGTTTCAGTAAGCGAAACGGTACACGGTTCATCGATTCTATGTAGTATAATTATTACCAAGAGTTACCCTAATAATTTCTGTAGTGTGAAAAAATCTGAGATACTTTTATCCAGCAGAAGACAACTATTGGTTGACGACGACGACCTAGATAAAATTTATTAGCTTGAAAAATCATTTTCAAGGAGGATAAGCAATATGGTGAACAAAATCGTCTTAAAAATCTTTATTTATCTAACGAAAAAAAATTAATCCTAGCAGGCACAAGCTGTAAGCTGAAAGCAATCCATTATTGGTTTCAAACTTGCAACCTCTCCGAATTTGGGAGTGAATTTCCTTTAAAAAATAATCGAATTGAGCGCGGGCATGGCGTACGGGGCGCAATAAAATGAAAATAAATAAATAACACGAGAAGCAAACAAGATTCAGTCATGTTTGAAAGTCAATGCAGCTAACTTCCACTGAGAGCGTCTCACTCAAGTTTAAACGGCCTAAATATTTGATGAAACCAAGAGGATCAAATGAAATAGCTATGGGATACATTGAGAGGGAGTCAGATATCTACTAAGTTTAACAAGGGCGCTTGTAACAGAATATATTATGACACGATCAATAGATAGTATTCATCGTATCTATAGCTATCGAGATAATGTGATGTACACCAAGAGCTTGTAGTTCCCTAATTTATGTTTATTTTATTGCGACGGGATTACGGATAGATAAGTATAATTCGGTATTGGTATGGTAATATGAAACTGTTTAAGATAAAGCTACATATTTTTAGGGTTCCGTACCTCAAAAGGAAAAACGGAACCCTTATAGGATCACTTTGTTGTCTGTCTGTCTGCATGTCTATCTGTCAATAAAACTATAGGGTACTTCCCGTTGACCTAGAATCATGAAATTTGGTAGGTAGGTAGGTCTTATAGCACAAGTACAGGAATAAATCGGAAAACCGCGAATTTGTGGTTACATCATTTAAAAAAAATTAAAATGTGTTTCAATTTTCAAAATAAGATAACTATACCAAGTGGGGTATCATATGAAAAGGCTTTAGCTGTACATGAAAAAGTTTCAGAGCGGACCAAAATCAATTTTAAAATTATTTTTCTGTTATATTTTTTATGTTGCAATTTTAGAGAAGTAGGTAAACTTACGTATGGGCAAGGTAGGTAATACGACGTAGTTTAAGATAGGTAATTTATACATGACTGCCCATATCATTACTACCTGTTGAAAGCTTGTCCTTCAATCACATCGCAACGGAGCAACGGGTCGACGTGATTTTTTGTATGGGTAGGTATAGTTAAAGACCTGGAGAGTGACATAATCTACTTTTTATCCCGGAAAATCAAAGAGTCTTACAGAATTGTCAAAAACCTAAAGCCACGCCACGCCAAAGATGAAGTCGCGGGCATCAGCTAGTACCTATAATGAATGAATGAATTAGTGAATATACTTTTATTGTACACCACATAATTAGTACAGAAAAACACATACAAAGCATAACAAAATATAGTTACAATTAACTAGGTAGGTAGGTATTAATTGGGTACTATAATATAAGAATATGACCATAAATAATAAAAACAAGAAGGAAAACAAAGGTTTCATAGTGAGCTGAAATTAGTTTTTAAATTACCTTTTCTCCAACAGACCCGATCAGAAATAGAACCTATGAAGTCTCCTCATGTTATGCTTTATAATACAAGTTCAACATAATTACTAGAAAACAAAAATGTATATTTCATGGCAAAGATCATACGTTTATAAGCTCCTAAACTTGTGACCCTACGCAGTTTATAGATGGGTAGGTAGGTATAACTATGAGATGCCACTCAATAAAGTTGTAAAAACGGAGAAAGTCACTTCAACTGAAAATGCTAACCCGTGTCGTATTCAATTATGGCCCTTTGAGACTCAGTTTACGTAATATCAAAGGTCAAAAATATTTGCTCTTAACCACTCTTAACTACAATTGGCCCTATTTGAAAAACTAGGCGTTTACGCATACCTAAGTGGTGAAAAGTGATAGGCAGTAACAGTCTAAAATGGAAAACTTTTTTAAAAAACTAGCCAAGTGCTAGTTAGACTCGCGCACCGAGGGTTTTGTACTCGGGTATTATTTCTGACATTTTGCACGATAAATCAAAAACTATTATGCATAAAAAATAAATAAAAATCTGTTTTAGAATATAAAGGTAAATCATTTCGTATGATTGACATAGTTATTTACTTTGAAAATTGAAAGTACTAATTACTTTTTTATGAACATAATAATTCAATTTTTTTTTTGTGATGTAACCACGAATTCACGGTTTTCGGATTTTATCCTTTCTAAAAAAAATTTGTTTTATGAATTTGTCAATATACTGGACATCAACTTGTACCGAAGCAAAAAGAAGTTTAGCTGCACACAGAAGATCAGTTCGAAATGATTCGTCTTGGGCGTAATCCTACAAAAAGAAGTAGTTGAGCAAAATGAAGAACAAATCTCGGTAGTTTACTTACTTACTTTGAAGCATAATATGAGCCGTTTGCATGTACTTCATTCTAACTGCCATTCTTGAAATTAGACTACCATGGATGAGGTCTGCCCGTCCCTCGTGGTTTCCTAGGAATATTCAGTGCCTAACTTTGAAGATAAAATTATACCTACAACTAAAATAAAATTACACAATAAGCGCTACTTACTTTTAATATAAACTTTACATCGTAAAGAGCCAACTTCAAGAGTAAATCAAGTCTAAAACAGTAAAGAGTACTCCAACTGATATTAACAGCGCTTTGTTTTAAAAACTTCGGCCGGAAGGCAACTCTTATCAATATTCATAAAGCAAGATGTTTCTGAGACGAAGCCGGGCAATAAACAAAGAGCAAGCAACCGCTTTGAAAGAGCTCTTACTTACAGCACCACCATAAATTCCAGTTTGCAACTTGCAGTGTAACATTCGATCAATAAGTGTTTTGTATGGGCTCTATATTTGCAAGCTAATACGCCACATCAAAACTTTCAAGCTTGCTTTCCAACCCAATATTAGTTACGTCACGAGCTTTCCACTTCTCTATTCTCAAAACGTCCTAAGCTCCAAATCCAAGCATAGGAATTAAAATGTCACCGACCAGGAAATAACGATTGTTATCGTTTGCTAATAGAGTTGATTTAATGCGTCATAAATGGATTTGTGTATGGATAGTATGACGGAGTCACGTGTCTTCTGTTACACGGGGTAAAATCAGATCAGGCTATATCGTTGGATATCGTATAAATTGTTCTAATAAATCTGTCAGAAATCAGGCGTGCTATTAATCATACATGAAACTGGATTGCTGGAAATACCTATTATAACAAAAATAGTTAATCAGTAAGAAATATTGTAAGTATAGGCTTAGTACCTACCTACTTAATTTTATAATATCACGTTTAAAGTATTCAGAAAATGTATCAAAATTCAAATTATTGAGTGTTTAAATTACCTAAGAATGGTAGAATAGTCTTTTTAAGTTTTTTATGACTAAATAAATGTTGTCTAGGCTTTGAGACGACTCGTTTGAAGTCGTCCGTCCACCTAGACCCCCACATCTTAGGGTTTTCTAATGTTGCACTTTGCAATGTCGCTGTCGCTATTCTAGCACTTTGGGGGTTCACATCATGCCCTTTCAATTAATTTTATTAATACACTATAATACCTTACTTAGGCTTTACCAAATTCGTGTAAGTAAAATGTGTCAACACATTAATTGGCACAAAGGAAACCGTTTTAATGCTTGGTTATTTATTACCCATAAAACGTGGTTCATTATTAAAAAGTATAAAAAACAATTTCACTAACCGACAAGGGTGTTTTGTGAAATAATTTCTCTCTCCATAAATTCATTACACTTTTATTGCCATATACGAGCGTGACTCGAGGTAGTAAAGAAATAATATAACATTTATAAATCAAGAGGTTAATCTCGCCCTAAAAAAAATCATAATTTTCTTTTTGAGGAATTAATAAGATATCAGTCACAACATTTTGTTATGCTCCAGCATACGATCAACGTTAAAGATAATGTTACATAGGTACTCGTCAAAAGAAGAAACTTAAAACTAGTGCATTTGGTCACATTCGTGATAGCTATCTCTCTCTAATTTAACTTCGGTATTAATAGGTGAATCATGAAAACTAAATTTATTTCAAAATAATAACAATTTAACAATGTACCCTAATTATTGTAAATTACAAGTTTGTACTTACTAGATAATTTGCAGAAGCTGCAAAAAATATTTTATTTTAAAGTGAAATATAAAGTAATAAGACCCACAAAAATTAAAAAAAAAAAAGTTTTAAAAATTTATATCAATGTGAAGCACCATTACAATACTACTCAAGTCTCAAACCATTCCAAAGCACGGGTGGCCTACAATTTGATTCATCATTCCTAGAGGTGGGCTTGCGTACAAAATGACCCATAATTCCCTTGTTAAGGCCCCAAGATCCTCGGACTAACATATTAATCTAACGTCGTAAATAATAAAAACATCAAACACACGAATAGATCAAACATCGGTAATTGTCAGTTTGAGATCACGATTTATACTGTCTAATCTATATGTACTTATAATTCAGTAATAAAAAGATTATATTGGTAAAGATGTAATTTTAAATTCGTTAGTTTTATTTAGACGACATCTCATATTATTATGAGAGAAGAGTTCTAAGATTTGTTAAAAATGTTATGGTCTTCTTTGACGAAAGATAACGTTACTAGGTAACTTATCGACAGGCCACAGATAGGTTAGTTATTTAAATTAATTTCAGCAACATAGGGATCAAAATCAGAAAAAGTATCGTCGTATATATCGCATGATATCTGGTACTATTGTTCTCCCGGGATTATAAAATTGAAGCATAAATGCAGGTAATTTATCTAAAAATATACACTCAACGGCAGAATATCAGAAGCTTTAATTAAAATTTATGAGAGATGAGTCGTTCAATATGGCATAACCCTGTAACAGTTAGGAGTAATTTCACTCTGTAATACCGTTAATACTGTATTTAAATCCCTTTGTTTGGCGTATACCGGATATTAATAGCGATATAGGCTGTGAATTAATTGTTAACGTTAATATTTTTAACAGTGAAATTATTTGGATAAAATATAGAGCTTTAAAAGAAGGTATGAAGGTTTCGGGTTGAAGCTGCAGCAGAATTTTGATTAAAAGCTAGTAAAAAATAATCTGCTTTGAAATTGTAGATCTAATTGTTGTGCCTGTACTAAGAAGGTACCTCTCCGTTTAAAATTACGTACAGGTAAGTAATAATAATATTTTTTAAATTATTTTATTACATTTTAGCCTTTATATTATATTCTGCCAACTGATTTGAAGACACTTAGGTACTAATTGAAAAATGTGATGAGATTAAAAGAGGAGACTTTCGACAATAATAATTTGTAATGTCTTATGCATAACAAAAAGATTATCATGAACCAATTTTGCTTTGTTATAAGGATTTTCACAATATCTACCAAATCTCACCTTTAATTTCTTAGCCACTACAATAATATCATATTACCTGTGGTTCTGGACGACTCCGATAAGAAATATTGATAAAATGTTCGACAGCGTCCATTTTCTAAGTGGACTAAAGAAAAATATCTCGTAATGTTCACTAGCGTTTTACTCGTCTGTATGATTTTCTCTCAAAATCAATTCTCTCATCACGAGACCCGTAGATAAGTGAACCAGGACAAATAGAGCGAGATGTCTAAAATAACATACGTCGGACCACTTATATCGGATTTCCCATTGTTCTTCTTCCATTCCAATAATGTTTGCGAGAGTAAAAAGGAAAAAATTGTTCCGCGCTTGTGCCGGGAATAATATTTTTGTTATTATTCTTTTGTAGGAAAATCCGTATAATATTAGTTACAGTTAGGGTCTTTAGAAGCCGTTTTGATGGTTAAATTCTTCTTTTGTACATATTATACATCATTCGTTAAATTATGTTTTTACGAGTATTTTCCGAGAGTTATTGGAAGAGAAATAATAATACAGTGAGGTTAGTCTTTGTCATATGATTTTAATTCTCCATTCGAGGCTACCTACGAATTGTTCCGATTATCTGTCAGATCTGGTATCTTTAGGTAGGTAGAATTATAACTTTCCACATTTCCAGAATTATATCATGTTTGTAAGTAACACGGAACAGAGTTTTAGGGATTTTATGACATTTAAAAAAATAGTTTCGATTCAGTTGATTTAGATTATAATACAAATGATTTTTTGAATTTAATGAGTACAAAATTTAACAACTTGTATTTTCCTTTAGTTAAATTTAATTTTTCAAATTTTGAGCGTTTTAGTTTCGGAAATAGAATAGGGGAAATGCTCGATTTTCATCTATTCTTCTATTTATATTAAAATCATAAAAATTATATTTGAGGCCTTACGTTACACATCCATGATTGAGTGACAAAAATTTATGTTAATATGTACCTTTCAACTTAATCAGTCCAGTAGATTCGGAGGAAATTGGCTGTGATGAACAAACACACGAGTTATTTTATATGGGTTCCGGTTTTTTACTCACATGTACGGAACTCTAAAAAGCTACAACTTGATCCAAAGTTAAGAAATTCTAGCAGTAACAAAAAGAGAACGTGTTAAAAACAAACTAAAAATTTAACGAGACGCAAGATGCAATAGCAAGTGTGTTTCGTCAAAAAGATGACAAGTTATACTTATTTGTGGACCTTCGTCATATTACTGCTAGCGGCTTTGGTCTTTTGATTTTAAATAATGTCACATTACATACTTTAAATAAGTCTTACCATCTTGAATAAGTTAAGCTTTGTAAGGCATCGATTAGACGTTCCAGTTTGGTATATTCACTGCTGTGACTGACAATTCCTTTTTTAATTTTCTCTCTTGTTATCTGCTTGAATTATTACCAGCTTAATTTACTTTTTCATACTTTTCTGGTCTGCCATATCAGTTTCCGTTTTGCACCCATTGAGCTATTGACACCTCGTTATACCGCATCTTATAGCTTGTTAGCTAGTTAGCTTCTTATAACATAATTATAACATACTGCCTATTCTCATGACTGCTAGTTGCATGACAACGTCTATTTAGATAATTCTCTGCTCTCAATTTCTAATTCTCTCTCAAATAATTGATTGATGTAATTGACTGATGTGAAACTCATCGTATAATAGATGCCTAACAGACATGCATTATAGAGCATAAGATGAATAAAGAAAATTAAAACTCATATTTGGGTCTTGGACTGTTTTTTTATATTTATTTTTAAGGGCTTCTATACAATCTGTATATGACAGTCCTATCGTACCTTATAACATACATATATTAACCTAATTAACAATTAATTAAATCAGCGACGAGTCCGCGACGTTATACTCGTCCAGAGTCCGTCAGTTAACAGTATCGCCCTGTGGAGATAGACCAGAGTTTGTATCGGATTTGGTGGCAGGGCGATACTATAGCCGCAATACTCTCGCCCGTTCGTATAAGTTAAACCAAATGTACTTAGGAATGGGTAGTTACTTAATACGAAAACCATTTAAACAAATTCCTAGATAAAACTGTTTTAAGGTGTTTATCTAGTCATTGTTAAGTAGTTTGTTATCAGAATGCCTGCTTAAAACCACGTACCTACCAAAGAGTGAATCGTTCCTTTTTGGATATTTAATGAAAATACTCATTACGCAAAGTGCCAGTCCACACTCATTACCAGATAAAAGAAACGTTTCTGTAAGTTATTCTCTTACAGGACTGTGTTAATGAGGCTTAGTCATGTTAGTTCTACTGGAACTGGACCAATTATAAAACTGTGATTTATGTTGAAAAAATTGTTAGACATCCAAAAAAATTAATTGATATTGAGTAAACATTTCTTCAATTCCTCCCGTCTAAAAATTCTTCCCGTCGTCACGTGTGGTGTTGAAACGTGGACATTGACAAACGGTCTCGTCCACAAATTCAAAGTCGCTTAGTGAGCTGTGAAGAGAGCTGTTAGGAGTTTCCCTGAGGGATAAGATCCAAAATGAAGAGATCCGAGGAGAACCAAGAATATTAACATAGCTGTTGGAGCCGAAAAATCCTAGAGTGGGGAACGAGGCAAGTGTAGTGTAGGACGGCCTTCAGCACGATGGACTGACGACGATATAAAGAGGTTGGCGGGAAGTGGCTGGATGAGGAAGGCTGAGAACCAGGTGTCGTGTCGCTCGTTAGGAAAGGCGTATATCTAACTTGATGATAATGATGAAACCTTTTATGCCTATTTCTATCAACTTGACCGATGAGAAAAAATCTAGATACTAGGGGTAATAGTTTAATAGTTTAGTATGTTATCAACTGAGTTGGATAGTACTTGACCCAATAAATAAATTTTCCTAAAAATCCTACTTTAACTATAAATAAATATTATTATGACTTAGCAACCCTACTGACCTATCCAGGAAAGAGGTGACTCACTCAGTGAAATGTGTTGGTTTAGATTAGGACATTGTTTATAAATGTATAGTACCATTACTCTATCAGTCGCCACCAACAATTCTCTTGAAATGGTCACTGATTAGATACTGATACCAGTGTTCAGTTTTGTCTACTGGCTAGTAGAGCTACATTATGAAATGTAAACTTTACTGTTCACTGTCCAGTAATAAGTAATGGTTTTGTCGGATTAATCACGTCAGATCAGCTTTGTGTTAATTTATAGCTACGAGTAATTCAGTGTAAAGTTCGTATTCTAGATCTAGTATAAAGTTCATAAGAATTGATTTTTATTTTAAACTAGAGGATGCCCGCGACTTCGTCCGCGTGGATTTAGGTTTTTGAAGATCCCGTGGGAACTCTTTGATTTTCCGGGATAAAAAGTAGCGCATTTATAATATTAGTATGTATTTTATATTATTACTAAATTACTAAATTTAGGTTTTTTAAAAATCCCGTGAGAACTCTTTAATTTTCTGGGATATAAAGTAGACTATGTCCTTCTCCGTGATAAAACTATGTTTGTAGTCTATACCGAATTTCGTCAAAATCGGTAGGTAATAGGTACGGTTGAGCCTTGAAACGGTAATAGACAGATAGACAGAGAAACATATACACTTTTATATTTATTAATGTTAGGATAAATGTGACCAAAATAAATTTATAGATACTTATACATATAAGTGACTCACTAAAAAAGGTAAAAACAGGTTCTTTAAAAAACCTAAAACCAACGTGAAAAAAGTAGCAGAAAATAAATAGTACCAACTACTCACCAGATCTCAAAAAACTTGGTTTAACGTAATGTGCGTGATAATTTGTTAATAAATAAAATAATTTAAAATGAAATAAATCTGTTTACATAACATGCGGTTTTAAAGAGGCACCATCTAATTTCCTGCATTATTTTTGTTTTTCACAAAATCTCACTGTAACTTTAGACGTAGACTGTAAGCCGATGCTAAATCTGTAACTGTAAGTTGTAACTCTTCCAGACAAACAGTATTATTTTCCTACTTTGCTACATTTATCTTTTTCATCGACCTTTGCTTGTACAATAAATATTTCCCTTCGTTTAATACTGCTAATAAATCCCAACGAGATTTCTGTATCATAAAGATAACTTTCGGTTTTATTACTCATTTCCCGTCAAAAGTTGACGATTGGCTCGGACTGAGCGCTTGATATATCGATGAGATTACAGGCTACCGATACTAAGGCTGTCGACTAACTTCCAACTTTGCTTTACTGATAGGAAGGTAAACAATAAAATCGAAGATGGAAAAACGTTAAGGGGACGGTATATTCCAGGTATAATTTCAAATCTAGAGATGGCGATACACATTGTATCGGCATCTCTCTTAGACGCCCCTGAACCGGTTGCGCATCGCCACAGTGTAGATTATTATTTTCACATCGCTCCTGCATTTAATCATTACGTCACCCCACTTCAGTGTTTACGATGGAGTAAAAAGTCAAGTTATGTATAAGTTTAAAATTCAAAGTTATAGTGATAAAAAATATTTATTATGAAATAATTAAAAATTTATTTAAAAAAATTAATCTGTAGGTATCATCAGAATCGATTACATTCGACTTCGCTGGGTTACTTTATTGTAATATATAACATTGCGTATCTATAAAAAATATTTGTACAAGTTAAATATTGTTTTATATACTACTAGAGGATCCCTGCGGCTTCGCCTGCGTTGATTTCGGTTTTTTTGAATCCCGTAGGAACTCTTCATTTTTCCGGGATAAAAAGTAGCCTATGTCCTTCTCCGGGATGTATCCCAAGTCTGTACCAAATTTCATTAAAATCGGTTCAGTGGTTGGGCCGTGAAAACGTAGCAGACAGACAGACAGACAGACAGACAGACACACTTTCGCATTTATAATATTAGTATGGATTTTAATGCACACTGTAAACAGTCACTGATAAAAAAAAAAATATTATAATGTACTTTTATTGTTTTGTCAACAACGAGAAATAATGAATGAGATCTATTTACAATCATGCTAATAGGTGTCTTTTTCAACCTGTATGCTTATTATAGTAGGAGATTTAACATTTCACCAACTTTCATAGAATGAGATCACACACACAGTAACATTAAATTAAAATGGGCCTAAATAACCTTGACTTAAGGTCCTAAATTCAATTACACCGATTTTAATTTCTGGTTCTGTCTGACTGGCTATACATGAATGGATTAATTTGAGCTATAAAACAAGGCGGTTAAGGTCTATTTTACGTTAACGTTCTCATTATAAACCCCTATCTGCCAGTTTTGGTCATTACTGTGGTGACCATTACATTTGGCCTTGAAAGAAGATACTTCACATGGATAAAAGATTATAGCATGGACAAGTCCAAGTTTCTGAAATTTTCACTTATTGATAATGATAATACTGTCATTCCTAATTACTTACATTTATAGGTAAATCTTATATTGTCTATATCTTATTGCTATTATAGATGCTGAGATTATAGAAATTACACTCAACTGAAATTCAATGAAAATATAGTTAGCACGGACATTACACAAGTAACTATTTATTGCATTTCACTAATTACCGAGATCGTAAAATCCTATTTTTTCATATTATCAAAACGTTTACAGTAAAAACAATATCACACGCGCTAGGCGTGCAAAAACACCTGAAAGAGATTATATGCACCTGCAGCCATAACAGGATAACATTATAATATATTTCGTGTTGTATAAAAAGCTGTTTTGTTTATAATCCTTGTTTTTGTTTATTCAATATGGTTACAGTCAAACCGGCCCGCTCGGAGCTAATAGCCATAAAAGTTAACTAATTAGGTGAAATATTCCAAAAGAGCATAAGTAGGTATGTACACATTCAATACGCTAACTTAACTGTTTACGTTAAGGTTCAAAGTTAAAGCGCTGGAGAAATGTTTTTATATGATACTGAACAAAGTCAAGACAGAGATTAAAATATTTTATAGCTTTTTTGTTATATTCAGATTCGGGCCATTGATTCAAATTTTAAATTTGTAGTAATTATGTTCTCTAATTCAGAAGCTGAGCTCTTTTTCTGGATGCCTAATGATAGGCATCCAGAGGTCAAAAAGAGGTCATTACCTTTTCGCTTTTAAAGACAATTTTACGTTGACTGGCATGAAAGCAAAGTGCCCAGTAAGCCAATAGACAATTCAGCTAGATGACATCAAAGCAGATTACCCAGTCAGCAGAGAGTCAACTTAGCTGTACGCCATAAAAACAGAATGCACAAGTAGCAAAACGTCTGGAATTGTGAATAGTCTGTATGATTAGAACACCTCATTAGCCAGACGTCAAATAACATAGTTGGATGACATAAACGCTGAATGAGATAGTATCTAAAACGTCTGGAAAAGTAAATAGTCTAAATGGTCTGTTGCTTGCTCCCTTTTTAATTTTTAACCAACTTCCAAAAAGAAGGTGGTTCTCAATTCAGCCTGTTTTTTTACCCCATTGCGGCAAAGCCTAAAGGAAGAGTTATGATTTTAGCAGTCTGTATATGTATGTGTGTGTGTTTGTATCCAGATTCTGTGTGTTCCACCGTAGCGCCGAAACTACTAAGCTGATTTTGATGAATGAGGTGTAAATCGATTTGTCGTAAAGATTCGGGTAACATAGGCTACATTTTATACGAAAAAAATTGACCTAACGGATGTAATATGAAAAAAAGTGGGGGTGAAAAGGTACTGCCACTAACTAACAATTGTGCCAGGACTGGTC
This sequence comes from Maniola jurtina, assembly GCF_905333055.1. NCBI lineage: Eukaryota > Metazoa > Arthropoda > Insecta > Lepidoptera > Nymphalidae > Maniola > Maniola jurtina. Next base: position 5,404,552 of record NC_060040.1, on the reverse strand, counting down.
CTGATGGGATTTTGAAGTTTGAAAAGGTGCAGTTGATTCTCTATATAACGTAGACCCGCACTAAGACAGGATTTTGAGAAATTTAATCTGTAAATTGACCAAATTATCATACAACAATACTACTTCTCACGAACCTATAAAAGCTACGAACAAACGATTTCAGTAGTTACATTTTATTACTGTTCTTACCTTTCGATTCAAAACAAGAAAAATTGATACACAGATTTGGCATTCCAAAACGAAGCAACTCTCGTCCTAATAACAATTTAATGTATACTTTAAGAATAACTGCATAAGGTAAGTTTTACAACGAATATTTTAACATCGATATTTTAATGTTAGTATACGTGAGTGAGAACACAAAAGCCACAAAGATCCTTTGTATTGACAAAGGCAAACACAATAGGATCTGTCATTTCTTGTAAATTGAACTAGTTTTATGAGAAAAAGTATTAAGTACGTATGAAATTTTGTTTTGCACATTTTCAACTTTTAAGCTGTGACAATAAGGTCTAAGTTGAAGGAATATTTAATAGTATGATTATTTTTTTGATCTATAAAACATTTATGACACTGCAATTTTTGGTCAAACTTATTATTGACTACTCAGTGCCGTATATACATAAAAAAACCAGCCAAGTGCGAGTCACACTCGCGCACCAAGTTTCCGTATCTGTACTCAGGTATTTTTCCGACATTTTGCAAGATAAATCAAAAACTATTATGCTTAAAAATAAATTAAAATCAGTTTTAGAATGTTCAGGTAAAACCCTTTTATATGACACCCCACTTGGTATAGTTATCTTACTTTGAAAATTGAAACACATTGTTTTTCAATGAACCCATAAATTCATGGTTTTTGCCAAATTTCATGATTCTAGGTCAACGGGAAGTACCCTATAGGTTTTCCTGACAGACACAACACACACGGACAAAACAGACTGACAGGCGGACAGATAGACAGACAAACAGACAGCAAATTGATCCTATAAGCGTTCCGCTTTTCTTTTTAGGTACGGAACCCTAATAAATGATATCATTGCATAGCAAGTGAAGAAACTAATAATTATAACACCTTGGATAAACATCTCGGACTTGAAAGTGGATGTCATTTTCATAATAATCATGATCATCATCATCATCATTATGAGCCCGTGGATGTCCACTGTTGGACATGGGCCTTCCCTAAAGAGCGCCACCAGACCTGGTCCTAAACCTTCCTCAACAAGCCACTTCCCGCCAGCCGCTTTATATCATCAGTCCATCGTGCTGGAGGACGTCCTACACTACGCTTGCTTATACGCGGTCTCCTCTCATCCTTTTTTAACCCCCGACCCAAAAAGAGGGGTGTTATAAGTTTGACGTGTGTATCTGTGTATCTGTGTATCTGTGTGTCTGTGTATCTGTGTATCTGTGTATCTGTGTATCTGTGTATCTGTCTGTGGCATCGTAGCGCCTAAACGAATGAACCGATTTTAATTTAGTTTTTTTTGTTTGAAAGGTGGCTTGATCGAGAGTGTTCTTAGCTATAATCCAAAAAAATTGGTTCAGCCGTTTAAGAGTTATCAGCTCTTTTCTAGTTTTCTTGTAGAAAAGAAGGTTAGATAACCGTTAGGTTCTTAATATTATGTCAGTTGACAAATGTCAAGTTGTCAAGATGGACGTTGCCTAAATACATAATTATTTATTTGAAAATGATGTTTTGGAAAACTCAAATACTTTGGATCGTCGGGGGTGTTATAAATTTTTAATTTACACTTGTTCATAATAATTAGTACTTTCCCCTAAAAACCTTTAAATTGATATCAATAAAGTTTTTTTTCCATCTTATCTTCTAATACTTATGCATTTTACAAGTTTGGTTTTTGATCTTTGAGCTACCGGGATAGAGCACTCAGATTAATTAATTTTTATTTTCACATTATAAGTCCTGGTCTATAATGACCTAATATTAGCTTCACTACACTGCAATGTACTGTTTACTGCATTCTTATTAAAATAATTACTTTTTTAATGTAATAAATGCACAATATAAACTTATCTTAAAATCTAGGAAAATCCTAAATAAAAATACTTTATAACATAGTACTGAATTTACTACTCTATGGCATTTTGTACAATTACAGTATGACAAAATGCTTATGAAACCCGAAACAGGTCCTGCCGCGCTGAGGCGACGGGTATGACTGACAAGATAACGTAATTACGGCCCATAACACTCAGCTATAGGGTCGAAAATTCTTTGTACTGTCCCTGGACCCGATTTGAACAGAGTAAGCGAGGAAAGCGCGAAATCAAATAATTAAGAATATAATTTGAAATATAGCCCTTAGTGTGAAATGATCGGACCGAAATTTTAATTTGATTGTTTTACACCTCTGGTGAAAGTTACGTCTTTAAGAGCTTTGTCATTAAAGAGAAAAACCCAAAAGTCTAAGGTTTTAGACCAAACTTCAGATTTTTTTTCTATCGAGGAAAGTTTGTCCAATCATGTTTTTATCGAACCAAATCCTAGGGAATATAATGAAAAATATTATATATTAATTTCAAATTATTCGATCCATGCGTTCCTAACTTATTTTCATTTTAGTAAACTTTAGAATCGACGAAAACGGAGACTGCCGCGTTAAGAAACTGAAAAGTATCCAAAGTAAAGTATCTAATTAACTCCCCAAAAAAACCGATTTTAAAAATGAGTTCTTTGCAAGTAAAATATTTTTTATCTTTCAAGTACTATTTTTTTTACTTTACAGAGTACTATGGAGCGAGCTATGTTGGGAATCTCTCCGACGGACAAAATTCGTAAGAGAGCCAGAGTGACCGACGTAACTCAACGAATTAGCCAGCTGAAGTGGCAGTGGACAAGCTACGTCTGTCGCAGAACTGATGGCCGCTGGGCAGACTTATCTGGAGTGGAGACCGCGTATCAGCAAGCGCAGTGTAGGACGACCTCAAGCCCGCTGGACTAATGACCAAATTACTGGTCGTTAGTCATAAAAAAGGCGGAGGCGCGCTCTTGGGGAGACCTATGTCCAGCAGTGCACGCAAACTGGCTGATTGATTGATTGACTTACTATCTACATTAGTTTCAAATTCAGATTTTTCCCAATAAATAAAGTAGGAAAGCAAAGGAATTCACGTCTCACGAAAGTCGCACCACTGTATCCACCTTTAATCACACCGCAAGCGATGTTTATTCAGTTGCAGACCATCGCTAAAGAGCACCTCGATTACTGGAAATTAAGAGGACGCCGTCATGCGCAGAGGATGCTACAATAACAATGAGCCCAAAATACCACAGACATAAGTGACAGGAACGAAAATAATACTGAAGTGCCGCGTTCGTGAGAGAAATTTGTTAATGCTCAGTACATCCCTTGTTTTTTAAAAGCACATGTGATAATCATGCACTGATTTATTGTAAGATGTTACTAAGCTTTTACGAAGTATATGATTTTTCTGTGATGTGTGATTTAATCAAAAAAAACCGGTCAAATACGAATTGGACACGCACCACTTAAACCGTATAGAAAAAAAAATGCTTTATGACGGATAGGCCATCTTGATGTGATTTAGTAAAATAATTATTTTGGGGACACAAATCTTTACTTTTTTTGTGATGGAAATTCACAGTTTTCGGATTTTTCCTTTACTACTTGTGCTATAAGTCATTGCTACCTGTCAAATTTCAGGATTCTAGGTCAACGGGAAGTACCCTATAGGTTTCTTGACAGACACAACAGAAAGACAGACAGACTAACAACGAAGTGATCCTACAAGTGGTCCTTTTTACCTTTTGAGGTACGGAACCCAAATACTGATCAAAAATGTTTCAGAACATGCATGAGGTTGAGTTCTGTAGCCATGCTAGTTGTCAAAAACTTTGGCGGTCATTATCATTGACGGTAGTTTTACTGTCCTAAAACTTCATAATGATTTTAAAATATCTATTCAACAAAGTACCACTAGAGGAAACTTGGGCATTTTTTTTGATTTGCGCTTTTCACTTCAGGAGTTATCCTGAAAAATATTTTTTCTACATTTAGATAGGTCAGTATAGCGGTAATAGTTTTCTATAAAAAATGGTACTGAATCTCAACCTCACAGCTGCAGCTCTTATGAGTAGTTGTAGTTTATTTTTAAAATATCTGTGACACACAGTTAGATGGACAGTCGGACTGAATGAAACTCTAAAAAATCCCAACCCGTTCTTTACAAGACTTTTAGCTTTATAATGATGCTATTTTTGAAGTTAACTTTAAATTGACAAATCTATCAGAGAAAAGGGTTTGCTGTTAACTTTAGAACTATAATTTTTTTTTTATAATTAGGAATTTGAATATTATGTATTGTATGTAATTTGTATTGTATTTGTATTTTGTATTTTAGAATACAAAGAAACTATCGCAAAAGCGGATTGTTTTCTTTAACATTTTGTGAATTATTTTAGCAAATAGCAACACGATTATCAGATCATCTAAATACATACCTACAGCTATGCTAATTTTGTAATAAAATAAAAATTATAGCACTCCATTATTTAAAACGGTCATAAAGAATAATGTTCAATTTATTCCTAAAAATATAGCAATTTCTTCAGTAGTAAATGAAGGAATTTATATGATAATAATTCGTTGACCAGGGACCCGGAGCAAAGGGCAGCCATTTGGACCCAGGCTACATCTTCTCATTAAAGTAAAAATTGCTAATGACTTTATCTCCATATTTTAGCATAAAAACGTCAGCGCTTTGAACAAAGCCTTAAAGAAAAATAAAAGTAATATTACAAGACATCTGCATATCTTTTGACGCATTCTCCCTAGAATTCGTCACGTGGATAGGCGCTAAATGTGTTGTTTAATGGATTCTTAGGGTTCCGTACCTCAAAACAAAAAACGGAACCCGTATATTACCACTTTGTTGTCTGTCTGTCCGTCCGTCCGTCGTGTCTGTCAAGAAAACCTATAGGGTACCTACTTCCCGTTAACCTAGAATCATGAAATTTGGCAGGTAGTCTTACAGCACAAGTAAAGTAATAAATCAGATAACCGTGAATTTTTGGTTACATCATTAAAAAAATTAAAATGTGTTTTAATTTTCAAAGTAAGATAACTAGGTATACCAAATGGGGTATCATATGAAAGGGCTTTACAGGTACATTCTAAAACAGGTTTTTATTTATTTTTACGCATAATAGTTTTTGATTTATCGAGCAAAATGTCGAAAAAACACCCTCGGTGCGCGAGTCCGACTCGCACTTGGCCGGTTTTTGTTTTACTGATGGCTTTATTGCTAAAAAAAGTTAGGGAAGTTCACTTTAGTGTTATTTTTCTGTTTTGTTTGTACCATTGACACCCTTCTGATACGACTTTATAGTTTGTTTATAATGTAGCAACGAATATCCATTACTTTTTATTAAGGCATCCTAATTTAATATTATAAATATGAAAGTGTGGATGTTTGGATGTTTGTTACTCAATCACGCAAAAACTACTGGACGGATTTGGCTGAAATTTAGAATGGCTATTTTGTATCCCGGAAAATCAAAAAGTTCCCGCAGGATTTTGAAAAACGGACGAAGGACAGCTAGTAATATTATAATTATTAAACGGCATAATATAAATAGTTACTCACTATTATCAACCTTTAGGTTGGGATCATTTTAGGTAGGTATATTTCGATGGCAGAGATCTATAGACCGCACTTTGACTTTGCTCAGTTTTAGTTAAAGCAAGTCATAGTTAAAACGAGACAGATTTATGAAGTGATATAAATCTATCTCGTTTTAATAGTGTTAAGTTTGAGACAAGTCAAAGTGCTCTCTATAGATTCCACCACTGAATAGGTAAATGATTCCACTCACCCGTCTTTACGAAATTAGTGGAATTGTTCAGCAATCAGTGATAAAAACAACCAGAAGCTTGCAATAATATTATAACCTTTTCTTTAGGAGGCAGGTGCTTTTGTATTTTACTTTCACGCTTACATTGTTCGATAAAACATAACATTGTAATATTCTTAAACAGTAAACAGATTTAATAAACACACGGAAGCAATTCATTCATTAACTTGTAGATACTGTATTATTAACCCCGAGCTGTTTACATTATGTCCCAAGAGCCGGTAGAAAATTATGACGTGTTGAATTAAAACCAGGTTGACCCTTGGCCCCTCAAACGAGAAATATACGCCCCTTCGACGGCTCTCGCGTAATTAATATTCTTACGGGCTCTCAAACCATTTCAAATCCATCCTCGGGCATAAACAAGTTCGTTGCTATGATTATGGGCCTTTTGAAAATATGTTATGAAGCTTCGCTTTAAAATTCCCAGTAAAAACTCATAACTTGACTTGATTAGTAAATTTCTACGAGCTCTTGAGCCGTTTCAGATTCATCTTCGGTCATAATAAAGTTTGTCGCTCAATGATTATGTGCCCTTTGAAAATATATTATAAAAATTAGTTTCAAAATTCATAAATTAAGAAAAAATATAACTTAATTAACGAACGAGATCGGGCTGGTAGGCCTAGATAAATAAACCTTGAAATTTTTTAGTTTTTATCAAGCACCTACTAATAAATTTCATCGGGCTTTGAAACCGTTTCAGATTCGTCCTCGGGCGTAATAAAGTTCGCCGCTCAATGATTATGGGCCCTTTGAAAATAAACTCTGAACTCAGCTCCGCTCTTTTATTTTTGTTTAGTTTACTTTCCTTCCCCGGGCTATGAATATCATCGTTATTCTTTGCAACTTCTTTGTAAGTTCTTTTAGTTACTTTTCTATTGATACTTTTATGTTTTAAGATATTTTTTTTTGATTTCTTTATTTTTCTTTAATTTATTGTTTTAAGACCTTTGCATCAACTATTTTTGGATCTTTCCAAAATTTGAGGGAAAATAAGTAAGAAAGCTTGATTTAAATATATATTTTATGTTACGAAAGAAAAGCAAGAACTTTTAGAATCTTACTGTAATATAAAACCTTTTTTTTTTTTTCTTCTCGTCTGGCTTTACATAGATTAGCCAATGTCAGGTTTGTAGTTATAATTACAAGTTAGGGAAAGTCTGTTAAGTACGCAGTTTCCCGCCCTTTTTCCACTCATATAAAACCTTACTAGCCCAAACAACTCTCTGTATGGCTAACTAACAGCCGTCCGCGGCTGTGCTCTTGTAAGGATTCAAAAAAATCCAGCCTTTTCCTTGTCTTCTTTATGCAAAATTTCAGTTTTCCAGGTCCTAAGGCTGGACAGTGGTGAGCCAGTCAGAGAGTAAGTTAGGACTTCTATTTTTCTCAGGGGTATTTAGATATGTTTGCAAATGAAATACATATATTGTCATTTAAAGACAGTCTCGAGAATGAACTCATGAAGTTTACGTAAAAGTATAAGTAAGTACTAGTACTAGGTTCCTATTAATAGTACTTCAAAAGTAAATATACATAAGCAATGCACTTGCAACGTGATACACAAACGAACTTTAATATAAGCAATCAAAAAACTTACTTTCTTTACTTGAGATTAAAATAAATAAATAACCCTTTGAAAGTAAATTAAAAATCTAATAAAGCACCGTGCTTCTAAATAACTGATGTCACAAAAATGTGCTTCCGGAAGTTCCCGGTATAAAATTATATTCCACGTACATTCATCATTCCCTCGCATTGTATTTCGGTAGCGTGTCAGGCTATAAATATTAACTTTCCTGTTTGTTTCCACCTCTTAGACCTCATAAAGTTAATATCTTATATTAATATTTATTAATATTTGAATGTCTCGACGTGCGATGTTGGAATAGGTGAAGAGCTGGTGATCAATTTAAATAAACTACGCTTACTTATGCACTAAGTTATGTTAACATTTAGAACCCTAAACGCAACAATGGCAGATAAACAAGGAGTGAATAAGATGAATTACTGTAAGTCATCAATCCCATTACCAGAGTTTTGAGTTATTTTGTGCCTTCCTGTCGAAACTGAAAAATTTAAGACGAATGCGTCAGATAGTATGAATTGTATTAATCGAGGTGAATGCCGAGGTGTATGTGTATAGATTCAAGGCATCACATAGATTATGGTAAATACAAAACGCAAAACCTTGATCTCAGGTACATGGGTAATGAGATAAATGCCTTACACAGTTTGTATTATGTTACTAATATAAACTAAATAGTAAAAGCGCATCTAAATCGTGTTAAGATAACGGAAAATGTGTCGAATCAGCGTTATAATATTTCTGGTGACAATTTTATTTTTTCGATTCATTTTGGTAATAATTGGCAAATAACTGGAATATTTAAAATACTTTTCATTTTACTATGAGTACTTAAAGCCTAAAGCTATTTTTAAAAAATTGAGCTTGCTAATACGACATACATTCTGCAATCGCCGGCTCTTAGTCCATAAAGCCGTGCATAATAAAATGTTAAGTTAACTTTATGATGCAATAAATAGACATTAAGTCCCTATTACTAAATTTTTATTTTATTAAACTTTTCTTCCCACTCTATTTACAAGAGGATGACGAAGATAGCAATAGTGTGTAGGAATGTTTCATTATCGTAATTCTAGTTAAAAGGTGTCACGATAAAGAAGTCATAATATTGAATAACAAAATACATTATTTGCAAAGGTTAATGGCCATCAACCCACATAGTTAATAATAATAAAATTTGTCTGCATAGTATCTACCTTTTCTAAAAATCTACTTCTAGACTGACTGACAGACAATTTGGTAGTTCTAAAAGTACAGTAGTTATACTAAATTATAATCTGATACAGTAAAGGAATGAATTTCATCCCCTATTTACCCTTTCGACAAGTTTTTAAAATTATTTAGTAGTGCTCACCTACGGACCTCCTGTGCAAAATATCCTGCTGCTAAACTCACTGGTCACTGTGCATTTTCAGCCAGTAATTCTTTCTCGTCGTAAAAGCCACAAGCAGAGAAGAATATCCAAAACTCACAATAGTAAGATTGTTCCTGAGATGGAAACCGATGGAAAATCGCATTGACACACGGTTAGCTTAAGAAATAAAAAAAGCGCTGTATTGGGAACCTTGTCCTTTTTGGAAGACAATTAAAAATTACTTCGATCATATTGTGAGTTACCAAAATTACTTGTTGCGTCTTTATTGCCTAGGTAAAAAAAAATTGTAACCTAGCTTGATATTTGATCATTTCGGTAAACTCCAGGCAACATGGCTAATTGGTCAATAATAAAAAAAGCACTTCACGTCAGATGAAAAATCTGAATATTTTTAGTGACCCAATTATGATGGAACATTTTAAACCAGACTGAACTTTCGCTAACCCGCCGATTTTGAAACAGGCAGGTATTATTATATTTTGTTAGTTGTTCATTAAACTGTTCTCATTAAAAACTCCTGGAAACCGAATCCAGGGAGGGAAAGATTAAAGCATCACAAACATGAAAGATTGAGACCTCGGAATTAGATTTTCACGAATCAAAAACGAATTTGTAATATGATAGAGCGCCGTTATTCTCAGAGTTTTGAAATTGCTCTACGATAACAGATTGACTTCTTGCCGACCCACTTTAGCCTTTATGGCTTTGTGATAAGGTTGGTTAAAACGGAAACTAGTTTTTTGGCCGTCCACCCAGCCGGAAGATTGCTCCTTCGATATGATTAAAAGGGTGAGGACTGTTTTATGTGGCAATTAAGGATTTCTGTTCCTTTGAGTTCCCGTTTCCATGATGAAGCGAGGAAATTGTGGTGTATGATTACTTATTTAGTGAATGCCGGATGGATTAGTCAATTCGGATTATAAATAGGTATCTATCTTATGTTTGTTATGTGAATATTTTTTACTGAAAGGCTGGTTGTAAAATTAGGTCAGAGTAAGTATGATTTTTTGAATTCCCTTGCTTACAAAAATGTTTGTCTAAAAATATTTTCTTTATTTTCATGGCTCTAAGCTTTTGTAGATAACAACGACTAGGTAAGTCAAAAACGCATACTCTATTTATTATTTTAACAGGGCTCTCTCCGTCACTTACTCCATAAAATCGTAGTCCCAATTTCATTTGAATATTAAGCAACCAAAATCCATGAAATTTTGCAGACATATTCTAAAAACTAATATCTGTGCCTGTGGTGTTTTAGATTTTTCTAAAAATATGTAGTTTTAAAATTACAGGGGCTCAAAATTTCTATGAGAATTTTTAAGACTGCGTAACTTTGAAACCGAATATATTTTTAACGGAAATCTGGAAAACTACAGGCATATACATACATTATTCCCGGAACGTTTCTACAAAATTCCATTGAGTATGATTGGTTAGTATTCCAAGGAGAGGCGAACTACGTTTGTATGGAGCGAGTGACGGAGAGATCCCTCTTAAATAAACATTTTCAAAGCTTAGCTCAGGTCCAATTGCATGGAGGTTAGCCGTAAATTTTGAGCTTTAATAAATCGAAAAGTGGATTAAACATGTTAATACGCATACCTCCCTGACTGAGCATTTTGCTTAATCCACACACAAAATATTTTGCTTATATTGACGATCAAAGTTTAAATGTAACTTTAACATTACTTCTACTACCTGCCATATAACTGGACCCTCAAAAATATTCAGACGTAAAAAAGTATCCAACAGCTGCAAACATAAATTAATTAACCCGTTATTGTTTATGTTTTAATTGATTTATAGCATTCCTAATTTCCGGGAAACAACTTTTTAGCGAACAAAATTAAATAATTTCGAATGGGAATTTTTCTCCGTTGAAAGCGCAAACAACCAAACTTTCCACTTATAGTTGTTTGTTACCGATATCCGTTTGAAAATTATACAGTTGGGATTTAATTTCGTTCAGAAATGTATAGTTGAAATATTATATTTGTTCTTGTTGAAGTAGTTTTTTATACTTATGAGTTAAATAAAGGTTTTTAATTCTATTTTTTTGGGATATCCACGTGGATTTAGATTTGTAAAAATCCTATGGGACACTAATTTGCCGGGTCAAAGTAGTCTGTCATGTATGATGATAACTATCTTTATATCTTGTCAGGTCACGTAATGCTAGCAGACAGAGACACACAGACAAACAGATAGATAGATACGAGTAGATAGGCAGACAGACACTCTTTCGCAATATTAAGTATAAATAGTCTGGATTAGCTGAAGCAGTTCATGTGGTGTTGTGGTGTAGGTCGCAAGCGATAGCTACTAAGACAGGCGTATTCTTGAGTAGTTCTACCGGTAAGTACAACGTGGGAGGACCTACAGCCCACTGGACCGAAATTTCTCAAGATAAACGTCACATATAAAGAAGCAGATGAGAATAGCTATGCAAGCTTTCAATCCGTGGCGTCCATCAAAACGAGATGAAATGCAATGAAAACAATAAAATATAGAGAGGTCAAAACAAAAGAAAAATTCAATGGCCACTTATGGAACCATAATCTTCTTATTGTTCATTTGTGGGACATTGTTTTAATGAATCAGTAGGTAGCATGAATTGCGCGTTGTCCTCGTTTTTCTCTGCAGTATTTTGTTTTCGCGACAGCCGGAAACGGATATAGAGGGAGACAGAATAATAGCCGTCGGAAATGGTCAGACATGGTGGAATCTTACTTTTTTCTCTCATACGCTGGACATTGCTAGCTCAATACTGAACTCGGTTTGCGGGAATACAGTCCTTATTTCTTTGATGTTAAAGCTCTGTATTGTTCATTTAATGTGAACTGTGTTTTAAAATTACGGGTAGGTACTAGAGTTTCAGTAGAGCGTAACGCAATGTATGCACATGCAGGGATGTACGTTCTAAAAGATAAAATCCTGCAGAATTCTTGGTATTCATACTAGATGAGGACTTAGATGGGCATACGGCTCTTATTAATATTTTCTCCTTTCCTGTACTCTGTTGAGTATGAATAAGGCAAAATATGAGTACCTGTGGCAGTTTTGAATAACCCTGTTGTTTTAATACTCAGGAAATTAATATTTTTTGAATACAAAATATTATTTTAGAAATCATAGGATTTATAATAGTTTTAGTCAGTTCATTCTCAAATAATTCCCAATTCCTAATAAATGATAATAATACAATTTAGCTGTTAATATATTGCAAGAGTGCGTTTTTGCTGCGAAACGATTCCATAGTCGTTGACCCATAAATCAATGTCGGTATTATGTTATTAATTTATTCAAAACGCAAAATCATCATCATATTATTATCATTATAGTTATCCGATATATTATATGTCCATAAGCTGTAAGCCATAAACTGGACATAAGCCTCTTGTAAGGAGTTCCACACGCCACGGTCGGATGTCGTATGTCGATCTAGGTGTCCTAGGTGGTAGATGGGTGAACTGAAAGACATTGGTTTTCCAAGAATGACGACATCGAACCGGAAAACGTACTTAGTGTTACCAGCCCTCACATTATCATAAACGCAAAATAATAATATAATAATAGAAAATTATGATAAGTAACTATTTTCTTGCCCGACTTTTAATTCCTTTGAAAAGTTCAGAGATAAAAAGGACCTAATAGTTTAAGAAAAGGGAATTTATTTCTCTCGTGTCAGAGGAAAGTAAATAAAAATGTTCCGCGTCAAACTTTGGCTAGTTGACAGAGACGGTTCAATTCAGGGGGGATAAAATAATATTATCACTGGCCCGGGTGAGTGGGAAAGTCCATTTGTGTTATTAGAAAACTTAAAATGTTTAGGACATCTGTGTCTCCTTGGAAGGGAATGATAACAATGTCTCTTTAATTTTTTTGGGGTTTTTTGTGAATACTTCATTGGTGTTCAGCGTTGAGTTTTCAGGGTTCCGTACCCGAAGGTGCCAACAGGACCCTATTACCAAGACTCCACTGTTCGTCCGTCTTCCGTCTGTCTGTCTGTCAGCGGGCTGTATCTCGTTTTATAGATACAGACTAGAAATTTTCACAGAATGTCTCTTTCTATTGCCGCTACAATAAAATACTAAATATTTCAAAATGGCCGCCATGAAAATTAAAAATAAATTAAAAGTGTTATATCTTATACGATGGTACGGAGCCCTCCGAGTGCGATTCCGACTCGCACTTGACAGATTTTTTAAAATATTATTCCTGAAAGCATACCCGTGTAATGGATTGTAGGGAGAACTTTTTTGTTTTAGCTATTATTATATTTTTTAATTCAATCATTGTGTATATTTTTCCATTGCAAGACCACAGTGGTAGAAAGATTTCCATTCTGCAAAATTTGACTGTAAGTATAATTTTATTATGTTATGGGAATTTGATCCTTCAAAAATTCTTTAGTAAGTAATCATAATAGTAAAAAATGCTTAATAGTTGGAAAGTTGGAAAGGTTAATATAGAAATGTTTATAAAGCATGCTATTAAAAATCTTTCAATATAAAGCTACCTCTCCACTGCAAAGGAAGCACTTACCTAATACTTACTACTCGGTTTTTTTGGGTACCTTTAAGTAAATGAAGAGAAGTAGGCTACATTAGACTTCATCAAAAAATTAACATCAGGTGTGCAATCAGTCAAGTCTTAGTCTATAGGTAGGTAATAGTTACCTACTCCATTATTATATAGATTAATATTATATTCAAAGCTAGACGAAATTCTTAACCGTAACAAGCCAAACATGAGAGTACCAACCGTATTAATGATCTATCTATATCAAACAATTTACAAGGCAAATATTCAAACAGACTTAATTAGTTTATCTTACCCAACGTGAAATATTGGGTAATTATAGGGAACATATTGATTGCCTATTAAAATAATAGCTCCGAATTCAGCCGATGCGCATCGTTGAGAAGGGTGTTCTAAAGTAAATAGCCAGCAAAAAGTTACCCCACATTTTGTTTGGCAGACAGTCTTTTGTTTTAAAGTTTATTATAATTTATTGTTTAATAATAATAATTAATTGGGGTTGTGTAAATAGGGGGAAAAATGTATGGAAAATAATAATAAACTCTTGAAAAAAATTCTGGTATAATAATGTGTGACATACCTACCCTATAGCGATCGGCTGAGTGTTCAGTTGCCCACAAGATAGTGTATTAGATATTGTCACATTAATTTTTAAAAAAGAGGGGTGTTATAAGTTTGACGTGTGTATCTGTGTATCTGTCTGTGGCATCGTAGCTCCGAAACTAATGAACCGATTTTAATTTAGTTTTTTTTTTTTTGTTTGAAAGGTGGCTTGGTCGAGAGTGTTCTTAGCTATAATCCAAGAAAATCGGTTCAGCCGATTGAAAGTTATCAGCGGAACGCGGTATCTGAAAAGAATTACTGCTGAGCTTATTTCCGGGTCTATAATCTGAAAGAGTCAGGTATCCAAACCAGGCAGGGTCTAGAGTCCCAAACGCAGCATAAGATACACTGAGTAGATAGTAGATAATTTGAATAAATGTAGATTTTTAAAATTGTATACCCAAGGAAAGTTCCTGTAATACTTCAATCTTAACTGCAGGTTTCCATGGTCGGTAGGTATATATTTTGGGCACTTAACATCGGAACGTAAAAAAAGCAGAAACAATCGAAAAAAAAAGGAATAATTTCCGCCGCCTTATTGTTCTCGGTAATCGAAATTAAGTGATCCATTACGATACCGGTTATGTTTAACAAACGACAGTATTATTTATGGGAGCGATCCTTTATGCGTCGTTGAGTAAAATTACTTTTGCGTTTCCTTTCATCGGATCATTTTTCTTATGGGAATTATTTGGGTGTTGTTAATGATATCCGTTTTCATTTATTTATAATTCGTCAATATTAAAGTCGCATTACGACTGCAATAGTCGTAATAGGTTTTACATTTTTAGGGGTGCTTAGTGAAGTCAAGTTAATTATGTCCCCAATCTATACTCTATACTAATATTATAAATGTGAAAATATGTCTGCCTGTTTGTCTGTTTTTGAAAAAAATATCCCGCACTTTTTATTTTTAAAACGAAAACGCTTAAACCAAGCTTGTTATCATTGAATAACTTAATACCGTAAACTGTAAAAGAAACAACAAATTCCACATTAAAGCGCCCGTGGAAGTAAAACTGCTCTATCCAAGCAGTTGTTTCATGAATACCACTATCTCCAAGTTTAATGCCCACAAAGTTTCTATTTGATAAAGAAAGTTTAAACTCCCTCCCTGGCAAATATGACTTGGCTTTTAATAATTCATCCGCCATAAAATGATAATCTGCACTCTGCACCTGTTGCTCACAGTTTTTGTGTGAAAACCCATGAAATTATCATTAAGTAAGTGCACCATATTATTATAAACATTGATTTATTGATTGATTCAGTTTTATTTATCGATTTGCGCCAGTTTTGGTCACATTTTGCCCATTGTTCTTTCATCTTTTTCTGATTTCTCTGGAAGACATAATTCAGTAAAATTTTCTCAAGCCGCCATTTATTTATTTTCACGTTATGTTTGTCCAACGTTTGAAACTAAGCCCTTCGACAAATTTCACGTGTGAATCGTAAATAATTTAAAACCGTATCTGGGCAGCGACAAGACGCAACGGTCGCGTAAATCAAGATTAAGTAGGAGCATACGAGCTGTACCTCAGAGGACGTCGGAGATAAATCAACGCGTAAATAAGAAATTCGCCCCAACTAATTCAATATGACTTCAAAGTGTTATTTAGAAAATGGAGCTCGCGGGCTTTTTAGAGTTTGTAACCACATTTGTGCTATAAGAACGCTATTTTTACCGTGTAGCATTATTTTCAATTAGGTCCAACCAACTCGGTTGGTTAGACCTTAGGAACCCCAACTTCCGCCAACCAACTTGGTTGGTTGGGGGAAGTTGGGGTCATAAGGTGCTGAAATGGCGACCTTGCACCGGAAAGCACAGCGTTGGAAAACCCCCCACTAGGTCGATGACGACATCAGGCGAGTCGCAGGAAGTCGCTAGATTCAGGCGGCGCGCGGCGACAGACCGTGCATGTTGCGTGGAAGTCCCTATAAGACGTCTATTAGTCAATTATGAAACAGCAATGTACCAACTTCATAAATTATCGTGATCAACCCATCGCCGACTCACTACTGAGCACGGGTCTTTTCTCAGAACGAGAATGGTTTAGCCTTATTTCACCACGCTGGTCAAGTATGGATTGGCAGACTTTACACAATATTGAGAACGTTATGGACAACTCTCAGGCATGCAGGTTTCCTCACGATGTTTGATATTTTAATTGCTTCAAACGCACATAACTTTGAAAAGTTAGTGGTTCGTGCCTGGGATTAAATCCCAGACTTCTCAGAAAGGAGAGTCCACATCTAACACAGTATTTTTATAATTTTATTTTTATTATAATATTTTATCATTAATACATAACGTGATATATTTTGTGAGTACGTCATATCTTTTTTTCAACTTGGCCCATGTCCAATTTATTTGATACCTTAGGCAAGATTAGGAAAAAATGCATTCAATCTAAATAATTAACCTTATCAGCTATCAGATACTTTACACTTACAAAGATAAGGGTATAAAAATACTATAAAAGGTACGTTTGCCTCAACATGAGTTCGTAATATGGAAAGAGCCCGCGAGGGCCAAACCTTCGTTATTCTATAAAAGCTGAAAGTTTCTGTGCGCATTGTCCCCAACACAGGGAGGAACGATTAACAACTATGAAGTTTGGATCATTGTGGCTTTCGGAGACAACAGGTAATAAAGACGTATAAAACCCTTGAACTTCAATATGTCTTGGGTGACATATAGGGTGTTGCCATGATACAGTATGGCAGTGCATGACGTGATTTTTTATTATTCCGAAAAAATATAAAAAAATGACTTTATACTTTGACGAAATATTTTATACGTCTTTGTTACCTGTTATCTGCCAAAGCCACCAAGATCCAAACTTCAAGTCGCTGATCGTACCTCCCTGTGTTGGGAACAACCCGCAGAGGCACTTTCAGCTTTTATAAAATAACGAAGGTCTTACGGACCCTCACGGGCTCTTAGTCCATAACGATATCGCTTTTGAAATAGTTCATTAAAGAGAACTGGGTATTTGGATATCTATTTTAACAACTTCCTCAAAATGTTAAAAGCCGTCCTAAAAAGGCAATGTCCGTAAGAATGCGACAGAAATATTTTAATTAAAACCCGAAATACTGATAATAAACCGCTGACCGATGTAAAAAGGGTAGAGTTTGATCACTATCAGTTTTTTCGGAGTAGAAATTTATGCTTTTTAGGGTTCCGTAGTCCGTACCTCAAAAGGAAAAAAGAACCCTTATAGGATCACTTTGTTATCTATCTGTCTGTCCGTCTGTCCGCCTGTCTGTCGTGTTTGTCAAGCAAATCTATAAGGTACTTGCCGTTGACCAATCATGAAATTTGGCAGGTGGGTAGGTCTTATAGCACAAGGAAAGGAAAAAAACCCGAAAACCGTGAATTTGTGGTTACATTATAAAAAAAATGTGTTCGCGATAAAATTAATTTACTAAATCACATATAGATGGCGCAGTCCGTTATCAACTTGATGTGTTCTACATAAAAGTGTAAGGTATTTCTTGTACGATGGTACGGAACCCTTCGTGTGCGAGTGCGACTCGCACTTGCCCGGTTTTTTTTTGAATTGACGCTTTTGGAACTGCTACCGTTTTTACGCATCCGCCAATAAACGTGATTGACGTTAATTTGGTGACAGGAGGGTAGGCCCTTTAAATTATGCTGTTGGTAAAGACTTAATGGCGATTTGGTTTATTTTCACAGCTTATTTTTATTTCAACCAATCATCATCATCAACAACCCATCGCGCCCGAATTACTGAGTAGGTCTAGTAGGACCAGTAGTAAATAAATAAATAAAAATATTTTTTATTCAATTAAACTTTTACAAGTACTTTTGAATCGTCAAAAGCATCTATCTACCACTAGTTCAGAATGCTTTTCCTACCGAGAAGAACAAGCAAGAAACTCGGTGGTTGATCTTTTTAAAGACTTGATATACAATAGGTACTACGTCATGTTTAAAAGTAATTGCAGTCCCGCGCATTGCTGGAGAGAGCTGCATGTCAAATCCACGCTCTTTTATCATTTACAGAATCTTTGATTGTGTAATATGCTTTTTTCACGAGCATACTTTTAGTTAGGCAAGTCCACAATAGATTGCTTAAGTTTGTTATAAAAGGTTATACCCATTCCCACAAATGTCTTTTGGACTTTCCCGGGCGGAGCGGCTTTAGTTGCATACCCGGAACCCAGATCTTTCAAACAGGAGCCGGTCGTTTAACCACTAGACTATCACGGCTCTTTGATATTTAATCAATAAAATATAATCTCCGCTTTATTTAAAAGAGAGTGTGAAGAGTGTCAATCAAACACGAGCGTTAGGCATGCACTGATTTATTATATTCACATGACCAATATCAAATACATATATTTCATACTACCCTCACATCTTCCCCCTTTAAAAACAAAATATTAAATTTATATTATCATCCCCCTTTTTTATAATAAACACACAATCGCTATTCATTTTGACAATAATAATTCATAAGATAAAAAAAAATGATTACACAATAATTAATTTTTATGTCATAATTTCTGTTCAATGATAATTTATTATTCTTATTTAAAAAAAAACCAGTAAAGATATAAAAAGTAAAAAGACCATACAATTATGCTATTACACAAATTTTAAAATCAAGTTATAATAATTTAGATTTATGTATGTATAAGTATAACAATTTTCTATTATGTTTCTGCTACCTACATACATTTCTGAGTTCATTTCTATTCTGCTTAGCCGCGCCTGACGCTACGTGAACCCCCATCTATTCGGAGGCCTCACTGTCCTGCCAGAACGAGTTACATAGTTGTTACTATTATTCGTACCTGTACTATTACTTTGACTTTGACTAGGTTCTCTTTCTATCTCTGTATTACAATCTATATCGTCATAGTCAAATCCATAGCAAGGCGTGTCTTGTCTTTGTGATAAGTCTATCATAATGTGTCGTCTATTGCGAACTAATTTTTTACCATTTAAAGTCGTCACTTCATAAGATCTGTTAGCTAGAATGCGGCTTATCGTCCCTGGTACCCACCTTTTGATCCGCAAGTCATAGATCCGTACTTTTTCTCCCTTCCCTAATTTTATTAAATCTTTAGCATTACGATCATAATAAAATTTTTGTTCTTTTTGCCTATTTAATAACTTCCGTCTTATATTTTCATGAACTTTTGGTTTCAACAATTTTTTTGATGTCGGCAGAATGCTTTTAAATTTCCTACTCTGTAACAATTCTGCCGGAGAAGGTAATTCCGTTGACAAGGGAGTATTTAAATATTCTAATAAAGCCAAGCGATAATCCGAGCCATTTTCTTTAGTCTTAATCATGATATGTTTTACCGTCTGAATCATACGCTCAACCTGTCCGTTCGACTGCGGGTAATGAGGTGAAGAAGTAATATGCTTAAATTCCCACTCCAAAGCAAATTTTCCTAGTATGGGTACAGACTGAACTCTGGCTACTTTGAATTCGAGCAAATAAGTTTTGTCCTTGTAACTCACATATAGAAATATTTTTCCCAGGACGTCTATGCTTGCACCGGAATAGCCACTTAACTTTGTTTTTGTCTGCAATAAACACTCCCGGCCTATATTTAACTTTTCAAAATAATGTAATGGCAAAACATTTACATCAGCTCCTGTATCTAATTTAAATCTAATCCAAATTCCACATATTTTTAAGCTAAGATTCCAATCACTACTATTACTTAAGGAATAGATTACCTGTTCGTCATATTCCTCGATATAATGTACGCCACAAACGCGGGCAAAATGATTCAACCCTGAACACCGCACACATCTTTGACCATATGCCGGGCACTCAAACTTTTTATGCACAATTCCACAATAATTACACATTTTACTCGAACCCGGAACCGCACGCCACTGGTTCACGTTGAACTCGCTCGGCGCTAGGAGGCGCCCGCGCGGCCGCGGCGCAAGCGCATGCGGAGAGCGCGCCTCCGGCGGCGCCCGTCCGCCTCGCCAGCGCGCGGCGCGCCGCACGTTCTCCGGCTCCGCCGCCACATCGCGTCCCGCGCTCCGAGCTCGCCCTCTTGATGACGTCATCTTCGACTTCAGAAATGAAACATCTTTCTGCGATCGATTCACTTGATGAACGTTATACAATTGCGTCTCTTCCCTTTCAGGTTTGATTTTTTCCGAGTACGTCCGTGATGCGATAGCTGCACGACAAATATCCATAGCCTTTTTTAACGACAAATCATCTTCTCTTAGCAAGCGTTCACGAATTGCCGAACTAGAAATGCCACATACCAATCGATCCTTGATAAGTTCATCATGTAAATCACGAAATTCACACGTTTGAGCTAACTTTCTTAGCTCAAAAACGTACTGTTCAATGGATTCATTGTCTTGTTGATGACGCATAAAAAACTTGTGACGCTCGACCGTAACATTCCGTTTTGTTTGAAATTGCTCATCTAACGTTTTCCAAACTTGTTCAACAGTCGTACATTTGTCCGGCAAACGATCCAAAATATCTCGACACTGTTCACCCACCACATGCAACAGAATATTCACTTGAATTTCTACTGGCTTCTTGGTTAATTCGCACGCTTTACTGTATATTTCATAGCTTCGCTTCCATTTTGTCCACCTCTCATTGAGGTTCCAGGCGTCCGATGCATTCTTATCGAAGCAAAACGAAGACGGCGGTGATAATACACTATCCATTTCTAAACTTCAACCACTTTTCCACGTTTTATTTTTATTTAACGACTGCGCCATGTGAAGAGTGTCAATCAAACACGAGCGTTAGGCATGCACTGATTTATTATATTCACATGACCAATATCAAATACATATATTTCATACTACCCTCACAGAGAGTGGATAAATTAGACCAAAATGTCTACGTGAACAACTGATGTGGTGATTTTAACATTTTTGTCTAAAATTACACACGCCACTCTAATTCTAACATCAAAGAATTTGGAACGATAATGGTTTAACCGATTAGAGTGAAATAATACTATAAAGCTACTGGGTTTATTGTTAGCTTTTATTCAGATGCCCACCGTGAGATGTAAAGGCATATAAGTAGTAGAAGTAAGTACACGAATTTCCAAATTAGGTCTGCTATAGAACCGATGGCCTGTTGGTGCTAACGCGATTACGGAAAATCTGCATTAAATCATTGCTACAATCTCAATCGTTGTGATTCGTTTTTATGGTATTTTGCTGCATAGTAACAAAAAGCCAGGTATGAGGTATATTTTTCTGTTAAGAAATTCTCAGTAGGTACTGAAGTTGTCGGAGCTTCACCCCCGTGCCTCAGAGAGCATGTAAAGTCATCGGTCCTGCGCCAGTGTTGGACTTCCGTTCCATCGGGCTATGAGAGTGAGGGAACAAAGATTGCACCTGTGTTTGCGCATACACTTGTGCACTATAATAGTGTTCCAAACATCGCAACAATTTTTGCATATAAGAGCCGATTTTTCAATCACCAATAACTTTTATCTGAGGAATGAATTTGAGGGTTCGATAGCTGTTTTTGTATAGGAAATCTATCAATATGTTAAATTTATTTCTCAGATAAAAGATGGGTATTTGACGATTGAAAAATCGGCCCTTAGTACATATTTTGAAGGCAAATTCAACGATGAAATGAGCGTTTTGTAGAAATAAGTAGCACGAATGCACCTTAACACGACTGTAAGTATACAGATTAAAGTAAATAAAAGACGTTAATATTCACTTCATTAGTGGCAACACTTTCGAGGGTTTTATGAAACAATGGGCCATAAATACTTGATATCAACCCGACGGCCGTAGATCACCTTAATTGGCTTAGCAAAGAGTCGGTATATTTTATAGGTTAAACTGGATTAAATATGAGCACGCGATTTAGATTCTACTCTACTTAGCTTATTCTACTAGTGCATGATTAAATTTTTATAAATTTTTGCTTTAAAAATTTTGTCTCTTTAACTTTTTATTTTATTTTTGGGGGCATTAGCCCCCTTGATTAACTTATGTATTTATTTTAAAAGTGATTTCTAAATTGGTTTTGGAAAAAGATATTATCTAGGTATGTATTTTGCTGAAGAGATACTAACTCATACTTATGAAAACAGCACATAATAATTTAATGTATCAGTCGCGCGTGAACCGCGTTAGCGAGCGGAAGTTTCAAGACAATTCGTGCGATAACGTGAAGACGTGTTATTTAATCTACCCGCTTTTAAAATTATACCTACCTAATAGCTATGGCGGATGATGTTATGAGTTACGATAGTAAGTGTGACGAAATTCAAGTGTATGGGGAACAAGAATTATGTGTCGTACAAAGTGGCGAGTATGGAAATAATGGGTCTACGCCGAAAAAAGTCGATAAGAGGCCGCGGGAGACCGAAGACAGTAGTGAGGATGGATTTACAACGGTGGCGAGAAGAAAATCAAAGAGACATATTAGAACTGAGTCTTATGAAAACGACAGGTCATTCAGTGAAAATAACGAAAACATGAGCGGTACTTATTATGAAGTGAGTTTATTTGGATTACAAATTCTTCCAAAACAGATGGCTTTTGCTAGGTTGTTAAGAGACGAAAATATTTCTAATGTGCTTAAAATAAAGTATAAAAGTCCATATAAAATATTTATACAATTTAGTGATAAAAATCAAGCCGAAAAATTTATGAATTTGAAAAAACTAACAGAGTTGGATATAAGAGCTCAGTTTACAAATCAAGGTAATTTGTCTTACGGGATTATTAAGGGAGTTGACGTAGGTACAAGCGAAAAGGAGTTGCTAGAAAATTTGAAGTGTGACTATGATATAATTTCAGCTAGACGATTGAAACGTGTAAATAAGGAGGGTAAGTGGGTTGAAAGCGAAACTGTGAGATTATGCTTTAAAAACCCCTTTGCGCCGTTATCGATATATGCATATGGATTTAAATTTGACGTCGAACGATTTGAGTTTCCGGTGTCAAGATGCTCTGGGTGCTGGTCTTTTGGACACATTAAGAGATTTTGTAAGTTAAATAAGAATATTTGCCCGAAATGTGGTGGAGCTCATGATAATTGTGAAATCAAAGAATATAAATGTATTAATTGTAAAGGTCCGCACATGGCTCTAGACAAGTCTTGCCCCTTTTTTAGAAAAGAAAAAAAGATTCGATTTATAATGAGTGAGAATAATGTTACGTACAAAACAGCGCTAGAGATATATTTGAAAAATCAAAAAGAAGAGAAGGCAAACAATTCGAGAGAGGAAGTTGATATAGATCTTGACAGAAGCAATACAGTTCCGGTATCAGAGAGTACAACGGCTAGAAGTTACAGTAGCGTGCTGAAAACGACAGCTATAGTACATGGAAAGGAAAAGAAGGATGAGCAATCAGATAATATAATAATAAATGAAAACCAAAATAAGGACAAAAAGAAAAAGAGAGTTAAGAAAACTGATAACATGAATAATAGTGAATCTCAGAACGAGAGAATGGATTATGATGGAAGTCAGGAAAGTGATCAAGATACACAAGATGAATCTACAGAAAAAGCGAGGACAAGAAAACGAAATAGATTTGATTTTTGGAAGCTGTTTAATAGAATTAAGGAGATTGTATTATCTGAAGAAAATTGGTGTGATAAAGTGATGTTAGTGGTAAGAGCTGTTTTTGAAGAGTGTAAGTTGTTTTTAGTTAATTTTTTGAGTGAAGGAAAATTGTATGACGTTTTTTCAAAGTTTCTTTTTAATGGCTAAGGAATTTTACTTAAATATTATTCAGTGGAATGCACAAAGTTTGAAACCTAAGTTATTAATGTTAGATAATTTATTACATCAAGAAAAAATACATATAGCTGTTATTTCTGAAACGTGGTTGGATGCAGACACTGCACTCCATATTAGTGGATATAATATTTATCGAAAAGATCGTCATGATTCGTATGGAGGGGTTGCCATTGTTGTACATAAGTCTATCAGATCGCATGTTAGCTCTGTTGATTCCATTAATCCAGGAATAGAGGCTATTCGCATAAAAATTTTAAACTGTAAAAATTTGGAATATGTTGTATCTATTTATTGCCCTTCTTCTATTCAAACCCGTCAATCAGATTGGGATAATATTTTTTCAGTAATAACTAGAAAGACGCTTATATTAGGCGATTTTAATGGCCATCATTCGAACTGGTCAAATAAAACAGACCAAAGAGGAGTACATTTATTTGACTCAGCACTTGAAAGTGGGTTCATATCACTAAATAACGGAGATGCCACCAGAGTCAAATTAGTAAACGGTGTTCTACAAAGATCGGCTCCTGACATAAGTTTTGCATCGTCAGATATAGCTGTAAACTTCAATTGGCAGGTTTTTAACGAAAATTTAGGAAGTGACCATCTTTTAATTAAAATGTCGACAAGTTATCAAGATAATATAAACATCTCTAAAAAACTTAATTTTAAAAAAGCAGATTGGAAATTATATAATAATGACTTAATGAATGTATTTCCAAATATTGATAGTTGCAGTTGTACGTCAAGTGACGTGCAAATATATTATGATTACTTACTTGAAAAAATTAACGTTTCAGCGAATAAAAATATTCCTGAAATTATTTTCTGTACCAATCTGTCGAACAAATTCAAGCCTAAAGAGTATTGGGGACCATCATTATCTAAAATTATTGGGGAACGTAGGCTCTCATTGAGTACTTTTCGAAAAAATCCTACTCCTGAAAATCTTAGAAAACTGGAGGAGAAAACTAGGGAATCTAATGTTTTATTAAAGAAAGCTAGATCTTTGGATTGGCAAAAATTTTGTTTGAATATCAATGAATCAACTTCTACATCGGTCATGTGGGATAAGATGCGTTGGTTTAAAGGTTATCGAAAATCTAAGTTTTGTCCATCAATCGAAAAGACCAAAGCATTGCTGTATTCTTTGACACCAGATTCAGTCATTAACTGTCCACCCATATTTAATTCTAACAACGAGTTATTACAAAGACTGTTTGCAGTACAAGAGTTAGAATGTTGTCTGAAAAAGAAAGATACAGCTCCTGGTAGTGATGGGGTAACTTATTCAATGATTTTTAATTTACCGCCAGCTGGTAAATTGTATCTTTTAAATATTTATAATGCTATATTTAGGTTAGGCGTCGTACCAGATCAATGGCGGAAGACTTTGATCGTGCCTATTCCCAAAGCCACGACTAATGCAAATACAGATCCAAAACTTAGACCGATAGCACTCATTTCTTGTCTTTGTAAAATATTTCATAACATGTTAGGCAAAAGGATTGAATGGTATGTTGAAAAACATAAAATATTGTCGCCACATACAGTTGGTTTTAGGAGGGCCCAATC
The DNA here is from genome assembly GCF_905333055.1 of Maniola jurtina. Lineage (NCBI taxonomy): Eukaryota > Metazoa > Arthropoda > Insecta > Lepidoptera > Nymphalidae > Maniola > Maniola jurtina. The sequence goes on along the minus strand of NC_060040.1, from coordinate 5,379,202 downwards.
CAGCCTAGATTGCCTATCAAGACTTGTGACATATATACAAGTAGGATTTTCCGAAAAAATGTCCACAGCGGCTTGTTTTTTAGACATCGAGAATGCATATAATAACATTTTAGTTGATAGAGTAGTTAAAATTTTAGATGAACTAGATATAGGAAAAAATATTTGTAAATACTTATGGTCATTCTTGAGTGATAGGCAACTAATGATTAAATATGAAAATAATAGTCAGTTAACTGAGATTAGACATGCAAATAGAGGACTAGCGCAGGGAGATCCCTTGTCACCATTACTTTTTAATATAACCACTTATATGATTTGTCATCAAATTAAAAATGTTTTCATCTCGCAATATGCAGATGACTTTGTCATTTATCTCCGTCATAAAGACTTGAATATTTGTGAAACGAATTTACAAGAGGCTTTAAATTCTATAGTTACAAATTTAGATGAGATAGGTCTTCAGATATCGACAAGCAAAACAAAATTATGTATATTTAATAGAGGGTACAGAAGAAAACAGATAAAGCTGGTTGCTAACAATAATATTGCAATAGGTATAGATGAAAACATTAAGTACTTGGGTTTGTGGTTGGATAGGTCGTTGCGATGGAATAGACATATTAAGGAGCTAGTAGAAAAGATATTAAAGTTTTTAAATTTGTTTAAAGTGTTGGCTGGCCCGGGTTGGGGTATACACCCTAAACACTTACGGAGCCTTTATATATCATTAATTAGAAGTAGATTGGATTATGGGAGCTTTTTATATGATATTAGTGCAAAGACACATTTGTTGAAGCTTGATCGAGTTCAGAATCAGGCCCTTCGAATCATTGGTGGATTTATTAAAAGTACTCCTATCCACGTCATGGAGAGCGAGGTGTGCATCCAACCATTGTTTTTAAGACGCTTGTATCTTGCATATAAATATCTAATTAAAAATATGACTTGGTCAAATAATGTAATTGTGAATCTTTTAGATGATCTTGGCTCAAGCTCTCATGATAGATATTGGCAGTCGAAAAAAAAGCCATTATTGCTAACCACATATGACGAATGTAGACAATGTAACATTTATTCTTCTGATGTACTAGATATGTACCAAATTGATGTATGGGTGTCTTATATAAATTTAAATAGGGTAATCAGGGTGAATTTAGATTGTTTATCGGTAGCAAAAAAAGAAGTTGAACCTGATTGTCTAAAATACTTGGTAATCAATGAACTACAAGAAAAATATGAGAGCTGGGTACACATTTATACAGATGGGTCCAAAAATAATATGGGTTTGGGAGCAGCTTTTTGCCATTTAGGTGAAAGGAAATCAGTTATGTTTAAAACAAATCAACAAATTTGTATTATGACAATGGAGCTCGTTGCAATTTCAGAAGCTTTGAAATACATTTCTGGATTAAGCGGGCAATATTTTGTTATCTTTTCAGATAGCAGAAGTGCCTTGCAACACCTAGCTCGATGCGCCTCTGGATATAGCAGAGGTCTACCGATAGCTTTCGAAATCTTGAAACAAATATATGATTTTAGGCACATAAATCTGCGATTGCAATGGGTTCCTTCTCATATAGGCCTAAGAGGAAACGAGGAGGCTGATAAACTAGCGAAATCGGCAATAAATGTTGGTAAAGAATTGTCCATTGTACCATTTTTTACAGAAATTTTAAATAGTTTTAAAAATAAATGTTGTGATAAATTTAAGGAATACTTTGATATAAGAAGTAGGGAAAAAGGAATTTGGTATAAAACTATCCAATGTCAGCCTCCTCGTTTCCCTTGGTTTGGTAATACTTGTTTAAGTAGAAAATATATAGTCGTAGCTCATAGGTTGCGTTCTGGACACTATCCTTCTAAGAAATTCGCATTTTTAATGAAAAAAGCTGATTCTGACAAGTGCGAAGTATGTGGTACGACAGATGATGTCCAGCACGTACTAGTGGAATGTAGCAGATACAGCGCGCAGAGAGAGAGTCTTGTGCAGAGATATAGCATTAATAGATTTGACATGGGTAGTTTTACGAGTATGTTAACTACACCGACAGCAGAGAGATTCAAGTCTATTATTGATGTATTTCTGCATAAGCAGTAATATCTCTCCACTTGTATCTGTTGCATTCCACGATGTTATTTAGAATGTAATTTAGGTTACGATGGGGCTGGCGTGTCCGTGTCGGACAAAAGTCCCAGAAAAATAAAGATAAAAAAAAAAAAAAAAAAAAAATTTAATGTATATAATTAACATAGTTTGTTTTTTAAGTTTAATATAATATTATTCTCCATTCAAGTTTCAAACTTAATATGCGACAATGTACTAGATTTTATTACGATGTTTTTTTTTGCCGAAACATGCGTGTAGAATTGTGAACACGTCATATTAACTATTCGCTACAATTTTTACCTTGCATGTGCGATGGACGTTTATAATTCGTTGAATGAAACACTTTTTAGGCCGACGACAGCTCATGTCACATACCGTGTTGTTTACAGATTAAAAAAAGTAAACAACAGTTTCATAATAATATATAAATGGATTATGATTTTTGCAATTTTTAAATGCAATTTTGTAGCTGCTTCGAGTTGTTTTTTTTAATTAATTTTAAGATTTGATTTGATTTTATTAGTTGTACAAAAGACGTTATCGCTGATGAGTAAGACAGAAGATACAAAATGAACTCGAGTAGAGAGTAGAGAAGTAGCTGATATCGCTCGACAAAAATGTAAGCCAAATGCCATGGCCAAATCGGCCAAATGCAGTAGTTTTAAACCTGCACTTTATACGCAAGATAAGTAACACAGCATCTAAGTACTTCTTTTTTACATACTATATCGGCAAGGCATTTTTTTTAATTTAAAGGGTCTCTCTTAAAAGCAAGCTACCCCCTACTAAGTAGACCTTATTAACCTGTTATCTCCCAATGCTACCATGATCCAAACTGTATAGTCGCTGATCGTTTTTCCCTGTGTTGGGGACAATTATAGCAGAATATAACTTTCTGCTTTTATAAAATAACGAAGGTCTGCCCCTCGCGGGCTTTTAGTACATACCTACCTAAACGATATAATAATACAAACTCATAAAGTAACCTAAAAGCACCGCTCACGTAGGCAAATAATCGCGCTGACATTTGACTGTCATCAGCCTATTAAGAGCTCTCACCCACCACGTTATAAATGGCCAACTCACACGCGACTGGAAAAATTGCCTACTTATAGCGCTCTTAGGCTTATTCCATAGAGCAAAGTCAAAGGACTTTGCTACGACTTCACTTAGCGTTAAAACTATACAGATTTAGCCCGATAGATAAATCGGTTTCATTTTAACTGTATCTTAAGACTGAACAAAGTCAGAGTTCCTACCAATTACAATCCGGGTATCTTTAAAACAAGAGTGAATATAGGCACCTTCTAGGTAAACGCGTCCCGTCTTAGACCACATCATCACTTTCCATCAGGTGAGATTGTGGTCAACCGCTTGCCTATAATAAACATAAAAAATAAGAAAAAGAGTAGGTACATTCTACAGATCTCAGCCTTGGAACATTTTACGTAGCTTACTAAGGTCAATTGCATGACAGCAGGTTAAATGTATGTTACTGTAACAATAAACTAAGACCACCAATAAAAACAAAGTGGGTTGCATAAGACACCAATACTAAGGAATTTGTGAATCTTAATACCGTTGAAAAAGACGTAAAAATAAAAGAAAATAACTTAGCGACATTGTTATTTGCCATAAATTTTTTGGATTTTTTTACTACTTACTATATTGCAAAGTATCTTATCTACAGATTACAGTTATATAGAATATTATTTTGGCATTAGAACTTTTGAGTCACAAAAATCACATACAACGATTAACTCGTAATTTAATTACGTTTAACTAAAAATTAAAATTAAAAGTTTACGTAACTAACAGTTTTAAATCATACAATGATTGATTACTGCCGAGAGAGTAATAAAATAAAAAGGCTTCAAGCACTCCAGACGTTCTGCAGAGTTTATTAAATTCGTATTGAACAATGAAAACACCAATTAATTGGCCCGTTGTAAACAGATTGCTTAATTAAGGAAACGAAATGAATAAGGAACGCTTAGCAGAACATGGGGTGAAATTAATTTTAATGATAAACGGTTTGCGTGGAAGTAACCGTAGACATTCACTATGGAGATGTAATGTACTTGTAAGTCTAGGAATTAAGACACATATTACGTAATTCATTAATGAGATGATTAGACAAGTGTAAATTAAAAATTTATAACACCCCCGACAAGTGATGGTTACAGTAATAATAACTAGAAAAGAGCTGATAACTTTCAAACGGCTGAACCGATCTTCTTGGATTATAGCTAAGAACACTCTCGATCAAGCCACCTTTCAAAAAAAAAAAAACAAAATTAAAATTGGTTCATTAGTTTAGGAACTACGATGCCACAGACAGATACACAGATACACAGATACACACGTCAAACTTATAACACCCCTCATTTTGGGTCGGGGGTTAAAAATGCTTAAATATCACAACGTAGTTGATATTTTATAAGGTGGTGCCTGCATTATTGATATAATTCAACTTGAAAGAGTTTTACTGGTTTGTTTTTCCTACTTCTGGATTTATAATGCAAAAAATAACCGGGGTTTAACCGTCGTATGATTAAAAAAATATGGCTGGCCCTAAATACGTCGTGAATCCACAGTAAACCCTGATTTGCCACTTTATTACGTACCGTAATGCACAAAAGGGTTGCCCTGGGGCAATCAGGTGAGGCCAGTTGAGCCTATAAAGGAAGAAAGCTTAAAAAATGCTAAAATAAAGTTAGCAGTTTGGATACGTTACGCCGTGTTTTGTTGGATTCTTATTTTGTTGTACAAATCATTAAAGGTAGCGATCCACATCATGTTAAATTATGTTACTTGAGCGCGTTTGGAACCCTCGTTGCTTTAGTTTTAAGTTAACGTAATTAATTATCACCACTACATCATTGTTTGACAATTGAATAAATGACTTTGACTTTGTAGTACAAGTTATAAAAGACAGCGATCCACATCATGATAAATTAGGGCCTTGGTATACTTTTACAGAATATAACATCAACTATTTTTGTACTTCTTATTTATAAGAACAAGTTTTTATATATTTTTAGGCTTAATATTTTTTGATTTATCATGCAAAATGTCGAAAAAAAACCCGTGTACGGAACCCTCAGTGCGCGAGTCTGACTCGCACTTGGCCGGTTTTTTTGCTTCGGTTGAGACGTGAACTGTGGTTGACACGAGCTCTTATTGAACGTTTTCTATGCCAAGCCTCACAAGACTACTGCGTTGCGTATAGATTTATGAAATTGCTTTCAGCTTATAACACACAGAACTTAAAAGAGTTAAAAAAAGAATTGTATTATTTCAATGGTTGTGTTTGAGCCGCCTTTGGGCTATTGAAAATTAAAAATTGCGACTAAATTTTTTTCGTTGAATTTACGGTGGGCTTAACTCAATCTTTGTTACAGTGGTTTTTGTGAAATAACTCGCATTGTCTGACGTATCACTTTAAAGGCCGATTCACACCAATTGCGTATGCAGCACGTACACGTGACTCGTGCGTAGTGACGCGCGTGAAGCCATAGATGTAACTGCACGTCTACGCGAACCTTCCGCCACGCAAGCGGTAAGCAATGTTTCATACAGTCCCATACATTACAACGCAATGGTACGCGTTACGTCCGTCTACCCTTACGCAACGCTTACGCAGCCTGTTTGAACGAGCTCTTATAATTGTTGTTATGATTCGAATAAAGTGGAATATTTTGGTTTGGGTTATTATTATAAACATTGACTGGAATATATAATATGATGTATTTGACAAGTTATATTAATAGTACTAGATATTAAAAGCGTGGGATAAAGGCTGCTATGGTATTACGATTAAGTTCTAAAGAAAACAAATAGTTAGCGTTTAGATTCTAATAATATCAGACATGATTTATACTTTCACATACTTTTGACCTTTAATTTGTAATCTTTAACTGTAGGTATATTTTGAACTAACTAACGTTTTATTCCATTAATAGGAGAGGTGAAGGTCATTGGACAATCAATTTGGATATACAGTCCTTTTTGAAGTAATTAAACGCCATACTGGGGTATAATTGTGGATTTTGTGCATACGAAGTGGAACGAAATTCGACTAATTAACGTGACGATTCATTAAAAAGAGTTATCTGTTCAAATAAACAGAGCTGTGGCCTATAATATATACATACTAGCCAGTAATTTGCCACTACTTTCAAATGTACATATATTGATTTTTATTGAAATTATTTGTTAGAGTTTATTAAATGAATAAAAGTTTCAGATACTTTTATTCATTTAATAAACATGTTATTTAGGCACTAAATTCATGAATTGTTCCGTTATCTTTTCTTTCAACGCATGCCAGACAGTTAGTAAAAATATAAAATTAGGCTGTATAAATGTTACCTTTGTTAGATGAATGTTAACTTTGAATTCTTGCGAAAATCTTACTTCGTATAACTCTCGAAAAGTCCAAATTCGGAATCAAGTTACGAAATTCAAAGCTTTTGTAGATCAAACGTATCGTATCTTATTCACAAAAGATTCGACTAAGTAATGAGTTGGCGAAATCTGAAACATGTTGAATACAGATAATAAGTATAGGTACATTCTTCATAATAGCGATTGAATGTGAGATAGTATGAATTAAGGGCTTTGAAAACAGTTTTGAGTTTTTCTTAGATAAAAATACACATATTATTTGAAACTAGCCGATGCCCGCGACTTCGCCCGCGTGGATTTAGGTTTTTTGAAATCCTGTGGGAATTCTTTGATTTTCCGGGATAAAAAGTAGCCTATGTGCTAATCCAGGATATTACCTATCTCCATTTTAAATTTCAGCCAAATCCGTCCAGTAGTTTTTGTGTGAAGGAGTAACAAACATATACACACACACACACACACACACACACACACACACACACACACACACACACAAACACACACACACATACAAACTTTCGCCTTTATAATATTAGTGTGATATTAGTGTGATGTGATAACATGACTAATATTACCCTTCTCCCTCCAACTAAGCGTAAAGCTTGCGCTGGCGGAGTTACGAGGCGTTGTCGGTCCCTTGTGCTCCGTCGTCAGCGATGGGATGGAACTTCGTGAGGTGTTTAGGAGTCTTACATAACAACAGCTGTGCTCCCCCGTGGTCTCCCCAAAAAGAGTAGGCATGACAATAGTGCAACGGGTGAGGTTTGAACCGCGCCGACCTTTCAGAATTCAGTCCGCTCCTGTTTAATCGTTGAGCTATTGAGGCATTTTTAACTTTGAAATTAGTTCTTAACTTTGAATTTAAAAGTTTTAAGTCGTAGGTGGGTATATTTTTTCTTTTCTTACTATTCTATGCACTACGCGACTGCAACTGTTTAATTAAAGTTTATAATGATTTTAAAATAGGTCAGTACTTATGCTTATTTTGAAATTGTTGCTCAACTTACCAAATGGTCGCGAAACGAAAATTCCTGTAGGAACTAAAGAGATTTAGTATAATAATTATACCGTTGCAAAACAATAGCACACAAGCTTTAATGAAAAAAAAAACAAACGCATTAATTAATAGAGACCTTTTACAACGTTTCCACAGTTTTTGTTTATTACATTTTTAAAAGCCTCAAAGATATTCTCTTTGTTTTTAATTTACCTATCCTAAAAAAACATTTTTCATCACATTTTTCCCTGGATTCTAATTAACTACACTTTTAACGTTTCAGGATATGAAGTGCGGGAGCTTTTTCTATTTTCATAGAATTCAAAACCTTGTAAAATGTAAATTAATAAATTTTATATTTAGGCCAAAAAAGAATAATAAAAAAATTTACACATTTCACTAACAGAGTTATAAATTGAACAAAAAAAATTAACGTTTTCTGAGTGTACCTAAAATACCCAGCTTTACTAAAATCTGAATGCAGAATTACAAGTTTTCAAACCCAGCGGTTTTAGCTAGACGCTGGGTTCATTGAAAAATCAGACAGTTCATTTCAGAATCTTCTCTGAGAGTGAGAATATTTAAAGTCACAGTCTGCCACGCTGGCTTAGTGCGGCTAAGCAGACTTCACATTACCTTTAGAACATTATGAAGAACTCTCAGGTTTATTACGATATTTTCTTTACCGTTAAGCATAGAAAACGCATAGAACTCCAAAAAGTTACAGGTGCGTGGCCGGGATCAACCCCCGACTTTCTGAATAGAAGACCGACGTTTTAACCACTAACCTATCACCATTACACACTTTCACATTTATAACAAGGATATATAATAATAATATTATGTTTATGAGCCACTATAAATATAATAAAATTATACTAACAGATTTTAAACTAATATCTAAAGTGCTTGAAGCAACAGCGTTATCCTGTGTAAGTCTATACTATAGATATCGGGTTTATACGTATCTATAGACTCCATAGGTACGTATAAACCCGACCCTAATATCCATACAGCGTTCACCCAATACGAGAAGCATACGAGACTCGTGTAATTATTGTGATCTGCAAATCATCCCTCAAATTGACGACTATAATAATTAAATGTTGAAGGAAGGATTATCTCCCCAAAGCCTCTCTCTTCATTTGTTACTCCTCTGACAAGTTAAATCGCTACATGGGGTGGTAGTCAGTATTCATAAGACACCTTCCTTACAGACATTTCATTATTACCCTGTTTTGTAGAGTTAGGAACGAACACAAGGTAAAATTATAAATATATTGAAATGTATTCAGATATATCCAAATGTATTCAAAATACAAAATTGTACTCACATTTCTCTTTTAATTGTTTAAGGATTTTTTTTTGTTTGTAATGTATTAGAAATGTTTCATTATTTATTAGAACTTTAAATCTTAGTAAACTTAGAGGAAATCGATAGAAGAGATACGAGAGAGAGAAATTTTTAGGAAATCATTAGACTTTTGCTTATAGCAATTATTTTAATATTAAAAGTAACCTCGGTCAACGATGCAACAAACTCAAAACAAACGCGGAAGAGTTGTAGTAAAAGTTTCATTTGAAATTATCTTCATTCAGCAATTAATAGTGCCTTTACTTTTCTTTTTATTTACTTCAATAAAACATTAATGTGTCAAAATTTTAGTTATTTATAAGCTATTTATGAAAATGGAATATGTACATCACAGAAAAAAAATATTGTCTCTACTCTCAGATAGGTGTCTATTTTATGGTGGCAATGACAACAAATTAAATGCTCATACTTATCCTGTCTATCTCTTATTAACTCTGCGTGTATACTTGTACTGTAGTCTTTCAAGTCATGACCCGCGAATTACGTCACATGGCGGTTAGGGTGCTATTAAAATGCAATTTTCATGTACTCTAATAACTTGTGCTAAACTAGTTTAGTTTTACAATACACTAGACTGTTTGACGGGATAACTATGTAGAATTTTTACTTAGATAGTCGCCAAGCCTACTCGCTTTCCTCCAAAGCTAGGCAGTCACAGGTTTGATTACTGATTGGGTTGATAATTACCTTAATACCCGGCTGAGTTTGCTGTGGATTCTTCTCAGGCTTGGGCGAGTTTAGAACCCTTGTGGCTTTAGTTTTAAGTTTACGTAATTAATTATCACCACTAGTATCTGACAAACAAAAGGTGTACAACAGTACCTACTTTGAATAAATGATTTTGACTTTTTACTTTTGATTTTTGACTACATTAATTACTCCTAAGGGGGTTATATTAAGGTATTATTATATTGGTTGAGTTTCAAAATTCCTTTCCTAGCGGATCTCTACGTCATAATAGCTATCTGCATGCCTTTCAGCCCGATTCGTCCAGCAGTTTAAGCTGTGCGTTGATAGATCAGTCAGTCAGTCACCTTTTACTTTAATATATATTAAGATTCAATTATTTATTTAAGAAGTTTAATATCATGAGAATGGCAAGTCAAAAAGGAATAACAGAGATTACTTTCACCTAAAAATCGCGTTACAAAGTACTGCGGGTTTCTCTTTGGAAGCCAGTTAATAAATTCTCTTTCAATTTTGACGGAGACGGAGCCGCGGGCCTAAGGTAGTTCATTTATAATTCACGTGAGCTGTTTTATAGGTACAAGTTCCTACTCATGACCAATCACAGCCTAGCTACCTTACAGTTCAAAAACCAATTCGAAAAGCGGGCAATGGCTTTGTAGTAGTCACACGCTCGCTCGCAAAAGCGCGCTTCAACCTAGACCTCACCTTTGCTTTTTATTAAGCACTAGCTGATACCCGCAGCACTGTTCGCGTTGATAGGTTTTTAAAAATCCCATGTGAACTCATTGATTTTTTAGGATAAAAGTAGCCTATGTGTTAATCCAGAGTATACCTAATCTATCTCTATTGCTAGCCAAATCCGTCCAGTAGTTTTTGCGTGAAAGAGTAACAAACATACACACATACACACAAACTTTCGCCTTTATAATATTAGTGTGATGATGATTATTATCGTCAAACGCAAGTCTTTATCCCAATTTAAACAAAAATGTCTCATGTTATTGAGCTATTTATCTCTCATTTCGCTAAGGAAATTAAAATCTTGTACACGAGAGAGTAACATGAAATAGATTGTCATTATAGTATGCTCTACTATGCACTACTGTAGTAGTAGTAGTACTACTACTACTACTAGTACTACAGTAGTAGTACTACTGTAGTAGTAGTATGCTCTAGTCACCTAGCGCGGTTGTCTCAACTGTATGGTAATGAAACTCTGGCCAAATACCCCCGGACTGAGAATGTCTAGAACGCTGAGTAAAATTTTGTGGGTGCTGGAGAACTCTAGGCTTTGTGCCACTCCCTAAATAGCATCTATAATGCATATCGCTGGAAAAGCTTTTGTACCGGTCTACGATGGAAACCACAAAATTTGAAATTTTAAGTTAAGCTTATTCAATTTTATTTCTGGTGATTGGCCCTCCATCATGGGCTTTATTATGTTGTCTAGGGTCTGATTGCAGCTAAGCTCATCTATCTTATATATAAAAATCAATGTTTGTATGTTTGTGTTCTATAGGCGGCTAAACCGCTGATCAGATTGTTATGAAACTTTGGTAGGGTATTCTGAGGGCGAACGAGATGGTTCCTGCATCAAAAAAACTATATTGTATATTTATGAATAAAATAAAAAAAAAGTTGAAAAAACTATAACCCGACTACGGAAAAAATAAGACAACTTGAACCCGACTTGGTACAAGTAAAATAAACTAAAAAGAAAGAAACAAGATTGTGCTTAGTACTATCATCGTCTTGATTGAGATTCAATACGAAGGCCGTGGTCGTGCGTTGTCGATAGCGTATGTCTTATCCTTGATTGACGGCATTCCCAATGATTTTATTTGTCTACCAAATTAGAATATTTTCTTTTTGCTGTCGACAACGCACGACCACGGCCTTTGTATTGAATCTCAATCAAGACGATGATAGTACTAAGCACAATCTTGTTTCTTTCTTTTTAGTTTATTTTACTTGTACCAAGTCGGGTTCAAGTTGTCTCATTTTTTCCGTAGTCGGGTTATAGTTTTTTCAACTTTTTTTTTATTTGAAACTTTTCCGATTTAATAGGTCTAAGATGCGACGAATAACCGAGGTCTCGTAAATAGCCAATAGGTGGCGCTGCTGTATGAGAAATAATAAAATTATAATAAAATGGGGTTACTGTCGCTTACTTACTATATGAGAAATTCTTTGAGCTATGCGTTGTAAGCAGTTAGTGGCGCCATCTGTTATGTCTAATCGAAACGAATTTAACTATAGTAAAATGGGGTTTCTGTCGCTTGGTATATTTTAATAATAACTATATTTATATTTATGAACTCAGAATTATTTCCTCTTTCGTTGGACATCCCACTCGACACAATAGCAATAAAAAAAAATTTGAGACCCTCACTTTTTTTGATGTAACTTCCGTCAGGCCGATTTTTTTCGTATAAAGTATAGCCTATGTCACCCGGGCTATTACAAAGAATCGTTTGACACCTCATTCATCAAAATCGGCCCAGTAGTTTAGGCGCTACGGTGGAACACAGAATCTGGATACAAACATACATGCATATTTGCATATATACATATATACATACATACATACATACATAGACTGCTAAAATCATAACCCTTCCTTTCGGCTTTGCCGTAGTCGGGTAAAAAAAACATGTTTGTTTACGGCATTGCAACGCATGCCAGGTACAGCTAGTAAAATATAAAAGGTGAGGCCAAAAAACAGCCGGTACCTGCCTATTTACTCAATCTTCAACAGTTCTTATCTTTATTTCATCATCACTAGCCCGTCGCCGGCTCATTACTGAGAACGGGTTCCATCTTAAAATGAGCAGGACTTGGCCCTTGTTCACCACACTGCGCGCAGACTTCCCAGATCTTCAATTCTTCCCAGAGAACATTATTCAAAACTCTAAATTGTGTCCTTGCAATATTTTTCCTTACTGTTAAAACTAGTGATATTTAATTGCTCCCAGCGCATTTAACTACAATAAATTAGAGGTGCGTGCCCGGGATCGAATCTTGGACCCCTCGGCGTAAACAAAGATACCACCAGGCTAAAAACGGTGATAGAATAGAATAGAATTGATTTTTATTCAAATTAACTTTTACAAGTGCTTTTGAATCGTCAAAATAATTTACCACTGGTTCGGAATGCCGTTCCTACCGATAAGAAAGAACCAGCAAGAACTTCGGCGGTTGCTCTTTTCAATTGTTCAATTTTATAATATTCATGATATAGGTTTAATAACATAGATGTATGATAACATAGTTTACTCAATTGTAATGCACTCTAAACTTATTATGTAGAACGTAGGTACTATGCATAGGTACATCTCATTATACAATCTGTCGCCATCGTCCTCCGCCTGACAAAGCGAGGCACATAATTGTTTCATTAGACGACCCTGCACGTGATTTGAAAGTATCAACGTTGTCTGTACTAATCACTAACAGGCACAGAAATGGACATGTACAAGTACGCTGGAAGAGTTAATGGAATTTAAAAAAGCTTCATTTATCCAGTTCAAGTTTAACATTTTTATCTATTCATAGACGTGTGCCATACAAAATGACAGTTATAACTATAAATAACTATGACTTGACTTACGTGATTAGTGGGAGTATGCCCCACTAGCTTCAAACCTGTCAGGGGCCTTTTTCAAAAAGTTTCTTGAAAAGGTTCGGAACTAAACGAGCATACTCTGAGAAACATAATATTAAACTTAAACTGAATAATTTATTATTTTTTAAAGTTTAAGTATATTTATAATGGATATCGCTCACGATGGTTCAAACGCTAAAATGACAGTATTTTTTTGTGCTGATTAGAAGTGCATTACCAAGCGTACCGGGAGTTAAAATTGATACTTTGTGTCAAATGGGCTTCGTGTTGAGAGATGCCTCGTCACTAATATTTAGTTCTGAATATGCTCACATGATGCTGACTGCTACTACCAGCGCTAAAATAGCGAAATCAGGTTGCTTCAAAAACAGATCGGCAATCACAGCTCCAGCGTGTATTGATAGAGGTCACGTACTGGCCTTTAGCACCCGTTAGGTGGGAAGGTAGTGTAGATTAAAGGCTTGCACACTATAATAGAGTCTGCGCTTCGAGTGTTTATTTTTGCGTAAAAACTGCTCACTAGAGGGAATCAGAAATGTTCAAAGTATGACGTATGGGAATTTTGAGGATTGACTAAAATTACCTATATTATTCTGAAGGCACGGGTGTGATAGATTTTCATAGGTGACTTAGTTTTTTGAATATCCCTTTGTAGTGCTTTGATTTTCCGGGATAAAAATTCGTAGATAGGTATAATATGTCCGTCCCCGGGATACAAGATATTTCTGTACCAAGTAGATGATGCCCACAAATTTGTCTATGTGGATTTATGATATAAATCCCGTGGGAATTCATTTCTGGAACATTTATATAGATACAAGTATGTATGTACATTGAACTTTCTATAGTACCTACTCCAGCTACTTAAGTACGTACAAAAAGCAGACTTAGCTATGGATTCTGCTTGAGCCCTTTAAATAGATTTAAGAAAAAAATCGAGAAGCAGCTTTCAATTGAGTCATGTAGATAAACCACTTTGGTACTCATAAAACAATAAAGCCTATGACAATACAGATCCCTACAGCGGCCATTAAGCATATAACCGTTGCGGTTATCCGTACTCGAGGTAGGTAGGTATTTATTAATTTCTCCCTCTGTTAGGGCGTAATTTGACGGGAACGTCTTCATCAACGTACCATTGCGGTTTACGGGTTTCCACCCCGCTGGGCCTTGTCTGCGAGCTTTATCTTCCCTTCCTGCGATACCGCAGTGCGTTGCAGCCTGCAAGGAATAATGACGTGTGATGGAGAAGGTAATTAGGAAATCCATACTAATATTATGAATGCGAAAGTGTGCTGTCTGTCTGTCTGTCTGCTACGCTTTCACGGCTCAACCGCTGAATCGAATTTAATGAAATTTTGTACAAACTTAGGATACATTCCGGGAAAGGACATAGGCTACTTTTTATCCCGAAAAAACAAACAGTTCCCCCGGGATTCCTAAATGCTCATCCGCTTGATCGATTTCTATGAAAGGTACCGAGGTAGCTTGCGTCCCTGTAATTGACATAGGCAACTTTTTATCCCGGAAAATCAAAGAGTTCCCACGGGATCTTTAAAAACGTAAATCCACGCGGACGAAGTCGCGGGCATGTTCTAGTACAGGATATAGGTATTTCAGCCTGCAAGAAAATATATCAACGCAGCTCCTATACTAGAAGATGTACCAACCAAGCCGGGCTTATTTGTTCGCGTGACACGAGAAATATAAAATGGCGGCGGCTTCCCTTCGACAGCACTTGCGTAGCTCTTACGACCGATTCACACAAAGCACGTACACGAGACACGTGCGTAGTGACACGCGTAAACCCCTAACATACCGGGTTACGCATACATCCACGCTTGACGCAAGCGGTGTGCCATGTTTCATACAGTTCCATAAATTACAAGTTACAACGCAAACGCGCTACGTCTACGCTTACACAGCCTGTGTGAACGAGCTTTTATCTCTTCTGAGTGAGTTTTGTTAAATTTTAGGCCGCAAGCCTGTGTTTAGTTTGTGGGCATTTTTTCACACATCTCAACAAAAGACCATGGCGTGTAAAGTCTCTACAAGATATCTAAGTACGTCCAGCTATGAATAATGAATATCTATCGTTTGATGATGATAATGGATCCTTATGAAGTCTATAAGTATAAAAATTTATAGCTTGAATAATACCAGAATATAAAATTTAGGTAAAAATAAGATTTATTAGATTAGTAGTATACTTAAGTTGTTTCAGTTTATTCTTGAAAAAACTCCGTTTCTGCCTCCGATGAAAGAAAGTTTATAATTTCATTAAGTCGCAATTAAAAAGTTGAGTGTTTGAAGAAAAATTAAGCTCCCAAGTACAGTTGATTGGGACTAATTTATTCCACAAAACAAGTTTTTAACGAGGTGAAATAATTAAATTTTATAATTGAATCAATTGGTACCTAGCTAGTTTTTGCTCAACTAAGTAGCGAAGTTAAGATAATATCCGTTCCAGGTTTAACTACTGCAGTTTAACTTAAAACTTTATAATCTTAATCAGGCCATACTGCGATTGAATTTTGCATTTTTATGCCTTAAATTGTAGATCTGAAATAATTACTAGGTAAATAAGGATTTTGGGATAGAAGAAGGCTTTATATTAGGTATCTGCCTTTATAGGCTTTATATTAGGTTTTTTCGTTACCTACCTATAAATGCCTACCTAGGCCTACTTACCTGTTCGAGGTGTTCCTTTGCTGTACAAGACGATATTGCCTACAGTCTATACACCATGAACAGTCGGCCTCAGAATTCGTTTAGCAATTCCGCGAAACTATCGCATCAAAAACCTGTCGAACTTATGATCTTTTTCTATAAACACGCCACACAAACCTAACGAATGTGCATAACTGTGCCACTCGAATAGGTTATTAAGGTGCTACACGACTTACGTCCCTTGACTGTACATGATACTTTGAATAAACATTTTTCTATTCTATTCTTATATTGTAATATACAATATACATAGTATAATTTTTATGGCACCTATGTCAGCTGATGAAGCATATACCTACCTACATAATACAAGCTGCTAAGGATCTGCAAAGCAATACTATTTAGCAAGTGCAATCATAATAATAGTTGCTATGTTCTACGTCGGAATGCAGTACAAAAAATTAAAATTTCTAGTTGAAGAATAGTAATTTCTTATTAATGGACAGGAAAATATAGGGCTTCAAAGGGCTTTAAGTTTATTACACACGCATGATCGATGGCCGACCATCCATACATGTTATTTTGAAAAATCGAAATGTTAAAGCAATTAGGTAGGTATCGACGTACGTTTCTTTTTCGCAATTATGTAGATTTTACGCTTTGCACGCACGGGTTTACACCTGCGCTTCGTGTTCGTTTAAAACGAAAATGTGTAAGAATAAGGTCATTGATATTAAAATCAAAGATACATAAGTAATGTATTTCCGTGTAAACGCGGCCGAGTGTCGTCGATTGCGAAATTAGCGCCAATTTTTAGCCTTTCGATTCACTAAAAACAAGAACGTAAACTGCCAAATCACCTAATTAATTATAACCTTTAAAGCCACCTTTCAAACAACAAAAAAAACTAAGTTAAAATCGGTTCACTAGTTTAGCTACGATGCCATAGACAGATACACAGATACACACGTCAAACTTATAACACTCCTCTTTTTGGGTTGGGGGTTAAAAAATATAAATAACTAATATTTTAAGGGTCTTTTAAATAAAGACCTTTGTTAAATAGCCTTGTTGATACCTAAGATCAATAATAAAATCTTTCGGTGCCAGTTTTAACAGGATAAGATCATCGGCCCTGTGGCGCAACGGATAACGCGTCTGACTACGGATCAGAAGATTCCAGGTTCGAATCCTGGCAGGGTCGCAATTTATTTTATTAATAATAATATTTTAATTTTTCTTCACCAAATGAAGAAAATTTTAACCATAACGATTAGAATACTGGATATCACTTTATATTTTTTGCACCTTTCAAAAAACTGAATGAAAGCTGTTGAATCTTTATTTTATTTTCATCGAAATCACGAACTTTAAATGCCTAGCTGGTTATTTCTACATCCATGTAGTTTCACCACAGTTGAAGAATGTCAGCATGCAAACAACTTGAAGGCGAGTAATTAGCACTCGAGATCTTAATTTGCACCGGTTGAATAGTACCGCCTGGTTTTGTTTGGTTTCCTTGTTAGTAATGGATGCTTTTAGGCGTCTTTGAGAAGGCTGACTAGACCGCAGAATAAATCAGATACCTATTCAATGTAATTTATGTAGCTTAAGAAACGAAAACCAAGATCCTAGTGGTCTTACTACTTATTTAACGTAAAATCATCTGTAAAATTAACATTTTTTTTTAAATTATGTCTTTTCCACTGAGTGGAAACAAAGTAATTCAATGATTTTTTCCAACTTATTCGCTTTTGATAGTTTTTGTATAGATCTGTTAAAATGCTTGAGTTAGGTTACCTAATGATTAAAAATTCAGTTTGTAAATGAAAAATATTAAAATAACCGCAACCATTATTTAAAAGCCTCAATAGCTCAACGGTTACAGGAATGGACTGAATTCTGAAAGGCCGGGCGGTTCAGGCCCCACCCGTTGCACCATTGTATTACCTAATCCTAGTACAAGCTTCACGCATAGTTGGAGAGGAAAGGGGAATATTAGTCATGATTAATAGTATAATTATAACAATTTTAATTATAATAATAATTAGCTAATATTCTTAAAAAAATTAAAAATGCCGATTCACTTTAGAAACTAAGTTTTTAGAAAACTCCGGTAAAAATCTATGCAGGACAGGTAGGTAGGTACCTATAGCCAATATTGTAATTTAAATAAGAATAGGTTACTTGACTATAGACAGTCATCAAAGATTTTAGAAAGCTTGAAAATTTTCAACCCAAAATTCGCTGTACGAATTTAGAATAAATTGAAAACCAAGAACAAAAGGTGGGCTCGGAGTTTCGAAAATTTTGTATCTATGAGAGCTTCCTGGATAAAGGGGATCGACCGGTTCGTGCAGGCTTTGCCTCTCTCTGACGGGTTCTTTGATATGTTATTGAGTTTAATCTCATTTACATTTTGATATACTAGGTTTGACATTAAAAAAAATCTGACAAAACTTTCCTTTATTTGTTTATTTATTTTTGTATTTATGTAGTTTTATATTAAATGTAACATAGTAACAAATGAAGTAGATATTGAACCAGCTTATCTCTAATAGGGATTTCTTCTAGCTCCCCAAGACCAGAGTCAAGCTAAAGTGAGAAAACTCTTGGTTCGATCCTGAATCGACGATATGTCAAATATGAGGCTATGGTGATGTAAAATCAAAGAAAATTTATAATACCCCCGACAAGTGAAGGTTACAGTAACTAGAAAAAAGCTGATAACTTTCAAACGGCTGAACCGATTTTCTTGGATTATAGCTAAGAACACTCTCGATCAAGCCATCTTTCAAACAAAATTAAAATCGGTTCATTAGTTTAGGAGCTACGATGCCACAGACAGATACACAGATACATACGTCAAACTTATAACACCCCCCTTTTTGGGTCGGGGGTTAAAAAATAGGGCTACTTTAGGGCTACGTGCGTGTGACGTCGATGGTTCAACGTTTTGTTAGAAGTTCTCTAACTGTCGTGAACTTGTTCTAAGACTGTGAGTAAGGAACTACTTAATTGCAAGTTCATACAGAATTACATAGTACACATATGGAGTCATAGTTGTGAAGTTATGGCGGTGTTAGTAAGTCGATATCTGCGGCGTAGCATTGGCGTAGCTTATAGATCTAGGATCTAGTATGAATAATTATTATTTACATACGAAATCATACTACCGTTCCGTACATACACAGGCGCTTCGAAAACAAAATCATACATAAAAACATAATTATCTTTACGACCACGTATTTGGCTCCCGAGGCAACCCATAATGAGCTCACGCGTGTTCAAATTATTATCATCCATTTAAAAACTTCACATCATTCCAGTAAAAGATCCGAAATAAAATTATAATATTTGGATAGAGCACAGGAATTTTCAGTTGAAGTTTTTAAGTCTAAAAAGTATTATAATCGGACGAATTCGTTAATCTAATTAAGAAAAATTGGCAAACGTTTCATCCAACAAAGTTGGGGCCGTCCAAGTGACCGAGCTAACTCGATCCGACTCTATAATATTGAATAAGTTTTAATTAAAAAGCCCCTCGCCCCCTGAACTTTGGGCACAATTAGTGGATTTGTCCTAAATTCGAGTTTGATACTCATATCCTCACTTATGTTACGAATCTCGAGTAATTAATTGAACCATGTTTGCTGAATATGTAGGCATTTATATTATGTGGTTGTAGTTAGCAAGAACTGTACCTACGTGTCTAGGTACCTCATTCAGCATACGATCTGAAACACAATTTGCCTATCCATATTTATACAATATTATACCATAATATACCATACCGATCTTATACAACTGCACAAAAAAGGAGTGTAATGTTTTCGGAGTTTAAGTATGTGAGTTAAAGAAACTCGATACTCGAACTCGACCCACGATAATTTCTAAATGCCTAAACAAATTTGGATGTATATGATATTGTTCTAAAATCATCCCGAGTGACACTGGCTAGGTATATATTTTTTTTTAAACTCAATATGGCATCGGAGCCGTATTTTTTATTTATTTTTTACTAGCTGATGCCCGCGACTTCGTTCGCGTGGATGTAGGTTTTTAAAATTCCCGTGGGAACTCTTTGATTTTTCGGGATAAAAAGTAGCATATGTGCTAATCCAGGGTATAATCTATCTCCATTCTAAATTTCAGCCCCATCCGTTCAGTAGTTTTTGCGTGAAGGAGTAACAAACATACACAGTACACACACATACAAACTTTCTCCTTTATAATCACACTAATATTATACTTACTTTATACTAATAATATTATACTTTTTAATCCATTTGAGTTGAAACTTAGTATACTTGTTATTATCATAATTAACGTACAATAGGTTGCACGAGTCCTATTGCAACGCATGCCGGGCATCGATTGATAAGCAATAGTAAATTTATTCAAAATAGGACAAAGTATCCGGTCGAAAAAAAAGGATAGTCCACTCATAAAATCCGTAATTAATGCTATCTAATATGGAAAGCATGCTACGCACGAACGCAGTGCTACGAGTAGGTACTACAATCAGTGTACGTGACACCATGATGACTGCTAATGTCTTCCCGTGGCGCCACTATGGTGGACCTCTCACATAAAAGGTAAAAGGTTTATTATTGAGGACGTAGGTATTAAAATATTTGGACTTGGATTGAATTTTATTATAATGGAGTGGATTTCGTACCAAATACTCAGCATTAAAAACATATCTTTGGGCGTTAGTACAGAGTCGCCTGTCAAAGTTCTTTGGACGCGTTTCGCTTTCTTGAGAGTGACTCCATCAAGCGTCTTGTAGTAGGTACAGGGCAAGTTGGAGAGCATTTTAGAGGAGGAAGGCGCCTGATATTTTGGCTGATACCTAGTACTAATCTAACTCTTAACATGAATAGAAAGAAGATGAGTTCCAAGTTGGATTCCAATTTGGAACTTATATTGTTTCAAAATTCAAGCTGTTTTGCGCAAAACAGGTGTACAAAATTCAAATTAACCTACAAACTAAAACCAAACTTATAACGATAAGAGTCCATACTCAGCAATTTAATCGAGCCAGGACCTTTAATATTCCAATAATTTACGTCGTTATAAGTTTTTAATATAGTAAATATTTGATAACGTTATAATACCGCGGCCCCGTTAACACGAAACGCGGCATGTTAATACAATATTAATTAATTAAGCCCATAAATGGAACCACGTTATACGAGGTGTTACCTTTAGTAACACGCCTCCAACATCCAAGCAGTTTCGATCGCTTTTATATTATAATTAACTATTAAGTCGTAATCCCCGTCGTTATTAAACTCCGTCAAAACATCCGAATGGTAGGCGGTTCAAATCCCACCCGTTGCAATATTGTCATACCTAGTTACTCCTAGCACAAGCTAATAATATTTTTAAAAAATATAGAAGGATTATTATTAAAATAAAGTTTTATGTACCTAGTCACATATTATACGGCACTGGTCCATTTATAGGTAGGTACTAATAATGATGTTATTAAAGAGGTAAGGATTTAGGGCGCAGATACTGTCCAGAACAAAAATGGTCCAATTCTAAAAATTCTGTCACTGATAGATAGCTACATTATCCCCGAGTGATATAAGCTATAAATTATATCACTCGGACGAAGTGGAATTCGATGATTTCGCCTTTTTTGCCTAGATATATAATTTACCATAAGTACTTTTGTATTACCTCCAAAAGGGCATAAAGGTTAGTTATATAACGCCTACATAAAGGATTTTGTGTATCATTATTGAAAAGTTTCCTCATGAATCCAAGGGATAGCAAGGGGTCGAACTGTTGTACGTTATGTTTTGATGGAAAATCCCTGATTGGGATCAAAAGAAAGGAAACAATGTACCTACTTATCTAGTTTCTCTATATTTCGGCATACAAAACATACTTAAATGATTTCGTGGAAATACCTGACCATTGACCAAAAAACCTGTACGTTTTTATTTTTATGTATATTAAACTATAGCTTTTAAAATTTATTTCGCGTTATTGTGTTCAAAAATAACATGTTTTGGTTCCTAAATGTTTTTATTTCTAGGCTTCATTATAATCCCTTGAAAAGTTTATATATTTGATCGTAGTAACGGTTGCCACTTTGAAGAACAAATTATTAGGAATATTTTCTTCGCTTGTGTGGAAGAATTTTTCTGTCCAAGTAACATCAAATTTTTCAATTTGAAGATGATAAAATAAGCATGCCATTCATTCTATTGTATATCATTAACTTCCACAAAGTGATGCCTAATGCCTATAATTCCCACAACGACTCCTAATATTATTGTGGCCTACTGTGAGCACAAAACATAATATTTCACTTTTATCCATTTGTCTTCGAGCACATACTTAGTTAACTTTGTATGAACATTGAACTACTGGAGTATCTATTACAGGTGAAGTTTCCGGAAAGACAAAGTAACAGCGTGTGATCGAATGCACCGGTAGAGTCTAGTAGAACGGATTCTCTTAAATATTTAAGTGAATTCCGATGTGAAGTACAAAGTAGCATTCGACTCATTCGAGCAAGATCACTTATTCTCCAACATAGGACCTTCCATTATTTGGTTTAGATCTTAGAAATGAATTTAGTTTTTAACCCCCGACCCAAAAAGAGGAGTGTTATAAGTTTGACGTGTGTATCTGTGTATCTGTCTGGGGCATTGTAGCTCCTAAACTAATGAACCTATTTTAATTTAGTTTATTTTGTTTGAAAGGTGGCTTGATGGAGAGTGTTCTTAGCTATAATCCAAGAAAATCGGTTCAGCCGTTTGATAGTTATCAGCTCTTTTCTAGTTACTGTAACCTTCACTTGTCGGCTATGAATTTTTAATTTACGCTTGTTATTTGAGTGAATGAGAATCACCTAATTTATTTTGTAGTTTAATGGAGTAGTTTATGCATAATTAGGTTGAGGAGATAAGTATCTTATTTTTGAAAGAAGAATTCTTACTGCCTACTTTTCTAACCAACATAAAGAGCGTCATTTATTTAAAACTATAGATGATGCCCGTGACCTTGTTTAAGTTGATTTAGGTTTTTAAATATCTTTTTGTCTAGCCTAAAGTTTAGCCTAGGTCGGTCTCTGGGACTGGGAGATCTTTGTACCAAATCTAGCGGCAGTCTTGCAAGACTTTGCTTTATCTGGAAGAAATTGGTGGTAAGGTTTCTGTGTACATGTCTCATTTACGGATGATGTCTCATACGGAGTTTTAAACCTTTAAGTATTACAGGCAAAGGTTTAAAACTGCATGGAAGCTCTAATATCAACTTTATTTCGTAAATCTGCCAAAATATTGGAACGTATTGCAAATTGCAATAATCGTTAAGAAATCCACCGCAATATATTTTACACTGTATGGAAATGTCGCGGCGCCTAATGTGTCTTCATAAAACTGAAGAATAACCTATGATAGTGTTAATATCGTTGGAAGCAAGACTTATTGGTCGTTTGCAGTTCGCACAGGATAAATGGGCTGGGCACTGCAGACGTTGTACATCAGACTTCTACTTATTAACACTATAAAACGGAACGACTTTGAACTTCCAAGAATAGGTAAGTTTTGGCATTTGTTTGTATCGTGAAAAAGTGGCAAGTTTTGTTTCTAGAATGTTCCTAATCAGCCTTCAGGCCCAAAATACCAGGTTGTGCTTATAATTTTATATCGACTGGGCTCGCCATAAGATTTTACATGGCGAGGTTTGCCATCAATGTTGTCATCTGACCTCCGCAACCTCCACGGAGCCAGTCCTTTGAAGTAGTCACAATACTCCTTTATAGGAGTACTTACTCGTCCGTTGAAGAGTTCAGTTTTCTATCTTCGAAGATATTTATTAGATCTTCAGCAAATTTGTATGGTACCACCTCTGAAGTATGACCTACTGAACAAAAAAAAACATCAAAATCAATTCATAATTTGGCGGAGTATCTAATCGAGTAACAAACAAACAAAAAAAAACGAAAAATATACAGTCGAATTGAGGATCTGATCTTTTTTTGAAGTTGGTTAAAAATTCAAAAGTAGGTATGGGTGAAGCGATATTCATTGGATCCGAAAACGAGCGAATTGCTAACTGCCCAAAAACTCCCGGCGATATTAACGACTACGTAGTTTACTGCCACACCGCCTGTTCATTATTGCATAGAGCCGACCAGTTTTATAACGTTCCAATTAAGTACCGACACAGTAAATGTTAAGTTATCGTGAGCCTATAGGAATTATTGAGATGAAAAGTTGCTTATTGAAACATTAAGATTTGCAATCCATACCAATATTATTATAAGTAAAGGTTATTAAGGCTATACTCACGTAACTAGCCGATGTAAGCCCGACTAGTTTCGAACCTATCCGGGGTCTGTGTTATAATTTAAGTATGAAATAATTATTTTCCGTAAAAACTGCCACCGGATCCGAAAGTAAAATAGTATAAAAAACCAATGTTCATAATAAAAGTAGTTCACTCTGATATTATAAGCCAATAGCTGCGATTTTTTCGTACCACCACAAATTGCCATTTACGAGTATATTTTAGGCAGCCTAAATAAAATAAAAATGTGATTCTATATTCATAGCATCAGAAAGTGGTACTAACTGCCGAAAAAGTCCTGGCCGTATTACGGCCTACGTAGTTTACTGCAACACCGCCTGTTCATTATTGCATAGCGGCGACCAATTTTATAACGTCCCAATTCAAAATACATTTGACCAATTAAGTACTGAAACGGTCGACGGTTAATTATTGTAAGCCTATCGGAGTTATTGAGATGGAATTTTCGTTATTTCCACTCAATAATGGCTTGGCTTTTACTGTTGCTATGACATTGTCGTGAATTATTTCTCTACAAAAATATCCATTTAGTAAAAGAGCTTCTAGTTCAAAGTTAACAAGTGTAAATTAAAAATTAATAACACCCCCGACAAATGAAAGATTCAGTCACTAGATAAGAACTGATAACTTTCAAACGGCTGAACTGTTTTTCTTGGATTATAGCTAAGAACACTCTCGACAAGTCAACTTTCAAACAAAAATAAACTAAATTAAAATCGGTTCATTAGTTTGGGAGCTACGATGCCACAGACAGATACACAGATACACACGTCAAAATTATAACACTCTCTTTGGGTCGGGGGTTAAAAAAATGTGGTTATGATGATGCACCATTAGATAATCGTAGTCGAGCATAAAACTATCACTGATAAGCAACTGCTATCATCAATTCGAAGACGTGTACCTATATATAAAATTGATAAATAAGGACAAAAGGTGAGCTCGGAGTTCCAAAAATATTGTGTCTATGAAAGCTCTCGGGATAAGCGGGATCGGCCGAAACGTGAGGGCTTACCTCTCCCGGACGAGTCCTTTGATATGTTATTGAGTTCAATTTATGTTCTCATATCCCAATTCGGTTGATCCTTTTTTTGTTTCGTAACCTTAAAAAGTGGAGCGATAAGCATTTTTTTCTTTGTAATACGTACCTACCTATATTAATTGTTGTTTTTCTTGATCAATCTAAGTGCAAAGTGCAAATTTAATCTAAATAAGATAAAGTTGACTGACTGATTCATCAACGCACGGTCAAAGGACTGGACGGATCGGACGGGTTTGCATGCAGATAACGTACGTTCTGACGTAACTACGTAAAGATCTGCTTAGAAAGGATTTATGAAAATTCTACCCCTAAGAGGGTGAAATTGGGGTTTCATATAGTCAAAGCATATATATTATGTTTTAACTATATTTATATTTAGAATTATTCTCATATAAGTGAACATTGTTCTTCTGAGAAATAAACTCTTTAAACCTAACCTAAAGCAGGCGAAGTCGCGAGCATAAGGTAGTTCCTATATAAATGAAAATAACTCGTCAATATTCTTCTACACTATTATAATTATTATAAAGAGGTAAAGTTTGTAAGTTCGCTTGTAGGAAGTGATCTCTGGAACTACTGAACTGATTTTGTAAACTCTTGCACAATACAAATCTACATTATTCTTGAGTGACATAGGCTATATTTTATTTTCAAAAAAATTAGACATCCCTACGAAAATTGCAGTAAGATACCCGTGCGAAGTCGGGGCGGGTCCCTATAGTACATATTATCCGGCATGTTAGCTAACGATGATGATAATGATAAATGAAATGAACTAGAATTATAACGTGTGATAGGAGTTCGGTAAATAGGTACATCAAGGTCAATAATATAGGTACGTACTGTTAGGTGGAGTTGTTGATAGTCTATGCGTGGCCTAGCTCCCTCTGACGTTCTACAAGAGTCTATGGTACTCTGGGCGCTACACACTCTCTGGTGACGCGTAGAATGGCGGGTGGTTGTTGTGCTATAGTTGTAAAGTAATTAAATAAGAAAAGAGTCGAATAAAAGTATATTAAAGTACATACAAGTGTTTTTATATCTATTAGTACATAGGACAGTTATTATCTCTAACTGTACCTGAATCATGTCAGGGATTATCATGATTGTTTGCAAGATGTCTTTCATTCCTACAATGCAATTTTCTTTGCTGGCGCCTATTTCTAAGGAAAAACCATTAGGTAGTTAGGGTTGCCTTAGTTTTGATCCAAATAAGAAATCCTTCATCAGAAAATAACGACAGGGTATTGTATGTGAAGACAACGGGCTAACAGATGGCTTTATGAGGTTGTTTTTCAATAATCATTCACGGAATCCTTTGTCGGACGCCTGATTTTGTTTTAGATCACAGAGCCAAGACTTCATTCACACTGAAAATAGGTACCTATATTAATATACGAGGGGGCGTTTTATTAAACAGAAAAACCATACGAAGGGCTCCATGCTATAGTACAAGAAATAACAATTTTTTTTGTGATTCAACCATAAATTCACGGTTCCAGATTTGTCCCTTTGTTTGTGCTATAATACAGTACCACCTGCCGAATTTCATGATTGTACGTCAACGGGAAGTACCCTGTAGGTCTGTATTCCCTTGGTCTTGACAGACACGTCAGATAGACTGATAGACAGACCGACAGGCAGTAAGACAGACAACGAAGTGATCCTAGAAGGGTTCCTTTTTCTCTAGAGATACGGAACCCTAAAAATTAACAAAGAAATCACGTGTCTCAGTAATGAAGTAGGCATGTACATGACGCAGAGAGAGTAGGTATCAAAGGTACCGACATTGAGTCTGAAAAACATCATGCAAATATTGAATACATGCATACAAAGATTGTTAAAATCATTTCCCTCCATTTTGGCTTTGAACCGTAGTCAGATAAAAACAGGTAAAGTTCTTAGATGAATCGGCAGCAGCAAATTGTCTTGAATAATTCATCAATGCTTGTTGCGCTGACAAATGAAATCTAATGAATACGATATGAGATGGGAGCAAAACACCGAGATTCGAGACTTTCTACACGGTTTTTGTTGTTCCCTAAGTATCGACGTAGACCGACTCGATCGTTCTAAGTTTGGATCATCGGTGTTGCCTGTTGCCTGTCTAAGGATATAATACAGGATATATTTAATTTATAAAGGCATTGGTCTAGACTCTAGCCAGATAAAAAAACTATCGACCAACCTTTTGCAATGACATTCACACGGTCTCCAAAGGTAGAAATAGCGCAACACCATGAATGATATCTCCAGGGAACTGCGATCCTCAAAGTGCGAGAAGTAGAATTTTACAACTTTCAGGAGCTTTTAAGCTCGTGATAGCCTAGTGGTTAGAACGTCCGCCTCCTAATTTGAGGTCGGGGGTTCGATCCCGGGCACGCACCACTAACTTTTCAGTTATATGCATTTTAAGCAATTAAATATCACTTGCTTTAACGGTGAAGGAAAACATCGTGAGGAAACCTGCATGCCTGAGAGTTCTCCATATTCTCAAAGGTGTGTGAAGTCTGCCAATTTGCATTGGGCCAGCGTGGCGGACTATGGCCTAAGCCCTTCTCATTCTGAGAGGAGAGTACATTCAGTAGTGGGGCAGAAATGGGTTGATCAGGAGCTTTTAGAAAAGTCCCCGTTGCGTCGCGTTGCGCTTTGTTTGCTCAGTGCCTTTAATAGACACTCACTCGGCAATTTCGATACATAATTGTTAAATTGTGTTCCGGAAAGTTTATTGGGAATACTGAATTTGAGCAATTCAAGGGGTACAAAGCGTTCGCCATCCTTTGATATTGCT
This sequence comes from Maniola jurtina, assembly GCF_905333055.1. Lineage (NCBI taxonomy): Eukaryota > Metazoa > Arthropoda > Insecta > Lepidoptera > Nymphalidae > Maniola > Maniola jurtina. The sequence goes on along the minus strand of NC_060040.1, from coordinate 5,351,158 downwards.
TCGACATTAGTTAAATCTTGCATCCATCGAAAGCTATAAATTTGCATAGGGCTAAATATTTCAGTGCTAAAACAATGTTATAATTTTGCAAAGTTTTGATACAGATCTGTCGTAAATACTAGTAACGATTTGATTAAAAAAATGAAATCTCGCAGGATTTTTTTGTATTTCAGAAAACAAACCTCTGGTTATGCCTAAACCAAATCACATGAGTCAACTGTGACGAGTTTTAATTATTTACCATATTTAGGGCTGATTTTTCAATCGTCAAATAACTTTCATCACACTAATATTATAAGGCAGAAAGTTTGTATGTGTGTGTGTGTGTGTGTGTATGTTTGTTACTCCTTCACGCAAAAACTACTGGACGGATTGGGCTGAAATTAAGAATGGAGATAGATTATACCCTGGATTAGCACATAGGCTACTTTTTATTCCGGAAAATCAAAGAGTTCCCACGGGAATTTTAAAAAACCTACATCCACGCGAACGAAAAATGAAATCTCGCAGGATTTTTTTGTATTTCAGAAAACAAACCTCTGGTTATGCCTAAACCAAATCACATGAGTCAACTGTGACGAGTTTTAATTATTTACCATATTTAGGGCTGATTTTTCAATCGTCAAATAACTTTCATCTAAAGAATAAATTTGACGTTTTGACTAATTTCCTATAGATACCAACAATGACAAACTTGTTCCTCAGATAAAAATTATTTGACCATTGTAAAATCACCCCTAAATTTTCATATTTAAAAATCGTCGTTAATATTCAATTAAAAATAATTAGTTTGCAATTAATACTGCAGTGTTGTACATAAAAGTGTTATATCATGTACGATGGTACGGAACCCTTCCTGTGCGAGTTCAACTTGCAATGCACTTGGCCGTTTTTGTACAGTAGCTTAAGAGGGCTCTCTCCGTCACTCGTTTCATACAATCGTAGTTCCAATTTCATTTGAATATTAAGCAACCAAAGTCCATGAAATTTTGCAGACATATTCTATTCTATTCATAGCATGTAAATTTTTCAGAAGGTTAGTAGATAGCCATATATCAGAAAAATAGTAAAAACCAGCGCCATGCTATGTTCTATTTGCTTCTACTGGTATAGTAGCTTTATATTGTTCGCATACTATTATTGCCTGAGCATATAGACACACTACTTATATAATATTATACCGTATATTCATGCGTACTTCCATATGAAAAGAAGAGTTTTTTATTGTAATTTTTGTAAGAAGCTGGGGAATTTCGCTCAAAATATGTATTACTTTCCTTTACAAATTATGTTTGTTTCTTTGGTGATGTTTGCGGCCTACATATTATTTTTAGACTAAATAAATAAATACATAGTAATTTTTTTGCTTTATAGCCCCAAATCTATGCATTAGGTAGTAATTATTCATGTAGAGTTCTCGGTATTATACGTTTTCGCATTTGTAGTACACTAGCTGATGCCCGCAACTTCGCTCGCGTGGATGTAGGTTTTTAAAATTCCCGTGGGAACTCTTTGATTTCACGGGATAAAAAGTAGCCTATAAGCTAATCCAGGGTATAATCTATCTCCATTCTAAATTTCAGCCCAATCCGTCCAGTAGTTTTTCGTGAAGGAGTAACAAACATACACACACACACACATACAAACTTTCTCCTTTATAATATTAGTGTGACGGGAAGCGATGCATTCTTCACAATTCCCATGATAAAAAAAGAATGCAGTAAAGCACAAACATAAAAAAAAAATTAAAATGTTTTTTCGAAAAGTTTACACAACTGTTTCACTTTTATCAACCCATTGAGGCTTACAACCTGCTTAGACACATTGTCATGTATCAAAATTGTACGCTTCTGCACAGCCTCAAGGCTTTAGCAACAATGCATATCAAAGCAAAGGGGGATTGACGAAACAAAGTTGCTTGCGCTAATCCCAATAAGGAGACGTCTCTTTTCGTGTCGACACGATTTGAGCCCATACCCGCATTAGAACTGGCCTGGGGCATTTAGGCATATTTACCTTCAGGTCACAGAACTATAAATAAGCTAGGTCATAGAAATGTTAGGTGCTAATTAACATCTTGACAGCGTGTTTCTAAGTTTTAGCAACTTACTCGTGCAAAAATCGATTATTTGAAGGAACTGCATGCTTTTTTAAGATCCAAATAAATGACAATGAACTGTATTGCTATGCAAATATCTGTGTTTACAATAACGTGCACTGATGCTTCACTACAGATCTGCGCGGCGACAAGCTTATGTACCTTTACCACTTCTATGCTTATTCTGAATTCAGTGGCCATAATTGAGAAAGGGTCATGTCATGTAAATTAATTTACAGAGTTAAATCTTTTATTTAGTAGGTGCAGAGGTTACTAATTTTCATTTAAGCAGTTACGCTGTAGAAAATAGATTGGTATTGGTATTAAGTATAACTTTCCATTATTAAGATGCAAAGGCCAAGCTATTCAAAATAGCCTATGTTTCTCTCCAGTTCAGATTTCGTTTTTTGTAAATACTTTATATCCTGGAAAATCAAAGATAAAGTATAAGTCTTATGCCAATTGAATTCGGGTTAAAATCGTCAAACGCCAAACAGCATTGTGAATGCCGTTGTACGTTGATCGTGGCTACATCTACGTTTAACGGGGAACAGTTCGTCATTGGTCGATAATGTGGCCGGGACATAAATGTGAATAACGTTGAAGTATTCCATTATATTGGACCCTCGCCTAGGGCGCGGCAGCGGCCGTTGCTAATAACCAAGACAATATTCGATAGACGGATGCCAGTGTTTGTTTTGGCCTGTAACGGTATTAAAGCCTTTTTGGCATAGCTTTGTGTAAAGCGGCTTCCACGCTGTTAAACTGCATTCCAATTTTGAGGGGATCGCAGGCTGAAACTTTGTTAGGTTACCTATAATAATAAATACTAGGTACGCGACGAGTCTTCTTGGCAATTAGGGTATGACGCGGGGGTCGCTCCGATTGCCATGTCAACCTGTCGCGAATGTGTCTAAAACTGGTAAGGTTAGGTATAAACCTTACCAGTTTTAGACTTTATATTTATCGTAAACTAGCCGATGTCTGAGAGATCCTCCGCTTGGATTTAGAAAACAGTCGATGAAACCCTAGGCATTATTGAGAGACGTGTGGTGTGTTGTGACAGCACTTACCAAATGATCACCCTGGTTAAGCAACGTTAACCTCGATCGGTAACTGGATGGGTGACCGAATTTTGGTGTCCGAATATTTTGGTCTTTTCGGCTGTTGCTCTCGGATATCATCATAAGAATAAGATAAGAAGATATCTCTGATAAGAATGGAATTGTCGTTCTCTTAATGAGTCGTATGTGAGAGAATTTGGGTACCCACTGCAATATCATTCCAAGAAATCTCCCGCCACTATAATATTATGAACAATGAAAAAGGATCACGATGCAGAGAGGGAGACAAAACGTAGAACCTAGTCAAAGTTATACTAGAACTGAATCATAATTACTTTGGTTTTTTTTTAAACTTCGCGTTACTTACTTAGCTTATCACAGTGTAGTAAGACTATACCTACTTTCTATCTCATATTATCTCTTTAATTTTTTTTATAACTTTATTGGGATATTCGAGCTTATACAAGCATTTAATGTAACTTATGAGCAACAGCACACGGGCTACGAATACAAAGGACAAATTATGACAGTTACTAATAAGATGCAAACAAGTTGCCGACCGGATACAACTACAACAAGTGATGTAGTGGTGCAATTGTGAATCGGCAATAGAAATCGTTAAAAGCTTTCTCAGTAGGTAAAATAATCATTCAAAATTTTACTTTTATTTGTAGCTTTAGCGTGGAGACCTTGGGGCCGTCGTCGGGCCCGGGGGCTTGAGCTCTTTTGGAGGAAATTTCGAAAAGGGTTATCGAGTCAACCGGGGACCCGAGAGCTGCCAGCTACCTTGGGCAAAGAATTAGCTTAGCCATCCAAAGGGGTGCTGCCAGCATCTTGGGTACAATGCCTCGCTGCGGTGGTCTCGATGAGGTTTTAGATTTAATTTAGTTTTTAATTCAATCAAATTATTTTTATTTGTTTTTAGTTTTAATTTAAATGTAAGTTTACTTTAGTTTGTATCATAATATATAAAGATGCACTGCCCGTCGGTGGCCGTACTTATAATTTTTTTTTCTTATTCGATCATGGCTTCGACGCATAGCCGTGTGTCTTGATATATTATGATACAAAATAAAATTTAGTGGAAGTCTCGAATATGTTAAAGACTTATGTTAAAATTTGAATTACACCTGCCCGCCCGATTGTGTAAGAAAAACTTATTCGTCATAATCGTAATCAACAGCAAACTCCGCCCCTTGAATGATTGAATCCGTTGTTCACATTTTTCACAGCCAGTCAAAGGATAGAATTTGCAACCGATTACGATTAGGATGGATAAGTTCTTCTTAGACAATCAGGGGTGTTTATAAAGCTGATCCCAATTGTAGAATCGCAATTGCACATTAGAAACTTACATTACAAATATTGTAGTCATGTTTGCGAACCAGTTAATGTAACTTTGTAATAAGGGCTGGTTAGACTACACAAGCAACTGTGTTATACTACAAGCTACATGTTAGTAACGGGCTTTGTTCCACGCCCGTTGCATAATTTCGTTACGCGTTCTGTAGAAATCTCCTTTGATACATTTTAAACAGGGGTTTGTAAAGCTTGCCCGCATCAGTTTGCAATTAACTTAGGTTTGACAAAAATAAACCAGCACCTAATCAACTAACGATTTTAAAATGTAACGAAGTATAATCACGACTATAATATTATAAAGACAAAAGTTTGTGTGTATATAGGTATGTGTGTGTGTATGTTTGTTACTCCTTCACGCAAAAACTACTGGACGGATTTGTCTGAAATTTAGAATGGAGATAGATTATACCCTGGATTAGCACATAGGCTACTTTTATCCCGGAAAATCATAGAGCTCCCACGGGATTTTTAAAAACTTACATCCTGGCAAACGAAGTCGCGGGCATCAGCTAGTTAAACATAAACCTTTTTTTCTACTGCTAATTAACATGCAGGTAGCAAATGCGTTTGTAATACAAAAAAGTTGGAAATATCTGAGTAGGCATCTGCGGCCACCACTTGGGTTTTTGCTTTAACATAAGCACGTGTTTAAGGAGCGTATTCACACGTGCTATCGAAAACATGCTTCTGCCAAGTTCGCGTAACCACTTAACTGCTTACATGAATAATTTATAGCTTCCTCCGCAAGTTTGGTCAGTGTCAATAGCAACACTTTCAAAGTAGCTCTTCCGTAAACTACTGTTAAAGATCCTGTTTTCAAGGAATTTAATGTGGCTGTTATGTTATACTTTACTAAACTCATCTTAGGTTTGTATAGTATTATAGCTAATGCCCGACATGCGTTGCAATGCGAATGATGGTACCTACTATGTCAGGAACCTCCCACAAATCCCAACAACAATTGTACAAAACTCAATCGGGTGAACGATTCTCGACCGCATAGATAACAAACAGACAGATAGACAAACATATTTTTTATATATGGTCAATTGTATCTTTTTCACAACCTCACACTCACTCTTATTGCAATAATTAAAATTAATTTGAGAGAGGAAATCTCTTGCTGTTTATGACACTATCATGTAAAAAATCATCTTCATCATAATATTAGCATGCCGACATTATCCTACTATTGAAAATAGACTTTCCTTCGAGAGTGCTACCGCAGCCTCTCCTCAGCTTTCCTCATTCACGAACTTCTAACTTCTTTAAATCGCCAGTCCATCGTACCCAAAGATAAGTAATTCACCTTACTCTTACTAGTCCACGGTCTCTACTCTTGGTCTTTTCGTACTGTAAAACCGAAAAGTCCTAGAATCACTTCATGTGACTTTACGAAAATATAAAAAGGCTACAATAACATTATTTTAGTACTCCATTGTTCTTAATAATTCTTAGTAGATGGAGAAGCCAATATTGAAACAGATAACAGTCAACTTAATAGATACAAACAATAATCTTAATGTGAATATCCGAGAAACTATGGATAGATAGATAATCTCTCATCGCATCTCCTCAGACATTCACAGACACTTATACTAAACATAGACGCCCCACGGGAGTGGAACAGGAAGCAACGCAAACACCAATTCCCGGAACATTATTGTGTAATAATTACTTATGGCGCACTCCAATGTTCCGTTTTAGGTATGGCAAAGGTTGAGAGCGCTTTTGTTTTCGTTGAAAATTATTTCATTAGTTGAGTGGCCTCAACTTGAAGCAATTGAAGCAGTCACTGTAATATTAATAAGATAATAGAACTGTTGTCTACTGTTTTTAATACACAGACACCGTGACGGGTTTTTTTGGACAAATATGACAATTCTAGCATCCAAACACAAAGGTAACTCTATACAAGTGTAAATTAAAAATTTCTAACACCCCCGAAAAGTGAAGGTTACAGTAACTAGAAAAGAGCTTGATAACTTTCAAACGGCTGAACCGATTTTCTTGGATTATAGCTACGAACACTCTCGACCAAGCCATCTTTCAAACAAAAAAAAAAACTAAATTAAAATCGGTTCATTAGTTAAGGAGCTACGATGCCACAGACGGATGCACAGATACACACGTCAAACTTATAACACCCCTCTTTTTGGGTAGGGGGTTAAAAAATCTTACCTAAAAGCATCATATTCTCACATATAAAAGCTCCTTCCATATTTATCAGGCTCTACTGTCTGTTGATAGACAAGCAAGTATTTCTCTAGCCGTTTTAAGATGCCCATAATTCCATGCGAGTGTTTCACACCGAACAATCGGCTAACATGCTGTTATGCATGCATTCGCGGCGCACTCGCTAAGTGCTCCTTCGGTAAATACGTTTAAACTGCGGCTGAGCTTTAGTTAACTGTCTATTAAACATGTTCATTGATGTTCTAAGGTTTCTTGGAATTTGGCTCTCTCCGTCTCTGCGTTGTAATCTTCATGGCTGAGGGTTGTAACCTCTTTCACAGTAGACTCAATGTGTCTCAATTTCTATATGGAGATGTAGAGAGAGATGGACGATAGGTATATCTGATCTTTGAGGTTTTCTCCTTCCACTTAATCAGTGATGACTATCTTTTCAAGGTAAGGCAAGACTCAAGACTGTCTCTTTTTCAACCAAAATTTTCAAGTTTCATAACTTAAGCTTACTCTTTCTATTACTATGTACGCATACTGTTGATTAACAAGCCACTGTCCGTCATCTTTTCCAATGAGCCATGTAAGACACGTTACCATTGCGCACCAGTTATTTTTAAATTCATTACCGGCAAGCGCTTGACCACCATCACACCTGATGGAAAGTGATGATGTGGCCTAAGATGGAACTTCTGATATTTTTAAATTAGTCCAATTTGTAGTAGCCTTTAATGACTTCAATAGTAAGCTTTTCATTACCTAAATTATGACAGTTCAGAGTAAGTAACTCTAAGAATAATAGGTATAATACATAATATAACCCGTGCCACGCTCACCATCAAGCCCAACATAATACCACTCTAACCAGCTTAGCCCCTATAACGATGAACCGGTTTTATTTCTCTATCAATAGACTTCGAGAGCTAATGTCACACCTTGCTGCTAATTTCACTGGTAACACAATACTAACCCTTGAATTATGAATGAATGCTCGCGATAGGGGACAGAGCACAAAATGTTAAAATACGTCCCCATAACCGCTGTGGTATTCAACGCACTATCATAAAAAAGCTTTTATAGTGAATTAGGATTATAAAAAGGAATTAAATAATAATTAGGGCGACATGCGCACCTACGCAACTTCAACAGTCCCACATCCCACGTTTGTGACACGCAGGTAACCCGATATTTTTACAGTACTAAATCACCACACCGAAGAAAAGAAATTGAGACTTCCGCATACATCTATCGTATAGCTGTTTAAAAGAGCTAATTCAAAAAAAAAGGATTAGATTTATTAAAGTTTTCACTAGTGGACGTTTAGCTTATCATTAATCAATAGAGCTACTGTCAACTAATATAAAGTTAATAAAAATGGCTTAAAAGAGCTTACAGCCAGACTACACCAGATGTATACACAACTTGGAATGCTCTTCATCGTATGTCACTGCAAAAAACATAAGGGTGCGAGACCACCAACGGCTCACACAAACCAGCGAATCCTCTGTAATCCTCGGCCTCGTATATTATGATTGTCGGACTTAAGTTTAACGTATCACTAATACTCGACATGTGGCGAGGGTGTGATGTCGTGAAACTTTGTGATACCATTACTGGGAGTTCGGGCACGGATCGGTTTTTATAGTGCGCTGTATACGTTTATGTTTATGTCAATGTACTGAAGAGCTTTACATTTTTTTTTTAATATCACACTTAAATCAGGAATATTGTAAATGCATCCTGGTACATTGGAAATGATGAAATTGATCGGGACCTTCAAATTGAATACCTCCACAAAATTATCGCCAAAGCCGAAACCCACGACCATAGGCTTCACAAACCTACCATATGTAGTCCAAAATATTTGCGATATCGTACTATTTGCTGACGATACGTCTTTGATTTTTAAAGTCGATAGAAATAAGGACAATTTTGACGATATAAATGGTGCCATATCTCAGGTAACTCACTGGTTTACTGTAAATAATCTACTTTTAAATGCAAAAAAAACTAAGTGTATTGAATTCGCACTGCCCAATACCAAGAACACAAGTAACATTAATTTAAGGATAAATAATGATATTTTGAAAATAGAAGAGACTACTACATTTTTGGGGATAACCTTAGATGCGAAGCTGCAATGGGGCACCCATATATCAACTCTTGCTGGCAAACTAAGCTCTGCTGCTTACGCGGTTAGAAAGATTCGACAATTAACTGACGTGGAGACCGCAAAGATAGTATATTTTGCTTATTTTCATAGTATTATGTCTTATGGAATCTTAATATGGGGTAGAGCGGCAGATATTGGGAGAATTTTTGTATTACAAAAAAGGGCAATACGCGCAATTTATAACTTAAAACCACGCGATTCACTTCGAGAAAAATTTAAGGAAATAGGTATCCTTACCGTAGCCTCTCAATATATTTACAACAACATAATTTTTGTAAGACAAAATATTCTTAGTTACAAGAAGGTTGGCGATCTACACAACAGGCTGACTAGACACCGTAACAGGCTTGCGACTCCTACGCTCCGTCTCAGGAAGGTCCAAAAGTCATTTGTGGGAATGGGTATAATCTTCTATAACAAAATTCCTCAGTCAATTTTGGACTTGCCTTTACACAGGTTCAAAAAATCTATTAAAAATATGCTCTTGAGAAAAGCATATTATACTATCGAAGATTATGTAAATGATAAAAAAGCGTGGATTTAAACTTCGATTCGCTCCAGCAATGCGCAGGACTTCAATTGCTTTTATACATGGCATAATATTGTATATCAAATCTTTGAAAAGAGCAACCGCCGAGTTTCTTGCTGGTTCTTCTCGGTAGGAAAGGCATTCCGAACCAGTGGTAGATGCTTTTGACGATTCGAAAGAACTTGTAAAAGTCTAATTGAATAAAAACATTTTGAATTTGAATTTGAATTTGAAACACGCAATCCAGCTACTCGACGTAATGGACTCAGTGAGAAAACTTAAAAGGACTAAACCTTTTGCTAAATCTAAATCTAAAACATGAGCTTTAAGCTTCAATATCTTTCATTCAGTTTTTCGCTCTTCCTGTAAAATTTTATTTTATGCAATTTACACCGATTTTTTTCGTCAGCTCTTCAATTTACCTATATACCTTTGTCTACTAATAGGAAAAGGTGGGTAGGTACGTTTTCCACAAACATCACATCTCATGGGTTGCACAGCGTGTTTTTAATAACAATTCCCAAGTTAATAAAACAGTAAACAGAGATCCTGTTTAAACAATGTCCGGCCAATGGAACCGTGCAAAATTTGCCACAGACTACAACGTGGTTAGAATTGGACAAAAATAAACACCTTCGTCGAACAGTCTCCATTCTCCAACGGTCAATTGGTGTACATATTTTATTTATGTTTAAACGGTTTTGTTTAGCTTTATTTTCATGAAGGTATTTTTTTTTAATTTAACGGAGTTTTCATATTATGAAGGAGGTATTTCCGATTCTGATTTTCTTGGAACTTTGCATTCGAATATCACCCCCATGACAATACAGTATTGAATAAACTTCGGATTCCAATAGATATCACCCACTCAAAATACTCTGTAGCATTTTTTCTTCTCATCGAGTCACACCCAGAGAAACAGTGTGACTCGGTGGGAAAAAACTCGATGAATTTCCAACGAGTCACACTGTGACACGAGTGAGTGTAACTCGTTGAGAACTCACCTTTAGTTAATAATTGTGATGCCGCAAAACTAAAACGTACCTAAATCACGTGGATTAAAGATCTAACGGTTGTGGACGGTGAAATAATAGATGCGGGATCCAGAGACACAAATCAGAAAAACAAAGTCAAATAACACAAATGAGAGTTATTTCAATTTTGTGTCTATTCCAACTGAAAATTTGGAGTCAACAAAGTTACCTACGTAAACCTCAACGGTTATACGATACGGTCTTAGGACTCTTCTACATAATATTTACTTTATGTGATTGTGGAAATATGTGAAATCAAAATAAACACTTTTAAAATGATGCAAATACTTAAAATTTTATGTTCAAGTTTTCTTTAAGTTTATTTGCTGTTATTAAAAATTCTTTGCGCAGCTTTGCCCCTAATAAACTCTATAATATTACTGAAATGTATTCACAAGAACTACCCTACTAACATAACAGCTTAAACCCCTTAAGCGGCGAAGAATTTCTTGCTTAGCATTTATATACTTATTCGACAGATAAAGTCTACGTTGATGTTATTTGCTTTTTATCTTTTAAATACCTACTTACAAGGATTATTATTATTCTAGGTTTTTATTTACTACCAAACTATAATAAAACTTTATAGACATCAATCATTTAGTACGTACGAAGATAGGTTCGAAAGCAAAAGTCTATACAAAGAGATTGGCAGCGAATATTTTGGAAATTCTTTACAGGTGTGGTCTCATTATGGTGAAAGCATCACTATTTTTCAAAATATGTTTGTTAGTGCATTTGTAGATTCAATTACGCCGCAAAGATGCAACTGATCGACGTGATATTTTTTAGGGACATAGTGTTCCCACGGCATTTTTAAAAACCTAAGTCAACAAGAATGAAGTCGCAGTTCGAAGTAAACGAAGTCGAAAACTCGATAAATCGGTCTCAATATTTTTTCTTGAGGTATTTTAGATTTTTCTGCTATATAGCATATTACTCTACACTGATTTCACTGAGATGAAGCTAATACCTTATTCGTCAAGATCAGCTTATAAACAGTCAGACAATATTATGAGGGAACCATACGTACTTAGTCTAAACACATAAACCTTCCGTAAATCCACAAGAAAATCGTTTTTTCAGCAAACTTTTCGCTTATGCAGGACGCGTGAATCAATAGGGGTTCCAGCAGATTCAGCTAATCTACTTTGTAACTTTGTACAAGCACTGAATAGCGACGTTCACAGCTACACGAAATCGAGTTAAAGGAACTTTCCTAAAAAAGGAACTTTTCCCAACTCTACGGAAAACCAGTCTATATCGCCAGCAATTACTAAAAAAGCAAATTACTTTTACTGGAGTCTTGTTTGAACAAACCCTTTCGAAGTTTGCGTTTTGAAATTTATGCACCCTCTCCCGAACTCGGTGGCATCAATAATAAGTGTAGGTTACATGCCCCATTTGAAAGCTTCCTGTTGATTTTGAACATAAAAGATATAATCTACCGCACTGGTGTAAAATAACCGTATTTTTCTTTTGTGTTACGATTCGGAGCTCACCCTATGCGAGCGCCCATACAGATTTTGCTCTCCTGCGTGTATTTTTTAGTGTGGTTATGTTCAATAATAGGCACTTACGCAACGCAACCCGATACATTTATGCTATTTATTAGGGCATATCAAGTTATAAACAACAATTTGTTATGCTCTACTTGTAAACTGGAGTCTTCCAAAGTTTTGGCTTAGCTCACATATTGTTTGAGTTTGAATTTTAAACTAAGTAGTGTTATAACAAGAAATTTATTAGTTTATTGTGTTGAATTATAATGATTTTTTCTTTTTCATCAAAATAATAAATTAACGAATATAAAAAGTAAAGTCCTGACTAACTAACTAACTCATTAATATCTAACCCAAATCCTGGAAAGCTGAAATTGCGAAGTTCTCTTTATAATGGGAGACAAAGAATTAGGCCGAATTTTTAGAAATTCTCACATGATAGGGAACAAAAAGGTATATCTTTTTGACGAGCGGAACTCCGGGTTTGCTAGTAATATGTATTATAAGACGGAAGACTAATACTAATTAATACAAAGAGGCATGTAAAAAACGTTTGATTCCGTAAATCATAGTGTAGAGAAATAAGCTAGTATAATATTCTCTGAACAATAATCTACTCAACAGTAACATTCATAAGTTTTAGTATATGTATAGGTAATTCAAGTGGATATCGAAGCAGATAAAAATGAACTATAAAATGATTGCCTAACAAGGGCCGGGACACATGTGTCCAATTTATAAGAGGCGACACTTATATACTGACACATGGACAGTTTATTATACTAGAAGGTTATGGTGCCATCTGTACCGAATGCTATGGATTAATACTTTTTATTAGAGCAAAAAAATTAACCACATAAATACGTGCACGCGTTCAGAAAGTGTGAAGTACTTAGCAGAAAAAAATAAAAATTTTGTAGACATTCATATCTGACTAGGTATTACATTGATATAACTGACTGAAAAATCAATGTTCAGCTCAAACTAGAAACTTGGAATTTTGCAAGTAGATTCTTTCTATAGGGGATTTTGAGAACTTTCAAGGGATTTCTTTAATATGAAACTCAAATTGCATGGTGTGCGTATGCCTATTTGAAAATATGAAATCGGGTCTACATCAAAAAGCAGGTTTTATTCAAGTTTTCATCTATAAAAATTATAATGTTTCTGGAGATGATCGGGGTTTATCAGCTAGCTTTTTTTGAAATAATTCGTAACAACCAAACGTTACCCTTAATAATTTAATGTAATATGTATTTGATGTAGGGTATAAAACGCAATGACCTAAAAGACAAAGCAATTTCAGACAGAATAATAAAAATCAATGAGCCAAGACTAAAGCGGCTAGACACAGGGACAATTTCAAAGTACTTACAATATGGTTAGCAAGATTTGAAATCATACATGTGTCATACAATTCTGAAAAGTTTTAATCATAAATATGCATAATTTTATCCAACAAACAATTATAAATATTGTAATAAATAGGTAATTAACTGATTTAGCTGAGCAATTGATACTTAATTACTAGATACTAGAATAGAAAAATAGGTCATTTATTTTATAATGTCAAAGGCGATCTATTAGAGAAATTATTATACGTGTAAGTGCTTTAGCCTATATAGAACTTAAAGCTCGATTTAACGTCTCTTGATACTATCCTAAGGAATCTTGCATAGATAATTTGCCTAAACACAGTTTACAAGTAGGTAGAAGCGACGCGGACGGTCAGGAGACATCAGCCGACCGCCGGCCGCCCAAAGCGCATTTTCTTAATTAAATCTTAAGTGCTTTAGGAGTCATTTGAGACTGCTTCAGTGAAACCTCTATAAATAGGATATGTGTGAAATTAGAAAACTAATACCGCTCGGTCTTTTACTTAGGAAAATTCTACGAAACAAAATTATATCGTACTAGCTGATGCCCGCGGCTTCACCCGCGTTGATGTAGATTTTTAAAAATCCCGTGGTAATGCTTTGTTTTCCGGGATAAAATGCAGCTTATGCCCGTCCCCGGGAAGCTATCTGTGTACTAAATTTCATCTAAGTCGGTTAAATGGTTAAGCCTAAAAAGGTAGCAGATAGACTAAAGTTCTTGAAACTTCAGAAACATTTTATTTAATAGCTATTATTTTTGATGCTCAAAAAAAATATTCTGCTGTATAAATTAAAAAATTATTATATATCAACAATGAAATGAATTGAAAAACACGCCTCGGTAAGTACCTACTTATGAACGTTTTCTGTACCACGAGCATAATAAAATATACATCAAAAGAACCGGAGATTTTCTCATGCCAGCAATTTCATATATCGCATATTTTTATTTGAAGAACACTCATACTCCGACGGACGAGCGATTCTAAACAGTTAATGAAAATCGGCTTGGCCGCTTTCTGCATATAGAGAGGCAATTTGCTGAAACGATCTGCCTTCGAACTAATACGAAATATTGCCACAGACACGCTCAACAAGGCAATATAAGCTCTATTGCTAAAAATGCTAAAGCGATTAAAGACGCAGTTCCCTGGCGCCGTTCGGGTACGTCCGATATTTAATGATTATGCAAATACAAAAGCTCTAGGAGTACGAGTATTTAGGTACAATATCTTCCGAATGATGGATTGATAAACCAAACACGCTCGACTGAGTTTATTAGTAGGACTATTTACATCGATTACAATGACTTGATAAATGGTTTTGAGTTAACAACGCTAATGCCGAAGATGTTGTGTGTATCCGAAAAGAGGAAATTGGTTGAAAATTAAGGATTTATTGTAAGCCAAATGTATTATAAAACTCCAGATAGGCAAAAGCATACATTCGTAGGTATTTTAGAAAGTGAAAATTTGTACCTACACTTGGGTGCATGACGTAGACTACAAAGATAGGTACTGATATGAAGTTAACGCAATTTTACAGGTCGACGACACCTTTGAGCATGTTTCAAAATTGGCGGCCTTAGTTGTTGTAAGCAGAAACTTTATGAAGATGATTAGTATAGATTCAGCTACGTTATAATACATTTTACTCGGTTTCAATTACAGTGCATAACTACGATGAACGATGCATCAGAACATACACTACGATTTTATGAAGAACTAGAGGATGCCCGCGACTTCGTTCTCGTGGATTTAGATTTTTATAGATCCCGTGGGAACTGCTTGATTTTCCGGGATAAAAAGTAGCCTATGTCCTTCCCCGGGATGTATCCCAAGTCTGTACCTTTCATTAAAATCGGTTCAGTGGTAGGGCCGTGAAAACGTAGCAGACAGACAGACAGACGGACAGACGTACTTTCGCATTTATGATATTATAGTATGGATTTTATATTTAGTCCGTCGAAAATATTATTATTATGTATGTGTCCAATCGTTTTACGTTACATCAAGTTATTAAACAGGTATCTACAGAAGTGTATAAGTGGAATTTTTCCAGTAAATCCTCGCCTATACTACGGGTTTTACGGAAAGCTGTGGTAGCCTAGTGGTTAGAACGTCCGCCTCCGAATCGGAGGTCGGGGGTTCGATCCCGGGCACGCACCACTAACTTTTCAGTTATGTGCGTTTTAAGCAATTAAACATCACTTGCTTTAACGGTGAAAGAAAACATCGTGAGGAAACCTGCATGCCTGAGAGCTCTCCATGTTCTCAAAGGTGTGTGAAGTCTGCCAATCCGCATTGGGCCAGCGTGGCAGACTATGGCCTAAACCCTCTCAATCTGAGAGGAGACCCGTACTCAGTAGTGGGGCGGCAATGGGCTGATCACTACGGGTTTTATTCATTATGTATGACACACTAAAGTTAAGGTAGAGAAATGTAGAATAGGTAATCCTTACCCACGCATATCAGGGTTAGTCAATTCAGCATGTTCTTTATCAGAATGTCATGTTGGCTGTACTTTCAGAACTCACTCAATTTATCAGAGATTAACTTCTGCGTTCGTTAAAACGCCAAAAGTTCACGGTTAGCTTGGCTTTACGTACACAATTTGGGTCGAATAACGAGCTTTTCATTTTTACCTTTAAAACGGGTATTTCCTGCAAAGCCTTTAAACCGGGCTGAATGTTAGGGACTGCAGTGATGAAATTATATCACAAAAATGTAAAAGCACAATTCCCAAACTATTACTCCCGAGTCCAGTGCCTATTTTACTTACTTACCTACAAACTCTCAAATTAAACCAGGAATATTTGGAATGAAATTTCTTACAAAAATAGTTGCGACTTTTAGTTTGTGGACGAGGCTAACAGTGTCCACGTTTCCGTTCCATACCTCATCACAGTAGAATTCAACAAGGGGAGCGCTTCTAAATCAATGGATTCAACTTAGTTCAGCGCAATGTCGCAATCACACCATACCTTTATTTACATTAACAACTTACAAAACCAATTTTATAGCTGTCTATTGTGTGTTAATTCAAAAGTTATAGGTATCAATAAAATGTTTTACAATACTAAAGTGTCATTCCGATCCTATTCTAAATAGATTTCCCGCTGTGTTTTGCCATAACCTATAGGACTGTCATTTCTAAGATAAACAATTTCTTAGAATTTAATATCACTTTCATATACACACCATTCAATAATATATAATCAGTATTTCTATTACTGACATAATGTATAAAATGCTATACTTATTACAAGTTTTGATTTCCTGACTATCTGTACATAATATACAAATATAGGAAACGATGTTATGCAGTCAGGAAGAAAGTAACAGAACGTAGGTACGTGTGAACAATAGGTATTATTTATCAAAACATACCATACAATAATTTTTTTTTGATACATAAAAACGTTGCTATGCAACATATCGACCGATTACAGATAGGAATGATTTTATTGGTTTCATCTGTTAAGGTATGGATCATGGATATTTTACTCTTATATGGAAATGTATCTACGGTGCACGTCGTTCCTGAAGCATTGTTTATGCATAGAAAATTAATAGAGGTCCCCACTGCACTATTAGTTCCACGTCACACAACGTTGGTACGTTTAAAAACGCATATATTTGAATATGATGAATGTGGGCCCGACCATCTGTTTTCTGACGCTAAGCAAATAGCGGAACAGATTGTCACGAAACTAACAAATTTCAGTACAAAAAATCCCGGGAGAAATGATTTATAATGTTATTTCGGATACATCGGAATGTTTGTTTAAGAACGCTTTAGGCTCCGGTGTTAGGTTGCTTGCTACCGACTGGAGTTAGTTCAAGATATTGGATTACAATGTATCACAGAAGAAATACAGTGAATTTCAAGATAGAAACTTTCTCTATTCATTTTTAGGATTCCGTAGCCAAATGGCAAAAATGGAACCCTTATGGATTCGTCATGTCTGTCTGTTTGTCCGTCCGTATGTCACAGCCACTTTTTTCCGAAACTATAAAAACTATACTCTTGAAACTTGGTAAGTACATGTATTCTGCGAACCGCATTAAGATTTTTACACAAAAATAGAAAAAAAAAAACAATTTTGGGGGTTTCCATATTTAGAACTGAAACTCAATTTTCTTTTTATCAAACCCATATATGTTCGGTGTCTATGGATAGGTCTTCAAAAATGATATTGAGGTTTCTAATATCATTTTTTTCTAAACTGAATAGTTTGCGCGAGGACACTTCCAAAATACCCGAGTATGGAACCCTCAGTGCGCGAGTCTGACTGGGACTTGGCTGGTTTTTGTATTATAGACTATGTAAACTTCCTTGCAATAATTAGGTAGTTACAATAAAATAAGTAATTGATTATGGCTCGGTTTAAAATATCGTGAGTCGGACACGTTTTACTATGTGTAAGTTCAGGTTTTGAAACACAAGGTTATTCGAAAGCGTAGCTTAGCTTAGACCACCTGAGCGAAGTTATAGCAAAGATTTGAAAACCAAAAACATATTATGTACAAATCATTATTTAGTAATGTGATGCTGATGTTGATGACGAAGATAAGGAGTAAATAAAGGCTTTGAAAATTTAAATTGAGATGTTGATGATAATCTGTGTTTGGGAACATGTTTATACTTTAATTTTTGTTGCTTATAATCTAGTTTTGGCATCTACTCTATAGTAAAAAAAGAATTCAAAGCGCAAAATCGAGAAAAGTGGGCTAGAATATGCTGAAAAGCTGATCTTAGAGGATCAACTATTGAGCTCGATCTCTGTCTATGCATCAATGAGATGAAGAATTCTTTCAACATATAAACACACTATTGCTTTGTTTTGCTAAGCTATTTAATTATGCAATCAGCTAATAATTAGTGATCCGCATCATTTGCGGCATTCCTAATCCTAACATAATTACTCCCTTTATACCCCAGAGAGCGTATAAACTAAGCATAAACACAAACAGGTGTTTATCTAACCTAATACACATTTACCAACGGGTTTACCATTGTTTGCCTACCTTGAACAAGTTACTCTAATTTGAATGACATAAGCAATGTATAAACTAAACTTGGTTTTATTTACTGGATGATGATTGCGACTTCTGCGTAAGTTTCAATTTCTTTTTAAATCTCGTGGGAATTTTATCATTTTCTGGCATTAAAAGTAGTCTATGTCCTTCACTGGGATGCAAGTTATCTCTCTACCTCATAAAAATGGGTAAAATTTGCTTTAATAGTAAAGAAAAAGCATCGTGAGGAAACCTGCATGCCTGAGAGTATTCCATAATAAAAGGTGTGTGAAGTCTGCCAGTCCGCACGTGGTATAGACTAGGCCAAGCCCTTCTCATTCTGAGGGAAGACCCTATCTCTCGATATTCTCCTTCAGTATTAAAGCAAGCGATATTTAATTGCATGAGGTTATTCAAGGGGCGGCCCAAAAAATTCTTGAAAGGCCGGCAACGCATCCTCTGGTGCTGTAAATATTCATGGTCGGCGGTCATCACTTAACCCAGTAATAACCGGTGACCCACCTGCTCGTTTGCTCGCTATTTATATTTTTTTTAAATGCGTGGTTCGGAAAAGTTAGAAATGTTTGCTTGGGATTGACCTCTGGACCGCCCTAACAAGAGGCCGATGTCTTAGCTACTAGTAACTAGGCGATCATACTTTTTAAGAACTATATAGTAAAACTTTAGTAAAAGAATTATATAAATGCACTAAACGACATATTCACCGAGTTATAGGGATAATTTACCAGGTAAAATAGTGCAATCGGATTGAAAAGAAGTAAAAATCAGCGTTGAAGCTATCGCGGGCCGTGACTGTAATACCGAATGAGTAATTCCGAGATTCCCTAGATGCCCGCACAGCGAGGGAGCAACTGTCGGCCGTCTAATAACATTTCGAACATGATAGCGCCGGAGTGTAATCGAACTTAGTTGTACAACAAAAACTCCGCACGGAGTCGTTATTTTTCCTTTTACGTCGGCTTCACAATACATTAGCTGTAACTACGGACGGCATTGGTCTTTCAACTTTATTTTTAATCCAAACAGCAAAATAAAGTTAATTGATTCTCTGTGATTTTTAAAGCTCTGTCTTCATAACAAACTAGACGATGCGGTTTGTTAAAATCCCGTGGAAACTCTTTAATTTTCCGGGACCAAAAGTAGTCTAAGAATGTCTTTCCCTGGTATATGAATTATTATACAAACTATTTTAGTACGTTAAATTTCGTTACAATCGGTTTAACAGATGGACTGTGAAAAGCTAGCAGACAGACAAATATACTTTCGCGTTTACAATATAAGTATGGATTAAAACCAAATTGACTTGTTACTCATTATAATAACCATAAAACTATGCTTTTTCACATGCAATATATTTATGGGTCACGCCAATTTCTCCCACTAATTTAATTTTGATGCTCCACTTTTTCTAGTTAACAAGTGTCACTAACGCGCGTGAAAGTGTCAACATCCAGAGATTATTTTTGAAAAAGCGTTGAAATAACGCATAGATGGTGATGTTAAAGCAAATTGGAATAGAAGCGATATCAAAAATCAAAAGCACTACGTGCGATAATAATGTACAGACAAAAGATTGAGATTGTACAGAGAAAATACATTAAAGATGCCCGATGAGAGCAATTCGATAAAATTGGCTATATTGAAAACGATAGCGCAATAAAAATTATTATTGAAAGCATGGAGTTCTATTAACCGTAGAGATGCAAAAGTCACGTCAAAAACACTCTCATCTATAAATTTAGGAAGTGGAATTAATTCTCTTTTCCCTATCTAATTATAATAATAATTATACAAAGACGCATTGGGAGTGGGACTAATGTCCCACTCCCAATGCGTCTTTGTATAATTATTAATTACCGATTACGGTAATTAATTTCAATTAAACAATATGTTCATCTTTGGTACTATTTACTGTAATTTTTTGGTTCAAAATATCATCTGCTGTAACCAATACTTAATATTCTATACTTTGACGGTGAAGGAAAATATTGGTACTATACTTGCATGACAGAGCTCTTCATAATGTTTCAAAGGTGCGTGAAAAATTTCTTTTTTTAATTCACAAATTTTAGTGATCCACTGTACTATGCCCAGTTCGCGAGCATTTTGCTCTTATGCATTGAGGAGTTCTGTTCTCCATCTCCGAAGATATTCATCAGATCTTCACCTTTATATGGGACTACCTGCAATGTATACCCTTTCAAACAAAAAAATATACTTCCAAATCGCTCCAGGCGTCTTTTAGTAATCGGGGAACATACATCAAAAAAAAGAAAAAAAAGATTCCGACGAATTGAGAACCTCCTCCTTTTTTGAAGTCGGTTAAAAAGCAGGTACAGTACAACCAAATTAATAATGCGCATAGAAATCTTCGTCACTGTTCGGCAACGGTCTATGATACACATGATATTGACTCCTATTTGTTTATAACAAGGTGCAAAATGCAAGTGCATTGTTTAGGGCTCTTACGATTCAATGATTCGGAATACGACAACTAGCGAAGATCTGCATGCGCATTACTAAATTGGTTGTACTGTACAATGCTGATTTACTGAATACAACGTTAGTCTGTTGTGAGGGGTATCCCTGCCTCTAGTAAGTATGTGAGACAACTCTGATTGAAAGTCTATAAAAGTTGGCATCATCAAAGTCAGTGATAAAATATTCCGTCTAGACTAAATCAGAGCGAAGCAAAAACTTTTTGAAGCACCCTCGAGACCAAATTTGTTAGGAACGTAGTGAGTTAGTGAATCTCCAGCGAGAGAAAAAAGTCCCGAAACAAATTGTTGGCAAACGAGAGAAGTGTCCAAGAGCGAAAATATGTTGATTGAATAAAGAAAAACTATTAAAAGTTCGCCTTGCAGATTCTGATTCAGATGGGACAGGCGAATGAGCGCAATGCGTGGAACGATGAAAGTTTTAACTTTAGTTAAAGGAAGACGCAATTATTGCTTCTTGTTAACTTTGTTTCTAGATCGTTCCTTTCCTGTTTTATTCGTTTGCTAGATGCCTTTCAACAGTGCCATTTAGTCCCTAAGATATTTCATAAACAATAGAAATATTGCTCTGCTTTAATTCTGGAATCTGTGATCTGTAATCCAAATTGTTGCAGTTGTCATATTAATCATAAGTAACATTTGGTATAAGGAAATGTTAGGTTTTACCTGAAAACATTAAAGATTAGAACTAGAATATGGAACAAATGCCGTTCTGACATGATCTTAGGCTGCATAATTCCCTTTCTACTATTTTGTGAGCTTGCGGTCAAGCACATACCAACATAATGTAATCAGTCGTAATTAAAATAAAACGATTTCTCAAAACACTTATAGGCAGTGTCACTCGAAATGATGTAAGGATTCTAATGATACTTCATACCTCTAAATCTGTTCAGGCGATCAGAAGTTGTGGTGGAATATCCAAACTCACATACATACATACTCGTACATGAACCTGTAAACATTACTGTCTTTTTTCAAGTAGATTAATAGTGATTCATTTGCCAAAATAAACAGTAACGTACAAGGGTATGTTACACACACAAAACTTATCATCGCTCTTAAAGTTTTTGTAGCTTACTAATATTACGAGCCAACTTACGTCCCCTCGCTTAAGATTCGGAAAACTTTGTTAATACCCAACCCAAGATTACAGTAGCCCGTATGTTTAGATATGTGAATAATAATAAAAACGACAATCCACTTTTATTTGTTGCGCCATAAATTGCACGGAAAATACTGCCTGGTTATTAATTCTAGTCGATAAATTCGGATTGGAAATATCTTTGAGTATTGCTCCGGACGGTCAAGTATAAGTGGAGCTATTTATGATGGATATTAGAAATGATATTTTATTGTTTAATTACTGACCAGTAAAATTGCCTCTTTGTCTTTATGTATTTGCGATTTCGTGATTTGTTTGAGATTGTAGATGGTTTGCTTGAGTTTTGTCGTGTTACTTCTACTTATTGTTTTGGCCTCAAAAGCTTTTGTTTTACTTTATATGGGATTTAAGACAGTTTTATTATCATTTGTATTTACTTTGTTAGCAATATTACTGTGCATAGCCATGCCCACTCTTGTAAAAAAAATATACGAAGTATTGAGTATTGAGAAGTGGCAAACATTTTTCTTTGTGTATCAATGTTCTTACGTTAAAAAAATCGAGTGGCAAAAAATCTGTCATTTTTAGTCAAACAAGGAAATTGGATTTTTTTTTGGTGTCGACGCGTTTTGCGCATTATAGATTTCATACAAATGAACCACAACAAACAGGAATAAACACAGATAAATTAATAATTCTCTCAAAATATTTTTGGTGAGACCACAAATAAGTACCTACCCGTAAGGAAAAATCACATTAATTTTTAATTCATAAAATCAGTTACAAGTAATTAAAAAGAGAACCTCCAAAATTCATTCGAAATATCTCCAATCGGCTTATGGTAACGTATGCGTGCCTAACCAACTCCGAATGAGGCGTAGAGTTATTTGCATGCCGCCACCGTAAATTCCGAATATTTCCCATACCGAAAACCTCCGAATAATTCATTCAGAAAAGGTTCTTTTTAATGGGCGTCCGACGTCAATTAAAATAGCGTCGCCGGATTTTTTCGGTTTCCGTAAAAAGAGGTGGACGGTGCGGGCTTTGTATCTCTCCGGGCGATAGTTGCATTCTACAGGTGCTAAGTGTGCCGGTGGCCGCGCGCATCAAACAAAAAACCGGCCAAGTTCGAGTCAGCCTCGCACACGAAGGGTTCCATACTATCCTACAAGATTCAACATCATCATCGTGATCAATCCAACGCCAGATCATCTCTTAGAATGAGAAAGGGCTTTGGCCATAGTCTACCATACAGCCAAGTGCGGATTGGCAGACTTCACACACTTGAGAACATTATGAAAAACTCTCAGATTATGAATTTTTTATTACTTTTTAATTTACATGACAGCCATTTTGAAATTTTTATTCTTTATTGTTATAGCGGCAATAGAACTACATATTATATTACAGTTTATACTCTGAAAATTTCAACTCTACCTATTACATTCATGAGATACAGTCCGCTGACAAAA
Source organism: Maniola jurtina (assembly GCF_905333055.1). NCBI lineage: Eukaryota > Metazoa > Arthropoda > Insecta > Lepidoptera > Nymphalidae > Maniola > Maniola jurtina. Next base: position 5,327,719 of record NC_060040.1, on the reverse strand, counting down.
GACAAACAGTCATATGGACGGACAGCGGAGGTTTAGTAATAGGGTCCCATTAGCACTTTTCGGGTACGCAACCCTAAAAAGAACCTTCATTTTAAAATCAATATTTTTATAGAACTATCAACCCTATTCTGAGTTTTATAAAGTTTATATAAATTCTAAATTTTATAGTCGCAGCTAGCCAGGGTTGTCCACAAAAAGGTGGGAATTAGAGTGATAGACTTATCTTAACAATCCATCTCACAGTTGGATGCTACTAAGGTGTTTTTAATTCTACAGAATTTGTTATTTTATCGTAATTTTAATGCCGTGATATTTTCACAACACGACATAATGAGTTCTAGATTATTTGTTAAGTAAACATTCAGATTCTTAAGGATTCACTGTTTTACTCAACAAAAAGATATATACGATAAGTAGGTACCTATTTATGATTTCTTACACATCAAAGCAGGTGTAGATAATTTAATCTACGCTTTTGCAAAGCTTTGTCGAGAAAAAGTCACAACAAGAATTTCACAATACTAAAACGTTTATTATTTACTCGTACTAAATGTAGAATATCTAAGGAGTAACCTACCCCTATCTATATATACGATCCAGCTGTACTTGATTTCACTAGGGGTTCGAACAAATTTGCATACGCGTATCCCTTAAAACCTATATTTAGACAATATATTATTAATCTTTAATTTACTTTATTAGCGCTCGCTCCCCCACACTCCTTCCCCCTAGGGATTTGTCGAGAGCGAAAATTTAAATTTGAATGACCCTCCCGTATTACCTACAGCTTAGCTTTTTTTTTAAACGACGTACGTGGGTAAAAAATAGTCTTGAATTGCACAAAATATTTGGATAGAGTTTTTCAAAAAGCCAGCATCTAGCTCTATTCTTAAAAGACCAAAAATGACAGTAATCAAATTTTGTAACTATGAAACTCTATCGATCAAGCACTGAAAAACCAATAATTATTTATTAAATTCAAACTACAAGAACATTATGGAGAATTTTAGTGTGCAAATTTCCTTAAATCGGTAAAGCAAACAGCTACGAGCGATAAACACAAGTGTTTAAGAATATCGTCCCATCAAACTTAGAAAACTCTATCTGCTTTGTTTTCAAATGCAAATATCCCCCAGTTATCTAATAAGTGTTTTAAGTCATACGGCAACGATACGACGCATCATTTTTTTAATTCGATGACAAGTTAACCCTTGATAGCGAGTTCAACTAGTGGTAAATGACGATTCATCATGGATACTAAGTACCTCCTACTCCCATTCGATTCAGTGAGTTTGCACCGAAAAACATCAAAAATGTGAATGTTTGACAGTTCATCATAATATAATGTAACGAATCTTATAACTTGTTTTGTTAAATTTTCGTTTGCACTGCAGAAAATCGTAAATGCTTTGATATATTTCAAGATTTGTTGAAATGTCATGCACCTACATCCATCTAATCCTACTAAATACTAATATTATAAAACTTTCGCGTTTATATTATTAGTAGGATTCGCCATTTCTGAGGATTATGCCCCCTTTCCTAATCACAAGAAGTTCTGTTGGGATAATAATTCGGTTGGTTTCCAGATCCTTCTGCATATAACTCGACCATTCCTTTTTTGACAGATAACTACGTTGGTAATGACTTTTCGACAGTTTACACATACATTGATTATTATTATTTGGCAGGAGATAGAGAAATAAAAAGCCAAGGATTAGTACTTGAACGTGTAATCTAAATAAACTATGTGCAATAAAACAACAATTCTTTCTGCCACTAGTCGGTAATAAAGATGTGGTTAATGAGCAGCTCACACTATGCAATTTAAAAGAGGCAGTTACTAGCGCCAGTATTGCCAAAAAGATAGTCCGGGGAACGGGGATTAAGAATGAATAGTCAAACATGCACTTGGTACTAAAGGCGTAGTCACATTGCACACACAATACGCGACGGTAGCGTTTATGCATCAGGTTAATTTCATAAATCGACGAATTTGCCAAAATTAGATTATGGAACCATGTCAAATCATAACATTTGCCCATCATACTAAATGATATATTTGAATGCAAATTCCTTTTGTTTATTTGCAAAAACATTTTTTCCACAAGAAATTGTTCACTTACATAAAAATTGTACAGTTAGATGTACTTGTAAATACTTACTTAACACTTACACTACAGCCTCTGAGCCCGTGTGTAGTTTTTATGTTAGAAAACGAGACGCCAGAGCAGTTAAATCTGTCAAATATTGTATGGAAATATAAAATGACGACGTTTTGCCATCCCTACAGCAACAGTTTCACGCCAACGCACAATATGTCAAAAAAACGGTATGTAAGTACTTGAGCAAGTAGGTATATTTCTAACGCCTCAAAACGATAAGAGATGTCACTGATAGTCTGTCACAAAAGCAGCTCTTAAAGTTTTATACAAGACAAGGAATTGTATACAGTACGTCACATTACGGAACACGATGGTATTATCGCTACTATAATCACGTGGTGTTTCCATCACACTTCAAATTAAGATGTGTAAAGCTCCTTACAAATCGTTCACGCATTTAGTGTGGCTTCCTGCAGCCCAAGCATAATCTGTTCGACACATCGAGCGGTTGTTGGTGTTGGACAGATTTTGCTACTGTGTTAAAGTAGAAGTAGCCTGCACGCGTCTTGTCGCACGTCTTGTCTGTTAAGACCTTAAGAACGAATAGTCAAACATGCGCTTACTACTAATAGCTGCTGGAATGCAGATTAGTTCGTGTTATTTTAATGCGGCTCGTATTTGTGGAGGGTTTTTGAGCGTAAATGAACTGATGTGAAAGCTTTTTGAGGAGATTTTGTTCTACCATTGCAACTGTATGAGATAACACAGTTGCATAATGCCTAAGCACGTTTTTTGGCAATGTATTTTGTTTAAATTTTTAAGCTAAATTCTTTCTCAAAATCTTTCTTGTCATCACAAGTAGAACCTACTCTTGATTTTAATATAGTCTCCTTTTTTGAAATTCAGTACTATTTTGGTATTACGCTATGCTAAACGGGCTTACACGTATTATGTATATGTCGATGATTATGGTGTATATTGGTGAATCACTTATATTGTAAGCTTCCCTAATATAAATAATAAGTACAAAATAAATAAAAACAATAAAGAAATATGTACCGCAAAAATTTTAAAGAAGTCAAATTTTTAAGATCGCCTTGCTTAAATTACGAAATTTTAGGTTTGATATTTCCAAAAATTTCAATTTTGGTATTTCGCATTTTTGGGGTTAGGCTTAATTTTAATATTTTTTAGTCACAAAAATACGTCATTGAATTTAATATTTCTGAAGTCTGGATTCTGCAAGTGAAATTACTGACTTCGATAACTTAAATATAATCTGGGACAAACAAACAAATAATCCTTGAACAAAATGAAAAGCGCCCGTTCTTGAGAAACATTACGAATCCTACAGGCAACTCATCCATGAAATGTTCGGCTTATAATCAGCTAGCTGGCAGCGATTACGACGTACAAACTTAAGTTGGCATTGAGACAACAGAAGGTACAAGGAGTACTATAGATCAAATCAATACTGGACAAGTCTTTTTTAGGTTTCCGTACCCGAAGAGTGCTAACAAGACCACATCACTAAGCTTCCGCGGTCGGTGCGAATGTCCGTCCGTCTGTCTGTCAGCGGCTTGTATCTCATGCCCAGATACCGGTAAGACTCAGCTTTAAAGAGGGTCATGATGTTATTATTATTAAAAAATTTCAGCAATTTTTAAGGCCGCGCAATTTAAAACTGCTAAGCGACAAGAGGTCCAATAGCATTAAATTCTTGATTCTTGCGCTTTTGTATATCATTCAGTTTAGCCTTATCCCGCTGGTACCTCAGAATTTCTACTTGCTCGGTGAGTTGTGCAAGTTACTGTTCTTGCAAGCAGTCCGCGATTATTATTATTATCTATACTAGCTGTGGCTCCAAATAATTACTTTTTCTTCCTTTCGTCTAAACGTACGGACAGTGGAGGCTTAGTAATAGGGTTCCGTTGGCACCTGAAGAAGGTACGAAGTCCTAATAAAAAGAATGTGTAAGTGTGAAAAAGTCTAGTGACAATGCCATATCCAAACATCGCGAAACCAATTCCAAGTCCAACGCATTCACTCCCTCTTATTTACCGAAAATTTTTACGTCGTAGCTAATTTATTTTCCAACTAAATCTTACAAAGTCTCGCGAGCCGTCCACACGCAATATCAAACGTCGCCTTTTTGATAACAGCATTATAACGAACGGCCAACGTGTTTTATCCAACCTCCTTGGAGGTTTTTTTATTGCTCCTAGATTGTTCATAATCTAAACGGTAACCTTCACGTGATTTCTGTTCTGGTTCCTAGCTGTTTAAATAAAAATCTTTATGTGCTACTTAAACGACGAGTAGTTAGTTAGGAGAAGATTTAATATCAATTTTGAGAGTCTTGTTGTCGTAGTACAAACTTTTGTTATAGAGTTTCGAAATATTCAAAGTATTTTCTATCTTAAAATTAATAGACCAATCAACCTATAGGTGCCAATTTTGAGAAAAACTCACTTTCCTTCTATTCCATTGTCTTTACAAAGTCAATCGTAGACGACCTAATAGTCGATCCGTCAAAATTTTACAGCACTTTTTACATTCCAATTTCCATGGTCATCTATTGTCAGACCAATAAATAAATCTTAGAGCAATACAATTACATACAGATCGTAATTCTCAAATATTTATGCAATCCTAAAATCTGAATTAGGTCTAAATCACAAAAAACACTATAAAATGGCATGCAGCAAAACATATAACTCGAAATCGTTTAAATTGGTAATAGCACTCGAATTCAGTTTAATACACTCAAATAGACTTTAACGTCCATTTAATATCAAAATTAACAATGGAATAATAGTTCAAAATTGCGCAACATGGCGGAAAACAAACTTTGTCATGCCCAATAACAATTTACCAGCGAATGCTCGACTCATTTGAAATTTCCCAGCAAGTGCAATGGAAAATTCCGATGGAGCAAACCATTTAAATTAGGCCCGATAACTTGAAAACTGAATGAAAAGGGTTTAACCAGGAGTGCTCCAATTAGTTTGCTGTTATTTTTCCATTCCGTACGACGCGACGCCGGTGAAAATTGGGTCGCTCGAATCGATCATACTTATTCACACTGTAAAGGATTGTTTTTGTCTCTACTCATCTCTGATAACTTTTTAATTAACTGAAATTAGTTGATTAATATTGGCCATATAACCTACCTGGTGAAAAGTACAAGCCGTATTCTCTTAATTTAAAAGCACCCATAATGTTGTATTTTTGTCACAAAGCGACACTCATTAGCTTAATGGATTTATATCATATATTTTATTATATAAATCCATTCGCTAAGCTATTTCTATATAGATTATTGGGTTTGTTATATATGATGTCTATAGGAACATGACTGTCCTTAGGTACGTTTATAATATAAGGTACATGGTAAAGGTATATTCGGTGTATGAACCTGTGGACAAAATTCATGTTTTGTAAAACATTCATTTTATATATTATCCTTTTAATCACACTATGTATCTAACCAACGGCTTTTGATCATTGTAAGCTATTTTATCGTTTAATGTTAACAAATTATTATTTTAAGAAAACTTTTTAATTTAGAACCTATTTTGTAAGATATACTGGATAGTGTTCACTATTAAAGCACGTACCTCTACAATTTGTAACGTTGTCTACAAAGTAAATTTTCCTTCTTTCTTTGGTTATATTTAATAATTAATTTATAAAACTCATAGCCTTACCAAGACAGATATAGGTGTAATATAATATTTAGTAGAACCATCCTCATACAATGCATAAAATGGATAGGAAAGGCATTTCAAAACAGTGGGTGCAGTGTTAGATTCTTTTGATAATTCAAAAGCTAACAAGCCTATTTGAAATAAAAAATCTTTCTATTCAAAAAAAATACTTCGACAACTCTTTTCGAACATAAATCGAAACTTGACCTGTACCTACTATAATGCCAATTTCGCGATTCAAAAGCAACCCCTTACAAAGGGTAAACTCAAATGATTGATTGCCTTTGGTGTAATTTGTTCAAATGTTTGCACCAACCATACAAAATTCGCTTAGACAACAGAGAGTTGACGTACACTAGAGGCAGTTATGGCCCTCAAAATGGCTTCTGCCTGATTGGTGAACCGATCCATACCAAATTTCAGCCCGATCTGACCAGTAGTTTGGGCTGTGCGTTGATAGATCAGTCAGTCAGCCAGTCAACTTTACCTTTTATCCATTTTTATAAGGTCTTGTAGGTACTCTGCATCTCTATATCCTTTAACTCCATGTTGGAAAATGACTCAAAATGGCGACTCTTTGTTTACCATCGATTCAAAACTCGTTCAAAATAATTACTCCAAAAGTGGTATGGTATTAAAATACAAGTGTTTTCATTTAATTTCGGCACTACGTAGGTAGGTAGTAGGTAGTACTTTATAAAGCGCCTATAATTTCATTTCACTAAAGATTATTGAGACTCTTATCGTTATAATTATGAGTAATACTAATTCACGTAAAATAATTCCCCTCTTTTTTCGGGAAAGGAAAGCGTTTGTTTTATCAATGTGCCACGCAATGATATCGATGGAGGTAATTATGTTGAATAATTAACTATTTAATACTAATCACTAATACGTAATATAAACAAAAAAATGTTTCTACCTATGTCCACACAGTCCGCTAGTTTATCATAAACTACCGAATACCCGGAAAGTGCTATACTACACTACAAAGAATATCCTAATACATTGTTTTAGTGGTCTCTGATTCGCATTATTGCCTTTCTAATGAGACCGGTTTGGGGCACATCGGTTGGACGGTTTCAAAGTCTTTATCGAACAAAGATAGAAACGTATACGTAAACGTAAAGGTATAATTAGGGTACTTATGAAAAAGTACTATTGTCTAGATTAAATAATCCCACCAAAAACATTTCATGTAAAATGTTGCCAAGACTCACAAGTTCATAATGCTTTCACTGTTAAAAAGTTATGAGATCTCTAGTAGAGCCAAGCCCCTAGCTGAGCTTAGAATTGTGCTGGCCATGGGACCTATCCCAAGTCCAAAGTATATAGCTCTTAAATGCTCTTGAGTATATCTCATTTATAACAATAAAGAACAAATAACTCTACTTACAAGTTCTGATTTTACAAACCCTAAATCTTGGTTAAAAAAGGACGGCTTGGCCGTTTAATGTTCGTGGTACTTTTATCTGATATGACATTTAAGCCCGGAATAGCTTGTGCGACAATCATGAAGTATAATAAAAATTAGTAATTGTCGAACAAACTATTCCTTATGACCTTAATATAATATGTTATGTCATGTAATAGTTTCACGAACATTAAACGGCCAAGCCGTACTTTTTTAACCAAGATTTAGGGTTTGTAAAATCAGAACTTGTAAGTAGAGTTATTTGTTCTTTATTGTTATAAATGAGATATACTCAAGAGCATTTAAGAGCTATATACTTTGGACTTGGGATAGGTCCCATGGCCAGCACAATTCTAAGCTCAGCTAGGGGCTTGGCTCTACTAGAGATCTCATAACTTTTTAACAGTGAAAGCATTATGAACTTGTGAGTCTTGGCAACATTTTACATGAAATGTTTTTGGTGGGATTTCATTTCTTTTTGGCAGGTGCCCTAGATTTTTTTTTTGGATCTATTTTTTGTAGGTACCTACATCATTTTCATGGCCCCCTCTCTATTGTTACCTCTTTTTTTAAAAGCTTTTATTCCACTTGCAATGTATGTAACTATGTTTTTTTGGGTGGAATCTTGCAACTCAATTTTAAAGCAGATACATATATCAGATTTCAGTCTTTTAGGACTTCAGGAAACACATTTTTTAAATGTACAGACTGGGAAAAGTTTATTTTCCTGTTGTTTGAATGAAATCCCTAGCCTACATACCAAATTTCAGTCTTCTAGGACTTAGGGAAGTACTTTAGAACTTTTGACTAGAGGGGTTTTGAATGGCAATAAATCTGAAACCATAACAGGTAGACAATTGATACTTGGTACGTTTGATAAGTCTGTCAAGGACATATTATTCTGAAAATATCAGCATTCTAGCGATAGACTTTACAAATAATTTGCTTCCCCCATACGTGGGAGTGGAGGGGGAAAATTTCGAATTTCTTAATTTTTCTGTAGTTTGTATGCAATTTCTAGTGTACACACCAAATTTCAGTCTTTTAGGACTTCGGGAAGTACCCTAGAATTACAGACTAGAAGTTTTGACTGTCAATAAATCTGAAACTATAAAGGCTAGACAATTGATACTCAATGCGTTTAATAAATCTGCCCAGGACATCTTATCCTGAAAATATCAGCATTCTAGCGACAGAATTTACTGATTTGCTTCACCCATAAGAGGCGTAGAGGGGGGGCATTTCCAATTTCTTAATTTTCCTGTAGTTTGTAGTCAATTTCTAGTCTACATACCAAATTTCAGTCTTCTAGGACTTCGGGAAGTACCTTAGAGGTTTTGAGTAGAGGTTTTGATGATCATCAGTGAGGGACGAAATCGGCGTATTTTAGGTATCAATAAATCTGTAACCATAAAAGCTAGATATTTGATACTTGGTATATTTGGTAAATTTGCTGAGGACACCTTATACTGAAAATTTCAGCTTTCTAGCGTCTTCCAGACCGAAGTTATGACGGGTCGAAAATACGGCGAAACACTTCGAGAAAAAGGTACGTAGCGCCCCGGCCGCCGTTTGGCTCGTCTTGGCGGGGGCACTGCCGTGCCCCCTGATAAAAACCTCTAATAACGCCAATGACAAGTGTAAATTAAAAATTTATAACAGCTCCGAGAAGTGAAGGTTACAGTAACTAGAAAAGAGCTGATAACATACAAACGGCTGAACCGATTTTCTTGGATTATAGCTAAGAACACTCTCGATCAAGCCACCTTTCAAATAAAAAAACGAAATTAAAATCGGTTCATTAGTTTAGGAGCTACGATGCCACAGACAGATACACACGTCAAACTTATAACAACCCTCTTTTTGGGTCGGGGGTTAAAAAAGGACAAAAAGTCCTTGCAAGCTTTTATGGTCCGATGGACAATAAGGTAACCGGCTGACCGGCCGTCGACAGTTTGATGACAGCCCTTATCTAAAGCACACGCGATGTTTTTACAGCCCTACACTGACCTGACCCTCTTATTCACAATCACACCCTTCAATTGATATTTATAAAAATCCATACTATATTAATATTAATAATATTATAAAATGCGAAAGTGTGTCTGTCTGTCTGTCTGGCTGTCAGTCTGTCTGTCAGTCTGTCTGTCTGCTACGCTTTCACGGCTCAACCGCTGAATCGATTTTAATGAAATTTTGTACAGAATTAGGATACATTCCGGGGAAGGACAGGCTACTTTTTATCCCGGAAAAACAAACAGTTCCCGCGGGATTCTTAAATACTCATCCGCTTGATCGATTTGTATGTTTGGTACCGAGGTAGCTTGCGTCACTGTAATCGACATAGGCAATTTTTTATCATGGAAAATCAAACAGTTCCCACGGGATCTTTAAAAACCTAAATCCACGCGGACGAAGTCGTCCTCTAGTAAATAAATATTACTATTAATTTTTTTATTCGATATATTTTTCTTGGAACAAAGATTTTGTCTATTTTTTTTGTGTTACTTTTATCGAGAACACAACTAAACAACTTAGTAAAGCCGACGGTCCACCTGAGGCTTTGATTACTATGACAAAGTGAAGTGCATTGCTGATGGATGCAGAATCTATGTGGCGAATTATTGCAAGACGACTCGACGAGCCTAGTGGATGCGAGCATTTTTGACGTGACAACGTCTTATAATTCGATAGAGCCGGTTGCACGCACGAAAAAACATGACTCATGCGGCGTTACCTCGCTCTGAGGCGTTCCATGTAAGGCTTGAAGTGCAAGCGAGAGCGCGGAACGAGCGACAAAAAAGCACAATCGGCCTTTGTTGTCACGTTCAACTATCGTCAGTAAACCGACTTTACAGACAACCAATTTTTTATTCTAAAAAATTATAACACCCCCGACAAGTGAAGGTTACATACAGTAACTAGAAAAGAGCTGATAACTTTCAAACGGCTGAACCGACTTTCTTGGATTATAGCTAAGAACATTCTCGTCAAACTTATAACACCCCCCTTTTTGGGTCGGGGGATTAAATAGAATATTCTTTTAATATTCGTATGCATAATATAATGGTTGGATGGATAACGCCGAGTTGACGCTGCCGACAGCCCTGTGACACCGCTTATCTAGAACGCACGCAATATTTGTACAGCCCCTACACTTACCTACCCGTTTCATAATTCAATAAACACCTTCAAAATATAATATTTTTGTTTTATCCATACTAATATTAAATAAGCGTAGGGGTGTTTGGCTGTCACACCAAGGCCAATTCACACCAAGCACGTACACGTGACACGTGCGTAGTGAAGCGCATGAATCCTCATGGTACGCGCTACGTCTACGCTTACGTGCTGCATACGCGTTTGGTGTGTCCCAGCTCTTAGACATGACTGCACGCATTACGTATACGCGAAAGTTCACGCCACGCAAGCAGTATGCCATGTCTCATACAGTTCCAGTTTACATTAATTACAACGCAATGGTACGCGCTACGTCTACGCTTACGCAACGCTTACGTAGCCTCTGTGAACGAGCTGTTAACGGAATTCCAAGTCCTGTGGGAACTCATTGATTTTCCGGAACATAGGCTTTAGTTCTGGAAAATCAATGAGTTCCCAAGGGCTTCTTAAAAGTCTAAATCCACGCCGAAGAAGTCGCACGCATCGTCTGCTTGGCACAGATATAGATCGCATCTTGTGATTTTTAGCCCGGAAAACCAAAGACAACCATTATATATAATACTAACGACCCGGCCCGGTTTCGCACGGGTGGACACTACCACGAAAAATCCTATCTATTTTCCGGGATAAAATATAGCCTATACGGATTCGGAAGAATCCCTCTAAGTAATGGTAAAAGAAATTTTGAAATCGGTCCAGTAGTTTTTGAGCCTATTCAATACAAACATACAAAAATACAAAGGTTTCCTCTTTATAATATTAGATAGATTATTATCGATTATTATGCTAATTAATATTATTATTATAATGATAGGTATTATTAAAGTTGAGGATACAAAACTTTTGTAAAATTACATAAAAATAAAACTGCGTGACTTCAAAGTACATAGTTTCTCTTCCATACTGCAACTCCATTATGTAAAAGTTACATAAACTACACAAAAGGGTGAATGACCTTTTCTTGGCCTTGCAAGCCACTTCGCATTTAATCTAGGGACAATATACTGCCGGCTGTTATCAACGTGATTTAAGCCACGACTATTTTCTAAAACACTAAGTTCATGGTACTACATTTGAAATATTACGCTCTGTTTTATATTAGCCTAGCCCAGAATAAATTCACTTCTTCGGAATCCTTCATTTGGGTCAGTAATTTTATGTAGATACTAGTTTTTGCCCGTTACTTCGTTCGCGTGACGTACGGGAACTATGCATTTTTTCGTAATTCACAGCCTTAAAAAGTGTAAATTAAAAATTTATAACTCCCCCGACAAGTGAAGGTTACAGTAATAACGAAATTTCAAACGGCTGAACCGATTTTCTTGAATTATAGCTAAGAACACTCTCGATCAAGCCACCTTTCAAACAAAAAAAAAACAAAATTAAAATCGGTTCATTAGTTTAGGAGCTACGATGCCACAGACAGATACACACGTCAAACTTATAATACCCCTCTTTTTTGGTCGGGGGTTAAAAATCAGGGATAATGTAACAGTAATCATTAAAAACCTAAGAATCGGAATCTAACTCTTAGTTGAGTCTTATGCGGAAGGGTACTTGAGTGTATGGAAGCCTACCGCATACCTAATTATTTTAAGACAATACCTACCATTACGTAACTATGCCTAGTGGTTCAAACCCTTAAATTATTATGTGGCATGTATTAGTTGTTAAGCTTTATTGTTAAGTCTTTTGCGAATGATTTGTTGCTATCTGGCAAGCATATTCATCAGATCTTCACAACTTTGGAAAAAACTTACCCCTATCAGGTTAGTTTCAAGAACTTGGGTCAATTTTGCTTGACTAGCACAATCGACGGATATGCGCTGCAGCATCCAAGCTACTCTTAATTAAAATATTAAACTTACTAATTCATTTGATGCGTACAGAGTAAAAAGTGGTTCACAGCGACAATAAAATCGGTCGTGACATAAACTGCTAACGCTTTCCGACCATACCTTTTTCAGTACCCTAACTTATCTACCCTGCATACCCGGTATATGCCCTGCCGTGCCTGGGGCAAATAAACTTCACCGGCTGCATAAAGGACATGGCACATACATACGTACCGTACGTGTGCTTTATTTCTTTATTTTTCACTATTCTAGCATGCGATATTTTTTCCTGGATTCCTGCACAGACTAAGGAAAAATAATAGACGCAATATTTGCAACCCAAAATGAAGCTGTAGTTGTTAAGGATTCTCTTCTTTTTTGAAATCAGCGTCTACGGCCCAGGCAGCCCATATGGAAATGAGAATTTTTCATTATCACTAGGTACAATTGATAAATTCCTTAGTGAAAGTTGCATGGAGCAACCGGCTGAGCTTTCAGTTACCCACAAAATTGTGCACTGTATTGTTACATGTAGCAACTTTTTATAATATACAAAGAGCAGCAGCTGAGTTTCTTGCCGGCTGTTCTCAGTAGAATCTGCATTGTAAATTGGTGATAGAGTCACAGACGAACATAAGAAACACTACTTATCCCACATGAAACTTTGCTTTTAATTTTTGATTTGATGAGTGTGAAGATCAAATTTTATTTTAACTAGGCAACCGCGACGCGCGACAGCAACAACTTAGTACCGCGCGATTGTATGCGAGTGTCACTCATCGCTTACCTCAAAAGCTTTCAGTACAAAGCAGCTATAGATACGAATTTCGTCTCGCAATGTTGCGTTTGGCAATCGCGCGTGGTTGTCGCGTAGTAGACTTTTTTCTTTTCAAATTTTTTTTTCTGATTTGTTTAGGAAGCATGTTATTACATAGGCAGTTTGTCTTGCTTATTCCTTAGTCTGTGTATTCCTGTATGAAATTTTTATTGAAAAACTCCCACATACTAACAAGCACTTTAATGCATAGGCGTCCTATTTAAAAACTGGGTAATGTTAAAATAAAGAATGCTTTCATTAAGTTTTTTTAGACTGTTCAAATATTATTCTTTGACTCCACATTTTCCTAGTATTTATCTAACCCCAGTCTCTACGTAGGTATATTGTTTTAGCCCAGATGTGATATATTCGTAGGACGTAAGAAGTAGGAACCTACTTACTATGTTGTTTTTATGAACTCCGTTTCATGGACCTATATAATAAAGAGGTCGAAAGTTTCAAAAGCAAAATCAACAAGGGAACTCTTAAGAAATGCCTTTTGTACAATCTGGGCTACGCTTGAGTCGAATTTTTGAAAATCAGTGAGTGGGTGGAGTCTAAAAACCCCTTCCGGATTTCTTAGTTTTGAACTGAAAACCCAAACATCAATTTTCATCAACATAACTTAAAAAAAAAGATGGAATTTCATACACACTTTCATTACATTTAAAAAAATGTTTTCCTATTGAGCGCCTACGTGGTTTAGGCGGTGCGCTGATAGATGTCAGTCAGTCAGGATAGGTCTCTTTATATAGGTACATAGATGGCCAATGTGAAAATGGTGAAAATAAATAAAAACGAGTTGGTATGTATTTTTTTACCGTAGGATCAAGGTCCAAGGCGCAAAGAAAACTAAAATTGCTATATTTAAAATTTTATAACGGATCCAGTTATAGACGTGAGCTAACGCTATCACCACCACAAAGCGCATATATACCTATCAGCTAATTCCCCACTAACATTTTTTTCGAACAATATGCTAATAGACAGAACAAAACCATTTTTCGAGCAAATAAAAAATCACAGCGTTGTTTTTTCAGAGAATCGCATATAAATGCGACGTTTTAATTAAATGCAGTGTAAACATGAAGCGACGTCAAATATGAACGAGGGACATCGCAGCGAATAAAAAAGTGCCTAGTATTTAGAAAAATTACATAAAAATATCTGGGTAACTGGGTCAAGCTCAAAAATGACTAGAAAAAGTTACCTATAGGTAGTGTCGCTCATGTGAGAAAAAAGATCGTAGCTCATTTACACGATACCGTTCTTACAGAACAGAGTATTACTTTAAGCGCATGTTTGAATTTTTTATTTTACCGTGCGGGAGCTGTGTCGTGTTAGTGAGCTAAGACCTTCGGTCCTCAAGTTGTAAGGCACGCGTGTCACTGCCCAGTGTAAATCGCCTAGTCGACGACTTCGTGGGTCAAACTGAAATCCAAAGTTGTATTTGAAACGGTGATTGATTATGAGTGAGGAACCTGTGTAATGTGCGAAAACCTTTAAGAGCATCAAAAATACCAAGAAAAGACAATTTCCCAAAGTGACTCAACCAAGAATCAAATTCAGGACCTCTATTCTACTAACGACCACTGCGCCTAGAGGTCAAGGTAATAATAATAATAGGCTAAAACTATAAATTATTTTAAATAGACTGTGGTAATAGCTCATAATTTCCCCGTTTCACCATAAGCGTGTCGCATGTCATGATTAACGTCAAAACATTTTCAGTGGGGGCACAGGGTAAAAATTGCAGATATTCAAATCAGGAGCTCATTACATGACGCAGTTCACGCTAATGAATTGTTATAGGTTTGGCTGTTAGGGCAGTCACAGACTATAACGTTTTTTTATTAAAATTAATTTTAGTAGATGGTTTATGACGTATTACCGTAGAACCAGAGTAACCTATATAGCTCAACGGGTTGCGTACTAGAAGTGGGCATGGGCGGGGTACATAGTTTGAAAAACTGATGGATATTGGGGTCCCAAGGTGCTGAACCTCGGACCAGACCTTGGTGACCTGGCACCGGAAAGCGTAACTTTGGACACTAGGTGGACAGATGACATCAAACGATACGCAAGACCGTGGCATATGGAAGTCCCTAAAGATACTTATGTCTTGTGGACGTCTATCGGTTGATAATGATGATCATGTTTTTTTTAATATTAGCCATGCTAATCATGACCAATACTCCCCTTTCCCCTCCAATTAAGCGTAAAGCTTATGTGCCAGGAGTGGGTACGACAATAGTGCAACGGGTGGGGTTCGAACCGCCGACCTTTCGGAATTCTGTCCGCTCCTCAACCGTTGAACTATCGAGGCTCTAAATATGATATAATTATTATGTATAATGTAAATAGCAGGTAGTACGAATGACGATCTATATGACGATTCGATCATTTCACTCAGTTTCAAGGATCACGTGGTCACGACGGGACTGCACTACCTACTGTGAGATGTGGAGTGACGACAACAATAAATAATTAACTATCAATTTTCGTTTCGTATTTATCGTGATCAATTTTAATAGGACCGAAAACCGTCAAATTAGAGCATCTAGAGAGAAAATTGACAGCTAAAGCAAACTCTAGTGATAAAATATTTTATCTACTTACTCGAAAAGATACACTGTACTCAAGATAATATATACCAACGGTGTCATAAAATAGATGTTACCAAATCTTGAAATCTACCTTACCAGGACGAAATAACAAGAACTTACAGGATAGTTGAGGCATAAAACCGATGACCCTCCAAAAATTAATCTTTTGGCTGAAGCGTAACAAAAGACGTTGAAAAAATATGTCCACTCCACTGTTATTATAAGGCCATGCGAAGATAAAAACATTCCCTGGCAACATTCCACCGATAACAAAAACTAAAGTCCGAAATGAGGCCTTTGCCCTCTAAAAAAATAGGCTATTGCGGGACATAAAAAACAATGAAATATTTAAATGTGCCTTAAAGTTGTTGTAAGGCTGTGTGCAGAACAAGCATGTCTGTTATCAACCGGTCACTTAGCATATCGCAAGCCAGCTGCTTTTTGTAAACTAGGCGACAGTATGTGTGCCGCCTTAAAAAGGCTGCCCATTCATTATGTTACAAATACGTGAAATATCAATTTTTAACCCCCGACTCAAAAAGAGGGGTGTTATAAGTTTGACGTGTGTATCTGTGTATCTATCTGTGGCATCGTAGCTCCTAAACTAATTAACCGATTTTGATTTAGTTTTTTTTTTGTTTGAAAGGTGGCTTGATCGAAAGTGTTTTAGCTATAATTGGTTCAGCCGTTTGAAAGTTATCAGCTCTTTTCTAGTTACTCGTAACCTTCACTTGTTGGGGGTGTTATAAATTTTTAATTTACACTTGATAAAACCTAAATCCACGCGGTCGAAGTTGCGATCACCATCACTACTCATAACAAATATTATAATGTAAAAGTGTGTTTATTTGTTGGTTTATTGGTATGTTGGTTTGTGGGTTTGTCTTTCAAACACGCCGCAGTGGAAGAACGGATCGCATTCATTTTTTTTCATTTTATAGTTAAAACCCTGAAAAGTGACATAGGCTACTTCCGAAAAATCAAAGAGTTCCCACGGTATTATAAAAAGCTAAGTTCACGCAGATAAAGTCGTGGGTAGCTAATCTAGTTATAAATAAAGTAGTCATTTAATGCTGTTTTTTAATCTCGTTAATAACTATAGTAACTACGTTAGTTTTGCTATTTAACAACTTTCGAACCAGACTACGAAATCGCTTTACGAGTATCTAGAAATCAACCAATTTTATGCGTCTGGTTTGAAAGTTGAAATGTACGAAAACTAAAGTTTTCGACTTACTTTCTCATTGGGGAGAACAAATCAGCTTATTAGCAATCGTAAAAACTTTGAAGCAATCATTATCAGTATATTCGGTACTTCAATTTTATTAGACTATTTTTTTCGTTTCTGTTAAAGTGATAAGAGTGAAATATAACAAAAGTGTCCGTCTGTCTGTTTATCTATCTGCTAGCTTTTAAGAGCCGAACATTTAAATCGATTTTGATGGGTACAGAGTTAGCTTACATCCCGGGGAAGAACATAAGCTATTTTTTATCCCAGCAAATCAAAGCGTTCCCTTGGGATTATAAAAACCTTAATCCCACCTTAAAATATTTACTCGCAGGGAGCCGCTGGATTCAGGCGGTGCAAGACTGTGGCATCTGAAACATACAAAACTGCTATGTCCAGGTGCTATGGACATATTCCATCGGCTAATGATGGGGATGATGATATTAAGTGTCAAGTAGAGTCAAATTATCTTGAGTCAAACATTATTCAACAAAAATTGCAGCTTTTTAAAATCGTAGCATCAATGGCCTACCTTATATTTCACTTCGTGACTTCAGTTTTGCTTGTTACAAAGGTATGTCGCTTAAAATATTTTCGGTATTCTTGCGAATATTATTTATGCTTCTAGAATACTGATTTCAAGTAGTGATTATTTGTTTACTATTCATTAAGAATCATATAATAATTCAGTTGTGAGTCGTTTTGTAATCAAAAAACCTTTTGATTTTCTCAGGGTACCAAATAATTAATTATTATCATAAATGTACATAAATAGATAGTTTCTTATTAAGATAAGTCAAACAAATAAAATAAGTCATCGAGTCACAAGCTTTAAGCTTAGTTGGAGGGGAAAAGGGAATATTAGTCAGCATAATAAACTTGGCTAATATTCTTTAAAAAAAACACTTAGGTACTTTATACTCGTAGTTTTAATGATTTTTCAAACCCGCAATGTATAGCGAGGAAAACTAAGGGCAAAGTCTCACTTGTGTCTCGTCACTGACATTGTAGTACTTATCTACGCAGCGTTCGTTGACCTCTAGTGTCAGTTAGAACCTGCAGCATTAATGCTGAGCCGGGGCCTTTTCATCTTGTGCCATGTGGGTGCAGGAAGTTTTTCGATTATTATTAAGTAATTATTAAAAACTACTAACCTACTAACAAGATGAACAAATGAATTTTCTTTCTTTCTTTCTTTCTTTCTATATTTGATTTGCAGTACATTGCGAAGTTTTAGAAAATATAGCATTTTTTGCGGTGCTTTTGTGGTAGGTATCTTCTCAGTAATCATCAGTACAACCTGTCTTTGTTTTTGCTAGCGTTCTTCTTACAACCTGTTGGTATTAATATTATATTGATCATAAATATTTTTAACCTCATATTTTTTCAAAGAAGAGGAACAGTTAAATTATTGAACCACAAAAAAAAAAAAAACATTATACTTAATCTGAATTTAGCCTTGAGGCGACCTATTAATAGTTTTTATTTGTACTGTCTATCACGTTAACCTTTACCTAATTGTATACCTAAGGGTGTTTTTTCACGCACACACTGTATGAGGTGTTGACGCGTGACATATTTGTTACTTTCACTTTTCCGTAACACGAGGCAAAGTATGACCACAATTTAGGAACTCTACAGTTAGTCAGTCAGTAGTTGTACTGGCTTTGAGCAGCTAGTGACTATTATACACTTTGTATGAACTGGAATTTTCAGTTATGAGAAGAACGTTCAGGACCAAAATTCGCCGACTTTCGCGTCGATGTCATGAGTACAGCTGTGGCTAAAACAAACAAACAGATTAAATAAGACTATTTTATACAATAACTAAAGAATAATTTTCGACACTCAAGGACCCCGAAATACAAATATCAGAGGGTTTTATGATTAAAACTAAAAACAAAAAACGCTTTGTGCGTTGACACATATTGAAAAATGTCGCTTGCACGTATCTCCCAATGTGTAAAATCAGACTGACTAGGCATCTTCTAGATATTTCATTTTAGGCTACTTCCGTCAGGTGTGCTTAGGGCAAATTAAAAATGTATTTTCTAAATAAAGCAAGTTTGTATTTCGTAGCTGTCTCGCGTAGCCTCGCGATTGACTATATAGCATAGAATTGGCAGACACGACGGATGGATGGACAGACAGACAGACAGACAGCAAAGTGATCCTATAAGGGTTCCGTTTATGCTTTTGAGGTACGGAACCCTAAAAATCAATATACCACAAAAAAAATGTTACCTCAGCTTAGAGCCATCGCCCACAGTGACTTTTTGTTTCTTACAAAAAGTTATTCAAAATATTGAAACCGCACCTGTATCGATAGATTTTGTCAATTCTGCATTTATATTTGTACACGGGCCAGCTACCCATTGCTACTGAATCGTGATCATTTATGGGTAAAAAGTCGCTATATGCGATAGTTAACTGTAGGTTTCGCTAAACCGTATTTTCCCCGAACGAATATACATATTATTAACGCCTACTAAAAATACACAAACTATCAACTTGAAGCCCACTTACGAAGCCCTTGCGAATGGTTAGTTCGGTCAATTAAAACGAATTAGGTTAATGTATGTGGGTTTTTGACGCAAACCCCGGTTAGGAGTCCGCAAACATTAAACTGAAACTGTTTCCCTATTGAAGTAGCACTTGTTTGATACAATGTTAGGGTTTGTATAAAGTGCAGCACTGATCTATACATATAATAAAATTGTAAAAAAGTGGTGTCTGTACAATGGAAATATATAAAAAAAAAGTAGCAGGGGTTGTTATTATATTGATGCCGAACCCGAAATTGTAATTAATTTTTTTTTGGCTGTTTGTCTGTTTGTCTGTGTGTTTGTGCACGCTAATATCAGAAACGGCTTATTCGATTTAGATACAGTTTTCACTAATATATTGTAGTAAGCTTCACTTAACATTTAGTGTTTATTTCATGTTCATAAATAAAAAAGTTATGTCAATTTAAAGAATCACGGCGAACATTTTTAACGTACAGAGTACGTACTACACGCCTCGCGCCCCGAAGTCACTATTCCACGCGAACGAAGTCGCGGGCACAGCTAGTACTTAATAAAATAATTAATAATACTATGAACATGAATTCTTTGCTCTATAATATTAACTGTGATGCCTAGGTAACTAATTTCTCAGTAACGTGTTTATAAAGTTAATAAAAAATTGCAACATTAAAATTTCGTGATAAAATTTTCACAGAACTGGAAATGTAGGGTAAATTGTTTTATTCTTCACTTAAACTCCAGTTTTCATCCGCTTTAGTATAAAGTACTCCATCAAGTTTAGGAAAATTTTGATAAAATTTTACACTGTTTTTAAGACCTAAGAATAATTTTAAAATTTTATGGTTTTGCTGAATGGTTAGCACTAGTAGTTAATTTAGACTGTGGCACATCAAAAAATACTGTATTACTTCTTTGTTTTAAATATTTTAAGGTTTTTTTGACGATACAGTTAAGCTTGGATCATGATTTAGAACCTTGAGTTGTCTGATACCCTCAAGCGTAGTAGATAGATACCCTTATTATCCAATGTCATCTTAAATTGTGTTTTTTTTTGTTAAGGGTTGTTATTTTACTCCCAGAAATAAAATTTATTTATTTATTTTATTTATTATGTATTTTTAATTGACATTTCACTGTTTAGGCATATAACTATTTAGTCTTCACTTTAGCTTCGCAACCGTTGAACTCATCATCATCAATCGTTAGACGTCCACTACTAGAAATGATCTGATCCTCTTGTAAGGCTGAAGCTAGCGGCTCTCTGCAACTCGTTTGATGTCATCTCTCCACCTAGTGGGAGATCTGCCCACGCTGCACTTTGTGAGGTAGCTATTCGAACACATGGGACCCAAACGACTATCGATTCTCTGAAATAATATACCCCACCCATAGCCACTTCAGCTTTGCAACCCGGCAGTATATAATCACAGTTTTATTGTCATCAATTGTCATAATATTATTATTCATGCAGAACCTCAAATGATATCAACATTTCATACTTACCATTCTGTTTTCTTTTCCGTGTCGGGCTTTCTTCTTATCAGATGGCATTAATCACAATTCCCACCCCCAATTAAAAGCGCTACAGCCAACAGTTTTGCCTTTAAGGCTTGGGCATACACAACGCGTGGTGGCAGCATATCTAATGGAAACGTCCTTCACAGCTTATACAATAAATTGTATGAAGACGTTTACAATAGAGAGAGCATGTTTGAGTCACGCACTCACGCACATAAGCCGTCGTATTCTGCTCAGGAACGCACTTAATAAAGTATGTTTAGTAAGATTTTACTTGTCATACATCTAAAGACAATGCTAAAAGCAGAATTTTATATAATTTAAAATCGGTGCCACTGAATTTTTTAATTCAAATCAATGAAATGAAAATTCATCTTACTCTAACACTATTGCGTTTCGACATTCGAAGTCTATCAACTTTCATAATGTAAAAACTTATATACGTAGTAAGCAAACAGTTCCTCGTATTACCAATTGCAC
Source organism: Maniola jurtina (assembly GCF_905333055.1). Classification (NCBI taxonomy): domain Eukaryota; kingdom Metazoa; phylum Arthropoda; class Insecta; order Lepidoptera; family Nymphalidae; genus Maniola; species Maniola jurtina. The sequence continues at coordinate 5,306,298 of NC_060040.1, read as the reverse complement.
ACTTGTTCAATGTGACTTTTTGACGTGCTCCAATCGCGCTTTATGCACGGGTGTGTCCATGCCCTTAGAGTCCAGCCTTTATTTTCCCGTTTATTACACATTGCACTTTGTTTTGTTGTTTTGCTTGTTCTACAATGCTTTTTACGGCGATTATAAAACGCTAAAACGCGTATGAGTCAAACTGGAATATTGCTTTTGGAGTACTTTATAATTCCCAGAGAAACTTTTTTCATGGTGAACCGAAGAACAACTTTTTGATTCGAGAAAGTCTCTATCAAACATAAAGTCGAAATCTGGATTTGTCTGTATATTCGCTTATGAATATGTACTAATATTAGGTACCTATAGTTAATGTGAAATTGTATCTTTCTGTCCGTATGCTACCTTTACATTGCCTATCAGTTAAGCCAATTTTGATGGAATATTTACATAGCTTACATCCCGAGGGAGGACTAACATATTTTCTCCTGGAAAATCAGAGAGTTCTAAAAGGAATTTTTAAAACTAAATCCACGTAAACGAAGTACATCATCTAATAACTTGTAAATTTTGGAGTGGATTTTAATGTGGTTACCGGCAAAAGACGTGCCACCAAGCGATTAACTCGAAAATTATAAGATTCGGGTAACCCTTGTGTCCTATTAACACAGAAAAAGATTATTCCTATTTCTAAGACAAATAGGATTCTATTTGAGGCACTAAAAATGATAAAATGACAGAACCTGTAACTATACAACCAGTGGAAAAGTTTATGAAAGTGCTAAGATTTGCGATTCTGACGTAAAACGCTACCAAAACTTATCAGCATGACATGACATATCCTTCTACATCTACCCTCAAAATGTGAATCCGTTCAAACGTCATTTGGGCAGCGGTTGTCAACCATCAGGCGGCGGGCACCACAAATCATTCTAACACCTGACCGCAGCGTTATCGCGACGACGTGAAAAATTACTGTTTCCCAAATGATGGCAGTCACAGTTTTTCCACGCCAACGCGGGGGGGCGTCACCGGCCATTAACATGAAATGTTGACTACAACTGCCCTAGTACTCGAGGGGCCGTTGTTACATAACAATTTTGATCTAATTGTTTAATAACTGTATACCTAAGTAATTTATTACCGCATGAGGGTAAGATAAAAGGGGTTTAGCACTTTTTTTGAAGTGAAAAGTTCTTTAGGTGCGCTGGCGATTTTAGGATGGGGAAAAATTTCAAGGTAGCTACAACGACATGCTTATTTTAATAGTGCTCGGAGTCCAGATAGATGTTAAACTAAAGTTTAGTTTAAGTATATTATTCAAAGGGCAGTCGCCACATCAAAATATGGATCTTATAGCTCGCTCACACAGGCTGCGTAAGCGTAGACGTAGCGCATACCATTGCGTTGTAATGTATGGAACTATATAAAACATGGCACACCGCTTGCGTAAAGCGTGGACGTATGCGTAACCCAGTGTGTTAGGGGTTTACGCGCGTCACTACGCACGTGTCACGTATACGCAATTGGTGTGAATCGGCCTTTATTGTTTAATAACTGTAGTAATTTATTACCCCATAACTGTATTAATCGTTGACCTATTAGATGAATAATATAATTTTATCGCGGTTTACGACGTGAACACGTCTTTACTCTTTGTAACAATTTAATTAAGTTTGGAACCTTTTAATTAGGAACCTTTTATTAACCTACCATTTTCACAAGTATTTTTTATACCTAATACTGCAAAACCATAAAATATTTATACTTACCCTACCCTTATATTATAACCTACCCTAGTTGGTACTAAGCATTACGATTATCTGGACTCTTGAGATTACTTTTGTTACTTTTAGTGATATTTTGTTGATTTACTTTTGTATGTTTGTTTTCTATGACAATAAAGAATTTATCTATCTGTCTACCGTTCATTCATACCTAAATGTAGTATTTAGGTACCTATTTTACCTAATTGCCTAAGGCTGCCTGCACACTGACTAATATGCGATCACATCATTCAGCAGCTAAAGCGGCAGATTTTAACCGCTCAGCTAATACAAAAACGTTTGAAGGCGATCTGATTGTCTATGGGAAGCACCAGACTATGCGCCCAAGAATACTCATAGTAGTTTGATCTTCATTTTGAGACGCTATGCCTGCTAGAGCGCCTACCTGAGGTACTTAATAATATTCCAACCTAAAAATGTATTATGCCATTGCATCGTCAAAAAAAAAACAATACACTAGAATATCACATTATCTAGATCTGATATCAAAACAAGGTACCTTAGTAGGTAGGTACCACAATATCGTGAATACTGCAGTAACAACTTCATATAATTTTATCTTGTGTGAAAAATCACACAACAATATAAAATTAGTTCAACAGACATTAATTTTTAATGGCGCGAATTGCAAAATAAATAGCAGATTTTAATTAAGATGACAGTGTCGGTATAAAACGTCTGATTGCGCGGTCGGCGAACGTTTTAATGGCTATCATATCTTCGTAGGTGGTGTGGGACAGAGTAAATACTACACAGAGGCTTAACATATACAGGTCAAAGAGTCCTATGAAATTGTGGCATTGCTGAATTTAGAAGCCTATCCTACGAAATGTAATGTAAATGTACCCAGTTAAGTATAAAGAACGTATTTCGTACGTACTTAACCATTTACGTACATACGAATACTATTTATTCTTTGCATGATACGAATTAACTCGTGCTCCGTAACCAGTACAAAGAACATTTTTTGTCTTACTACGAGATATTTTTCGAGGTTGGAAGCGTTTCACACAAAGCTAAGAGTAAAAGCGATTCAGAATTATATTATTTGTTTGCCATTTTAGTTTGGTAAGCTCTACCGCCTTTAAGTAAGCTGGTCTGTGGATTGGGCACGGTCGCTCATAAAAGTGTTATGAGTTCATTTTCAGCCGGCGGCGCCTAGTGAACCTCAGCGATAGAATGTGGTAAAATTTGCCATCACCAGTATGGGCTAAAAGGAGTTTTCCTAGAAAAATAAGTATTTTGAGTCTATAAGTATTTTATTCTTAGACGTTTAGTCTATCAATTTAATCGATTTTGGCGTTTGCTCACAGGGTTACATCCCAGGGACGTACATATATTAAGGCTAGCGTTTATCCAGGAAAACCTGAGCAAATAGATAAAAAATCGTTGCGCTTTGTCTTGTGCTTTGCTCCTAAAATGATTTTCAGAACCTACTTGGCTTTAGAATCTTTACTAGCTATTTTCTAAGTTTTTCCGGGACAAAAAATTGCCTGATAGCCCTAGGATGTACCTAACCTTATGAGCAAATTTCGTCAAAATCGGTTAAATTGATGGACTTGAAAAGTTAGCCGAGAGACAGACATCTAGACAGCCAAACAAGCTTTGGCATTCGTAGTATTAGTATTTATTATAATTAGCTATTTCATAGTACTAATAATAATTGTTCTTAGTTATAATTGAATAAGTATATAAGAGTTTACGAAAGTTCATTCCTTTTCTAGTATTTATAAAAAGAAACTACGGTTACAAAAAGCGAAGTTGTTAAAAATCAAGTTAGTCAGCAATAGCCTGTTGAAAGGTAAAAAAATCTTTTAAAAAGCTAACTATGCTTACTCTAGGTACCGAATAAAACGAATACATAAGAGCATGTTTGCAGCATATCAAAAAGTGCATTCAAAATTGCATTTTTTGCTACTCCAGACCCGCAACAAGTTTCATATTATTCCCCGTTATAAAGTGTGCATTCATTACTCCCTAACCAGCTTTATAATGCAGTTCAGATGATACAAAAGATTTGAATATTACTAAAGGCACTGCCACACGAAAAGCGGGCTGGAAGCTGCATAGCGCGCAAGCTGCGTGGGCCATAATTTAGTGAAAGAACTGTGGCGATGACTTTTGACCATAATCTGTACAGTTGCATTTGTTCTAAGAGTTGATTCAATTTGGCCCACGACTAAAAACTGTTACAACCCGCCCAACTATATGGTACCCTTTATGGCGCTTTTGCCAATTCAAATCATTATCATGATCGACCCAACGCATGCTTACAACTGGGCACAGAATCTCTTCTAAGAGTAAAAATGGACAGTGCGGATCGACAGAATTCACACACCTTTGAAAACATTATGGAGAACTCTCGGGCATGCAGGCTTCCTCACTATACTTTCCTTCATTGTTGAACCAAGTGACACTTAATTGCTTAAAATACAAATACTTAAAACAAAATAACAATAAAAATAGACCATGGTCGTATGTGGTTGGCTGTAATAAAATCGAAAAGGACGAATTAGAAGGCCGAATTGGTTATTACCTACCTATTAAGTTTCGTATTATTGGCGTCACTCAGAAAAGCAGGTATTATTTAAATATTTTTATCGAATTATTGGAATATCCTCTCCAAAACCAACACAAAAAAACACAAGTTTAATGTGTAAGGTTATCCGAGAGTTTTAATCTAAACAAACTAATGCCAAAATAAATAATTTAATTAGAGCGTAATTGCTATCACAACATCTAATTATTCAGTTCACAATCCAAATACCGAAAATATGCGATATCGCTCCGAATCTCAGAAGGAGACTAAACTAAAACCTTCAAAACACCCGTATTTATGCAAGTTCAATCTTGTTGGCCTCCTAGTAACAGATTGTATGACATCGGATGAGCCAAATATCGATTTTACCAAACTACCTTCATCAGCTAAATTAATAATTTTATATTATTTTTGACAACTCAAATCAACTTTTTAAAAATAACCTTACAGTATGGTGTAATACAAGAAACTAAACAATTTAATAGTTTGACTCGCATCGTTTACGCCTCGCGTTTGTTGTGGCTAAGCCTTTAGTCGGCCGGTCAGGTTATTAGGAGCCTCTAGCGGTGCTTTCATATCTCCCTAAAATATACCATTAAACCACCGTAAGTATATTAGTGAGGGACACAACAATGCCTAGGGCGTGGTGTGTAATTCCTAAGATCTTAACAAGAAGTTATTTTGTTTGTGCGAGGGTTTATAGAGATTTATTGTTGTTATTACATTGAAAACTGAAGTATAATTACATTATTGTATTAGCGAGGCCAATTAGGTACCTACTTTACTTTTGAAATATTATCAAGTCGAGTGAATTATTATTTTTTACTAGATGATCGCGACTTCGACTGCGTGAATTTAGGATTTTGTAAATCTGGTGGCAGTTTGAACTTTCTGTCTTCCAGGAGGAATTAAAAACACGTGTTACCTGCTTAAAAATATAGTGGCAAATACACTGTGAAAATTTCAACTCACTACCTATTACGGTTTATGAGATAAGTACACCTCGCTGACAGACATATTCGGACAGACAGCGCGGTGTAGGCTAAGGTAGGTAATAGGATCACTTTGGCACGCTAAAAAGGGTTTTTAACCCCCGACTCAAAAAGGGGGGTGTTATAAGTTTGACGTGTGTATCTGTGTATCTGTAGCATCGTAGCTCCTAAACTAATGAACCGATTTTAATTTAGTTTTTCTTGTTTGAAAGGTGGCTTGAGCGAGAGTGTTCTTAGCTATAATCCAAGAAAATCGGGTCAGCCGTTTGAAAGTTATCAGCTCTTTTCTAGTTACTGTAACATTCACTTGTCGGGGGTGTTATAAATTTTTAATTTACATTTATAGTATAGTATGAAATTGTGAAAACTACCTATTAATAAACAACATAAATGAATTGTTTACGTTTTTTAATAAGTGTAAACAAGAACAAACGTTTATGACGCTGTTAACACAGCGGGGTATCAATTTATCCTTTCATACAGCCTTGTATTGGAAAAATGCAATGGTAATGTGCTTGTTTTCTTTATTAAATTGTTTTTCACTGTAAAAGTTGTATAACCGGTAGGTAGGAATTTCAAGATTATAGAAAAAAAAACAAAATTAGAAGCTTTTAAAGTAGCCTGCAGTTAGGGGCGCTAGGTAGATTTTAATTCAAAAAATTAGAGTAAAAAAACTTTTTGAAGTTGTTTGCTTTCTGTTGAATTAGCCAATAAACACTTTAAGCATTTACCAGCAAACTTTTATATAAAACCAGACGCAGTGATAAGACAATCTTTTTTTCTACCAAAACATTCTAAAATACAGTCAAAGTTTTATCAACTGGCCTATAACATACTTATACAATCTTCGAAGTTGCTAACTTTGCTATATCCAAAACAGAATTCGTAATCGAATACCTACTCAAGGAAGACGGAATAGGCAAGCATGCTCCAAACTATAACTTTTCATTGCTTTTCATTTGTCGCGAAACACAAGAGAATCTTGCCTAGAGTAGTAAATACAAAAGGCAGCTTCAATAAACAAGCCATGAAGTCAACATTTTGTATGCGTACAAGTAAATTTCTAACTAAGCTCATTGAGAATTTAACCTTAACACAAAATTCGTGTAATGTTTAGACACTTTACATTTTATTAAAACAAATCCAGGAGGCATTGTAATTTGCTGAACGTTTTGGAGAGAATTTCGAGCAACCAGACTCCGTAATGTCACCTAATATTTATCCACCCCTCAAAGGCTCTAGCTGGCAATTTTTCACAGTACCTAATGTTGATCGCACATTACGCGTAAGTAGCACGTGTCTTCTGTTGTAAGGCAACGAGTTTTTCAGTGCTGAAATTCATGGTAATGTCAAATTACGACGTTGGTGAGTCACCGGAACCAACCAGTAGATACAGGCAATGACAGATTACCTCGCCTCTCATGTCTCACATGAACTTTACAAGTTATACTAGAGCCTCTGAAAAATTCATTACGTTCAGCGCGTGCGGCTCTTGAGGTGCGGGTGTTGCAGCGCGGTCCGTTCTAATGTGTGATCAGAACAATAAAGACATTGACTTTACACGTGACATTGGTGAATTACCTATTTGTAAACAAAATTAGAGGGACTGAGGCATATACACCAGATGCTTCAATTAAATCAATGAATTATAAAAACTTAGTAATTAGATAACGGTTCTGGTCTGAGGTGGCTTTGCTAGACCAAAGCCACCTTATAGACTTCAGCTAATCAATTTATAATGATTGTCCTAGAATACAGTGCAAAATGCTGGGTTCACATTTTTCTTGAATTAAGTATACAAATAATGCCTAAAGTATACAAAATCCTTAGCATCATTTAAAAGAATATTATAATAAACACGGCTTTGGTTTATCCACATTAAAATAAGCTTTCTCAAAGATTCAGAACATAGTGATTAGAAATATTTAAGCAATACACATCATGATCCATCCCTCAATAATTGAGGTTTTCGTAACTTACCTATTACTTAAAGGTTTCTATATACCTCCTAGTTTTTCCATTCCATTCCATCAGCCTGTATGCGTCCACTGCTGAACATAGGCTTTTCCAAGTGCGCGCCACCAAACACGGTCCTCCGCCTAGTAATAAATCAGATTATGTGTGCATTCAAATCACCCTTTCCTTCCAACACTGATGGCATACAGTAAACACCATCGATCGTAAGCGATAGTATTTTGTTCGGTTAATTATCCGCTGCTGGCTTAATCCGGGAAGTCACGTGACGCGCACGTGCATAGCGGCATTACCGGAGCGTTCCACTCATATCTAGATACAATTGCTACTAAGTACTCGTATTCAGGGTGTAACCAGAACACTAGCAAAAACTTAGCGTTATAATTATTATACTTACTTTACCCGGATGCCAATAACCATTTGCCTTATCTTGAAGTGATTTGGTATTTTTCAAACCCGCATTGTATAGCGTATAAAACTCGAGTCAATGCCCCGCCTACGATGCGGATTGTTTTTGAGTGACCTATTTACGGAACGTTCGTTAACCTCTAGCGCCAGTCAGATGTTTTATTTGCAATATATTGCGAACTTTAAAAAAATACAAGATTTTAAATAAAAAAATCATAACTTAGTTTTTTCAATGTTATTTTATCAGTAATCAACTGTACTATTAGAGCTTGTCTATTTTGAAATGACGCGCCCCACCACCGCAATTTACACATCTAAGTGAACAAAATTATGTAGTGGGGCGCGTCATTTCAAATTAGACAAGCTCTACCTATCTTCGTTTTTGCTAGCATTCTGGTTCACCCTGTATGTATCTACCAGTAACTAGCACTAGTAGATTATACGATTACCTACGCCAGACGCAAATACATCTTAGCTTTAATGGGCGTAGAATTAGGTAGATTAGTTTACCTACGGATTGTGTTCTCAAACTTAGGGGCGGCTCGATGGGTTCTTCAATTATTGCTTAAAGACATAATTGTCTATAATAGATGTATTATGGAATGTAAAAATAGATAATATAAGTAAAAAACTAGCAGACACGCAGACACACTTTTGCATCTATGGATGATAAGTTTATTGGTATAAATAAGAATGAAAACATGTTGATAATATGTAAAGTATGGAACGATAGAAATTAATAATAATAATAAAGAGTAACAAGGACTCAATATTGTTAGTAGTAATCATCGATGTATATGGATAGGCCCTTCGAAGATAAAAAACGCGCTCAAAAAGTCAATAGAATTTGCAAAAGTCTATTGACTTTGTCAATGACGATAACGTAAGATTCAAGCGTATTTTTACGGACGGGATTGTATGGGAAAGGCTAATTTTTATACATCGATGGTAGTAATGTTTGAAGTCTGATAGCTTTTTCAACTCCTTCTTCAACTTTAACGTAGCGCCATCTTGTGGTTCATCCTAACGCTACGCTACGGTAAGTATTGTGTAAAGCTGCTTTTCCTCCAGAGATGTGTTATACTACGTAACTATGGATGTGTATGATCAGTGATCACCTTAATAATTTTCATTGCTCCACGCTTAGCAATGGTGGAACCGGGTTCAAAGACACTTTGTTTTTTATAGGGAGGAATGCATGCCATGGATAAGAATGGATGTCCGAATGTGCGAGTGGTGTAGCTCCTTGCTCTCCCTACCGTCGATGCATCGCTTACCTTAGCAGCCTTTGATAAGCTTAGCATCTACCTCGCACAGCTACCTCCCAACAGTACATCTTCATAGCACATCTTACACCGCATAGCATTAGTGGAAACAGTCGCATAGTTTCGTAGCTTCGCTTTAACCCCTTCACAACATAGTATAGCTGCATACCTGTCTCTGGTGGAAAAGCAGCCTAACGATATGTAGCTAAATTATTTTAATCTGTGACTGTGGTTTCAATAGAACTGTCATAGTTAAAGTTGTGGACCAATATTACAATTGCAATTAGCAATTATTTTCTCTTTGTCCGATTTCATTTCTATAGGAAAATAAGTTGTAAAGGAAAAAATAGTTTAGAACATCGGCGTAAAGTTGCCAGTCTATCGGTATTCTACAGGATATATTTCGGAGAGTGTGCACAAGAACTCTTTGACCTGGTTCCTCCTTCACCTTTCTACCATCGTACTACCGAGCATCGTCAAGGTCTGCATCCGTGCGTAGTCGAAATTCCTCGAACACGTACGAAACGATTTGCTTCCTCTTTCCTAATTCGAACAGCTAGGATATGGAACGCCCTTCCGGCGTCAGTTTTCCCTTCCACCTATAATATGGGAACCTTCAAGTCAAGAGTGAATAGGCAACTTCTAGGCAAGCGCGCTCCATCTTAGGCTGCATCATCACTTGCTAGCAGGTCTGATTGCAGCCAAGTGCTAGTCTATATAATTAAATAAAAAATATAAGTTTGATAATGTTATTCAAGAAACCCATCTACTATGAAGTAGGTACTATTTAATTTATTGTTTAATACTTACTAGCAGAAACCGTAACAGTGCGAAAACACTTAATTGTGGCTTTTGCATCGACAAAGCGTTGCAAAAGCCTGTGAGTAAGAGTTTGTCGCACTGATTGCACTTGGACTGCTAATTCAATCATCTTTACCATTTCGAATTGTAAAATAAATTGTAAAATAAGTCTGTTATAAAGTGGCTCAATGTTTTGATGATAATGTAGCCTACCTATAGCGTAAACAACGTATCTAGAGTGTCCACGGTTCCCTTTAATTTGTTTTCTATTTCGAAATCTCATCTAGCAAATGCAGTGTTTGTCGTAGGAAGACCTTAACTATTGTTAATATTCTAATCACCCAATAGAATAGCTGCCCTGTGTCGCAACCACACTGAGATGCGTGGGCTCTACTGATTGCAGGCACTAGTAAAGTGCTGGCTCGCTACAGCGAATTCAGTAGGTACTAAAGTAACGATATAACGATTCCGAGCACGCACCTCTCACTTTCAGTTATGTGTATTTTAAGCAATTAATATCACTTGCTTTAACGGTGAAGAAAAACATCGTGAGGAAACCTGCCTGCCTGAGAGGGCATACGTAGCGCACTCCATATCGTAGCGGCTTGAATTAGAAACAGGAGGCAAATCGCTCTGTACGTTTCTGTGGAATTTGGGCTATTTACCGGTGCAGACTTTGACTGTGCCTTACGATACATAGTAGAAAGTATTACTATGCATGAAAATCAAAAAATCCACAGGATTTTTTTGTGTTAGATTAGTCTTTCTTTTTGTAGGCTAAACTTCTAAGCTTTTGATAGCTAAATGCTTATTAATTAGCTTAATAGCCGTTATTAAATTTACTGTATTTTTTTTTGTGATGTAATTCACAAATATTACTAAAGGTAAATAAATGACAAAACAAATTTATAAGACCATATATTCGTTTTGAGTATTGGTCAATTCTTAATACACTAATCTCAATCTATGATTTTTCTGATGTGAAAAATAATGACTCAGTTCCTTGTAGCGAGACCGCAAAGGGATGGAAGTCGTTCGCAGTTGGCGAAGCGTTAAATGCTACATTTTCCATGGCCATTTGCAATTCGATATTCAGCTAAGCTTCGGATTGAACTCTGTGGATTGCATGTCTCCTATTTGATATTGTAATATTCATCCCCCTTTTAAAATATAAATTGGATGACTTTTATAATAGACGCACGTGTTACATAAAGCGGGAGATTCGCTAGTTGTCAAAATTTTATTTTTAACCCCCGACCCAAAAAGAGGGGTGTTATAAGTTTGACGTGTGTATCTATGTATCTGTGTATCTGTCTGTGGCATCGTAGCTCCTAAACTAATTAACCGATTTTAATTTAATTTTTTTGTTTGAAAGGTGGCTTGATCGAGAGTGTTCTTAGCTATAATCCAAGAAAATCGATTCAGCCGTTTGAAAGTTATCAGCTCTTTTCTAGTTACTGTAACCTTCACTTGTCGGGGGTGTTATAAATTTTTAATTTACACTTGTTAAAGTTTGTATGTAGTCGACAAAATTGGAGCTAGGTAATTAACAAAATTACTTGATGGAAATCTAGGTCTCTAATTTTGGTATATTTTGTATTATGTACTTGTATAACATCATAATAATTGGGTTATATGTTTTGTCCGCTTAAGTCTATTTATAAAATAAGTTATTTGTAACCTCATGGAATTTACCAGATTTGAAGAAAGATAGCTTACATGCCGAGGATAGATATATGCTAATTGTTCTTCTGGAAAATCGAAGAGCTCCTACAGGATTTTCATGTAACCTTTATCCACGTTTATGAGTCGCGGGCGTCATCTGAGTTTTTAATATATGGATGCATTACTATTTACCTTGATATAACATAACACTTAGTTACAGAAACTTTTATGTGTCCTTTAAGTAAGTATAGAGTCTGCTTTGTGTTTAAAGTAAAGCAAGCGTAGGCGTTGGCCGTAGAGCCTTTTGTTGCTGCAACTTATTGCAGTGAACTTACCGCTTTATCCCCTTACGACAAACCGACTTTATTGTGGCCGTCGGAGTTAAATAAGCCCGTGGTTCATTTTATTAAATTCTAAAAGGAATCTGTATGTGCGATCTTAATCCGCATAGGAATAGAATAGAATAGAATAGATTTTTATTCAAATAGACTTTTACAAGTGCTTTTGAATCGTCAAAAAATTTACCACTTAAAAGTAAAAGTACCCAGTGGAAATTACAAAATATCTTCTCCAAAAGATCTTGGAGAATAGAATGAGTTTTTTCTTGAATTTCTTCCATTTTAAAATAGATTCAATAGTCTGTTGGAACTTCATTATGGTTTTTATCAAACAAGGTACATAAATTATTATCAATTACTTAATTATTTAAAGAGAAAAATTATTTTATCTGCCATATAATAAAAGTTACACCCCTTAATTTTACTAACTTAGGTTTTCCTAAATAAGCCAGCCTAAAAAGCTGACAAGCCAAAGATCATTGCTTGAAATCAGAAAATAATAGTGCACATGGAAAACAAAAATGGCACTATCCAAAAATTGGCAGTTCTGAGTTACATCTAAGTACATGAAAACTGTAATAATATAATGTTATTGTAATTTGCGAGAAAAACACCTAAAGAGTCTTGTGCTGATAAGTTTAAATAAGTTCTTGCGATAGATAGGTACTTTGTCGTTTTTAGCTTAATTGCAATACGCAAATCTTTAAATAGCCATACTTACCTATTGAAAACTAAAATTTTGGATAGGGTCACTTTAGTTTTCAAAGTACGATATTGTAATATGATCTAACAATTTTATTTATATTGAATTAAGCATTGAGTATAAGTGTACAATAGCACATAGTATGCTTAATGCTGTAATGGTTTAAGCTTTATGCAAGGGGATTACTTTGAGTGGGTTCTAGACGTTTCCAGACTAGAGGCATTTCCAGATTACATCTAAGGATATATTATGTAGCCTTACACATTTGGATTTGCAAACGTTAACACTCACATTAGGATGTTTTATTTTAATTAAATGTACGAGTATTTATATGTTTTTGAGTACTGAAATCACTAGTTTGTTTCTTTGATTTGTGCCCTTTATTGTTGCTGATGTTTTGATGATCTCCCTGGCACAGTGGCAAGCACTGTAGTCTTATTAATCGGAGATCCCGTGTTCGATTCTCGGCAGTGGTTGGAATTTCATAATTTCTAAATTTCTGGTCTGGTCTAGTGGGAGGCTTTGGCCGTGGCTAGTTACCACTCTACTGACCAAGCGATTTAGCGTTCCGGTACGATTCCGTGTAGAAACCTAAGGGATATATACCTATATGGATTTAATAAAAACTGCCATACCCCTTCCAGGTTAACCCGCTTTCATTTTAGACTGCATAATCACTTACCACCAGGTGAGATTGCAGTCAAGGGGTAACTTGTATCTGAACATACAAAAAATGATCCTGTTATCGATAATATTCACATAGTGTTACTTACTTATTAGCTTATTTGGGCAATATTTGTTGTCTCCGTAACAAAACTCAAGCTATTGAAGCGTTTATAACCAGCGCAGCAGTACTTTGTAGATAACTAGAAATGCCTTAAAGAATACAGTAAGGCCTTCTAAATTATTTGAATGGTTCAAGCTGTATGCAAGAGGATTAAGTTGGCTACAGCTAGACAATTCTAGGCAAGATAAACAGCAGAAGTGCTCTGAGATTAGAGCTAAGGCTGTTCCGTCTTGAATAGCCGACGTTTGTGTTCGTAAGCGGCCGTAACTTAGTGTGATATTGTTTGGCTTAGGTATTGTATTATGGTTTTATGTAGCGAGAGTATTAGTTACTGTTTTCAGCTGCTAAGTGCTATGTAATGGTCTTGGAAGCGATTTATACTAAATTTATAAATGAGATCTAACCTCTATACGTAAGGAGGTCATTGTACTTCATCATTATAAACAACAAGTGAACAACCCCGGCCTCGCATAATAATTTTCATCGCGTAATTTTTGTAGGTGTCTCTAATTTTTTGAAAATAAAACATATTATCCTTTGTCACTCAGGAATAATGTGGCTTTCTATTGGTGAAAGAATTTTCAAAATCTGCTCGGTAGTTCCAGAGATTACTTGCTACAAACAAACTTGCATACTTTACCTCTTTACAATATTATTGTTGATTTGTATTTTGACACCAAACCTTTGTGAAAATAAAAAGTTGGGGGAAAAATTTACTGGTCCATATGCTTCGCTGAAAGAACCAGTAAAGTTATTGTCATTTTTATAAAGAACAGACAATTTTTAACCCTCGACCCAAAGAGGGGTGTTATAAGTTTGACGTGTGTATCTGTGAATCTGTCTGTGGCATCGTAGCTTCTAAACTAATGAAAAGATTTTAATTTTTTTTTTTTTTTGTTTGGAAGGTGGCTTGATCGAGAGTGTTCTTAGCTATAATCCAAGAAAATCAGTTCAGCCGTTTGAAAGTTATCAGCTCTTTTCTAGTTACTGTAACCTTCACTTGTCGGGGGTGTTATAAATTTTTAATTTACATTTGTTATTTCACAACTATATAAGTCGCGGGCATGACGCCTTTTTCTTACGGAAGTTAGGCAACGACAAGGATGCCCGCGATTAAGTCTAGTTTCCGTGATAAAAGTAGCCTATGTCCAGAACCAAATTTCTTCAAAATTGGTTGAACGGATTGACAATGAAAAGCTTGCATACAGACAGATAGACAAACACACTTTCGCATTTATAATATTAGTATGGATATTTGTTTCGAAAGAAGTATCACCCAAAGAATTAGATTTAAATGGTGAAAATTTAAATAAAATTCCAACGTCTCTACGCTGTAATTTAAATAAAAGAATTAACACTCCGGGAATAAAAGAATTGTCACACTTCGTGGAAGAAACGCGGTCCAAGTCTTAATCTACCCCGAGAGGTCCCTCCAACGAGGGTTACCATATTCTTAAGAAGTCCTGGTATGAGAATAATAAAATTGTTTCAGGAATCCATACTTAACACTTATTATAAGTGTGAAAGTGTCTGCCTGCTTATCTGCCCATCTGTCTGTCTGTCTGTCTCTCTGTCTGTCTGCAAGTTTTTCACGACCCATCAAAACAACACATCATTTTGTTACTACAGTCCAAGACCCTAATGCTGTAAAATTTATCAACATGTCAGACAAAAATTGTATGTCAGTTCTTAATTTTAAAACAATTGAATGTTCTTTACCACGTTTTGGTATAACTTGAGAAAGAATATTTGGTCTTCATTTTTTACCTAATCCACTATTATACATATTATAAACCTTCATTTTTATGAATGAAGGTGGGAGTGCTATAAATTGGCATTTTCTACTTTTACATTTATATTTACATTTATTACTTTATCAATTACAACTAAGTACAAGATAGGACAATAATAGACAATCCTGAGGTGTAAACCAATGTGGTGACTCTACATTCAACTGCCCTAATGATATCAAGACGCGCTTAAGAGCCCATACATAACACTCTATGTGACGTTTTTTAAATTTAAGTCAACGTTAATGCATTCTGCCCTGTTTACTGTAAATACTTATTCAAATTTGTAGGCGACTCCACAATACGGGCTGGCCTTTGTGATACAGGAATTGTGTGGAATATTAGCATAACACGAAGAGTATTTCAATGAACAAAGTATAACCGGTATAAAATAAAATTTTACGGTTCAGCCTTATATTGAAAAAGGGAGGCCGTGTTAGGGCATAATAAAATGACTACGTGTTCTGTGGCCAACGTTATGGGAACTGAATATTTAATGATGACGTAGTACCGGTTTATCATTGATGGAATGTTGTTGCAGAGATTTTTGTAAAAGCATGTATGTATCTACAAATTATTCTTTTACTAGCTTATGTATACTCGCCAGTTCATTCGCGTGCATTAATGTTTAGAAATCCCGTGGGAACTCCTTGATTTTCCGGGACAAGAATAGCCTATAACTATTTTTGGGATGCAAGTGAGCTCTGTACCAAATATGTGAGGCCTGATCGTCGGCGTGAATTTAGGAGGTTTGAAAATCCCGTGGAAACTCGTTGATTTTCCGGGACAAAACTACCCTATGTCCTTCCCCAGGATTCAAGCTATCTCTGTGCTAAATAATGTCCAAATTGGTTAAGCTGATGGCCGTGAAGAGCAGACACACAGACAGCTACAATTTTGGATTTATAATATGGATATGGATTTCTAGTTTATTGCCATATTTTATAGAATTCAGTATCGGAAAGGTGCCAACTTGTCCCTACTACGTTACTAAGCCTGCGCTGTCCATCCTTCTGTCCGCCCGTCCGTCCATCTGTCTGTTATGTATCTCGCTAACCGTAATGGGTAGAGCCGAAATTTTCACAGAATATGTATTTCAATTGCAGAAATAAATAATAATAAATTATATTGGTTTATCAGAGATTATATTATATTCTTTTTATTATAAATTTCAATATTAGCGCTTGCCTGTAATGTTTGCCGATGGTAAAGAACTGTAAATAAATTAATAAATATATAAAATGTAAAACTCGCAGTAAGTACTTTTCGACCGAAGGTTCAAACTCTTTCATAGGTTTTATTGAAAACCAAAACAGATTTTATTGAAAACTTTCAAGATACAATACTTAATGTATACAATATTATAATGTTCGTCTTAAATGAAATTAATGTTTATAGTAATACAACGTACGGGATTATATTATTGTCCTCAGTAAAGCAGCTTTTCAATGCACCGTGTAAACGCTTTGAAAAGGCTCCTGGCTCACCCACGTCCACTTGTGTACACATCGTGAAATATTTGCTGCTCTTGAGCTTTTGCAATCCTATTAAAGAATATGTTTTGAAAATAATACCTACTTAGTAAGAGCTTATTGTTATCGTCATTCCAGCACCTTCAGACCCCAACGTCTATCGGTTTTTACCCGACTGCGACTAAGCCAAAAGGAGGGGTTATGATTTTAGCAGTCTATGTATGTATGTATGTATGTGTGTGGGCATGTATGTTTGTATTCAGATTCTGTGTGTTCCACCGTAACGCCTAAACTATTAGGTCGATTTTGATGAATGAGGTCAATCGATTCGTCGTAAAGGTCCGGGTGACATAGGCTACACTTTATACGAAAAAAATTGACCTAACGGATGTTACCTAAGATATGAGTATGTGATAAGAGTAGCCTATGTCCTTCCCCGGGATATAAGCTAACCCTGTACCAAATTTCGTCAGAATCGGTTATACTGTTGGGCCGTGATAAGGTAGCAGACAGACAGACAGACAGCTAAACAGACAGACAGACACACTTTCGCATTTATAATATTTGTATGGATTTGGTAGAATTCTGTTGTAACGTAAGTGGATAAGTTAAATATGACATGAAAATATGGTAGACGTTTACAAGATTCTTCTATTTAGTAGGTAGGTATTATTTGGCACAAAAATCTCCTAGTTCTTTCTACTTATCTCATCTATTTTTACTTCTAAACGTGAAATCAAAATAAAATTACAGCTAAAATATACTCAAAATTAATTATCGCTAACTTAGTTTGAGTTCTGATTTTCATATCAAACTTTCCAGTCTAAATACGTACTTACTACGTCTTTATTTTGTTTTCTTCCTCGCCATTTCTGCGCTATATTTAAAACGAATTGTTTTCTAAAGTTTGCTGTTTGAGCTAATTATTTTCATCGATAATAACAGTTGGAATCATATTTTTTGAGTTTAGAAAACAATTCTACTGGAATAACTTGAAAGCTAAGAACCTTTGTTAATATTATAATCGCAAGGACGTATTTAAAACTTTTCGTCAAAAAGTAAAGTACCTACCTAGGTAGGTTCTTTGATATTATATCAATCATCATCATCATTATGATCAATCCATCACTGTTCTACTACTGAGCACGAGTCTACTCTCAGAATAAGAAGAGTTTAAGCCATAGGTCTTGCGGTGGGATTAAACACAGTTTCGCATAATAATATGGGCAGTGATATTTTATGATAAATGAAAATAAATATACAGAAAATACAAGATAGAAAACTCGCAGACTTTATTACCGTATTTACTCGGAACTCCTTTTAAAGATACACTAATAGCTTCAAGCGAATTTTCTCTACTCACATAAATATTCATTGAATGGTCAAAATAGGAACCTACATAAACAAGAATGCCCGTATCACAGGCCCCAAAATAGTTATGGAAGTGGTAAAAAACGTAGCATGATGCCGCTCAGATGTCGAATAAAACATCAGTGCTCGTTAAAGTAAAAAAGACGTCTACCTATACAAAGCGTTCCAGTGCAATTTACATTGCTTGGGATTCTAGGGATAATTATTATGTTCATTCGAATTATGTTTGTATGAGTGAGTTGCTAAATATCGGCGACACGCAGCTTAATAATATTAGCAGATATTTCTGCGTTATAAACCTCATTTCTGAGTGCCGCGACCCCTTAGCATTAATCACACAATGATAGGAGTTTTCTTGGGACAAAATCGTGGTGGCATCGCAAATCTTTGCGCATGAAACTCGACGCGAGGGAAATTTCAACTCTTAGGTTTTATAGTTATTGTTAGATATGACAGTGATAATAACCGGGACCAACGCGACAGCTTAATGCGCTCTCTGAGTTACGGAGGAAACGAAAAGGTCAAAGTTAGATCACATAAGTCGGTTACCCATCAAGTTATAGTCATCCATCCAATTATCGGCTGAGGTCAACGTTGCTTAGCAATCACAATCGATTAATATGCCACAATTAGGCCACACCTCAGTCATTATACAGATGCCATTCTATTAAATTTTTTAGAATTCTGTGACCCCTACTGAAATAATTATTGCAGGGATGGCTAAACTTGAGGCAGCGGATCCCATTAAACTTTCCGTTCAGAAATGGTCTTTGTAGAATAATTTGCATGTGCATTGTCAAACCCTATCGGGTATTCGGAATGAGACTGGCCAATGCTCGAGCGCGCGGCAAACTTTTGCCATTTCCAGTATTTTGCATATTCTGCTGCGAAAGGTTTTTTTAAAATGCGATTGCGAGTCAATCGACGACGTAATTTTCAAACAAAGTGACGCGAAAGCTTCGCAAACGGTGATGGTTTTTGAACAGTTAGTTAAGTTAGCGAATAAAAGTAATCTATATAGGTACTACTAACTTACTTACATTATTTTACGTTTATTCGCTACTTTTTTAATGATTTGAATTTCATTATTGACTTCATACAAAATTAGCATCATAAGAAAAGGCGGTTATAATAAAGAACCGGTTAAGTTCGAGTCACACCAAGGGTTCCATACGATTTAATTTTTTTTCATGGCGATCATTTTGAAATTCTTATTGCATATTTGTTATAGCGCCAATAGAAATACACATTATGTGAAGACTTCAACTCTCTACCTACGGTTTACGAGATACAGCCAGTTGACAGACGGACGGACGGACGGAAGGACGGACACCGAAGTCATAGTAATGGGGTCTCGTTGCCACCCTTTGCGTACGGAACCCTAAAAATAATACCGTAAAAATGGCCTAATTTGTAAAAGTAAATGTAAAAGTAAATTGGACAGGCACGGCGAGTAACAGCAGCAACACACTAAATAAAGTATTTAATCGCACCGTGTCGTCAAGCGAAAGCTATCCACTGCTGGACATAGGTCTCTTGTAACAGCCTCGATAGCTCAACGGTTGAGGAGCGGACTGAATTACGAAAGGTCGGCGGTTCAAACCCACCCGTTGCACTATTGTCGTACCCACTCCTGGCACAAGCTTTACGCTTAATTGGAGGGGAAAGGGGAGTATTAGCCATGATTAGCATGGATAATATTCTTTAAAAAAAAAAGTACTTCCACAGTCAACACACCACGGTTTTACCCTACCTGGACCTAGCAAGTTGCGCAGGCAATTGAAAAGAGGTGTTTACACCGTGAAATGAGCGTAGGCTGCCTTTTCTTTTATTCTTGGTGAAGAAACACAAAATATTCGATTATAATTTCATACAACAATTTAAAAGTTATTAGAGAAAAATTTCCACCGTGCTTTTGTTTTCCCAAGCAACTTTAGTTCCCAGCGTAGCGCTGGATACAACGGATGGCGAAATTAAAAATTCCTTTAAAAGACGCATGTTTTAGAAAATTTTCATCAGGGTCTTGTCGATAATTGAAATAACAAACTACGGCTGGAACTGACGTATCGATTGACGTTTAATTTTAAAACACAAAAGAACAACACCTTGCCTGATAATAATAAAGTGTTAGAAAAATTAATTTTCCTCAGCTAATTAATTAGTCGATCATTTTTAATTGCACGATCAGCAGCCAGCAGGCCAAGCACTATAATTGCGACAATACGTTCCTCTTGGCTTTCTTATCGATAAATAAATAAATAGAAGTTCATTTCAAGCAACAAAGTCTTAAATATAATATAAATATACTTATCCCGTGACTTTTAGTGGATTTCTTAAAGATCTCCTTGGAATTTTCTAAAATCATGCAGAGATCTTTGATGACTAATAATAATTACCTACAAGAGGAGATTACGGACTTAAAAAGTGTCCATAATAATCTTGCCTCACTTACAATAGGGCTTACCTATATATTTTATCGTGGTATATACTGTTACATTATCTAAATAAGGTAAGTTTTATAATTCAGTATATAACCATTTACATAAATGATTTTGTTTGGTGTTGCTAATAACAAAATAAAGTCATAGCGACACTTGCTCTGTAAGAATTTGATGGTCTAAGCTCTTTGCTCTATCTCAATGAGAACAACTATTGTAATTTTCACTCAATACATTTTATCCAGAATTAAAGAGTTGTGCAAAAAGTTCACCTTAATTAAAACGCAATACAAAAGTATTAAGAAGTTTGCGGAGTGGACGTGGAAAATGTTTTTCCGATTGGAGTTAGCCGGCTGGTTTCCTTCTGCCTCGAATGCAAAATAAAGTAAGGTACTGAATACTAAGTGACTCTTGTCTTGATTTTTAAGTATTTCGTGATTATTTTTGAAATTAATGTTTTTCTCATTACGGAATTCATTTCCTGCTGCTAGGCTGTCTATCAAAGTGCACCTTTTAAAAACAACTTTGTCTCAGTTTTTTTTATTCATTATAATAGGCAAGCGCTTGACCACAATCACACCTGATGGAAACTGATGATATGGTCTAAGATGGGACGCGTTTACCTAGAAGGCCTATTCACTCTTGTTTTAAAGATACCCGGATTGTAGGAAGAGTATTTCAAGTCCCTATCTAGGTTCATGTTGTATTTATTCAAAGAGAAGAATTTATTTAGACTCGTAAATCAAAATTCTTGGAAGCTTTTTGGGTTGTAATTATTTACCCGTTTTCGTCTTCTAAACCGTATCTTTTATCTTAATTCTCGAGCTGCTGTTTAAATAGGATGATGAGAAAACGCTAGGAATACACTAATGAAATATTTCGCAAACAAAATAGGTAGCTAATCCCAAAAATTCAATATTGTGGAATTAAGTTTTTAATTAATTTTCTTTTGGAATTCGCGGCAGTTGGTTTTCCTCGCCCGGGGCTAGTATCTTCGCATAAATCGAGATCTTTGGTATTTTAGTAACCCGGATATTGGTTCGATCTTGTTCAAAATTTACCCACGTTCTATTAATTTTACGAGCACTATATAATATTTTTTTTACAAGTCCAAGCAATAAGATAATATTCTTCATCAGCAAATCTAAATCATAAATGTAATGTATGAGTAATTCACTTACCTAATAGAATTGAAATATTACCTATAAGATATCAGGGGACACGGCAGTGCCCCCGCCAAGACGAGCCAAACGGCGGCCGGGGCGCTACGTACCTTTTTCTCGAAGTGTTTCGCCGTATTTTCGACCTGTCATAACTTCGGTCTGGATGACGTTAGAAAGCTGAAATTTTCAATATAAGGTGTCCTCAGCAAATTTACCAAATATACCAAGTATCAAATATCTAGCTTTTATAGTTACAGATTTATTGATACCTAAAATACGCCGATTTCGTCCCTCACTGATGATCATCAAAACCTCTACACAAAACCTCTAAGGTACTTCCCGAAGTCCTAGAAGACTGAAATTTGGTATGTAGACTAGAAATTGCATACAAACTACAGGAAAATTAAGAAATTGGAAATTGCCCCCCCTCTACGCCTCTTATGAGAAAAGCAAATCTGTAAATTCTGTCGCTAGAATGCTGATATTTTCAGGATAAGATGTCCTTGGCAGATTTATTAAACGCACTGAGTATTAATTGTCTAGCTTTTATAGTTTCAGATTTATTGACAGTCAAAACTTCTAGTCTGTAATTCTAGGGTACTTCCCGAAGTGCTAGAAGACTGAAATTTGGTATGTAGACTAGAAATTGCATACAAATTACAGGAAAATTAAGAAATTGGAAATTGCCCCCCCTCTACGCCTCTTATGGGAAAAGCAAATCTGTAAATTCTGTCGCTAGAATGCTGATATTTTCAGGATAAGATGTCCTTGGCAGATTTATTAAACGCACTGAGTATCAATTGTCTAGCTTTTATAGTTTCAGATTTATTGACAGTCAAAACTTCTAGTCTGTAATTCTAGGGTACTTCCCGAAATGCTAGAAGACTGAAATTTGGTATGTAGACTAGAAATTGCATACAAACTACAGGAAAATTAAGAAATTGGAAATTTCCCCCCCTCTACGCCTCTTATGAGAAAAGCAAATCTGTAAATTCTGTCGCTAGAATGCTGATATTTTCAGAATAAGATGTCCTTGGCAGATTTATTAAACGCACTGAGTATCAATTGTCTAGCTTTTATAGTTTCAGATTTATTGACAGTCAAAACTTCTAGTCTGTAATTCTAAGGTACTTCCCGAAGTGCTAGAAGACTGAAATTTGGTATGTAGACTAGAAATTGCATACAAACTACAGGAAAATTAAGAAATTGGAAATTGCCCCCCCTCTATGCTTCTTATGGGGGAAGCAAATCTGTAAATTCTGTCGCTAGAACGCTGATATTTTCAGGATAAGATGTCCTTGGCAGATTTATTAAACGCATTGACTATCAATTGTCTAACTTTTATAGTTTCAGATTTATTGACAGTCAAAACTTCTAGTCACAAATTCTAGGGTACTTTCTGAAGTCTTAGAAGACTGAAATTTGGCATTAAGCAGGAATTTCAAGAATTATGAACAACAGATAAATTAAGAAATCGGGTCCCCCTTCATCCCCTCGTATATGAGATGCATATCTGTAAAATCTGTTACTCGAATACTAAAGTTTTCAAGATAAGATGTCCGTGGCAGATTTATCAAACGTACCAAGTATCTGTGTTTCCTGAAGTCCTAAAAGACTGAAGTTTGGTATATCTGCTTCAAAATTGAGTTGCAAGATTCCACCCGAACAAACATATTTACATACGAGTACATTGCAAGTTGAATAAAAGCTTTTAAAAAAAGAGGTAACGATAGAGAGTGGGCCATGTAAATGATGTACCTACAAGAAATAGATCCAAAAAAATCTAGGGCACCTGCCAAAAAGAAATGAAATCCCACCAAAAACATTTCATGTAAAAAGGTAGCCAAGACTCACAAGTTCATAATGTTTTCACTGTTAAAAAGTTATGAGATCTCTAGTAGAGCCAAGCCCCTTGCTGAGCTTAGATTTGTGCTGGCCATGGGAGCTATCCCAAGTCCAAAGTATATAGCTTTTAAATGTTCTTGACTATATGACATTTATAACAATAAATAACAAATCACTCTACTTACAAGCTCTGATTCTACAAACCCTATATCTTGGTAAAAAAGTACGGCTTGGCCGTTTACAGTTCGTGGATTTTTTATCTGGAATAACATTTAAGCCCGGAATAGCTTCTGCGACCATCACGAAGTACAATACAAATTAGTAATTGTCGAACAAACTATTCCTTATGGCCTTAAAATATGTTATGTCATGTATTAGTTTTACGAACATTAAACGGCCAAGCCGTCCTTTTTTACCAAGATGTAGGGTTTGTAGAATCAGAGCTTGTAAGTAGAGTGATTTGTTATTTATTGTTATAAATGTCATATAGTCAAGAACATTTAAAAGCTATATACTTTGGACTTGGGATAGCTCCCATGGCCAGCACAAATCTAAGCTCAGCAAGGGGCTTGGCTCTACTAGAGATCTCATAACTTTTTAACAGTGAAAACATTATGAACTTGTGAGTCTTGGCTACCTTTTTACATGAAATGTTTTTGGTGGGATTATAATTACCAAATGTTATACTTTGCAACGCCCCGACGGAGCTTCATATTGTTATGAAGACATGAATGCAAATAGAGAAAGAGTAAAGAATCATTTCAAATTAATGATTGCAATAACAATTTTATGTCTTCTCAACCTTTTGAAGTTTCCCGAAGGTTCAGGATCGAACCTTTGACGCTCCAAATAAGAGACTGAGATCTTAACCACTTGAATATCACCGCTCACTATATTATAAAAAATACTTAATTGAAATCATCTCGGGTTATTGCATAGTAGGAATCAATAAAAGTAGATCGGAAAATGAACGTCAAAAACGTAAAATTACATGTGTAAATTAAAAATTTATAACACCCTCGACAAGTGAAGGTTACAGTAACTAGAAAGAGCTTTCAAACTAGAGAACTTTCAAACGGCTGAACCAATTTTCTTGGATTATAGCTAAGAACACCACCTTTCAAACAAAAAAAAAAAACTAAATTAAATCGGTTCATTAGTTAAAGAGCTACGATGCCACAGACAGATACACAGATACGTACACGTCAAACTTATAACATCCCTCTTTTTGGGTCGGGGGTTAAAAAGAAATAATAAACTTTGAATGAATGATGCACTCACTGGAAGTGTATGCTAATTCCTAAATACCTGTACCAATTTATTCAAAAACCCCGATAGGTAAAGAGGAAGTTCTAAATTACATATTGTTCTGTAATATATTGTAATGAAATGTGGGTACGGCTGCGTGTTTGACGGAGCGAGAAATTGCTTAATCAGTCAGCTGTACCATGCGTCGATGATTAGCCAGATATCAATATGATATTGAGGGTGATATTTTGTACCCCCTGTGCGCTGATATAAAAAAAATCAAGATAGGCAGGCCTATTTATAATACGTACTTTATAAAGAAATTGCAAGTATACGCCAAAAATGTCAGTACCTGTATGTTTCTTTCACGGACCTTTAGTTTTCCTTGGTCTTCGTCTATTTCACCTTTCAATCATAGAATGTGAGAACCTTGGACGCTGGTACCCCATTTGATTGACGTTTTTGCTCAACGTTTCTGATACGAATCGCTAAAGCGTGGAAATACTCCTCAAGCGTCCGTGTTTCCTGCCACGTAGTTTCAAGACAAGAGTAATGACAACCTCCAATAACAACTTTGTAGTCGTCGAATTAACTATTTCCTAGTAAAATTATTGAATCGTCAAAAAAAAATTGTATAAGCTTAAGTTTGTATGTCTTTAATCAAGAAAAACTATGAAATATCTGCTCTTGGAAAGCTCTTTAGGTGCCTAACTGTATTAGCGTAATGCCACCTTGAATGCCACTTATACAAATATATTTTCTTTTGTAAGTTACAAAAAATGCGTTCACTTTAAAAAGTTTCGTTTCAAAAGAACCTTGTATTGTACGAATCTTTGGCATTATGCATCAATGTCGAATGTCCATATGCAAAATCAACGAAACAACACAAATTTATTTGGACAAAAACGCGTAAATTGCCGCTCGGGTGTAAACGATTGGGACAAATGGCCAAATTATGGTAAACTAGGGGCCGCGGCCGTTTTAATTGTTGTGATCAATGCTCGTGTGGAAATATAGTTTGTAAATTATTTCGCTCATTAATTGTTCTGCCATTATATTTTGGATTATTATTATTAAGAGTATATACACTTTATTTCCGCCAATCCGCATTGGACCAGCGTGGCAGACTATGGCTTAAACCCCTCCCACTCTGAGATGAGTTCCATGCTTAGTAGTCGGTCAGAAATGGGTTGATCATGATGATAATGATGACACTTTATTTGTACCACCTGGAAAATAATTGTAAAAGAATTATTCTATAGCTCTGAATTATTTTATTTGTTCTAATGTGTAGGTAACTTTACAAAGGCCCTTAAAATGTACCTATCTCGCCGTTGAAATTAATATTTAGCAAAGAAGATGATAATTCGTGGAAAAAATTATGAAAAAAATTAAAATGTCTAAGAAATCGTCCACAATAGACTGATTGTTTTTAAGGGAAATCGTAATAAATACACACATAAACAAACAAACACACATCAAAACGATTCGCTGTGGGTAGTAGAATAGGCCTTATAACTTAACAGGGCTCTCTCCGTCACTTACTCCATACAATCGTAGTTCCAATTTCATTTGAATATTAAGCAACAAAAAAAAATAGTTTCTAGAATATTTAATATTTATGTCTGCAAAATTTCATGGACTTTGGTTGCTTGATATTCAAATGAAATTGGAACTACGTTCGCATGGAACGAGTGACGGAGAGACCCCTCTTAGAATTTGGAATTTAAACTGTTAAGTTTCAACATAATTTCTGAGCTCACTTTATCAGAATACACAATCTTTAAGCAAAACTCAAAAAGTTTTGTATATCTAAAATTACCATACATATGTTTGTTGGTTTGTTTAATAGCGCTTAAAAAACACCCTCGCAGTTTTGCTCAACCCTTCACACATACGAGATTTATGACGCGTGAACTTCGCAACAAATGGCCCTTGACAGATTTCCGTGGAATCAGGGAAATAAAGGAAAACAGAATGCTCAGTTTGTCCAAAACCCCATACCATCAATTCTAGAAATGATAAGTGGGGACTAAAAAATTAATTCAAGCTAAGTAATGGTGTTGTAAATCTGGTACATCAATACATCGCAGGATCCAGTTCAAAAGACCTCATTCGCTCATTCATTAAAATCCACTCAGTGCCATTACCCAACGAACCCTGCGAGTGTTCGACTCCATATGAGATTACCTTTCGCTGATTTTTAGGGTTCCGTACCCGAAAAGTGTGAACGGGACCCTATCATTAAGCCTCTACTGTCCATCCTAGGTATAGGTAGGTTGTTTATACGGAATGTGTATTTCAATCGCCGCTATAACAACAAATAATGACAAAATGGCCACCATGAAAATTAAAAGTATTTAATAACGTATAACACCGACTTTAGTACCGGGCCTGAAAACTAGATGGCACTAGTATATGGTTAGCTCGCGCTATGATGAATAGAGGATCCATATATTATACTATATCGTCCAGCAGCTCCGCGCTTGTTCAAACCCCAGCTCCGCGCTCATCCAACCAGTGGTAATGCTGTACCAGCCAATAGGTGCAAACAGCATAACACAGTCCGAAAGAAAAAGTTTGCAACTCAATTCCTGTACGAAACCATCGTGTGCAAGTCCGACTCGAACCTGACCAATTTTTCCGAGAAGCCACTAGCGAGAGCTATTTAACTTTGAAAGCAAATAATAGCATCGCACTCCAATTTGCATGCTCTAATGTGAAATTCTACACTAAAGTTTTATTTCATTCAATGGATGGTAAACAAAATAGAGTTGCCCTCGTCCGTTGCGTAATGAAGTTTGCTCGGTTTTTCTTTTTTCTGCAGCAGGTACTTGTAACTTAATATTAGAGAATGTTTAAGTAGTTATTTATTTGTTGTTAATAGTACATTACAGTCCAGACTTGAAGCGATTACTGGCTGAGTAATATTGCCTACCTATACTCTATTTACGAGGAAACAATAAAAAACTTAAACTTATATACCATACAGTCTGAAACACACCAATTCGAATTCTTGTTCCAAAAAAAAAAGTTAAAAAATTATTAAAACAAATTAATTCATAAAAAAATTAAAACAAAATATATAACAAATAATAAAAAAGAAAAAGAAATTAATATATAAAGATAAAAAAACAAAAAAAAAATTAATAACCAATTTAAAAAAAAAATTCCAAATCGGTCCAGGGGTCTTTGAGTAATCGGGGAACATACATAAAAAATAAATAAAAATAAAAAGATTCCGCCGAATTGAGAACCTCCTTCTTTTTTGGAAGTCGGTTAAAAAAAGAATGAACATAGAATAAAAGTTGTGGAGTAAGTCGAACGGTAGATACCAACTTTTGTCTGATGTCATACGTATTATGAAACCTTTATGACTGGGCGAGTTTATGACGTACTACAAACTTGAATAATGGATGTCTAGGAACACCGATCACGTCATACAAAGTCAGGGCAGATCGTACCTATAACTTAGGTAGATGCAATTATTAGGTATATGTAGTCTAGGTTTCTATACGTAATTATATGCAAGAAGTTTTGTCGTTGATTGGTGTAATATTAAGTATTCTATGAAGCTCATGTAGGTCATCATCATCATCATCATCTCGATCAACCCATTGCCAGCTCACTACAGAGCACGGGTCTCGGACCCGTTTTCGGATTGAACCTCGAACTCCCCGAATAGACAACTACTAGGCTTTCACCGATTTCTACATTGATATGGCGAAGGGTGCAGATCTGAAAAAGGGAAGCCGGAGTAAAAAAAGTTCTGACCTAACAGAATATCAGCACCGTCGTCACTGATGTTTTTATGATGCTTAAAGACCCAATTTTACCATTAATAATATAAAAAGCACTGACATTTTGAAAACCTCTGTGAATTTGAAAAAAATCTTTTAATGTAGCTGTGAGATACATCCATGCTTGCTTGCTTTATTAAATACGACACATAACCCACACAGAATTGAAAACTATAATCATTTTAGTCTTTAGTTTAACACATACCTACACTAAACAAACTGAAACTAAATCACCATTAACTTACACTTATTAGGTAGTTATTAAAAATCACTAACCCCAATTTATTATAATATCAAAATCAAAGAATCACTAAACTTTAAATTCAAGTACGCATGTATGTTTCACGTAGGTAAACGAATGTATTAAATCACCCTTAAAAACAAAATATTAAAATAGTAGTATAAATAAAAATTTTAATTTGGAGGTACGATAAGCCGGTGAGCATCGGCTTATGAACCATATTTATCTGACCTGTCAGAGAGACGAATTCGTATTCGTTCCGGGGCCACTTTAATTGGTGGCTCCATATTGGCGAACCGTAGAGTGAGACAGACTTAGTACGGTTCATAGGGAAATGAAAGAGATGGAATGCTAAGTAGTAAGCCGGGATGGTTACGGGTTATCGAAGCTATTTTCTATTGTTTCTATTGATGATAGATTTTCCCTGACACTTATAAATTTTTAGGCGTCAAATTTGGTACGGTAGCATCATTCACTCTGGTAGCCTGCATGATAATAATCGAACTTTTGCCCTACATTTGTCACTAAGTACGTAGTGAGTGCTTACGTTATATTATGCAAATTCTTAAAGGGAAGCCGATTGGAATCGGGTTACATGGACATTTCGCCACTGATATGGATACATTACAATAATGATACGGATACGTATAATACAATAATGATATGGATACATTACATTACATTACATTGAATGACCTACATTGATCCTTTTATTCCTCTGTGGAACATACGCTGCAGCAATTGTTTTTTTTTATTCAGATACAAGTTAGCCGATGACTGCATTCTCACCTGATGGTAAGTGATGATGCTGTCTATGATGGAAGCGGGCAAAACTGAAAGAAGTATGGCAGTTTTTATTAAACCCATACCCCTTTTTCCTTGCCCCCCAGTTTTCGGCTACTGATACCTTGACATGGTTCAACGTTATTATTATTTTAAGGTCAGCCCAAATGGACAGGTCCAGGTCCCTCCAGGTGTTGGTTATCCGACCATCTTTCCTTAAGGGGGTTAAAATAAGGTTTGAAATTTGTGTAGTTCACGCGAACAAAATCGCAGGCATAACAAGTAATACGTAAAAAATAACTTTTTTTTCATTACTCGGATTTGTCGCTATTAATTTACTTATGAATAAGAAAATCTGCCATCATTACATGTCCAAAGGAGTTAGCATGGACGTTGTGGTTATTGCATTTGGACGTGGCAATTATTATAAATAGTTGATATGCTTATTGCTTACTGCAACTGTGCTTTTGAATGTCAGTCAATCGGAATTTGGAAGAGATTGCGACCATTGTAGCTGCCAACTTTGGTGTCAGGCCTGCAACTAATAGGCAAAATTTTGGCAGAAGTATCGACATAATATAATAATATTGGCTTTGATACAGACTGGTGCATATTGAAATTGAGAAATGTCATAAGATAATGCATATTTATTCCTTGTTATAATGTTGGACGTCTTATAAATTTCAATTGGGGACGTCGCAGTCAATTTCAATTAAAGTCTCAGCATGACCGCAATTATTTCAATAACAATTAATAAGTCTAGTCCGCTGTCCGTGTCATGTTCGCTGCAAAGTTGCCCGAGATTTATGTCTGATATCAAGGGTTATGAAAGCGTTACTGCATGGCCTAGTTTATGACTAGAAAAGGCTTCTCTATATATGGACATCTAGGAAAAGTTTTAGTGTCGTTCAAATTAGGTCAGTTTGTAGGTATTTTTATTATGTCATCATTCAGATTATTACATCATTCAAAGCTGTGATAGCCTAGTGGTTAGAACGTCCGCCTCCTTATCGGAGGTCGGGGGTTCGATCCCGGGCACGCATCACTAACTTTTCAGTTATGTGCGTTTTGGAATAGAATAGAATTGAATGAAATTTATTCGTTGAACCAATTATTTTAAGCAATTAAATATTACTTGCTTTAACGGTGAAGGAAAACATCGTAAGGAAACCTCCATGCCTGAGAGTTCTCCATGTTCTCAAAGGTGTGTGAAGTCTGCCAATCCGCATTGGGCCAGCGTGGCAGACTATGGCCTAAACCCTTCTCATTCTTAGAGGAGACCCGTATTCAGTAGTGGGGCGGAAATGGGTTGATCATCATCATCATTTAGAATAGTTATAAAGTGGTTGGCTTTTAGTTTCAATTATTTTTTCTAGTAATAGCACAGAATACTAAGTATTACCTAGCTCCACTCTAAAGTGGAACAGGTCAGTTCAAGGTTTTATAACCTTACAACTTATTAAGTAATACAAGAAAATAATATTTCTACTACTTAGGAGATTGAAAAATCACGCACTACATTCGATCTGAATCCGATAAAATTTAAGTCTTGAAAACTCGAACTGAATCCGGATGCAGATTTTATACTGCTTCTTTTTTCGACAGAATTTATATTGCTTGCGTTTTTTACCCGACTGCGGCAAAGCCAAAAGGAAGGGTTATGATTTTAGCAGTTTATGTATGTATGTATGTATGTATGTGGGTATGTATGTGGATTGTGGGTATGTATGTATGTTTGTATCCAGATTCTGTGTGTTCCACCGTAGCGCCTAAACTACTGGGCCTATTTTGATGAATGAGGTGTCAATCGATTTGTCGTAAGGGTCCGGGTGACATAGACTATATTTTATACGAAAAAAATTGACCAAACGTATAATATTTCATCGTTTATATAGACGATCGCAATCGGGTTTTAGTTTTCAACTTTATCTTGTTTGAGACTCATGATGGCTCTCGGATTCGGATCTGACACAATGATGCGCATTGAGTATATGTTTATGTTCATAATCAAACAAGTATTATGTTATGATTAATAAGCTTCGTCCCCTAGGATATAGGCTTTTAAAAGGACCATGGGAACTCTTCGATTTTCCTGGATAAAATTATTATGTTATTTTCCACGTCTTTAACTATAGACCCATGCAAAAGATTACGGTGGACCGTTGCTCTGTTGCGGCGTGATTGAAGGACAAACCAACAAAGAAATACACTTTCGCTTTTATGATATGGGTAGTTAGTCGATCCGGGAACAATGTTCTGAATTGGAGCTACTCTCGACTTCAGAAAATGAAATTCGGATCTAGTGCGCAACCTCAGGCATGAGCGTCCCCGACCACTTTTAACATAGGTACCTTTAAGTCAAGAGTGGATAGGCATCTATAGTGTGCGACAGGTTGAGATGGCAACCGGGGTAGGGACGGGGGTGCGGTGCATCCCCCCGCATGATATCCCGATTGCCATCTCAACCGATCACGTACTATAGGTACTAGGGAAGCGGGCTTCATCTAAGGCTGCATTATCACTTGCCAGCAGGTCTAATTGCAGCCAAGTGCTAGACTTTAAACTAAAAATAATAGATGCAGTGCGTAAAGAACCTTAGATAATGCCTTAGCTAAAACCTATCACATATTGAACGGGTTGCTAATCTACTTGAAAGCTGTAATCACGCGAGTAGGGGCATGCCTCGTTTCCTTTTAAATAGAGGATCCCTTTCTTGACCGGTGCAGATATACCTAGCTATTCTAACCGTCGATAGATTAAATTAGGTCTAGCCTTTAAGTAAATACTGCAGATGTGAGACGTTTTCTTAAAACTAAGTTCTTACGAGTATAAATATTTGATTTAGAGAAAAATATTAATCCATACTTAATATTATAAATGTGAAAGTATCTATATCTCTCTGTCTACTAGCATTTTACGGCTTGTTCACTAAATCGATTTTGATGAAGTTTGGTACGGAAATAGCTTGCTTTTTAGGGATGGACATGAGCTACTTTTAGTCCTAGATAATCAAAAATCTATAATTTAGCAAATTATAGACCTATATCCATTCTACTGCACATATACAAAACATTTACGAAGGTGTTGACTAACAGACTTACTAATAAGCTCGATCATGCACAGCCAGTGGAACAGGCTGGATTCCGAAGCAAATTTTCTACTATAGACCACATATTTGCAGTAAGACAACTAATAGAAAAGAGTGTGGAATACAATCAAGATCTGTGCTTAGCGTTTGTGGACTTTGAAAAAGCATTTGACTCCGTTGAGCACTGGGCAATATTTCACTCACTAAAAAGATGTTTGATTGACAACAGATATGTGGAAGTGCTAAGGGAAATATACAGGGGTGCCACAATTCAAGTGAGGCTTCATGAACTCTCTGAGCTAATCAGCATTCAACGAGGAATTCGACAGGGTGACACTATATCCCCAAAATTGTTTACTGCCGCTTTAGAAGACGTTTTTAAATTAATTGACTGGTCTGAAAACGGAGTGAACATTAATGGAAAAATGCTATCACATCTTCGTTTCGCTGATGACATCGTACTCTTCGCCAAACAACCGGAAGAACTGCGCACAATGCTCGAACAGCTACAAAATGCTTCTGCTGCTATTGGACTAAGAATGAATATAGGAAAAACAAAATTCATGTGTCGGAACACAGATATAGACCATATATCTATCCAAGGTCAGCAGATTGACAAGGTAAACGAGTACGTTTACTTGGGTCAAGTAGTGACCCTAGATAAGCAAAGCCAAATGAGAGAGGTGGAACGCCGAATCCAACTCGGGTGGGCTGCCTTCAGCAAACTATCCGACGTCCTAAAGAATAAGAAGATCCCCATCTATCTCAAGCGGCGTATGTTCGAGCAATGTGTGCTGCCAGTAATGACCTACGGTTCGGAAACGTGGACACTGACAAAACAAATAACATCCAAACTGCAAGTGGCACAGCGAGCAATGGAGCGGGCCATGCTGGGTATATCGCTCATTGACCGTGTGCCAAACGCCACAATCAGGAAAAGAACGAGACTAACTGATATTGTTTTGAAAGTGTCCAGGTTGAAATGGAGATGGGCAGGGCATGTGTGTAGGACTACAGACGACCGATGGACTCGTTTGCTGCTGGAATGGAGGCCACGCACCGGAAGAAGGAACGTTGGAAGACAGCCCTCCCGTTGGTCAGACGACATTACCAAGCTGGCGGGAAAGACTTGGAGGAGGCTCGCACAACACCGAGAGGAATGGCGTGCACGTGAGGAGGCCTATGTCCAACAATGGATTAACAAAGGCTAAGAAAGAAGAAGAAGAATCAAAAAGAACCCACAGGATTTTTAAAAGGTCAAAGGCTACGCGCTCTTTTCGTGAAACCTTATCATTAGGAAAATTGATAATTATAAAATTAAAACCGCGACTTAAGAAATGTTGTTTACCACAGTGTTTTTTTTGCAATGGCAAATCTGACAACTCTTTTGGAATCACACGACCACACTTCACACTAATCACACTAATTAAAAGGCGAAAGTCTGTGCGTATTTTTGTTACTCTATCACGTAAAAACTACTGAATTAAGATTAACACATAACCTGGATTAACACATAAGCTACTTTTTATCCCGGCAAATCAACGAGTTCCCATAGGATTTTTAAAAACCTAAAACCACGCGGATGAAGTCGCGGGCACCAGTTAGTCAAGTAATAAAAGCGTCTACTCGACCCTACAAATCTATACATGTAATAAAATTGTAGAAAAGTGGTGTCTGTACAATGGAAATATATAAAAAAAAGTACCAGGGGTTGTTATTATATCGATGCCGAACCCGAAATTGTAATTTTTTTTTTGTCTGTTTGTTTGTTTCTCTGTTTGTTTGTGCACGCTAATATCAGAAACGGCTTATTCGATTTAGATACGGTTTTCACTTATATATTGTAGTAAGCTTCACTTAACATTTAATGTTTATTTCATGTCAATCGGTTCATAAATAAAAAAGTTATGTCAATTTAAAGAATCACGGCGAACATTTTTAACGTATAGAGTACGTACTACACGCCTCGCGCCTGAGCGTCTGTGGCTATATAAAGCGCGCTGATTCCAGGCGAACGAAGTCGCGGGCACAGCTAGTGATATAATATGCATCTCGAAACCCTCATTCTAGTTTTAATAACCAGTATTTCAAAACAAATCCTATCTTGCAAAGCTACTCAGTAAAAGATTATACGTCTCATTATTTCACGCCTCCGTCCTAACGACTCGGCGCAAATAATAACACTATTAGTTAACTATTGTAAGTTATGTGCAGTGGTGGAGCGAGCATAGTCGGCTGTAATGTGAAGCTACTGGCAGTATTACTGGCGCTGGCAACTCCAATGCTGCGTTCTACAGAGCGGGCTTTTATTAAATCACGGCACGAAACTGATCAGTTAGTAAATCTAGGCGGAACAACATTAAGAGGATAACCTAGTTGTAAATATTTCCAATTTTTTTTTATAGTCCAGTTGGCATTTGCCTACATTTTATTCTTGAAATACTGTTTCGGGTGATATCGTTAACGGGGAGTTAAACGTTATTGCTTTTTGTATGAAAATTTAGAAATAGGCGATCCTCTTGAGTCAAAGAAGAAGTAAAAACAATTGCAGCCTTTTAATTATTATCTACTGTGGCAACTATTATTATCATTTGGCCACTTTTTGATATTCTGGGATAAAAAGTAGTTTATGTCCATCTCCAAGATGTAAGGCGACTTTCGTGAATTTAAGTTTTTTAAATAAGGAGCACTTTGTTGTCAATGCGTGCTACGCACTTACTTACCGAGTTGTTTTCTTGCATATTATTTAGTAAGATATTATAGATCCGAAAGTGGGCCTGTCTGCTACGTTTTCACGGGTCATCCGTTCAACCAATTTTGTCAAAATTTGGTACAGAATGAGTTTACATCCTGGGGATGAATCCAGACAAATTTTTATCCCGGAAAATAAAGAGTTCCAAAATTTTTCAAATAACCAATATTCATGCGGGGAAAGCCGCGGGCATCATCTATCATAAAAAAAATATTTATGTGAATAATTCGTTGATAATAAAAAAAGCATTTAAGTTTAAGTTTTAAGAGTGCACTCCATACTTAGTGATCATTTCTTAAGCGGCTGCATCTACGCTGTAAATATCATACACTGGCTCGGTTTGTGACAATATTATGAACATCGTAAATAATGCCTTTTTAGAACCAGTTAGTAGATACTTTAATGCTTAAATATTCTATGAAAATAATATTTTTTATAACCTCCAGATTTTGATTTTGAATGTATTTTCTGCGTAGAATTGTTACAATCAGAGATTTAAGTAAAACCTCTCTTGAAAAGGTCCCGACTCAAAAAGAGGGGTGTTATAAGTTTGACGTGTGTATCTGTGTATCTGTCTGTGGCATCGTAGCTCCTAAACTAATGAACCGATTTTAATTTAGTTTTTTTTTTATTTGAAAGGAGGCTTGTTCGAGAGTGTTCTTAGTTATAATCCAAGAAAATCGGTTCAGCCGTTTGAAAGTTATCAGTTACTGTAACCTTCACTTGTCGGGGGTGTTATTTTCTATTTAACACTTGTTTACAAAAAAGGTAAAAGTACATTTAAAAATATTCAATTTAAATGAGAAAGTGCCTCCTTTCAAGATAACATGCGCATTGGGGCAGCTGACATAACGAAATTGAAAACGATCGAATCAACCAAAACGAATCACTCGACTTCGGTAACGTAATTATCAAAACAAAATTATTGTTTCGTCACGAAGCCTGCGCTTATTCACTTCCCTTTGTTATGCCGTAATTATATTAGGACGGAGTTAAACAACATTGAAGTTATTTTGTAAGATTACTATCAACGCTTTTTAGGCACGGATATCTTCTCTCCCATGTTATGCTTCTGAATTGTTTTCTAACTGCATTTCATCCAAACGTTCTAAACTAAATCTCGGTTAATATTTCAAGGTGTCAAGGAAGACTCAAAAGTCTTCGATAATATCAAGAAATAATAGAAAAATACT
Source organism: Maniola jurtina (assembly GCF_905333055.1). Taxonomy (NCBI): domain Eukaryota; kingdom Metazoa; phylum Arthropoda; class Insecta; order Lepidoptera; family Nymphalidae; genus Maniola; species Maniola jurtina. The sequence continues at coordinate 5,269,876 of NC_060040.1, read as the reverse complement.
GACTTTGAAAATGTAGTTTATTATGCAATAACCTATCATCATATTGGAGTCAAAACTGTAGTCGATTTTATGAATTATATTTTGATTAAAATTCTCGATGGTTAAAATATTAGTCACTTTGAAATTATAGACTGAGTGAATTTGCATCTCACTAATATAACGTTTTTTGAACAAGCGCCAGTGTTGAATTAGTATCTATACTAATAAATAAAATTGGAGTGTCTGTCTGTAATTTCGAAATAACTACCGCATATTAAGGTCATATGGTTTATTGAACGATACTATAACTGAATCACACGTTTTTAAAATTTTTGTCTGTCTGTCTGTCTGTCTGTTTGAAAAGGCTAATCTTGGGAACGGCTGAACCGATTTAGACGGGATTTTCACAGACAAGTAGAGAATTGACCAGGGAGTAACATAGGCTACTTTTTTAACCGACTTTCAAAAAGGGAGTTGTGTTTTTCTACCTATGTACACCGAAATCTCCGAGATTTCTGAACCGATTTGCGTCATTTCTTTTTTAATCGATAGAGGAACTTTGCGACATTGTTTCGTAAAAAATTTGGAGTCCAATTCCTCAATCCTGATGCTGCAGGGGATCTGACCAATCCACGCGGGCGAAGCTGCGGGCATCAGCTAGTTTTCAATAAGTAACGTGCATCTGTATTTATGTATGTCTATTACTTTTTACGGCTATATACTTGAAGCAACTCAAAATATTCTAGAGACTGTTTATCTAATATTATTATTTTTTATCGAGGGAAAGAGTTTTAGATCCATAAAAATTAGAAATTCCACCTTCAGGCAAGCTCGTAGGGTAGAGCTAGTAAAATATGATATAGACAAGTGTAAATTAATTTATAACACCCCCGACAAGTGAAGGTTACAGTAGTTACTGTAACCTTCACTGTACTGTAAGAAAAGAGCTGATAACTTTCAAACGGCTAAACCGATTTTCTTGGATTATAGCTAAGAACACTCTCGATCAAGCCACCTTTCAAACAAAAACAAACTAAATTAAAATCGGTTCATTAGTTTAAGAGCTACGATGCCACAGACTGATACACAGATACACACGTCAAACTTATAATGCCCCTCTTTTTGGGTCGGGGGTTAAAATGTACCTACCTAAGGGATATATGACATTATGAATTGACCTTTGTCAACTTTTATAGACACACTTAAAACATAAGTTAACAAAAATCACTACTCATTAGTTCGAGTAGACAGGCAAGTCACGACAACAATATCAATAAAAGATGCCCCGTAGATTGTCTGTACATTGTCATTTGCTATAATTAGGACGAAAGTATCTGTTGTTTGTACAGTAAAGTTTGTGTCTGAACCATTTTGTCATGTTTAATTTCATGCCGTCTGCCGCGTCTTCACCAATTAACTTATTACTCTGTGATAGATTTATATTCCACTGTGATATAACGTGAAACAAAATAAACAGAGAAAATTGTTTTTGTAATTAACAAAGTTGAAATAATATGTACTTAACAGGGCTCTTTCCGTCACTCGCTTCATACAATCGTAGTTCCAATTTCATTCGAATATTAAGCAACCAAAGTCCATGAAATTTTGTAGACATATTCTAGAAACTAATATATCTGTATCTGTGTTGTTTTTGATTCTTCTAAAAATATTTAGTTTTAAAATTACAGGGGCTCAAAGATTTGTATGTAAATTTTTAAGACCGCGTAACTTTGCAACCGAATATTTTAACAGTAATCTGGAAAACCACAGACATAGATATTAGTTTCTAGAATATGTCTACAAAATTTCATGGACTTTGGTTGCTTAGTATTCAAATGAAAATCGAACTACGATTGTATGAAACGAGTGACGGAGAGATTACTGTTCTTATGTAACCATTACGAGTAACCGCTATCATGTACGAACAATGGTAAATATTAAATACAATCATTACTTCAAGCACTGGAAGACAAACTCAATATTGAATTGAAGAAACTAATTAATATGCAGCACTCAGCACTTTGTTGGCACAGATGATGGGAAAGGATCTTGCTGAGATAATATAATTGAGCTTATCCAATACTTAATACATATATCGTACCTACATATTAATGTTAAGACATGATTATAGGTACTTGAAGTGTTAAAAAGATACTTGGACTCACACACGATGGGTTCCGTGCCATCGTAGGAAATAACACTTCTTATTTATTCTTAATTTTTATTATTTGTTGTAATAGCGGCAATACTTACACATTCTGTGAAAATTTCAACTCTCTACCTATTGCAGTTCATGAGATACAACCAGCTAACAGATAGACGGACGGACAGATAGCGGAAGCTTAGTAATTGGGACCCGTTGGCGCGCAACCTTCAGGAACAGAACCCTAAAAAACGCGCTGTTGGATATCCTATAGTATACTGCTCGATTGTAACTTCTAAAGATCTCCCAACCCTTTAGAAAAGCTTAATCATATGAAGTAGTCCAAGATAGGCTTAATTATCAGCTTTTGGTGTAAAGAAAAATCCTCTTTGAGTCACTGAACAAGTCACAAGTAAGTACGCTAAATAATTTATATTAACGAGTTCTATCTTCTAAGGTTCTTACTTTTTTATAGTCATTCGGAAATCTGCTATCAGTAAAAAAATATACCTACTATCTTATATCTTGTATATTGTGTATCTTCAATGCTGTGATACAAAGCAATGCAAGTTCATTGGCCAACTATAGGAAGCGTTTTTGTTAACAAACGTGTTTGGTTAAGAGCGATCGTGAAACCTGTCACTCTAGACCGCAGACTCGGCATTACTTAGGTAGGTGGCGGATAAATACCTAAAAAAAAAGATTCCGACGAAATGAGAACCTCCTCCTTTTTTAAAATCGGTTAAAAATAGAAAAACGTAAAAAAATCTCTGTGAAAATATTGCTAATAGGTATTTAGTGCTGATTTGGGTGTACGCAAAACTATTTTTTGACAACATTGAATGAAAAATTAGCTTTTTCTTCTTTAAGACTCAACAGGGCTCTCTCCGTCACTTACTCCATACAAACGTAGTTCCAATTTCATTTGAATATTAAGCAATCAAAGTCCATGAAATTTTGCAGACATATTCTAGAAACTAATATCAATGCCTGTGGTGTTTTAAATTTTTCTAAAAATATGTAGATTTAAAATTACAGGGGCTCAAAGATTTGTATGTGAATTTTTAAGCCCGCGTAACTTTGAAACCGAATATTTTAGCAGAAATCTGGAAAACCACAGGCATAGATATTAGTTTCTATAATATGTCTGCAAAATTTCATAGACTTTGGTTGCTTAATATTCAAATGAAATTGGAACTACGTTTGTATGGAGCGAGTGACGGAGAGACCCCTCTTAACACTATTGAAGCTGAGGTAGTTGTTAGGACGTTTACCACAACAAAAATCAACCACTAAATTATTTTTTGAAAGATGTCTGCGGATAAAATCCGGTAAATTTTTATGCTGAAATTGTCTAATTGAATCTATTTCAGTGGAGTGGTCGACAATCTTCTTACAATTAATCCAGAATATTCTTACACCGCAGACAATGCCAGTGATCTAATTACTCATTCAAAGTACAGAACTTGCACAAAACTAAATGAAACAGCCGCAATCTCCTTGCAATCGTCACAGTTTTTAAGCAGATTTTAAAAGTAGGACTCCGAGACTATGAAGATGGTCCAAACCGATATTTTATTCGTTTTGTGCAGGCTTAACCACAAAGTTACAAGAGGCTTGAGTTTTCGAAAATCTGCACTTTGGGTACTTTCATTATTTTAAATTGTACCTTGTATTTTATTAAAATTGGAGTAGGTTAATAGTTTGTACATTAATTACATTTGAAAATAACATTTATTGTTTGATCTTTCATTATGTGTCATGTGAACTAGAAAACTGAAGAAGAACAAACTTCAAATAATAAAAGTGGTTGTAAAAATATTCTCCATTACAATCTATCACCGAGAGTCGGTGATAAGTTGTGATGGAGAATGCATACTAGCTTGGGTCTCCTCTCTCAGAATGAGAAGAGTTTAGTAGGACCAAGGCAACTACAAACATATTTAGAAAACATCATGGAGAACTCTGAGGCATATAGGTTTCCTCACGATTTTTTCTTCTACCGCTAAAGCAAGTAATACTAAATCGCTTAAAACGTATCTACATAACTCCGAAGTGAAAAGTTACAAGTGCGTGTCCGGAATCGAAGCCCCGAAGAGGAAGCCAAAGTTCCTAACAAATAGACTATCGGGGAATTTAATATCTATTTTGAACGTCAAAAAAACGTACGTTATAGCGCAAAACGCATTAAAAGCGATACAGTAAAACAATAATTTATCATCCACAATAATGCTTTTTAAAAGCATTAAAGCCGTGAATAAAATACTTAATAATGTCTCACTTCCCAAACGAGATATAAAGGTTCTGATTCGATTTGTTCCCCTATAAGATTGTAACTTAATACTTATATGCCTGGTTTACACAGTGCAAGCTAACTTACGAGTGTTTGAACGTATCATATGAGTTACTTGCACTTGCAAATTGGACGTATCATTTGAGTTACTCGCACTTGTGACTTGGACAGTACTTCTATAGCACCTGAGTAATTTCAACTTTTTTATTTTCACTCGCCTGCCTGCTCTTCTTACACTTACATGGCAGCAATCTCATTAGGACGCAAGCGACAGTAGCTCAGAGTGGATTTTATGGGGGTGTGCCAACTCCAGCACAAATAGCAAGAGACTACGCAGGTACTATTATCATGAAAATAGCTAAGCCTAGCAAAGCTAATGACATACGAGTACATAATTCGAACAGCTGTCTACTGTCTAGTCAGCTCGCACTGTGTAAACAGCTCTTTAGGCGCCGCGGTGGCACATTTTCAAGCTGTTTTGTTGATATCGTCGAGCCGCTTGTCATAATGACAAAGTGTTTACAAAGCGGTGTCTTTATTTATATTTGCTTGTCCTGTCCTGACATTTTATTATATTTTGCCTCTTGAATTTTTACAAACAATTTTAATTTTATCATTACGGGTCTTAAGACATGATTAAGATGATATGTGGGCACTTTACTTAATGTGGTTGGTTGGTTAGGTTAATAAGCTATCTACCGATACTCGTATCTGTTTGAAACAGAATCCATACAAATTATAAATATGAAAGTGTGTCTGTCTGTCTGTTAACTTTTCACAGCTCATCCGTTTCATAGATTTTGTCTTTTGATGTTTGGTACAGAGCTGGATTGGTAGGTATCCCGGAGACATGCATAGAAAATTTAAAAAAAAACCTACATAAACCGTGGACGAAATGGTGGACATCATCGAATCAAAATATAAGCACTCGTAGGTATGTATTGCTTTCAAATCACTAACCTGATCCTAATCATAATGATACTACTTAATACAACAGGTAAGTAATTGCATTTAAAATTATTATTATTTTTAAAATTTGTTAAAGTTGCCTTCAAACTACGGAAACATAATATAATATATAAATATCGCTCACCCTACTTTTAAGCGGGCTCTCTCCGTCACTCGTTTCCACACGTTTCATACAATCGTAGTTCCAATTTCATTTGAATATTAAGCAACCAAAGTCCATGAAATTTTGCACACATATTCTAGAAACTAATATCTATGTCTGTGGTTTTCCAGATTTCTGTTAAAATACTCGGTTCCAAAGTTACGCGGTCTTAAAAAATTTCATACAAATCTTTGAGCCCCTGTAATTTTAAAACTACATATTTTTATAAAAATCTAAAACACCACAGACACAGATATTAGTTTCTAGAATATGTCTGCAAAATTTCATGGACTTTGGTTACTTAATATTCAAATGAAATTGGAACTACGATTGTATGAAACGAGTGGAAACGAGTGACGGAGAGAGCCCTGTTAAATGTCACTGTTTGTATTATTATATTTCCGTAGCTTGAAGGCAACTTTATAGTATAGACATACAGTAGCAAACACAAAGAAGAGCACACATCTAAAAAATATTTTGCAAACTAAGTAAGTTCTATAATGTTATAATAGATTTTGTAAATTTCTCAATCAGCATTCACGATATTATCTGAGAGATTAACCTCTGAGATTTTTTTTTATTAGGAACTTATACTTTTATTTAACTTAAAATCAATACAGGCTTTTATTAATTATACCTATTGTTCGTAGTTCTTCCTTCTCCTTTGTTCTTGTAGTACACCAAACAACAAAATGAATATTTAGACTTCCACTTACAACTTATTTGCTTAGGGGTTGGGGTGCCCGTGAACTTAGCAGAGCATATGCCAGCAGATCAAAAATAAAAAGGAGTTCCCTTCGCATGCAGAAGAGTTCTATAGTTCCTGATACTTTTTGAAGATAGTTCTGGCGTTTTTGCTAAAAAAATCGCAGTTGAAATAATGCTCTGCTAACTTCCGGTAGCAGATCATTTTCGAGCAAAGCGAAAAAAAAAGAGTTCTCTGTACGCACGTATCTCAGTTCTATAGTTCCTCATACTTTATAATGATAGTTCTGGCATATAAACCTAAAAAAAGTCAAATGAAAAAATCAATAAATTTTCAAATTTAGTCATCATAAGTAATTTAAAAAAATTCTAGCAGCTAGAACTCAAATCTCAGAACCTAGAACTCTACGATTTCTTATAGCTCATTAACTAAGCTATAAAATAAAGCTATTAATTAGCCCAGAACTCACAAAAAAGTCCCAGCAGAGCATAGAAGAATAGTTATAAACAATAAATTTTCAAACTTCACACCAAAAGTTGTTAAAAAATTTCCAGCTGCTACAACTCTCATCTCAGGGGCTAGAACTCCTCGATTTATTATAGATTATTAACATAGCTATAAAATAAAGCTATAAACTAGCCCAGAACTCTCAAAAACGTGCCAGCAGAGTATACCAGAAGAGTCATGATACACTAATTTTCAAACTAATTATCATAAGCCATGAAAAAAAATCCAGCTGATAGAACTCTGATCTCAGAGGCTAGAACTCCTCGATTTCATTAATATTATTGAGAAAGCTATAAAAGAAAGCCATTAACTTGCCCGGAACTCTCAAAAAAGTGCCAGCAGAGCATACAAGAAGAGTCATAAACGATAAATTTTCAAACTTAAAAATCACAAGTTACTAAAAAAATTCCAGCTGCTAGAACTCTCATCTCAGGGGCTAGAACTCCTCGATTTCTTTAAGATTATTAACAAACCTATTAAACAAAGCCATTAACTAGACAAGAACTCTCAAAAAAGTGCCAGCAGAGCATACAAGAAGAGTCATGATGCACTAATTTTCAAACTTATTATCATACGCCATGAAAAAAATTCCAGCTGCTAGAACTCTGATGTCAGAGGCTAGAACTCCTCGATTTCTTAAATATTATTGACAAAGCTATAAAACAAAGCCATTAACTAGACCAGAACTCTCAAAAAAGTGCCAGCAGAGCATACAAGAAGAGTCATAAACGATAAATTTTCAAACTTAAAAATCACAAGTTACTAAAAAATTTCCAGCTGCTAGAACTCTCATCTCAGGGGCTAGAACTCCTCGATTTCTTAAAGATTATTAACATACCTATTGAACAAAGCCATTAACTAGACAAGAACTCTCAAAAAAGTGCCAGCAGAGCATACAAGAAGAGTCATGATGCACTAATTTTCAAACTTATTATCATACGCCATGAAAAAAATTCCAGCTGCTAGAACTCTGATGTCAGAGGCTAGAACTCCTCGATTTCTTAAATGTTATTGACCAAGCTATAAAACGAGGCCATCAACTAAACCAGAACTCTCAAAAAAGTGCCAGCAGAGCATACAAGAAGAGTCATAAACGATAAATTTTCAAACTTAAAAATCACAAGTTACTAAAAAATTTCCAGCTGCTAGAACTCTCATCTCAGGGGCTAGAACTCCTCGATTTCTTTAAGATTATTAACATACCTATAAAACAAAGCCATTAACTAGACCAGAACTCTCAAAAAAGTGCCAGCAGAGCATACAAGAACTGTCATAAACGATAAATTTTCAAACTTAAAAATCACAAGTTACTAAAAAAATTCCAGCTGCTAGAACTCTCATCTCAGGGGCTAGAACTCCTCGATTTCTTTAAGATTATTAACATACCTATAAAACAAAGCCATTAACTAGACCAGAACTCTCAAAAAAGTGCCAGCAGAGCATACAAGAAGAGTCATGATGCACTAATTTTCAAACTTATTATCATACGCCATGAAAAAAATTCCAGCTGCTAGAACTCTGATCTCAGAGGCTAGAACTCCTCGATTTCTTAAATATTATTGACAAAGCTATAAAACAAAGCCATTAACTAGACCAGAACTCTCAAAAAAGTGCCAGCAGAGCATACAAGAACTGTCATAAACGATAAATTTTCAAACTTAAAAATCACAAGTTACTAAAAAAATTCCAGCTGCTAGAACTCTCATCTCAGGGGCTAGAACTCCTCGATTTCTTTAAGATTATTAACACACCTATAAAACAAAGCCATTAACTAGACCAGAACTCTCAAAAAAGTGCCAGCAGAGCATACAAGAAGAGTCATGATGCACTAATTTTCAAACTTATTATCATACGCCATGAAAAAATTTCCAGCTGCTAGAACTCTCATCTCAGGGGCTAGAACTCCTCGATTTCTTTAAGATTATTAACATACCTATAAAACCAAGCCATCAACTAAACCAGAACTCTCAAAAAAGTGCCAGCAGAGCATACAAGAAGAGTCATGATGCACTAATTTTCAAACTTATTATCATACGCCATGAAAAAAATTCCAGCTGCTAGAACTCTGATGTCAGAGGCTAGAACTCCTCGATTTCTTAAATATTATTGGCAAAGCTATAAAACGAAGCCATCAACTAAACCAGAACTCTCAAAAAAGTGCCAGCAGAGCATACAAGAAGAGTCATAAACGATAAATATTCAAACTTGAAAATCACAAGTTACTAAAAAATTTCCAGCTGCTAGAACTCTCATATCAGGGGCTAGAACTCCTCGATTTCTTTAAGATTATTAACATACCTATTGAACAAAGCCATTAACTAGACCAGAACTCTCAAAAAAGTGCCAGCAGAGCATACAAGAAGAGTCATGAACGATAAATTTTCAAACTTAAAAATCACAAGTTACTAAAAAATTTCCAGCTGCTAGAACTCTCATCTCAGGGGCTAGAACTCCTCGATTTCTTTAAGATTATTAACAAACCTATTAAACAAAGCCATTAACTAGACAAGAACTCTCAAAAAAGTGCCAGCAGAGCATACAAGAAGAGTCATGATGCACTAATTTTCAAACTTATTATCATACGCCATGAAAAAAATTCCAGCTGCTAGAACTCTGATGTCAGAGGCTAGAACTCCTCGATTTCTTAAATATTATTGACAAAGCTATAAAACAAAGCCATTAACTAGACCAGAACTCTCAAAAAAGTGCCAGCAGAGCATACAAGAAGAGTCATAAACGATAAATTTTCAAACTTAAAAATCACAAGTTACTAAAAAATTTCCAGCTGCTAGAACTCTCATCTCAGGGGCTAGAACTCCTCGATTTCTTAAAGATTATTAACATACCTATTGAACAAAGCCATTAACTAGACAAGAACTCTCAAAAAAGTGCCAGCAGAGCATACAAGAAGAGTCATGATGCACTAATTTTCAAACTTATTATCATACGCCATGAAAAAAATTCCAGCTGCTAGAACTCTGATGTCAGAGGCTAGAACTCCTCGATTTCTTAAATGTTATTGACAAAGCTATAAAACGAAGCCATCAACTAAACCAGAACTCTCAAAAAAGTGCCAGCAGAGTATACAAGAAGAGTCATAAACGATAAATTTTCAAACTTAAAAATCACAAGTTACTAAAAAATTTCCAGCTGCTAGAACTCTCATCTCAGGGGCTAGAACTCCTCGATTTCTTAAAGATTATTAACATACCTATTGAACAAAGCCATTAACTAGACCAGAACTCTCAAAAAAGTGCCAGCAGAGCATACAAGAAGAGTCATGATGCACTAATTTTCAAACTTATTATCATACGCCATGAAAAAAATTCCAGCTGCTAGAACTCTGATGTCAGAGGCTAGAACTCCTCGATTTCTTAAATTTTATTGACAAAGCTATAAAACGAAGCCATCAACTAAACCAGAACTCTCAAAAAAGTGCCAGCAGAGCATACAAGAAGAGTCATAAACGATAAATATTCAAACTTAAAAATCACAAGTTACTAAAAAATTTCCAGCTGCTAGAACTCTCATCTCAGGGGCTAGAACTCCTCGATTTCTTAAAGATTATTAACATACCTATTGAACAAAGCCATTAACTAGACAAGAACTCTCAAAAAAGTGCCAGCAGAGCATACAAGAAGAGTCATGATGCACTAATTTTCAAACCTATTATCATACGCCATGAAAAAAATTCCAGCTGCTAGAACTCTGATGTCAGAGGCTAGAACTCCTCGATTTCTTAAATATTATTGACAAAGCTATAAAACGAAGCCATCAACTAAACCAGAACTCTCAAAAAAGTGCCAGCAGAGCATACAAGAAGAGTCATAAACGATAAATTTTCAAACTTAAAAATCACAAGTTACTAAAAAATTTCCAGCTGCTAGAACTCTCATCTCAGGGGCTAGAACTCCTCGATTTCTTTAAGATTATTAACATACCTATAAAACAAAGCCATTAACTAGACCAGAACTCTCAAAAAAGTGCCAGCAGAGCATACAAGAACTGTCATAAACGATAAATTTTCAAACTTAAAAATCACAAGTTACTAAAAAAAATCCAGCTGCTAGAACTCTCATCTCAGGGGCTAGAACTCCTCGATTTCTTTAAGATTATTAACACACCTATTAAACAAAGCCATTAACTAGACAAGAACTCTCAAAAAAGTGCCAGCAGAGCATACAAGAAGAGTCATGATGCACTAATTTTCAAACTTATTATCATACGCCATGAAAAAAATTCCAGCTGCTAGAACTCTGATGTCAGAGGCTAGAACTCCTCGATTTCTTAAATATTATTGACAAAGCTATAAAACAAAGCCATCAACTAAACCAGAACTCTCAAAAAAGTGCCAGCAGAGCATACAAGAAGAGTCATGATGCACTAATTTTCAAACTTATTATCATACGCCATGAAAAAAATTCCAGCTGCTAGAACTCTGATGTCAGAGGCTAGAACTCCTCGATTTCTTAAATATTATTGACAAAGCTATAAAACGAAGCCATCAACTAAACCAGAACTCTCAAAAAAGTGCCAGCAGAGCATACAAGAAGAGTCATAAACGATAAATATTCAAACTTGAAAATCACAAGTTACTAAAAAATTTCCAGCTGCTAGAACTCTCATATCAGGGGCTAGAACTCCTCGATTTCTTTAAGATTATTAACATACCTATTGAACAAAGCCATTAACTAGACCAGAACTCTCAAAAAAGTGCCAGCAGAGCATACAAGAAGAGTCATGAACGATAAATTTTCAAACTTAAAAATCACAAGTTACTAAAAAATTTCCAGCTGCTAGAACTCTCATCTCAGGGGCTAGAACTCCTCGATTTCTTAAAGATTATTAACACACCTATTAAACAAAGCCATTAACTAGACAAGAACTCTCAAAAAAGTGCCAGCAGAGCATACAAGAAGAGTCATGATGCACTAATTTTCAAACTTATTATCATACGCCATGAAAAAAATTCCAGCTGCTAGAACTCTGATGTCAGAGGCTAGAACTCCTCGATTTCTTAAATATTATTGACAAAGCTATAAAACAAAGCCATCAACTAAACCAGAACTCTCAAAAAAGTGCCAGCAGAGCATACAAGAAGAGTCATAAACGATAAATTTTCAAACTTGAAAATCACAAGTTACTAAAAAATTTCCAGCTGCTAGAACTCTCATATCAGGGGCTAGAACTCCTCGATTTCTTTAAGATTATTAACATACCTATTGAACAAAGCCATTAACTAGACCAGAACTCTCAAAAAAGTGCCAGCAGAGCATACAAGAACTGTCATAAACGATAAATTTTCAAACTTAAAAATCACAAGTTACTAAAAAATTTCCAGCTGCTAGAACTCTCATCTCAGGGGCTAGAACTCCTCGATTTCTAAAAGATTATTAACATACCTATTGAACAAAGCCATTAACTAGACAAGAACTCTCAAAAAAGTGCCAGCAGAGCATACAAGAAGAGTCATGATGCACTAATTTTCAAACTTATTATCATACGCCATGAAAAAAATTCCAGCTGCTAGAACTCTGATCTCAGAGGCTAGAACTCCTCGATTTCTTAAATATTATTGACAAAGCTATAAAACGAAGCCATCAACTAAACCAGAACTCTCAAAAAAGTGCCAGCAGAGCATACAAGAAGAGTCATGATGCACTAATTTTCAAACTTATTATCATACGCCATGAAAAAAATTCCAGCTGCTAGAACTCTGATGTCAGAGGCTAGAACTCCTCGATTTCTTAAATATTATTGACAAAGCTATAAAACGAAGCCATCAACTAAATTAGAACTCTCAAAAAAGTGCCAGCAGAGCATACAAGAAGAGTCATAAACGATAAATTTTCAAACTTGAAAATCACAAGTTACTAAAAAATTTCCAGCTGCTAGAACTCTCATATTAGGGGCTAGAACTCCTCGATTTCTTTAAGATTATTAACATACCTATTGAACAAAGCCATTAACTAGACCAGAACTCTCAAAAAAGTGCCAGCAGAGCATACAAGAACTGTCATAAACGATAAATTTTCAAACTTAAAAATCACAAGTTACTAAAAAATTTCCAGCTGCTAGAACTCTCATCTCAGGGGCTAGAACTCCTCGATTTCTTAAAGATTATTAACATACCTATTGAACAAAGCCATTACCTAGACAAGAACTCTCAAAAAAGTGCCAGCAGAGCATACAAGAAGAGTCATGATGCACTAATTTTCAAACTTATTATCATACGCAATGAAAAAAATTCCAGCTGCTAGAACTCTGATGTCAGAGGCTAGAACTCCTCGATTTCTTAAATGTTATTGACAAAGCTATAAAACGAAGCCATCAACTAAACCAGAACTCTCAAAAAAGTGCCAGCAGAGCATACAAGAAGAGTCATAAACGATAAATTTTCAAACTTAAAAATCACAAGTTACTAAAAAATTTCCAGCTGCTAGAACTCTCATCTCAAAGGCTAGAACTCCTCGATTTCTTTAAGATTATTAACATACCTATTGAACAAAGCTATTAACTAGACCAGAACTCTCAAAAAAGTGCCAGCAGAGCATACAAGAACTGTCATAAACGATAAATTTTCAAACTTAAAAATCACAAGTTACTAAAAAAATTCCAGCTGCTAGAACTCTCATCTCAGGGGCTAGAACTCCTCGATTTCTTTAAGATTATTAACATACCTATTGAACAAAGCCATTAACTAGACCAGAACTCTCAAAAAAGTGCCAGCAGAGCATACAAGAAGAGTCATGATGCACTAATTTTCAAACTTATTATCATACGCCATGAAAAAAATTCCAGCTGCTAGAACTCTGATGTCAGAGGCTAGAACTCCTCGATTTCTTAAAGATTATTAACATACCTATTAAACAAAGCCATTAACTAGACAAGAACTCTCAAAAAAGTGCCAGCAGAGCATACAAGAAGAGTCATGATGCACTAATTTTCAAACTTATTATCATACGCGATGAAAAAAATTCCAGCTGCTAGAACTCTGATGTCAGAGGCTAGAACTCCTCGATTTCTTAAATATTATTGACAAAGCTATAAAACGAAGCCATCAACTAAACCAGAACTCTCAAAAAAGTGCCAGCAGAGCATACAAGAAGAGTCATAAACGATAAATTTTCAAACTTAAATATCACAAGTTACTAAAAAATTTCCAGCTGCTAGAACTCTCATCTCAGGGGCTAGAACTCCTCGATTTCTTAAAGATTATTAACATACCTATTGAACAAAGCCATTAACTAGACCAGAACTCTCAAAAAAGTGCCAGCAGAGCATACAAGAAGAGTCATGATGCACTAATTTTCAAACTTATTATCATACGCCATGAAAAAAATTCCAGCTGCTAGAACTCTGATGTCAGAGGCTAGAACTCCTCGATTTCTTAAATATTATTGACAAAGCTATAAAACGAAGCCATCAACTAGACCAGAACTCTCAAAAAAGTGCCAGCAGAGCATACAAGAAGAGTCATAAACGATAAATTTTCAAACTTAAAAATCACAAGTTACTAAAAAAATTCCAGCTGCTAGAACTCTCATCTCAGGGGCTAGAACTACTCGATTTCTTTAAGATTATTAACATACCTATTAAACAAAGCCATTAACTAGACAAGAACTCTCAAAAAAGTGCCAGCAGAGCATACAAGAAGAGTCATGATGCACTAATTTTCAAACTTATTATCATACGCCATGAAAAAAATTCCAGCTGCTAGAACTCTGATGTCAGAAGCTAGAACTCCTCGATTTCTTAAATGTTATTGACAAAGCTATAAAACGAAGCCATCAACTAGTCCAGAACTCTCAAAAAAGTGCCAGCAGAGCATACAAGAAGAGTCTAGCAGCTGGAAATTTTTTAGTAACTTGTGATTTTTAAGTTTGAAAATTTATCGTTTATGACTCTTCTTGTATGCTCTGCTGGCACTTTTTTGAGAGTTCTGGTTTAGTTGATGGCTTCGTTTTATAGCTTTGTCAATAATATTTAAGAAATCGAGGAGTTCTAGCCTCTGACATCAGATTCTAGCAGCTGGAATTTTTTTCATCGCGTATGATAATAAGTTTGAAAATTAGTGCATCATGACTCTTCTTGTATGCTCTGCTGGCACTTTTTTGAGAGTTCTTGTCTAGTTAATGGCTTTGTTTAATAGTTTTGTCAATAATATTTAAGAAATCGAGGAGTTCTAGCCTCTGACATCAGAGTTCTAGCAGCTGGAATTTTTTTCATGGCGTATGATAATAAGTTTGAAAATTAGTGCATCATGACTCTTCTTGTATGCTCTGCTGGCACTTTTTTGAGAGTTCTGGTCTAGTTAATGGCTTTGTTCAATAGGTATGTTAATAATCTTTAAGAAATCGAGGAGTTCTAGCCCCTGAGATGAGAGTTCTAGCAGCTGGAAATTTTTTAGTAACTTGTGATTTTTAAGTTTGAAAATTTATCGTTTATGACTCTTCTTGTATGCTCTGCTGGCACTTTTTTGAGAGTTCTGGTCTAGTGAATGGCTTTGTTTTATAGCTTTGTCAATAATATTTAAGAAATCGAGGAGTTCTAGCCTCTGACATCAGAGTTCTAGCAGCTGGAATTTTTTTCATCGCGTATGATAATAAGTTTGAAAATTAGTGCATCATGACTCTTCTTGTATGCTCTGCTGGCACTTTTTTGAGAGTTCTTGTCTAGTTAATGGCTTTGTTTAATAGGTATGTTAATAATCTTAAAGAAATCGAGGAGTTCTAGCCCCTGAGATGAGAGTTCTAGCAGCTGGAAATTTTTTAGTAACTTGTGATTTTTAAGTTTGAAAATTTATCGTTCATGACTCTTCTTGTATGCTCTGCTGGCACTTTTTTGAGAGTTCTGGTCTAGTTAATGGCTTTGTTCAATAGGTATGTTAATAATCTTAAAGAAATCGAGGAGTTCTAGCCCCTGAGATGAGAGTTCTAGCAGCTGGAAATTTTTTAGTAACTTGTGATTTTTAAGTTTGAAAATTTATCGTTTATGACTCTTCTTGTATGCTCTGCTGGCACTTTTTTGAGAGTTCTGGTTTAGTTGATGGCTTCGTTTTATAGCTTTGTCAATAATATTTAAGAAATCGAGGAGTTCTAGCCTCTGACATCAGAGTTCTAGCAGCTGGAATTTTTTTCATGGCGTATGATAATAAGTTTGAAAATTAGTGCATCATGACTCTTCTTGTATGCTCTGCTGGCACTTTTTTGAGAGTTCTTGTCTAGTTAATGGCTTTGTTTAATAGGTATGTTAATAATCTTTAAGAAATCGAGGAGTTCTAGCCCCTGAGATGAGAGTTCTAGCAGCTGGAAATTTTTTAGTAACTTGTGATTTTTAAGTTTGAAAATTTATCGTTCATGACTCTTCTTGTATGCTCTGCTGGCACTTTTTTGAGAGTTCTGGTCTAGTTAATGGCTTTGTTCAATAGGTATGTTAATAATCTTAAAGAAATCGAGGAGTTCTAGCCCCTGATATGAGAGTTCTAGCAGCTGGAAATTTTTTAGTAACTTGTGATTTTCAAGTTTGAAAATTTATCGTTTATGACTCTTCTTGTATGCTCTGCTGGCACTTTTTTGAGAGTTCTGGTCTAGTTAATGGCTTTGTTTTATAGGTATGTTAATAATCTTAAAGAAATCGAGGAGTTCTAGCCCCTGAGATGAGAGTTCTAGCAGCTGGAATTTTTTTCATGGCGTATGATAATAAGTTTGAAAATTAGTGCATCATGACTCTTCTTGTATGCTCTGCTGGCACTTTTTTGAGAGTTCTTGTCTAGTTAATGGCTTTGTTTAATAGGTGTGTTAATAATCTTTAAGAAATCGAGGAGTTCTAGCCCCTGAGATGAGAGTTCTAGCAGCTGGAAATTTTTTAGTAACTTGTGATTTTTAAGTTTGAAAATTTATCGTTCATGACTCTTCTTGTATGCTCTGCTGGCACTTTTTTGAGAGTTCTGGTCTAGTTAATGGCTTTGTTCAATAGGTATGTTAATAATCTTAAAGAAATCGAGGAGTTCTAGCCCCTGATATGAGAGTTCTAGCAGCTGGAAATTTTTTAGTAACTTGTGATTTTCAAGTTTGAAAATTTATCGTTTATGACTCTTCTTGTATGCTCTGCTGGCACTTTTTTGAGAGTTCTGGTCTAGTTAATGGCTTTGTTCAATAGGTATGTTAATAATCTTAAAGAAATCGAGGAGTTCTAGCCCCTGAGATGAGAGTTCTAGCAGCTGGAAATTTTTTAGTAACTTGTGATTTTTAAGTTTGAAAATTTATCGTTTATGACTCTTCTTGTATGCTCTGCTGGCACTTTTTTGAGAGTTCTGGTCTAGTTAATGGCTTTGTTCAATAGGTATGTTAATAATCTTAAAGAAATCGAGGAGTTCTAGCCCCTGAGATGAGAGTTCTAGCAGCTGGAAATTTTTTAGTAACTTGTGATTTTTAAGTTTGAAAATTTATCGTTTATGACTCTTCTTGTAAGCTCTGCTGGCACTTTTTTGACAGTTCTGGGCAAGTTAATGGCTTTCTTTTATAGCTTTATCAATAATATTAATGAAATCGAGGAGTTCTAGCCTCTGAGATCAGAGTTCTATCAGCTGGATTTTTTTTCATGGCTTATGATAATAAGTTTGAAAATTAGTGTATCATGACTCTTCTGGTATGCTCTGCTGGCACGTTTTTGAGAGTTCTGGGCTAGTTTATAGCTTTATTTTATAGCTATGTTAATAATCTATAATAAATCGAGGAGTTCTAGCCCCTGAGATGAGAGTTCTAGCAGCTGGAAATTTTTTAACAACTTTTGGTGTGAAGTTTGAAAATTTATTGTTTATAACTATTTTTCTATGCTCTGCTGGGACTTCTTTGTGAGTTCTGGGCTAATTAATAGCTTTATTTTATAGCTTAGTTAATGAGCTATAAGAAATCGTAGAGTTCTAGGTTCTGAGATTTGAGTTCTAGCTGCTAGAATTTTTTTAAATTACTTATGATGACTAAATTTGAAAATTTATTGATTTTTTCATTTGACTTTTTTTAGGTTTATATGCCAGAACTATCATTATAAAGTATGAGGAACTATAGAACTGAGATACGTGCGTACAGAGAACTCTTTTTTTTTCGCTTTGCTCGAAAATGATCTGCTACCGGAAGTTAGCAGAGCATTATTTCAACTGCGATTTTTTTAGCAAAAACGCCAGAACTATCTTCAAAAAGTATCAGGAACTATAGAACTCTTCTGCATGCGAAGGGAACTCCTTTTTATTTTTGATCTGCTGGCATATGCTCTGCTAAGTTCACGGGCACGGGGTTGGGGGTCATTATTTACTTTGGCGGAAGTGCATATCCCATTAGTAGGGAGCGAGTGTAGGGTTAGCTTAATCAATGTGGTAGGCGGACTCAAAGGGGTTTCCTAGATTTATTAGATCTTTGTTATTTGCCCCTATTACAAAACAAGCCTATATAGATATAAAATATCGTAATAGAATCACTTTAAATTTTTTTATAAGGCTTATTTAAATAATCTGTTTGTGATTCATTGACCACTTAATTTCATCTCTCACATAATGGTCATGGTACCACAGTAGTCTTTAAAATTCAGAAGTTTAGATACATATAATTTGTGTAGTACGACGTCGTATGTGTAGGAGGACCCTTAGAACAATACAGAAATTCTAAGAACGGGATAGTAATTGTCCATTTATAACATCCGAATTGATTACGATTTTTAAAAATCCAGTGCGAGCTTTTTGATTTCCCGGACCAAAAGAAGCCTTTGTGCTTCCCCTGGACGCAAGCTGTCTCTGTAGCTTCCAAATTTCATCAGAATTGATTAAAGGGATGGGCCCTGAAAAGCTAGCAGACCCACAGATAGACAGACAGACAAACATACAGGCATATACACTTTCGCATCTATAATGTGTGGATGGATAACATAGATTCGCTCTATGAACTATGCAAAATCATGATAAATCAATTAAACGGAGTAGTGCCTAGTAATATAAAGTTTGTTACAATCTTACAAATATTTATGGTTCTTTAGCACATAGTGTGACAACGCTTTCTTGTAGTTTTTTTAGGGTTCCGTACCTCAAAAGGAAAAACGGAACCCTTATAGGATCACTTTGTTGTCTGTCTGTACCTAAGTCTTCTGCTTGTCCGTCCGTCCGTCCGTCCGTCCATCCATCCGTCCGTCGTGTCTTTCAAAAAAACCTATCATGAAATTTGGCAGGTCGATAGATCTTATAGCACAAGTACATCATTACATCATGGTTACATCATTAAAAAAAATTAAAACGTGTTTCAATTTTCAAAGTAAGATAAACTATACCAAGTGAGGTATCATATTATGAAAGGGCTTTACCTGTACATTCTAAAACAGATTTTTATTTATTTTTATGCACAATAGTTTTTGATTTATCGTGCAAAATGTTGGAAAAAATCCAAGAGTACGGAACCCTCGGTGCGCGAGTCCGACTCGCACTTGGCCGGTTTTTTATAAATAAAGCATTGCAAAAGACACAAGAGAGATGTGTCCCACTGTTATCGCTGTTTGTCACTAAACAGTAATCCCATGCCATAAATCGCCTCTCGGATGCCACTTAAAATATGTATCGAGATCCCGTTATTAGGAGAAGAAGACTTTGATGTGATAAAAAGAAAAGATTTTTTCAGGAGAGAACAGCAGTGTTAACATTCCACACGATGTTTGTGGCCATTTTCATCACTAACGAGACGATTCCCGGAAGCTATAATACTTTGTTACGTTCTGAAATT
Organism: Maniola jurtina; assembly: GCF_905333055.1. Classification (NCBI taxonomy): domain Eukaryota; kingdom Metazoa; phylum Arthropoda; class Insecta; order Lepidoptera; family Nymphalidae; genus Maniola; species Maniola jurtina. The sequence goes on along the minus strand of NC_060040.1, from coordinate 5,250,376 downwards.
GGGTTGTTGTATTTGATATTAAATTATGAAGGCGTACCTAATTAGAACGTTGACTTTTTAGCACTATTATAATACTAGCCTGCGACTTTGTCCGCGTGGGTTAAATTTTTGAAAAATTCCGTGGGAACTCTGCTCTTCCGAAATTAAAAGTTGCCTATGACAATTTCCGGGATGAAAGCTACCTCTGTACCAGATTTCATATAAATCAGTTAAACGGGTGTGCCTTTAAGAATCCCGTGGGAACTCTTTGATTTTCCGAGGTAAAAAGTAGCTTATATCCGTCCCCGGGATGTAAGCTAACTCTATACCCAATTAGAGATATGATGATATCTATAGACTTAACACAAGCTGAATACATACACAAGCGTAAATTAAAAATCCATAACACCCCCGACAAGTGAAGGTTACAGTAACTAGAAAAGAACTGATAACTTTCAAACGGCTGAACCGATTTTCTTGGATTATAGCTAAGAACACTCTCGATTAAGCTACCTTTCAAACAAAAAGAAAACTAAATTAAAATCAGTTCATTAGTTTAGGAGCTACGATGCTACAGACAGGCACACAGATACACACGTCAAACTTATAACACCCCTTTTTTTGGGTCGGGGGTTAAAAATAAAAATAACGATACTAAATAAAACAATAATATTTTATTAAATCTGATACAGCTATTCATTTAGCAATAGTTTTGCATTGCATGCTTCATTTGCACTTTGTAGTTCGAATATTGTACCCATTCACAGTTCTGTGATTGAAACCGGTCCTGGTTTCGATTGTTACCTAAAACTCACTCGCATATCGAATTTAATCGTCCAAAGCGCCAGTGCGAATAATAGCCACGACAAATTTTCCGTTCCGCCGAGCATTTTCCTATGAATGCACCTCCACAATCGATGCTATTGCCAACAAAATTGAGCGCTATTAAGTGACGTTCTAAATATAGGGATCCACGCGTTGATTTCCAGTAGGGTTGGGTTTCACCCGTAACTTTGATCACGACATCTGAAAAAAAAGAACATTAATGTTAGTTTCATAAAAGAAGTATCATAATAAGCAGAAAATAAGTCTGGCCATTCAACGAGGTCACGCAGCCAGCGTTCCTGGTACCCTACCCTGCCTCGTTGCAGTGGTTTGGTTGACATTTTTGTTTTGTAATTTTTATATTTAAGTTTGTATAGTATTTATAAATAAAGACTCATATTTAAGGTACAAAATTTAAAAAAAGCAATGGATTGCTGGATATTCACAAAAAGATTTCAAATATTTGAGTTCTCCTTAAATGTTGAAATTGTTTTAGGTAATAATCAAGAAAAGCGCCATATTCAATGTTTCGCCTCCCTTGAATTCTAAATAAGTAGGAGTTACAAAAAAAAACATAGAGATTATTTATCAAAATCATCTAAACACAGACTGCGCATGTATGGTAGACTAGTAGGTAATATTGCTCTTTCCGTGAATACCGTGCAATAATAGTGTGATCCCGCGTTTGCGCTTTGCGACATTCTCCATCCAATATAGGGTTTGATGCCTGCGGCAAAAAGGCTGTCATGAAAACTTGGGCGCGTTTGGAACCCTCATCACCATTACATTATTGTTTGACTATCAGAAAGTGTACAATAGTACCCAATTTTTTTTTTTTTTTTTTTTTTTTTTTTTTTTTTTTTATTGAAAATATTACAATAAAACTTAAAGCTAGCCTTATCTAATTACTATACAAATCATGCCCGCGTGGAATGGTGCCAAGAATACTGGCTGCATTTCCGCGTTGGACAGCCAGGCTGATCCGTTGCGCAAAAAATGAGCCAGCCCTTCTGTCACCCGATGAGGCTATTAAACGCGGTGAAATGTCTCGTAAAAATTTCTTTGCACTAAGACTCCATGGCCCCAGGGTCTCCACGGCAAACGGAACAAAAATGTAACTCTCAATAAGAGAGGCATACTTGCGCCGCTTGCCGTTTTCAGCCATTTCTGCTGCGGCTCCCGGTCTTGATACTGTCTCCCTGATATGACACGGGGCCAATGTGTCAACGCACGTTGCGTCCCACATTAGCGCCCGTCCCCGTTCCCAGGGAACCAGCGTCAATCCATCAGGTCTCTTGCCATCATCCCGACTAATCCCTGCCGGCTCAATGAGCGCAGGAACGTCTATGGTGGCAAGAGCCCTTTTGATCGTGTCGTTAAGAGAGCCATGCCTAAATAGCCTACCAGCGCTCCTTTGGCAAGAGAGTCCGTGGATTCCAAATTTATCAACCTCTTTTCCAATTTGAATTTGAATTGACTTTGACTTTGGCTAATGTTTCTCAATATTTGCGGGCCTTTGCGGCGTGAGTGAAAAGTGGGCATACAAATCTTTATACGTCAAACAGAAAATAAGTCTAGATAATTGAATAATTATCGTTCAAATCTACTGCTATCACAGACGGAGACGTACCTATAACCAGACGTTTGTATCACCCCTGAAACCGAGATAGCCAGTTGAGCTCAACCCTTTACACGTTCCGACTCCCTTTTAAACATATCCATGCAAATATAATCCCTACTTAAAGCATTTAAGACCGTAAATTCAACAGCACCGTGATCTTAAACAACGTTACGGTATAGACAAGTGATGAAGTGTAACTGTTACACATCTGCCTTTCGTCGATTGATTCGTAATGATGATTGCCGCGTGCGGTCGGAAGACATGTCCGCGGAAAGAAATGGCGTGTGGTACAGACTTTCTGCCTTTAATAATACGCCAACCGTATCGAGTTACGGATAACTTATTATTGACAGCATAATACCGGTATCAGATTCATCGGTCGGAAGAAACCTGGCATTTATCTCTGGTAGCGGGTAAAAAGCGGTTGGTTTAAAATTTTTGTAATTGGTACGTTCGACGTACCCTCCTGCATATTTCAAAGAGACTAGTCTCAAAGTGTTAGAGTGAAGGTTTATTTTGCAGCGACCTTTATTGGAACGGCTTTTTAATGAAAAAGGGCTCCCGAAATGCTTCTTTAACATGATATCGTAATGTTGAGGACTTTGGTTTAAATTAGGTAATCACTTATGCCAAAAGTGTACCTAAGCATCAATTCACAGTGATTATGATAATGTACGAGTAAAAACATACTGAAAATTTTAATTGTGATTTAGAAAACTTGAAAATCCATCCATACTAATATTATAAACGCCAAAGTGTGTCTGTCTGTCTGTCTGTCTGCTACCTTTTCACGGCACAACAGTTTAACCGATTCTGACGGTACAGGGTTAGCTTATATCCCGGGGACGGACATAGGCTATTTTTTATCCCGGAAAGTCAAAGAATTCCCACGGGATTTCCAAAAGCCCATCCGCTTAACCGATTTGTATGAAATTTGGTACCGAGGTAGCTTGCGTCACTGTAGTTGACGTAGGCAACTTTTTATTCCGGAAAATCAAACAGTTCCCACGGGATCTTTTAAAACCTAAATCCACGCGGACGAAGTCGCGGGCATCCTCTAGTAATATATAAAGCGAGCAGCGGGGTCTTCTCCGTTTGACCTAGGTTAAGACTCGGGGCATGGCCTCCTTCTCCGGTAATGTTCATTAAACAGTTTTCGGCTAAAGCCTGCCAAGGCCAAGGACCTCGAGGTCTAGGTTGGGTATTGGGTCCAGGGCCTCCATACCGTGAGCGATGGGCTCACCGTCAAGCACAGGGATACTGTCAAGTCTTTGCGTCGTTCTCGTCGTTGCCATCTTCATCAGCAAGTTGCGCCGGTGTGGGTGATTACAGAAGCTAAAGCTAAGCTTGTGCATTGCAAGGCATACGGATGGTGCATATCGTATGTTGCATGTTGCACCATACAGATTTGTCTGTTTCAGTGGATTATTATAGCAAATCAAGCTTTTGGTTCCTTACTTCCTTGAAAGACTCTGCGCGCAAAGTATCAACACGTACGCGCGCATTCTACTGTTGAACTGATTCCGTTGCGTCGAGTCGCTGTCGTGATCATCGCGTTTTGTATGTACTTCAGGCTTTAAGCTGTCATCATTCATAGTTAAAAAGCCGTATGAATAAAAGAAATTCTCTTATATTAAACCCTCTTTGCGCGCAATGTATCATTGGAAATCGAATAGCGAGGCGAACGGCGAAATCGCTTTAAACATTGCGCAGTTAAATCAATTTTTCAATTCTTTCCCATTTCGTTTTTAAATCTCTGCCGATTTATAGAATGTGTGCCACATACACGATTTTTTACCGGCGCGGTATAAATGGCAGGTTATTTTGAAATAAATTAAACTCATGTATTAAATCTAAAATGGTTTCGACTTTGTATATTATTAACTGTGTTTTGTTTCTTTTTATGGGCTACTTTGATTTGCATGACTTTATTTTTAACCCTTGACCCAAAAAGAGGGGTGTTATAAGTTTGACGTGTGTATCTGTGTATCTCTCTGTGGCATCATAGCTCCTAAACTAATGAACCGATTTTTTTTTTGTTTTTTTTTTTTTTTTTTTGTTTAAAACGTGGCTTGATCGAGAGTGTTCTTAGCTATAATCCAAGAAATCAGTTCAGCCGTCTGAAAGTTATCAGCTCCTTTCTAGTTAGTTACTGTAACCTTCACTTGTCGGGGGTGTTATAAATTTTTAATTTACACTTGTCTATTCGTCATTTCACTACAGAACATGGGTCTCGTCTCAGAATGAGAAGGGTTTTGATTATCGTCTACCACGCTGGCCAAGTGCGGATTGGCAGACTTCAGACAATTTTTGAGAATATTGTGGAGAACTCTTAGGCATGCAGATTTCCTCACTACGTGGTGTTTTCCTCCACCATTAATGGTTCTGCGAAGCATTTTTTTACAAAAAGTATCTGAAATTTTCCACGTTTTTTGCGATAGCTCAAAAACTATTTCTTGCATCTAATGACTTTTTATTTAGATACCTTAAAGAACCCAGAGCCTTGTTATAGGCCAAAATAAGCACAACTCCAACAGTAAAGTCGTCAAACTAATTAAACAGTAAAGCATACGCCCGTTGAACAAACCGATTTATTTCTTACATTAATCGAGAAACCTAACGTGCGACGCAATCAAATAGTGAAACACAAGCCAAGGCTGCACGTGTTATCAATCACGCGCCGGCGCTTTTGAGCGTTTATGAGAGACAGACAGACAGTCGTAAAATACTTGATGAGCCTGATTGGATCCACGTTTGGGGAATAATCCATGCGTTCACGAGTTTGCTTTTAATTAAAGGAAATGTGTGAAGATGTGATCGTAATTCCTAGTAAATAGAGTTATGTCTTATGAGCCGAGTGTTAGTTATAGATTCTGTTTATGGTTGCCACGCCCTAGAAGTAAAAACTTTTAAAGTGATGAGTAAGTTTAAAGTGATTGAATCTTTAACTATTGCAAGTGATGATTTGTCCAGGCTGTATGAGATTTGATCATGTACCGTATACTTAGGTATTAATGGACGTTCTGATCAATATTTGGTGCTCTCTTTTACCCCAATATTAAATATTATTTTGAGTATGATGGAGTCAAACTATTTTAATTTGTTTTATATCCAATTTTTGTTTTATTACAAACTTGAGAGTGCTACCTAGTTACGATGAAAAGGGTTATATTTATCTTGTTTTTAGGGTTCCTTACCTCATCAAGAAAAACGGAACCCTTATAGGATTTGTGTGAGGAAGGAAGTGAGGAGGATCACTTTGTTGTCTGTCTGTCTGTCTGTCCGTCCGTCCCTCGTGTCTGTCAAGAAAACCTATAGGGTACTTCCCGTTGACCTAGAATCATGAAATTTGGTAGGTAGGTATTATAGCACAAGTAAAGGAATAAATCTGAAAACCATGAATTTGCGTTTACATAATTAAAAAAAAATTAAATTTCAATTTTCAAAGTAAGATAAAGTTTATACAAAGTAGGGTTATTATATGAAGAGGCTTTATACCTGTATATTCCAAAACAGATTTTTAATTATTTTTATGCATAATAGTTTTTGATTTATCGTATCGTATCGTAGTCAATATGTCGAAAAAAATACCCGAGTATGGAACCCTCGGTGTGCGAATCCGATTCGCACTTGCCCGGTTATTTTCTTTCTATAATATGTACGTATATTGTGTAAGTTTAACGTAAATAAATATCACTGTTTAATTCTTTTGTATAAACTCCTTTCATTCCATATTCCGTGTATAAATAGAGTTGTTTAGATCCAATTTTCCTGTTGCAAGCCTAGCAAAGCAAATAGCATTAAATCTTTACGTCGGGCACGGCAGGTGATTCTCAACATAAGGCCTCAGAAAGGCTCACCAAATATTTACAAGTGCCTCGAGTGGCTTAAAACAAATTCTCCAATAATCTTGCCTCGACTTCTACTTGCTATTGTTTACACTGAATTTCAACGCTACCTGCCCTTTTTGGGGTTACGTATGCCTTATTAAAAATGACTGTTACTAGCTGTGCCCGCGACTTCATCCGCGTGGATTAGGTTTTTTAACCCCCGACGACCCAAAAAGAGGGGTGTTATAAGTTTGACGTGTGTATCTGTGTGTGGCATCGTAGCTCCTAAACGAATTAACCGATTTTAATTTATTTTTTTTTGTTTGAAAGCTGGCTTGATCGAAGAAAATCGGTTCAGCCGTTTGAAAGTTATCAGCTCTTTTCTAGTTTTCCTGTGAAGGTTTTGAATCAGGGTTTTTTTAAATTTTGAGTTGTCTTCCTTTAAAAAATACTGAACTCAGTTGTTTGTATGTAGACGGAATACATTCGATCAATTTTTGTATTTTTGCTGAACGCCACTCCATTCGTGTTTGATTTTGCTAAACATAAAGCGTTCGCAAACATTTAAGTCTCGTATCGAGTTACGGAGCTTCTTTTGTTCGCAGCTAACGTTGTACGGATTTTTGGAAACAAAATAGATCAAACAAATATGTACATGTGAGTGTATTTTGTTACAGTTTTACAAATTCGGTAGAATATTGTTGACAATAATTTGAATACCTACAAGTTACTCTTTATATAATTTGATATAGGTATATACCTATTTAGTAAACTATACCCAGGCAAATAAAAGTAAATTGGGTACAGATATTCTGTAACATTTAAAAAGGAAAGCGTGTTCCCGAAATCAATCTGGTTTTTTAGAGATGACTGTGATTGTACAAGCCACATTAGTACCACATAGTCTGAATTTCGAAAACCAATTAAGTAACTGGGTGAAATAAACGAGTAGGTAGGTACCTATTTAAGAATAAATCTAGGTCAAACCAGATTTGAAATGGCTGTTAACATAAACATGGAAATAATATTATTTATTAATGTTTAAAGCAAACAAAATTATTCTCACTTTTTTCCGAAACCCTTATGATGACTTTGACAGCACCTCCGTCGAGTGTTTACATCGTCGCCGAAGAGTCATTAGTCGTCGCTACAAATGCGTCTGCGCATCTGGTGAACGAATACAAAAATTTAAACAAACTTAAACGTTAACTCTAAATTATTTAGTGCAACCTTTTTACTAAAGAACTTAAGGTTAAAATTTGAGAGACAAATGTTTTGGTATTGGTTATGCTTGTATGGTTTTTTCAGTATTGGAAATGATTGAATTACGAAGCAGTTTACGACATGCGTATTTTTACGGTGAATGTAACGAAAGTCGTATTATTAGGGTTTTGATTGAAAAGTTTATTTTAGTCATTTCGTGGGGAGTAAAGTTGCCTCATGCTGTGAAAGTAATGTAATGCTCAACACAACAAAATGGGACTATGGAATGGAAACTTTTCCGTACCTATCTATAAGTACTTAAGAGGATCTTTGTCAACGATCCTCCGTCGATTTCCTACGTATGATATTATTGTTCTCATCTCTATCTGCCCTGGTTCGTGCATTCTCGGTTCCTAGATCGGTACATTTGTGATATCCAATTCAAATTGCTGTGATTGGCTGAATTTACCATGTTCTTGCTGCGACAGTGAGTTTGAGCCACTAGCGGAACAATGTTAGCCGGTCAGAAATGATTGCAATTAGTCAACCTGTTTGACGTCCGTGTTCTGTTTTCGATTACATAAAAGAAAATATTGTTGTTGCAATCATCAATTTTAGCAAGTAGTGAAAGAGAGTCGGCCAATCAGAGGTCACAACTACCGTCACACTTTCTGTCACACTATGGCAGTAGGCATACCGAGTAATGAAAACAATTTTTCATTCTGTCTAGGTCTAGTCTAGGGTTGCCACCTGCCTCTTTTTGATTTACAGGCTACCACCATCAAAAATACGGGGTTTAGATTTGAAGAAATTAGAAAATTTGAAGTATTTGAAGAAATAATAGGCGGTGGTTCTCTCTGAAATGCATGGAAAGCCTATTTAGATATTTCGGTTTATTTGTAAGTTTTGTATTTTTTCTCTGTATGTTGCCGTGTCTTGATTGGTGAACTGTGTTTGCAATGTGGTTTTAAATAAAAGATTTATTAATTATTTAAATAGCTTTTAAAAACTCTTAGTTTTGTAAAGCAAAATGTTATACATTTCATGCATACAATCTTTTCATTTTAACTTAAAATTACATTTAATTTGTAATTCCACCTTCACAGTATCAATACTATGGCCGTAGCCAGGAATCGATTTCGGGAGAGGTTTTATCAGGGCCGGAACTGAATCATGTCATGAGGAAAAAAACATTCGCTCAACTTTATGGGCTAATTACCTGGTTAGTGGAATTTCGCCTTTCAATTTGACAGTGAGATAAAATACAACAATAAAAAAGCGCGAGCGCAGTGAGCGTAAGTGTTTTTGGTTCAATACAGAAAGAATTAAAGTGAAAGGGAAACGAGTTTAGCCATAGCAAGATTTTATTTTTAAAGCTCCCTATCCATACTAATATTACGAATACGACAGTATATCTATTTGCCTATCTATTTGTTACCCTTTCACGGCCCATCTTCTTTACCAAAATTTTGGTACTTACTATTCAGAGGTAACTTGCATCCCAGACATAAGCTTTTTAGTCCGGAAAATCCCCCACGGAATTTTTAAAACTCTAAATTCATGTAAACGAAATTGCGGGGCTTACACCAAGTAATACAAATTCAAAGCGCGAGTGAAGTGAGCGCGAAATGTTTGATATATTTCCAAAAAAAAATTGGTAAGCAAATGCAAGAAATAGTGTAAGTATTATTTTAGGCTTAGGTTTTTGACGGCTTCCCAGGCGCAGTCGCCATTTCTAAATTTCTGGTCTGGTGGGAGGCTTCGGTCATGGCTAGTTATATGGTAAGTATGGCCCTAACGACCGAAAAATTAAACTGCATCATCACTTACCACTAGAAAAGATTAAAGTCACGGGCTAACTTGTATAAAAAAAGGCTAACATCCTCAAACCAAGCCCCGCCGCCTTGGCTACGACCATGATCAATATCGAGTGGGTTTCGGGTATTTTTTTCGACATTTTACACGAGAAATCAAAAACTGTTATGCATTAAAAAAATTATGCATAAAAATAAATAAAAATCTGTTTTAGAATGAACAGGTAAAGCCCTTTCATATGATAACCCACTTGATATATGTAGTTATCTTACTTTGAAAATTGAAAATACTAATATTTGTTCATGAACACATGACAGACGGATAGAAGGACAGATGGACAGACGGACAGACGGAAAGACAGACAGACTGATAGACAACGAAGTGATCCTATAAGAGTTCTTTTTGCTTTTGAGTTACGGAACCCTAAAAATATTTAGTTTTATTTGCCCCGTATTTTATTTTCATAATTACCGGTTTCTCTATCCTGAAATACGGGGTAACCAGTAAAATACGGGGCCTCTGGCAACCCTATTCGGAAAACACTGTCACATTCAAGTTAATGTCAAATATTTTGTTTTCAATTACAGAAAGCTGCATCAATCATTATTACAATATTTTCTTTGTTGTGATTGGCTGAATTTTTGAGTTTCAGCCAATAAACCGACTGTTTGCCAATTAAACGTCATAACAATATAAATGCCAGAAAGTTTAACCAAATAAAACAAACTTAACGAGAACTTAGTGAGAATGCAAACGGCACACAATTTATAATACATATTATGTTAGTCGTATATAATAGATATTATAGTAGTCATTCACTTTGGTGTAGTATAATAGTCAGATTGTCATCAGTAAAATTGATATTGGTTGATGTATCGTAAATTATTGTTTCGGTGACAAATATTTTTATTTTCTATTTATCTTTGAACAGAATGGAATAGAATGAAATGGAATGGAATACAATGATAAATTTTTATTCCTGTAAACTTTTAGGTAAACTTCAAAGTGTTTTTGAATGGTCAGAAAAATTTACCACTGGTTCGGAATGCCGTTCCTAAGTTTTCTAGGATTTCGTACCTTAAAACGAAAAACGGAACTCTTATAGGATCACTTTGTTGTCTATCTGTCTGTCTGTCGTGTGTGTCACGAAAACCTCTAGGGTACTTCCCGTTGACTCAAAACCATGAAATTTGGCAGGTAACCTAACTGCGTAATTTTGAGTAGTTTTTTGCGACATTGTTCAATAAAAAATTTGGATTCCAACTCCTCAATCCTGATGTTGCAGGAGACCTGACTACTAAAGCTAATGTCGATTATTAATTGATATTGAAGGTATCTATACCAAGTAAATACTTTGTCGTTGACCTCAACCCTGATGCTGTAAGAAATTGCATTCCTAAATCCTGGTGATCCCTCGGGATTTGAAAAGGATCATCCGTTTAAATGTTTTTACGTGATACAGAAACAAGTTGCATCCCGGGGACGGGCTATTACGGAGAGGCAACTTTTGTTCTGGGAAATGAAAGGATCGGGATTTTTAATAACCTAAATCCACGCGAGCGAAGCTGCGGGCATTAGCTAGTTATAAATATATTTAGAAGCTACTATAAGATAATAGATAAGGTACTTATTTCCTTATATTTTTATTGTATGGCAGCGCGCGGTTTTAAATTATAAATTGCACATCCTGTCCTTTTCTGTAATACATTTTTTTCTCAATATCTACCGCTTTATCTCATAGGAAGAGTCCGTAAGACATAATACAGTGAAAATAGGCAAAATATACAATTTTTGCAGTTTCCACGTCAGTACCTGTCGAATTTTTCTAACAGTGTAAGCAGCAGAGCTGAGTTTACCATCAAGTGTTGATATGTGGGTGTTCCATAGAAGCTTTGCATCTAACATTATACCGAGAAACACGGGGTTCTCCTTTATTTTCAACATATGATTATTTATCAATGAATTTATGTCATTTAAGGTCCTGGTATTGGGCAGTGTGAATTCAACACACTTAGATTTCTTTGCATTTGGAAGTAAATTGTTAGCAATAAATCAGAGAGTGACCTGTGATATGGCATTACATATAGTATACATTGTCAAAAATTATAATATTAAAGCTGTGCGTATTGCGTGAGGAATAGGTTGCAAGAGAGTTGCAACTTGCAGGGTTTGATGCATGCGCTATTGCCAGCAAACATGAGACATATTTTTATCTACAGGCAACGTCTGAGTAGGTAACGCATACGTCTAACGCAAGTTAAAATGTACCAGTGTATTTAGTTAGACCTATCGACAAGTTTGGAGTTGGGTGCAGTCTAAATGTGGCCCGTGTGCTTAGACTGTCAGTTTCTGTCAGTTTCACGTGTCGTCCCCCGCACTTCACCACCCCGCTTGCACAAATCGAGACAGCACGAAATTTTCAAGATTTCTGGGTGTAATTTCTGGTTTTCGTAGTTCCCACATAATTATAACAATATAAAATAAATAACGATAATTTTTTTACTACATAATATTCATTAAATTTTCTAGGTCTGTGGTTTTTCCAAATTTCATTAAATTGCTTCGTTGTCTAGAAAAACGAGCACAAAGTTGGGCCTTTTTTTAAAGAAAAATACAAATCTTTGAGCCCCTGTAATTTTAAAACTACATATTTTTAGAAAAATCTAAAACACCACAGACACAGATATTTGTTTCTAAACTATGTCTGCAAAATTTCATGGACTTTGGTTGCTTAATATTCAAATGAAATGGGAACTACGATTGTATGGAGTAAGTGACGGAGACAGCCCTGTTAAGTCAAAGATTAAAGTACACTATTGCGCGGGAGTTCAATTACTTTTATACATGTCATAATATTATTGAAAGTATATCAAATCTTTGAAAAGAGCAACCACCGAGTTTCTTGCTGGTTCTTCTCGGTAGGAAAGGCCTTCCGAACTAGTGTTAGATGCATTTGGCGATTCATAAATACTTGTAAAAGTTTAATTGAATAAAAAAAATGTTTATTTTATTTTATTTCATATTAGAGAGGTATCTATTACCTATCTAGATAATTCAATTTGATTCTAAAACTAGAAAACAGGAATATTCAAAGACAAAAGACGTCTAATTATTATCTTATTAATGTTTGTACCTGTATGATAATGTAGTTTTTGCTTTTATATTATATCTACGCTGGTACAAAGAATAACAGTTTCCAACACCAAGAGCTGCCAGTGCGGTAATGCCAATCTTGCGCCATTTCCAAGGACTTGCAAGTTTTTACAAGCTTAGTGGAAATCGAATACCTAAAGCTTTTAAATTATTATTGGATGTTTCATTGTTTGCTACCCACGTATGCTTTTCTCACATCATGATCTTATGACCTATCCCAGGTTTGGTGTCCATGCCAAAACAAAGTTATTGAGAATTTTTGTGTTATTAGTAGTAATAATAGGTAAAACTAATCCTTGAAAACTCTGATTAGGCCTTAATTTCAATTAATAAAATATGCTATGATTTTCTAACCTACATTTCACAATTTATTTATACCTTTATTCCCACAAAAGCGTTAAAAGAGACTAAAAGACGATAATAAAATCACAACTCGCTCGCAGAGACAAAGAGCGGGCCGACGCGACGCGAGAAGTATCAAACCCATTGATATACAAAAACCAAATAGATACACACAACACCCTAAAAAATTTAGAATATGACACTAACCTATATTTGTACATTTCAAAATTGTTATGAAAATATTTGCTTAGCTTCGTGTAAACGCAAATATATAGTTGTTTCACACCTGTTTTATCATCAATTGTGTGTTGTGTGCCTGTAGTTTTCTAAATAAGTAAAACGCGCCACAATTCTGTATTTCGATAGATGTAGGATTTGAAAATATTTTTGAACCAAGTTTTTAAGCACACTGCTGCAAGTGATAGTTAATTGTTCACAACGCACAATATAGCTCTGAAAAGTTAGATGTGCGTGGCCGGGATCGTATCCCTGACCTTTTGAATAGAAGGCTGACGACTTAACCACTAAGCTATCACCGCTATATTTTTGTTTATATTTTCTACAAACTTTATACGTAGATCCTACATACTTCTTGGCTGTTATTATAATGTAAATTACGGGTTACCACGATTAATATGATGATATTAAATTATCGATATTTCGACCCAGTTGCACGAGTTCTCGGATTTTTGTATATCAATAGAGAAACGTAATAAATAATTCCTGCGACAAATGAGGTCATATGTTTCTCCTTTACGTTTTTTCCGTAACTTCCCGCGGGATCATGTGTCGTCTATTTCCGTTGGCATCGAGCGATTTGCTCCTTCAAATTAGAATGTTCGCTGTTTAGTATTATGCCTTTGGGGGTCATTAAAAGGCAGATGTGTTGACGCCCATGTGGAATGGATAAGAGAAAAAAATATATATATTGTTTGTATTTTGTATTGACTATAACATCTTCTTAATCTAAATATATAAATGGAAAAGGTGTTTGACTGACTGACTGATTGATTGATCTGTCAATGTGCAAATCATACCATTGGACCCACACGGGCTGAAATTTGGCCTACAGATAACTATTATGACGCGGACGTGAGCTTCCCCTACGGAAGGATTTTTGAAAATTGTACATTGGATATAATTTTTTTATCTCATCTCATCACTACGCATAGGTACCATTTGTTGGTGTATTGGTTTGTTCTTCAATCAAGTCACAACAGAGCAAACGGATTTACGTGATTTTTTGCATGTATATTAGTTAAAGACCTAGAAAGTGACATGGGCTACTTTTTATCCAGAAAAATCAAAAAGTTTCCACGGGATTTTTAAAAAATCGAAATCCACGCAGGCAAAGTCTAGGGCAATAGCTAGTAATAAATATGATGAGATAAAATTAATAAAGGTTAACAATTTAATTTTTAAAAGTCAATAAATGGCAGCTTTATAATATAGAAAGAGATTTTTTACAGAGATCAATTGAAAGAAAATGGTTCTTTCTTCGGGCCGTAATGAAGTTGTAAGTCTTGTAAGAGACAAGAATTTCACAATCCTTTGCTACATTTTAAAGACATTTCTTTGTATTGCAATTCGATGTCTGCAGTAATAGATAAGTAAGTGATCTTGAGCAATTTAGCTCGAGAGCCCGTGAAAAATTTTGAGGCTTTGATTAATAAATATACATCTGTGATAATATGTTTTCTGGTCCTTCGATATTTTTAAGATATATGTATTTTTTTAAGATTGATTAATAATATACTTAATAGGACATAATTATTTAGGAATTTCCATAACATTTTTTTTATATACGTGCCATTTTATTTATATTTAATTAGTTTGCAGCGCCCTGACGGGGCTTCATGTTGTAATGTTATATTTTTTTTATTATGATGTAAGACATGAATGCTAATAAATAAAGAATAAAGAATAAAATTTGTAATTTTTAGTTAATCAGAACCACAAAACACACTTCCTTTGTTACATAGTCAGAATTTTTATTTAATCAATTATTGCGTTTATTTGTGAATTTTTCTTACAGACTGCAATAGTTTTTTTTTAAATATTAACTTGTTTTTTTTTTCTGTTTAGTAAATTTTAGCTTTAGTGCTTTTGTGTTACTTATTTACGGTAAACTCGACCTGCAGGTTCTTGAGTTATCAAGTTTTGAGATTTTAAATGCATTTTTTTTTTCATAAAAGTTTAGTAACTGAAATGGAAATATCTTACTAATTTTTTTATACACACAAGCGCTTTACGAAAGTATGCCTAATAAAAAGCAACGATGAAGAAAAGCAATGCCTTTTTACTCATGCCTTAAAAATTGTCATTCAAGTTGTACTTACGTATAAAAACCTGAAAGATACTTTAAGTAGTCTGTAGATGTAATATGTTAAGTATTCTCTGGTACCACCTATAAGTCAAGAGGTCTAGTTTACCATACTCAGGCATCACACCACTGTACTAACTTTATGATAGATCAAATACGTCCTCAAAATTTTCTACGGACTCTAGAGCTATTTCACATTTTCATTGTTTAAGTACACTATTCGGTATCTTTCAAGAAATTCATACGCTCTTTACGTATGAAATAAAATGTTTCAACAACTATGAGTCATATTGACGCACGATTAACTTTATTTACTCGTGAACGCATTTATGTTTCTTTGTAAGAGATACTTTACGACTCCCCTCTTATTTCATCTATTTGTACATAAATAGATATTGTAATAATGTAGTTATGACTTTGTTTTCGTAATCTATTTTAAAATCAATACATACCTTGATAAATGATAAATGATAAATTTATTGAGCAAAACATAAACACATAAACACATCAACACATAAATTTAAATACTGTTGAACAATGTATTGAGTCTAGGTTATTATACAGTTAGGTACTTAACAAATTTTTTAATGACAAAGTATTTATAACCATAATCGTTTATTTATAGTATACTTAGTATACCTAGACAGACAGATTTCAAACAATCAAAATACTTAACTACTTATAAAACTACTACATTTATTTTCTGAAATTAGCGGTTTAAGTATTGCAATTTCAATTAAATTCAGTCCTTTAATTCAATTCCAGTTTTTTTTTGTGATGTCACTAATCCTGACACAATGCCTGCACAAAACAGCTAGGCTGGTTTTTTCGTTAAAGAATAAGCCAGTCCTAGCTCCAGCAGAGTCAAGTGAAATATCGCGTAAGAACTTTTGCATTGACTTCATGACCTGAGTCTACACTCTACACACATGATTCATTGCGAAGAAAAATTTTTGTCCAGAAAAAATCTTGATGTCCAGTGCCATACTAATTTTGATAGCTTCATAGAATACCTACCTACGATTTCTTTTTGAACTTTGAAGTCTCCACAGAGGACAGTATAAATAAGATTTTGATTAATCAAGCTTTTTAAGAGGGGTCTCTCCGTCACTCGCTCCATACAAACGTAGTTCCTAAACGTAGATATTAGTTTCTAGAATATGTCTCCAAAATTTCATGGACTTGGTTGCTTAATATTCAAATGAAATTGGAACTACGATTGTATAGAGTAAGTGACGGAGAGAGCCCTGTTAATCTATTCACAAGTTCGCGATTCCTCAATGAGTTCCTGTTGAAATCTCAACAAACCTTTAACGTACATTTACCACGACTTACGGAACACTTGTTGCCGACCTGTTTATTACGCTAAACCGAGCAAATCCTCGTAAAACGCTCCCAAGGTGAAGTTTGATTGTTCTGAACAAGCGGCTTGCGATGGGCTATTTGTTGTAATGCGGTTATGAGGCCGTCTTGCTTATAACGTGATTTAAATAGGTCAAACCAAGGATAATAATAAATAGCTGTATTCAATAAATTGAAAGATGAGTTTGTCTGTATATCGAAACTGAAAACATTTACAATAGTCAAGATTCGAGTCTTTATACATGCTTTATACATACATCGTACTTATTCACTATTGTGCTTACTCCAGCTTATAAAGAAAACTCAAAAATTAATCTATGCTGCAAGGAGTCGAATGCAATAGTCAATGACTTAAATATTAGATGAGACATTTGAATCTACCTTTCATCATCTCCATTATCTTTAGTTGAATTCAGTCAAATGCGCTAAACTTATCTAGGTAATCGTAGGCATTTCGTAGAGGGCGCTAATAATTATACAACGTCCTCTTACCTTCTCATCAAGCCACTTCCCATTTCCTTAAGCTCAGTAGTCCAGGAGGATTATTAAAAAATCTTTCCAAGCAGCGATCACTATTAATAATCTATGATCAAACGCACTAAAAAGTGCTGCACAGACTATACCTGTAGGATTTTAAATGTAGATTTCTATGTACGTGTAAGAGGTTTAAGCTTAATTGAATAAATTATTGCAGATGTGCAATCAGTTTCAACAAAATAACGACGGGCCTGATTAAACTAAAATTTTATTTCAAGCGAAATAACGGGTGTCTCTTAGTATACCAAAATATTAACCAAGATAAACAACCGTTCATTTGTAAAGTAGGTCTCGCCTCGTATTGTTACATTGTACCATTACTGTCTTCTTAGATGTGGTCTTAATTTTGAGTTATTATTCATTTGCTATGGAAACTCCGTGCCAGTGGCACATAACATCTTTAGTCGATGCTTCGTACATAAACAATAGCGTGTTTAAACAAAATGTTTCGTTAAATTATTTAAAGTTGTTTTTCTGACCAGCAAAATTATTTAAAAATGAGTTGCCTGTAGGTATTTAGTAACGTCATTGTAATTTCGAAGTATCTGATGTAATCAAATCGGACGTCATTTAAAAATATATCCTTAACAGCTAATAATAGTGAAGGAAAACATCGTGAAGAAACCTGCATACCTGAGAGTTCTCCTTAATAGTGTACCTACTCAGTGAGGCGGATTGACAGACCTGAAGTTCGCCAATCCGCTTCGCTAACCCTTCTGAACTGGCTAATATTCTTTCAAAAATGTAAAATTGATTACAAAGATAACAACAGATAAACAAAATAATAGAGTCACAATTATGCCAACATTATAAGCAGCAATAAATGAATCAACGTCCAAAATTTCAGTTGTAATAAAACGGAAGTGGCATGTTCCGTTACATAGTTGGCTTATGATTGATGTTCGCCGAATATCTCACATCACAACAAGTAATAACAAGTGTAACTTGACAGAATTACGAACCGCGCTGAGCGATATGTTTATTGTAATGTTCCTGTAGGCGTGATGGTGAATTTCAGTTACTGTGAATACACATTAAGGGCACAGACAAATGCAAAACGGAACGGCAGCTACGCGTATAGGCAACAGCGGGGCAAACACTTAACGAGTACTATACAAACCTTCTCCATGGAATATGACCGTAAAACAAAATAAAACTGTAAAGAAGTTTGGAAGTTATAAACAAGTAAATTTACATTCAGGCATTCACGCGCTTCGCAATGAGTACGCTTTTAAACCATATTATGTATTATATTCCCTTTTATAAATTAATAAAGGTTTATTCAGCAACACAGAAAAATATATATGAAAAATGTTAAAAACAACAAAATTTAAACTAAAACAACTCAGTTACTGCCATGCCACCTAAGGCAAAGTCAGGTGGCATTACGAATGCATACGACCTGACTGTGAAACAGAGTATCTGTAGAAAATATATAAAAAACGCACCGAATCGAGAACTTCCTCCTTTTTGGAAGTATGTTAAGTTAAAAGAGCAGAGTTGGAGAAATTGTCGTCACGCGTTGTGTCTGCCCAAGCCTTTAAAGTTGCTGAAATTAGACTGAATGGATATAGAGCCTTGAAATGAATGGTGCTTGTTCACTGAAATACTAGGAGCTACAAATTTTGATTGTGATAGTGTTTGTTAAGCAGTAAATAGAATTTAAAAAGTTTTAAAAATAAGTTTCAATACCTTTATTTTCACCATTGCTATTAATGATAATTATATATTATTATATGCCCAAATTACGTAATTTTTTTGTAATGTTAAGAAATATTGGGTCATTTTATTAATATTATTTTATAATAATAGCTCTAGACTATTCAATATTAATTAATAAATTAAAAATAAAATGTAGTTATTGCTTTTTTTGGTGCGCGAACTTAATCCACCTTTTTTTAAATACTAGGGGCTAGGGGCAAATCTTATAAAATAACCAAAGGAGCGAAAAGCTGCTCCGTTCAATAATTTAAAAGGCAAAGACATCGCATAAACCGCTCGAGTCACTTTAGTAGACGGCCAAAGTACTTGTGTATGAGCTTTTGGATTACGACGAACCGCCTTTACAACCGTTTTATGTGAGCGAATGTGATATTCAAATTGTTTTCTGGGGCAAATTGCGCGTGTTCAAATATTTATTTGTTTCTACTTCCAGGTAATTTTTTGCCGAGTATGTGTGTTTTACGGCTCACAGTTATGATCTTCAATAAACCAGCACTTCTATCTTCTATTATTTGTGGTCGTGAATTGGTAAAAGGTTTCATAATTTAACACATTATTTTGGTGGAATAATGACTGGAAAAATTGCCTGACATAAATCTTCCAGCTTAACTGTAGAAACTTAAGAGGGCTCTCTCCGTCACTCGTTTCCACTCGTTTCATACAATCGTAGTTCCAATTTCATTTGAATATTAAGCAACCAAAGTTCATGAAATTTTGCAGACATATTCTAGAAACTAATATCTGTGTCTGTGGTGTTTTAGATTTTTCTAAAAATATGTAGTTTTAAAATTACAGGGGCTCAAAGATTTGTATGAAAATTTTTAAGACCGCGTAACTATGAAACCGAATATTTTAACAGAAATCTGGAAAACCACAGACATAGATATTTGTTTGTAGAATATGTCTGCAAAATTTCATGGACTTTGGTTGCTTAATATTCAAATGAAACTGGAACTACGATTGTATGAAACGAGTGGAAACGAGTGACGGAGAGAGCCCTCTTAATATTCAAATGAAATTGAAACTAAGATTGTATGAAACGAGTGACGGAGAGAGCCCTGTTAAACCATATTATGTTATAGCTTTGGCAACAATGACTTTCTAAGTTTGGCAATGAAGTATCTTTATTAATTAAATTAATTTTTGAACTGCGAAAGAAAATAACAATAAGGTTAAGTGAATACAAGATGTTCTCAAAGGAGTGTGAAATATGCTAATCCTCACTTGGCCAGCGAGATATATCTACTACGATTAAATACCTTTCTCATTCTGAAACGAGACCCATCCTTAGTAGTGGGCCGACGAGCTATAGAACTGTAACGTGTTAAATTATTATTTAAAAAAAAGTTTTTTTCAATTTCAGGGGCAAGCTGCTGGACAAAGGAAATCAGGTCGTCCAGCTAACACCTGGAAAGCTGAAAGAACTGGGGCTGAAAATAGCGGATCTTTCGCGAGTTTTGGAACCACGCCTTGGCAAGGACAGATGATATTGAAAACTACTGCTACAATCCTACGTTCCCTGGAGGAATAACAGAACATAATAATCATAAATTCATTATTGACTAGTCAGCTATACTTTACTAACTCAATCATAGCATAATAGCCCACTACATCTAGGTGCAATGCTCCTAGAAAACATTTTGTTCTTGACTTCCATAAAATTATAGTTAACGCGACTTCGTCCGCTTGGATTTAGGTTTCCAAAGATCCCGTGGGAACAGTTTGATTTTCCGGGATAAAAAGTTACCTATGTTAATTAAGGGACACAAGCTACTTCGGTACCAAATTTCATACAAATCGGTTAAGCGGATGGGTTTCAGGAATCCCGTGGGAACTCTTTGATTTCCGGGATAAAAAGTAGCCTATGTCCGTACCCGGGATATAAGCTAACCCTGTACCAAATTTTGTCAGAATCGGTTAAACTGTTGGGCCGTGAAAAGGTAGCAGACAGACAGACAGACACACTTTCACATTTATAATATTAGTATGGATTAAGAACTATCCCGTCCCCTTCATCACAGTCGTCTGCTCATGATCATCTTTCCGTAATATTTATAGTTGTACTCAGTTTCTAATTACCGTCATAAGGTAGAACACCGTGTTTTACTGAAAGTCATATTTCACGGCCACCTAATTACTATATCTCTGGCAATGTATTCAGAATTTCAATTTACTACAAAATTACTTTGAAATTACTTCCCTATCGAATTAGTGACGTGGAACATCAGTCTCGCAAGAACGACAAAAACGATGTAAGCTGATGGGTTCACACTTTACATATTGTGGTGTATTAGATCGAAACAGACTACAAATTTCAGACGCCATGTAATAACGCCCCAATGTCTTCTTCTTTCTAGCTATGGATTTTGCTATGATCTACTTTCCTAGATCACTTTCCACTTTGCATGGTATATTACGATCTTCCTTCGAAGATGATTGGTATGTAGATACATCCAATTTTGCATTTCACCGTTTCTTCAGTTGGCATCGGTACCACTGACCAGTGACGGGCATGTTTAGGTACCCGTGGGCTATAACCAATATATTATTCTGAACATGACGCTGTATGTGGTTGAGCAGACGCATATAGAAAAAGTCCATACGCATTCACGTGCCATCGTGATGAATTATAAGTATGTCTCCAGCCTTAGTAAGTTCCACAATTATCAGGTCTAGTCCGATTAGATACACAGGCCTTTGTTGAAAAGTTATTTGAACTCAAAGGTATGAAGAAAAAAAAATTAATGATTGTATTAAAAATCAATTAACATGAATGTAATTTAAGTTTTTCCAAACTTGAGTAGTCTTAGTATGAGATTTAAGGTCTCGAAACGTTTATAAATTTCGAGTATCGATACACTATAACATCAAAGTAAAAATATCTTAAATCATTTGTTTTTTAATTAGGGTTTGTCCAATCTACAGCCAGCGCCCTACATGCGGAAGCTTTGTACAAAAATAAATATCGACAGGACTCAATACATGATATTGAAACATAAAACGTTAGGTCCATTTTTCTCTGACTTTATGGTTTTTGTATAATCGTAATATATTATCGTTGTCGAGATATCAAACAAGTAGTTTTAAGAGTACTGAGGAGACAGGATACAAACTATTTTACTTTTCCAGCTGAAATGACTGTTGAAATATAAAGACAGTGTAAAACAAGGAGCTCTCTATAGTTTTATGAGCACTTCGCTCTGGCAACAATCGAGGCGAGAATAAATAAAAAGAAAATATAAAAACCGACTGTATGTACCATTTAAAGTCGCTGGAGCTACAGAAATGATGAATATTACAACTGGCTGGATGGCCAAATGGCAAACTTGAAAACGGGAACCAGAATGTGTGGAATTTGGCTCGGTCTACGCGATTTTATATCTACGGTTTGTTTATTTTTTTATTGATACATAGTTTATGGTAGACCACTTCTCACGGGGTGGTGAATTATGATAGTGATGCAAATGGTTGTTGCTATAATAGCTGTTGTGCAGCTATTTCCCGGATTCATTTCAACATGGCTTCATAATAGAGTTCTGATACACCATAGTTTTTCATTTTGTTTAGTTTAGTTACTTAGATATTAAGTTAGATCTTGACTGCGTCTCGTCTCATTGTGAATAATGATATAGTATAAGATGGAAGCGCTAGCCTGAAAGAGCTCCATAGGTTTAATATTTTAGAAGATACCTAATTATGTTTTGCTTGCTTGAT
Source organism: Maniola jurtina (assembly GCF_905333055.1). Classification (NCBI taxonomy): domain Eukaryota; kingdom Metazoa; phylum Arthropoda; class Insecta; order Lepidoptera; family Nymphalidae; genus Maniola; species Maniola jurtina. The sequence goes on along the minus strand of NC_060040.1, from coordinate 5,227,950 downwards.
TTTCCTACATGTTTAGTAGTAGGGGGGCTGATGGTAGGTATATATCGCATACTGCACGTTAAACCATATGGATTTGTCTGTTTTGACGGATTATAGCGAATTAAGCTTGCCCTTCCGTAATTCGTTAATATTCAAATCAGAATCAAAATTCGTTTGTATGGAGTGCACTTCCAATACACTCTCCTTAAATATAAAATTAGGTCTACCTCATAATAACATCCCTTTGATAATAATTACTTATGCAATAATCAAAGATTAAATTCTTTACAGAGCGGCAAAGCAAATGACTCGTTTCGGCGCTAGATGGTCGTAAAAATCACATAAAAACTGCAGTTTATTTGGCTTGGTTTTCTACATTTATATTTCTTTCTACATTTCTAAAACTATACGCTCGGCTGCTTCTTGTTAAGCCGCCAACTATCTAATGATTATGTTTACAAAGTTTTACGTAATAAACAGTGCTTTTCTGCCTACACCTAACATGAAAAGCGGTAATTTGAAAGAAATATGGCAGTTGTTTGAATACATACGTTATATTAGCGTCTACTTGTCTTCTTACCGCTCATTTGTTTGGCGGTAAGCCTTTGCGGTATCATTCTATGGAATACCTCCAAGACTTCCAAATGAGAAATTCTTACTGGAATTAAGCACATTAACGAATCAACTCGTCGTGATAAATCGTGTGACACGTCTACAGATTTGTTACTGTTTGATATAACTAAGCTTTTATAAATGTTGCAATAAGTATCTTAAAATATGTAGTCGTTAAAATAAACGTCGCCGCGCGAATTAATTTAAATGTTACAGTTTTATTATGGGAACATTAGCTTTTGCTTTAGATGTTTGAAGATAAATTTTTTTTAATTAGATGACTTCATTAACACCTTTGGTTCTTTATAGGGTCATACACTGTTTGCTAACAACAATGGCTGTTTGCGCCAGACAAAGCTACCAAATAGGGTCTTTGACAATATTCTTGGGCTCTTGAGAAGTACTCCGATCCAAAATTTTAGTAGTATCATAGTTCTTGTTTGGATTCGAATAAGACCTTATGACTATAATATTATAGTAACTACAACACAGTTCTAAAGATTTTATTTATGAGTCTATGTATAACCATCTTATTTGTATGATGGCTTGATGATTGATGGTATGAGGTATTTTGTGCAATTCTGTTTGCATCAATTTTGCATGATCAAGCCACCAATATTCAATATTACTTAAAATATTATAGAGATTTTCTATCACCAAATGAGCCCATTCACCGCTGTGAAATGTCTCGTAAATTTTTTTTAGTACTTAGGCTCCATGTCCTCAGGGTCTCATGTTCTGGAAAATGTCTTTAAAATTCAAACCCTAAAATGTATAATTTATTTATCCAAAATATAAACAGATCATAATCCCTTATTTTTGAAACTGCGCTTTCTCGAAATATTTGAAGTTACTCAAGAAACTCAAGATAGAAATGATAATAAATTTCCCCAAAAGCGACAACATAAACTGTACGCGCCGTAAAAGATACGAAATTATAAAATACCTCCGTGACGGTGAAGTTAACGTCCGATTTAATTGCCGGGGGAGGATTACGCTAACCAAAACAGGACACCTCGGAAATGCAGCGATTCCATGCATTTGTTGATAAACGGGCAATCCTCCCATGAAACTGACAAATTCGTTTGGGGTTTGGTCAAATCTAACGCGAGACAGTAACAGCAAGGTCCTAGAGGTTATTATTCAAGGAACTGTATTACTTGAGGAATAACTGAAGGATCTATCCCTGCCATCATTTTGTTAACAGCAGCTATGCCCAAAAAGTAATTTAGAAATTGTCGCCAAAAAATTCGGGAATTTAGAAAATCTGATGTTTTAAATAAACTTTGCTAACGTAAGGGTACGTAAGACTAAACTGAAAACCTTGCTCTTCGTAGCATTAATTTTTAACGAACATCAGTTTTTGAAACATGTATTGTAAGCTTTTTTGGCGACAACTCAAAAACTGCTTTTTGGAATTAATTGCTTTTTGAAAAAGGGATGCCATCACAACCTTGCAACCTTGCGCTACGTGGCGTGGACTATGAACGTCTTCATACATATTTCTTAGCATTATAAATCTCTAGCTAGGAAGATGACGTGCGCAGTTGCCACCACGTACTGTGTCTGACCAGGGCCTTATTTACATTTTACATCATTATAAGTAATCAGTAGACTCGCCAAACCCAAACATATTACCCAATAAATTATACAAATTACAAGTAGCATGGTTTTCGAAGAAAAATGATTATAACACCTGTTCGGTTAACCGGGACCCACACTTTCACCTTTATAATAAACTGAATCATTATTTTGTTACTGACATACCTACATAGTACGTATGCAAGCATTCAGTAAGCATAAAATAACGAAAACGCTCTTTGAAGTGGCGCTTATTTTCAAACTAACTCCACCGTTTTGAATGTCTTTATGCCATACTCATGGTTATTTCTGAAGCGTCATTAATGCGGGGTTATTATTATCCCTGAGTGGATACTTTTATTTCAGTACTAGAGGATGCCCGCGACTTCGTCCGCGTGGATTTAGATTTTTATAGATCCCGTGGGAACTGTTTGATTTTCCGGGATAAAAAGTTTCCTATTTCGATTACAGGGACGCAAGCTACTTCGATACCAAAATTCATACAAATTGGTTAAGTGGATGGGTCTTTAGGAATCCCCTGGGAACTCTTTGATTTTCCGGGATAAAAAGTAGCCTATGTCCGCCCGGGATATAAGCTAACCCTGTACCAAATTCCGTCAGGATCAGTTGGAACTTGGACCGTGAAAAGGTAGCAGACAGACAGACAGAGAGATAGATAGACAGACAGACAGACAGACACACTTTCGCATTTATAATATTAGTATGAATTGTTGATTTATTAGCTCTTTCTTTGCAGTTCACGCGTGCTCGCAAAACGTTCGCGCCCATGTCATCGCGTACCTTATCGCTTCATTAGCGTTGTTTCTGTCACTTGATCTTATTTATTGTAAGTGTAATATGTATCACGATTTACACGGGATATTCATGTAGTAGATATAGCAAGGCATTATTAAGTGGTTTTTCAAATGGAAGCTTCATCATCATCATTATTAACCGATAGACATCCACTAGGGACCAACGCCAACGCGCCGGTCCTTAGTGGATGTCTATCCGTTGGTTGTTCCAAAGGTTAGTTGTAGGTGGTTTCAAACGCCACGGTCTTGCACCGCCTGATTCCAGCAATCCTACGACTTGTTTGATGTCGTCTACCCACCTAATGGAAGGTGTTCCAATACTGCAATTTTGGTCACCATTAAGGTCCAATAAGGTCACCATTCTAACACTTGGAACCCTAATGGAAACTGGAAATATTAGAAGTTTCACTTTCTCTGTCTACTCCTTCTGCTGTAATAGTATGTATAAAATATCATCGTTTTTACTATTTCACGACATAAACCAACACTTACTAATTTTATAAACTCGAAAGTAGGTATATTTATTCGTTTCTTTTATTTTAAATATTTCACTTGCTTTAATGGTGAAGGAAAACATCGTGAGGAAACTTGCATGCCTAAGAGTCGTCCATAATGTTCTCCTTGAATGTGAAGCCCTCCCTACTCATTCTGAGTGGAGACCCGTGCTCAGTAATGGTTCGGCAATGGGTTGATTATGATACTTTTATCACAGCTTTTACCCGTAAAAACAAAGGGATTTTTTAAAACCTAAATCTGTAATGTCTCGCAAGAAGCTACTTAGTATTTGAATAAGAATATGGGTTTATTAGAAAGTCTTTTATTTTTCCTTTTTCCAACTCACTTTATGATCGCGGAGTTTTTATGAGCCAACTAATATCCTCCCGGGTCAGACTTATCAAACTCTTAACTAAAATTAAGAGCGAGCGAAAACTTTTCAATTTTTTCTTTTATTGCTTTTAGCCGAAACTCGCGGAACTTTTATTTTGTTTTCACAACTTGGGGATCTTGTGTGCTCATGACGTGACATGTTTTCGACTTTTTCGCGAGCAAAAAAAAATTAGAAGCGGCCATCACTACGTAATTGAAGTGTCAAAAGTTGTCTGATTTTACTTGCAAAACGCGTGGCGATATGAAATTTTTCGCGCGAGCGAGATCGTTTGGTGGAAAAAAGAGAATTCGATATGAGGAGAGTGTCTGTGCAATCAGCATCCGACCTACATTCCGTTCGATATTATTATGCATGTGAACATTCCCGCGGTGGGCGTTAATTTGAGTATTTCACAACGCAATAACCGGCGCCAACTACCATTCGAGCGTCATAATCGTCGTATTATCTTTATTGATATCAATATTATACTGAAAAGTTGTATCTATAAATGACACAATTTGCATATATTAACTAAGTAACTGGGTAGTTAACACGGGGCATGAAATTGGTTATTTGTAAACATACGCTGTTGATAATGTGGCAGTGTTCTTTGATTTTTTTATGAAGCAAAACAAATGATCAGCCAAAAGTGGTTTGGTGGTAGATTATTATTTAGCATTTCATTTTTGAATTTTCCTAATATCGTCTGTCTGTCGCAGAACCTATGCCCAATGGGGCAGACGTATTCTGGAGTGGAGACCGCGTACCAAAAGTTTCTTTTAAATTGTTCTAAGTATCTGGAGACCTAAAATAAACATTTCCTTATTGCAACATTGGTATGCAACTAAAACGGAAAATCAATATTCTAATTATAACATTTTGCCAAATTCAATGAAAGTGGAATAAATTTTATTATTCTTAAATTGTTCTAGATTGCAATACTATCTTTAGACCTAACATAGAAATAGCTAACTGTTTGTAAGCAAGACAGAAAATTAACGTACCAATTATAACATTTCGGCAAGTCCAATGGAAGTGGGTACGAATAGGTACGCAAGCAAATCATTTTGAGAGAGTTCACACGGCTAACTATAGGGGCCTCCGTGTTGTTTGTTTTATAATTAACCGGAGCATGTTGTACGAACTTCGCCTTATTAGGGTATTGATAATGACGTCGTTACGTCTATTTGAATACTTAGCGTTTTAGTGCATTTTTTGCTTTAATTAGGTAAAAATGTGGCTGGGAATCGCTTTATATATTTATTTTATTTATTTATTTAAACAACTTTATTGCTTAAAAATATGACAAAAATAAAATAAGTACAGGATAGATTTACAAACTAATATAGCGCTTTATTTACTTTATTTACAATACAGTTAAAGACCCACATAAAATGAAATGTTAAATGTTTAATATCATGGTTGTGATTTACACCAAAAATACTAATTGCGCACCAAACTCACAACGAAATCACCGACTCCACGCAGTCTTGTCTGTCCTACATACTTAATATTATGACTGAAAAATTGGTGTTTCATTTGAAAAAATCAACTTTAACAATATTGTGGTGCATAAAATCAGGTACTTATGCATTCACGTATTAGATGCGCATTTTAATTAACAGCCACCTGCCCTGTAAACCTTTCTCATGTGAGAACGAAACATATTATTATTTTATAGATTTCAGTTTGTACTGAGGTATATTTCTTGATAGCTCTTTGGTAGATGCTACCTAGGTTCATAATAAAAGTATGCAAAAGAACATTTTCGTCACCCATATTTATTGAACACCTAATATCATAACAACAAACAACAAGCGTCGTTCCACGAGCACAGTCAACAGTCGTCCCATAATTCGATGCGGAGTCGCATGCATTCTTGATGAAGGCATTTTCTTCGCCTATTCTATGACTCTGCTGTAGGGTTGTCAAAAAAATGAAAACATGAATTTTTCAGCAGATTTTAATTTAACCCAGAGTGAAAAAATCGTTAACATACTGTTTATTACAAAAACTGTAGGCGCGTTTATTACAACAACTAACTACTTACCGACAAAGATGTCATAGTCGCTTTCATCCTACACCAGATATCATTAATCTGATAAAAGTTGTTACCTAAACAAATAGAATCAATTTTTCCTATCCAGCTAATTCTCATAATATCCTCATTTGTCGAAATTAGGAGAAAGTTTAGAGTTTAGTATAAGCACATTTTGTTTAGTATAGGACGAAAAATATACCTAAATCCATACTATCCATAAATGTGTGTCTCTCTGTCTGTCTGTTACATTTTCACGGCCATCTTGGTACAGAGATAGTTTGCATCCTGGGGACGGACCTAGGTTAGTTTTTATCCCGAAAAATTAAAGAGTTCCCACGGGATTTTCAAAAACATACCCATCGGACACTCACGTGGACAAAGTCGTGCATATCATTTACTTATATACACTAGGTATTCACTACCTAGCCTTTTTGTGACTAGAATATTTTTTGAACACTAAGCAGATTATGTACTTTGATTCCAAAATAACTTATGTTCATATCCCAACAGCTTGAACACACATTCCTAACCACAGGAACAGCTGCGTATATGGAATGGCACATAGCACGACAACAGTCCCTACTCTTTGGCACTTTAAAGAGAAATGTTTTGCACTATCCTGTCTGTCAATGTGCGCGCTGCCTTATTCAAAGTCCCTAGGTGGATGGTAATTTATGTTGACGTGTTATACGTTGGATTCGATCTCATACAGTTCGATGACTTTTGATGGTAGTACTGAATAAGTAGAGTAATTTAGTTAGTCGATTTATCTACTGATAATATTATAGTTCTGGTTAAATACGTATTTTTGTGATGTTTAGGAGCGTCTCATTAGAGTCTAAATCACTATGCATATTACTATGCAATCCGACTAACAAACACACTTTCGTATTTATACGAAAGTGTGTTTGTTAGTCGGTTTGTTAGGTTGTCCTTCAATTATGTCTCAACGGATCAACGTAATTTTTTGCAGGGGTATAGTTAAAGATCTGGAAAGTGACATAGGCTATTGTTTATCCCGGGAAACCAAAGAGTTCTCACGGGATTAAAAAAAATTAAACCCATGCGGACGAAGTCATGGGCTTCAGTATCGAATATTGACGTACTTTTTTTTTGTTGTCTTTCAGCCAATAATAAAAATATTTTCACTATTTTATTTAAGGACATTGTGATATTTAATCTAATCTCTACATTTAAATTTCACTGCTATGGTATGGAATATTTTAAAGAAAAAAACCTCACTACCCCTGTTAATTAATGTCGTAACATCAAAAACATACAGAACCCAACGTATTACGAGTACGATATCGTTTTCCAAAATGAGTCAACACTCATAACTCGATGTGGAGATGTGTGAATTCTTGATGAACATTTTTTTCTCTCTCTATTTTTCCGCGGCACGCAAAGATAATAAAAACACACAACTTTGCGATGACTGCGTGGCAAAACGGCTATGTCCACAGTGGCGGATAGAAGCAAGCGTTATTCAAAGTCAAAGTCAAAGTCATTTATTTAATCTGGATACTATTGTACACTTTCTGATTGTCAAACAATGATGTAGTGGTGATATAATTAATTATTCGAGAAGTTACTTTGCAGAAGTCTTAACTCTTGATTACACTAGAAACAACAAGCTTAATTCCATAAAGGTAGAATAAAGTAAGTACCTATGCTTAATTCGTTATACCTATTTGGCCTATTGCACAAGGCACAAATGCAAAGTACATCTTTGCTATTGTGCATTGCAATCAAAAACAGATCAGAAATAGATGGATATCACTCAGAGGGTTGCGAAGCAGAAGTGGTAATAGTCAGGGTACAAAGTTTGAGAAATCGACAGACCCCAACGTCCTATCCTTGAGGTCTGTCGGTTGGGATCCCAAGGTGCTAGAATGGCGCCCACGCACCAGGAAGTGCAGTCTTGAAAAACCTTCTCACTATGTGGACAGATGACATCAAACGCAGGGAGCCGCTCGATTCAGGTGGCGCAAGACCGATGGCCTGTGGAAGTTCCTACAAGATATGGTTGACAATGATGATGATCATGTTGAATTGTACATTGTGAAGTCTATAGCTTCCGAAGATACTCCAGTGTTGGAGTGAAACGTATTCAAGCGTGTGTTTAGAAGATTTGGTGTAGCGTTCTGTGGCGGTGTTTCGTATTGCTAGACTACCAGCGTTTAGATTGCTTCTTATCGTATTCTCAGGTGATATCGTATGAACTTATCATCGAAGTAAAAATAATGAAAAGGTGGGCAATTTTGTATGCATTGTAAAATATAAATATGCATTAACTTGGTATCACAAAACACGCATGAAATTAAAAACATGCAACCAAGCATTGTACTTACTCTACGCCACGCATATGCCGACTCAGCAGAAAATCGGAAGTACGCATTTAGCTTGCGTCTAGGGTTAACCATTCATTTACCCCGTCTGGGCTTGAGCTAATATTTGCGCGTGCATTATTACTGTACCTGCACAATGCAATGCAGCGGGGATTACGAATACCAATGGGACGACTTGCTTCTTCCTACGTATCATTTCTGTACTTCACACTAATATTATAAAGGCGAAAGTTTGTATGTGTGTGTGTGTGTGTGTGTGTGTGTGTGTGTGTGTGTGTGTGTGTGTGTGTGTGTGTGTGTGTGTGTGTGTGTGTGTGTGTTTGTGTGTGTGTGTGTATGTTTGTTACTCCTTCACGCAAAAACTACTGGACGGATTTGCCTGAAATTTGGAATGGAGATAGATAATATCCTGGATTAGCACATAGGCTACTTTTTATCACGGAAAACCCAAGAGTTCCCACGGGATTCCGAAAAACCTAAATCCACGCGGACGAAGTCGCGGGCGTCAGCTAGTAAATAATAAGTTTTGAGGTTTTTTATTGAAAATCCATACTAATATTATAAATGCGAAAGTGTGTCTGTCTGTCTGCTAGCTTTTCATGGCCCAACAGTTTAACCGATTTTGGTGAAATTTCGTACAGAGTTAGCTTACATCCTGGGGAAGGACATAGGCTACTTTTTATCCCGGAAAATCAAGGAGTTCCTACGCGATTCTTATAGGTCCATCTATTTAACCGATTTATAAGAAGTTTGGTACTGAGGTAGCTTGCATCCCGAAAATTGACAGAGGCAACTTTTTATCCCGGAAAGTCAAAGAGTTCCCACGGGATTTAAAAAAAATTAAATCCACGCGGACCTAGTAGGTATGATGAACGCATCTTCTAGTACCTAATGAAACAAATAAAATAATGCCTAGCCTTATCTAATTAGGTAAATACTGTTGCACATGTAATGGTGCCAAGAATACTGGCTGCATTTCCGCACTGGACAGCTGTACAAAAATGAGCCAGCCCTTTTGTCCCCAGATGACGCTACTAACCGCGGTGAAATTCCTCGTAATTTTTTTAGCATGACTACATGGCCCCAGGGTCTCCTGGCAAGCCGAACAAATACCTACGTGGCTATAATAAGAGAGGCCTTGCACTGTATACCTACCGGTTTTTTAAAATTACAATTTCTATTAGTGCTTAATAACCTTTCCCATTCTGAAAGGAGACCCATGAACAGAAGTAAGCCCGGGATGGGAAGAAATGCTGATGATGGTACATTATCCTTGTAAAATTTCTGATCTGCGTAATAAAGTAATAAGTAATATTGTAATTGTAATCGCGGCATCACGCGAATCGAGAGCGTTATATTTTTTTTTATTCAGATACAAGTTACCCCTTGACTCCAATCTCACCTGGTGGTAAGTGTTGATGCAGTCTAAGATGGAAGCGGGCTAACCTAGATGGAATGTGGCAGTTTTTATTAAACCCTTTGGTTTCTACACGGAATCGCACCGGAATGCTGAATCGCTTGGCTGCACGGCTTTGCCAGTAGGGTGGTAAGTAGCCACAGCCAAAGCCTCCCACTAGACCAGACCAGATATTTAGAAATTACAAAATTCTAAACCACCAGGAACCGAGCCGAGGACCTGTCACTAACAAGAACACAGTGCTAACCACTGTGCCAAGGAGGTCATCAAAATTATTACATAATATCTTTAAATCGTTTTTTTTTTTTCATTATTTTACAAACCTCATTTTCCTACCTACCTACCAAGGAAGATCTTAAATTGACAGCAAAATAAGAAATCTCTTACTCACGAAATATAAATAAATAATATAATTTCCCGCTGCGCTCTCATTTCGCATTCAACAAGATTTATTTCATTTAAAGCGAAATTGCTCGCTCTATAACAAAAAAGTCTTTGCAAAGGACGTCAAAAGTTGAAAATTAAAAACTTGAAGTGGGATAAACAAAAAATCGGAAGTATAAATTTAGTTCCCGTCTAGAACTGCTTTTCATTCGTCCCGCCTTGGCCTGAGCTAATATTTGCGCGTGCATTATTACTGCACCCTGTACCTGCACAATGCGATGGAGCAAGAATTACGAATGTCAAGGGATGGGACGAGTCACTTCCTAACGCTGCTAATAGAATCTTTGAAACCGTATTGTGCCATTTAAATTGAGATCGGTGCATATTTTAATAGGGGTTTTTGGTCGTAATTTAATACAACATTAATAAGACAAAAACTCATTTTTATAAAAAAAAAAACTTGTCCTGACTGACTGACTGATCTATCAACGCACAACTTTAACAGCCCCCCATTTCAAATAGAGAAAAAAAACATGTTCGTATTCTGTAATGAGAGATAAAAAAAATCCCCGGCTCCTTTGTCATGTATGGGTGCCCCCTTGAAAAATAAACAATTTACTTAATTGAATTACTAATTCAATATTTGATTTTGGGTCAATGTTTTACAACAAATACCAAAATTTCAGGTTTGTAACTCATTTCGTCTATGAGCTAAGTAGAGACCTGACTTTGTCTGTGGTGGCGTTGGCTGGCGCGCGTGTTGTGCCTTTTTGGAGTGTTTTTTTGTTAGAAGTGGCCGGTTTTTGTGATCTGCTGGTGTTTATTGGTGGTGGAGCTGACTGGGAAGTGCTCTAAAGGGGCGCCACGTGTGTGTCGGCGGGCGCCGGCTCAGATGAAGTCCATACTTATACATATAGTTTCCCTAACTTGTAAATAACTACAAACTTGACATTAGCTAATCAGTGTAAAGCCAGACGAGAGAGAAAAGTAGAGACCTGTGAGACGCAGACAGATAGCAGAATGACATTAATAGGGCTCCGTTTTACACTTTGGGTACGGAACCCTAAAAATGAAGAAGTATGTAGGTATTTCAGGATTTTTGGAAATTCCACTCCCTCACCGATTTTCAAAAATTCCACTCGAACTGGGGCGAGTCAGTTAGTAGGTACTGAATAATATGATACTTGATTTCGGTGACTTTCTGTTGTTTTAGGACTAACCTAGCCACAGAAATCCAAATAGTCTTTTATATCTATGAACCTAGCCTATGTCGTCTACGGGCTGTAAATATACCTTTATATTTTTAATCGGTTCAATGATTTAGCCGCAGGAAACAAACGGATAGACAAACTTTTAATTATCTAGACAATTATAGGTGCATATTAGTATGGATTCTCGTCCATCACGTAATTTCAAACGGTGACATCACTTAGCACATCACTTTAGTTTCATGTATTCCGTTTGAATCACGTATTCCAACTGAAACGGGTTTCGTTTCTCATTTGTTTATTACGTGCAGAATTAACACTGTGCTATACAAGCAAATACTACTAAAACTATTTCAATATTAATGGAGCAATTTATTTAAGTGAACCAAATCTACAGCTTATTTAGATATATATTTTAACTTTTATATGATCAACATCAACCGATACACGTCCACTGCTGGATATAGATGTCCTGTAGGACTCCCACATGCCACGGCCTAGCACCGCGCCGCCTGAAGTCAGCGGCTCCGTGTTTGTTGTCATCGGTCCACCCAGTGAGAGATGTCTTCGGACTATTTAATGTTTAAGAAAAGTTTCTCAAATAATATTTATATTATGTACCTACTAGTCTACTAAATGATAATCCGCGTGAATATAGTTTTTTTTTTTTTTTTTTAAATTCCGCGGAAACTTTTTTCCGGGATAAAAAGTACCATATGTGTTAAGTCAAGGTACAAACATACTGTCTCAATTTGTTTCAGCCAAATCGGTTTAGCCATTGTGTCGTGAATGAGTAGCAAACATGCAAACTTCCGAAATTTCATATAATTATAATTTTAATATTATATTATTAATAAGATAAAATAAATTAATTTTATATTTACTGAATATTTTTAGATAAAGGATGTTTATAATATAAGTGGAGTGTCGGAAAGAAACTTTGTCTCTAAAAAGTAACATCATTATTTTGAGATTTAAGCACACCCTTAAAACCTAAGATTCAATTTTATTAATAAGAAGCTATGTTCAAAATTCCTGTTCGCATTATCGAAACATATTTTTACCATCTCATATTATGAAAAAGCACGTTGTAAAAATTGCGAGAAACGAAGGTTTTTATGTTTAAAGTTTCGAACCAGAATAACATAAAGTAAGTAACATGGGTTTGATATCTAACGACTTCGTGATTACAATTTTTGAAATGAAAACTCTTAATAATGGAGGTCTACCCCGATAAAAACTTCAAGCCCTAAGGAGATAAAATAGGGGTCTGAATTTTGTATCATAGTATCGTGGTCGAAGTCGCGAGCATAAGCTAGTCAAATATATAAATAATATCACCTTCAGTTACAACACAATCTGTTTTCATCTCGAAATAATATTAATATGAAAAACGCGCGATATTTTTAAAAATTACAAGCAGCGAACAACTTAATAGAGATAGTCCCATCAAAGATTAACGAGAAGCGCTTTATTACAATTTTGGGCTGCGTCCAAGTAGGTATATACCAGACGAATAGAAATTTCCAATCACTTCCTCGTCTTTTTTAATGGTTTGGTTGTGCGAACTAATGTGACCAAAGTAAGAGTTTCGTGGTTCGATGGGTTTGAGAGGTCATATTGTATACTAGCTGATGCTCGCGACTTCGTTAGCGTGGATATAGGATTTTAAAAATCCCGTTGGAACTTTTCAATTTTTTGGGATAAAAAGTAACCTATGTGATAATCCATGGCATAATTTATCTCCGTTTTAAATTTCAGCCATATCCATCGAGTAGATTTTGCGTGAAAGAGTAACAAACATACACACAAACTTTCGCCTTTATAATATTAGTGTGATAGTGTGATTATAACTGACCATAATCTTGAGTAACAGTTTGTTCTTCAATGCCACCACAACTTGGTCACAACGCTTCGCATTTGGCTGAAAAGTGCACGAGCCATGCGTTTCTTGTCAAGTAAGAAATTAGCTGGTGATAATTTTGATTCAAAATGAGGCTTTATTTACTTGTATAATTGGAAATTTCTAAAGTGCCAGAACTTAGCGGATAACGAAGTCTCCTTTCCTATGATTGATAGTGTCGGCAGCACCTTCATGATTGAGCGTAGGCTTTTTGTTGTGTTTGATCAACTAACCGATGGTCAGCCTGATTGGATGCCACCAAAATTAATTTTTAGACAAGACACCATTGTGGCTCATTTTGGTGTACAATAATACACACGAAACGTAAGAATTTTTAACAGTGTTACAGCAAAAATATTTTGGTAAACTGAGTTTTAAAAATTTTGAATATGGCCAATATTCAAAACTGAATTTATACAGATAGATATTTTTTTTATCTTGAAAATATTGCAAAATAAGACACAGACCATTGTTCACTTCTTTGATGAAAAATTTTATACGTCATTCTTACCTGTTATCTGCCAAAGCCACCATGATCCAAACTTCATAGCTGCTGATCGTTCCTCCCTGTGTTGGGGACAATGGGCAGAGAAAAGTTCAGCTTTTATAAAATAACGAAGGTCTAGCCCTCACGGGCTCTAAGTCTATTATAACTCAGCCTGGAAGTGAGTCCTTAGCTCGAAGAGATGAATAAATCCTAGGCTATAGACACCTATTTTATTATGGCATTTATATTTCGGCTGGGTCCTCGCAAGGCGTACCTCTGCAAAATGCGTGGCACACTGAAGCCGCTAGAGGGTGATCATTTTCATCATAACAATCTCAACCGTAATTCAAAACAAATAGACTCAGTTTAATTTGACAAAAAAGAAGCCGCGCCTTTGGATTACTCTATCAGTGAGCGTTGAGCCTTACTCTTTACAACTCTACCTCTACGACAGTATGCGTCAGCGACACGAGTCCATCGTCTTTATTAACCTTGACTAAGGTTATCAACATCCAGCATCTTCATTGATGTGGTCAATGATCACAGTTTATTGCGATTTGGCTTGTTTCCAAGCACAGTGCTAACAATCTCTGTGAAATGATTAATAACATCCTGTTCTTGTTAATTAAGCGTCGTTTTTTCCTGTGTTATCCAATTTACTATTTACCAGTTGTTGGCTATGACTTCGCATGGAATTAATGTGTTTGTGATAATAACATTATGAGATATTTTTCCCAAAGTGCCAGAATAGCGACGACATCAAACGAGTTGCAGAGACCGCTGAATTCAAAAGACTAGATGTCCAGCTGTGGCCATCTGTCGGTAGATAATGATGATAATAAAGATATTTTCCTTTATAATAAATAGCCTTATCTTTATTTTTCTGAAATGTAAGCTCTCTAAAGAATGCTTTCAGGTGTTTATCCATGAAAAGATTACTTTTATATAACAGGCGCAATTTCATGTAACATTAATGTTGATTATTTCAAGGTTGATAATATTATAGTAGCATATGATTATGAATATTTCATATTTTAACTAAATAATGCCTGTGACTTACAAGGCATTTATTTAGGTTTTTCCGTAGAAACACCTTGATTTAACGGGATAAAATTATCCTATGCCCATCCTCGTGATTTAAGCTATTTCTGTGCCTTTTTGTCAAAATCGGCTAAACGGATGGGCTGTGAAAAGCTAGCAGACAGAAACGCTTTCGTATTAATGAGTACCTACTGAGTTTCGTGTATTGAGCTTTTTTAACGCATTGTTAGATTTGACGATGTAACGTGGCAGGCGGGAAGTGGCTGGATGAGGAAGGCTGAGGACCGGTGTGGTGGCGCTCTTTTTTTTTAGAGGCCTTTAGAGAAGGCCTGCAGGTCCACATGCTGATTGTAATGATGATGATGATGATTAGATTTAAAGAATATTATTGTTCATTTTTTAAAACAGTGTGTCCCAAATAAATGAAGTAGCAAGTAAAGGGCAGTAACAAGCATGTCAATAAATCATACTCTTTATGGGTCGAGAAGTGAATACGTAGAAACTGTTCTCTCGCAATTTAAGGCACTGTCAAATTACGTTTATGTTGATAGGTGAATGACCTCGCTCATTTTGTAAGACACGTTTTGAGTTCCACATTATGTGTACTTGTACAATTGAATTGTAGACGAAACCATTAATTATGACTTCAGGCTACTGCCATGTTTGAAGTGTAAATTGAGAGATGCTATTAAACCATTCATCTTTTCTCTAACTCAGGAAGCTATCGTTTTATGGCATAGAGCCATACGAAAAGTAAGTAAGTAGGTACTTACTACATGGACCATAAGGCCGCATTTATTAACCCCCGACCCAAAAAGAGGGGTGTTATAAGTTTGACGTGTGTATCTGTCTGTGGCATCGTAGCTCCTAAACTAATGAACCGATTTTAATTTAGTTTTTTTTGTTTGAAAGGTGGCTTAACCGAGAGTGTTCTTAGCTATAATCCAAGAAAATCGGTTCAGCCTTTTGAAAGTTATCAGCTCTTTTCTAGTTACTGTAACCTTCACTTGTCGGGGGTGTTATAAATTTTTAATTTGCACTTGTATGTAAGTAGTTGTATATCAAAAAGTTTTTCGCAAATAACTAAGTCTCACGGTAGATACCTAGTTACCTACCAGGTCTGCTCGATGGTAAAGGACTGTAGTCTGTACCGCACTGTAGCATTTGCAGCTGGCTATATAGGGCTTCTAGACGTTAAGGTTTCAAGCATGAGCTAACTTTTGAGAGCTTCCCCGGAAGATCAGAGATGCGTGCCCGAAAACTTTAACGGTAAAGGAAAACATCGTGAGGAAACCTGCACGCCTAAGTGTTCTCCATAATATTCTCAAAGGTGTGTGAAGTCTGGCAATCCGCTCTTGGTCAGCTTGGTAGACTATGGCCAAACCCTTCTCATTCTAAGAGGAGACCAGTTCTCAGTAGTGGGCCGACGTTGAATTAGTCACGATCTGGTCATGATGATGAAAGAATCGTTAATCGATGAAAATAAACAACTCAAACAGATTGTAGCAATATGGTTCAATGAGTTAACAGTTGTCAATCATCAGATCCCAACAAAGATTATTAGAAATCTGTGGATAAATGTTTAAAGTAAAAAGAACAAAAAGTATTTGCTAGAAACCAATACTGAACAACGGAGCGTTGCGAAACGTTTACTTTATAGAAGCGAGCTTGCCGGCTTTGTTTGACGGATTGCAATACTAACACAGATTTCCTCGTTTTTCTATATTATTTTGATTTAAGATACCATCTTTTTTGCGCTATAGTGCGGTGATAGCCGATAGTGGCTAAGACGTCGTAATTCAGTGGATCGGGGGTTCGATGCTGGGCACGCACCTCTAACTTTTCAGTAATGTGCATCACTTGCTTTGACGGTGAAGGAAAACGTGTGAAGTCTGCCAATCCGCACTTAGCCAGCCAGGACTAGGGCCAACCCCTTCTCATTCTGAGAGGAGATCCGTGCTCAATAGTGGGCCGGCGATAGGTTGATCATGATGATCATCACATTACTCTGAAGGATAAAATCTGGAACGAGTAAGTTCGTAGAAAATCAAAAGCGACCGATATGGTTTAAAGGATTAGCAAGCTGAAGTGGCAATGGACAGGTTATGTCTGTCGCAGAACTAACGGCCGATGGGGCAGACGTGTCCTGGAGTGGAGACCGCGTACTAGGAAGGCGGAGGACCATGTTTGGCGGTGCGCTTTGGAAAGGCCGTTGTCCAGCTGTGGTGTAGCGGCTGATGGAATGGAAGTTAGAAGTCTGTTTGGTATAACTAGATTGCTGACCAAGTTATCATAAGCTAATGTTTATTTATGTTACATATTATTATTTACCTATTCAGTGATGATTATGATGACTGCACAGTTAATATTATTCTTTAAAAGAAAATCTTCGTAGGTACCGTTGGATAAACTAGATAGTGCTCTTCTTTATAAACAGGTCAACATCATAGCATTGTTTAAGGTTCTCTTATAGCGCTGAAATATTTATTTTATCCGTCTCGCTTGTTTCCACAGTAACCTGACGATAATGCGAGCTGCACTAATGAGTAACGTGTACACACCGGAGCGGGCGTGCATCTAATTTATTACCAACTTTGTCGCTACCTGTGATTAAATCGCAGCTTCCTTTCGTGGGCGATCTAATTACCGACAAACCGAGAACAATAATATGTAATCTGAATATTTATGAGCTCTTACAATGGCAGTGAATTTGATATACTCCACAGTTTATCTTGAACGAAAATTGACTGTGTGCAATGAATAATTTATTGTGAGCAACCGGCACTGACGTTCGCCATATTTTAATATAAATCCATCTACCATATTGTATGCAAAATGCCATTGAATGCAGTGCAAGGCGGGATCATTATTCCGATGTACGGCTCCGATATTCATCACGCAGCTCTTGGTCGCGGAATTTTAAACAAATCATCTTTATACGTTGTTTGCTCCTCCGAAGGGCCCGAGCTCGATGTGAACGCACCCGGGATAGCGGAATCGATTTTAATAATGCCAGCATCGATTCTACATGCCGCTATTGTTTTTGCGATCTGGATTCTCTTGTATCTATCCTATTTAGTAGAAGGAATTTATTCATATTGTTTGTATCGATAAAATAAACAACGAATACTTCTAGCTCGTCTGTCTAGTAAATCTTGGCTCCATATTCCGTTTTCCAAAGAGAAAACTGAGAAAGCCTCTGACAATTCAGGCTCGATTCACATTGGCACACAGTTGAAGATTCAGTGATGCGTCTTTTCTATTTATACTAAATTCAAAGTGAACTCAAAAACAAAAGTAAGAGTAGGCATCTCTCCTACTCACACCTTTTTTTATACTCTCCATAAGCTACATCATCACTTACTACTACGAGTAAGTAAATGTTGTTATTGCAGTCCAGAGTAAGCTTATAAAGTATGTTTGAAAAACTCAATTTTTCATACATGCGGGCGCTGACGCCAGTCATCTGACCGTTCAAACGCTGGAGAAAAACACTGCTTCATTTCTGCTCTGCACCAATGTGTCTTGAGCCTCATAGCTGTAGTTGTATCTATAACAGACCATAATCCACACAACCATTATATTTTATTCCAAATTGGTGTCATCTAAGTTTACCCAACAAGTTGCTATAACATTATTCACATCTCGTTTGTACAGAATCACGATACCGAAATTAGAGATCATTAGTGTAATGGGTGCCCTAGAAAGAGCCGTTACGATAAATTTCTTAATTGCCCTGTCGACGGATAGCCGAGATTCTTAGACGGTGATGCAAAAGTGATCTCATTTTGGACGGTGACAATTGTTTACATAACACCTTTGGCAGATAAGATAAAGATTGGGTAAATTTTGTGGAGCAAGGTTAATTTTTTAGTGTTAAAATAAAATCTGTTGTTAATTTTATTTCTAGGAATTAGTATTGACTTAGATCAGGGTTTCCCAAACTATGGGTCGCGACCCACTGGTGGGTCGCGAGCGAATATTGAGTGGGCCCTGCCTGTAGTACAAACCGTCCGAGCCAGCGCGCCGGGCGGCGGTATACAGTGGAAGAACTGCGTCGGTATATTATGTACCTACTGACGGTGCGCGGGCATTGTGCGGGAAACAATGCAGCGTGGTTACAAGAATTCTTGAACAAAGTCCCTATGCTTCGTGGACACACTGTAGCCTTCATAGGCCTGGTTTCCAAAGCATTGCCTGATGATTTCAAAACAGTTCTAAATACAGCTGTTAAAATTGTTAATTATATTAAAACAATACCCTTGCAAGCTCGCTTATTTCAAAAGCTGTGTGAAGAAATGGGTAGTCTTCATACATCTCTCCTGTTGCATACCGAAGTTCGTTGGTTATCCAGGGGAAAAGTACTGACACGATTAGTGGAATTACGCCATGAAGTTCTAATTTACTTGGAAGGAAAAACTGAATATATTGAACATCTAATCGATGAAGAATTTATTCTCAAGCTCACATATTTAGCGGATATTTTTTCGAAGTTAAATGAACTCAACTTGTATTTGCAAGGTTCAAACGGATCAGATATTTTTGCAGTTCACGATAAAATTCGGGCGTTTATGAAAAAGCTTTTGGTGTGGAAGAGTTGTATTGAGAATGGGAAGTACGATTGTTTTGAAACACTTGAAACGTTTATTGTTGAAAACCAAGTGCAGCCAAAGATGAACGTAGTATTTGCAATTTCTGCACATTTATCATTGTTAAAAAAAAAATTGACGACTATTTCGGCGAGGAGATGAAAAAGCTCGACTTGATGAATTGTATTTGTAACCCATTTCAAGACCCCCTACCAACTGGTATGTCAACAAAAGCAAGTGAAGAACTAATTGATTTATCAGAAGATTCGTCACAAAAAAATAGTTTCAATCGTAAGCAATTAACGAAATTCTGGCTCTCGGTTGCTGGTAGTCATCCATGCCTGTTTGATGAAGCTATGAAAGTCCTCCTCCCCTTTACTACCTCATACTTATGTGAGGCTGGGTTTTCGAATATGGTGAACATTAAAACTAAATACCGAAATAAATTGGATTTATCAAACTCACTGCGATTAAAAGTAACTAAAGTTGAAGTTGATGTCAAAACTGTAATGGCGAAACATAGGAAACAATTTCATCCTTCCCATTAAATTTATATAATTAAGTATTCACTCTCTTATAATCTCGCTCACACACTCTCTCTATCACGCACACACACTCGCGCAAACACACACACCCTCACACACACACACACACACGCACACGCACACACACACTCACACACACACGCACACACACACGCTCACACACACACACACATACACACAGAAACTCACATACAAACACACACCCACACACTGTGCACCCTACTTTTTTATTTCCCTATTTATTTATAGATAACTGAGGGAGAGGGCTGGCTATCCTTAACACAGATGTAAAAAAATCTAGCTAGGATAGCCAGTCCTTGATCTTGCAACACTCAAAAACAAAGTTATCTTACTAATTACTAATTATCTTACTTTGTCATCAAAAATTTGTTAAGTACCAAATTGTATAATAATCTAGTCTTAGTACATTGTTCAACAGTGTTTAAATTTGTGTGTTTATGTGTTTATGTTTTGCTCAATAATTTATTATATAATTAAGTAATAAAAGATTGTATTAAAACAGTTTGTTATTTCAAAAGTCCTTTATTAATATTGCTAACGCTTAAATTTCCTAGAGGTGGGTCCCGAGATTGTAAACTTAAATCAGATGAGTCGTAGCCCAGTCAACTTTGGGAACCACTGACTTAGATAAACAACAAGAGTGAAATTAAGAAGCTGACTGACCTACGTAATTGCACAATTATAATATTTGTTAAACAAATAGGTAGGTACATTGTATTACACAAATTTAATACTAGACTTTTATTATTTTTACGTTATAGTTACTAGATGATATAGTGATACACACAAATATTTCGTGGAAGCTCTTTGACTATCTACAATGAAAAGTATTCTCTAGAGTCTATGGCATATCCGTCCCCGAGATGCAAGCTATATCTATACAAAATTTCGTCAAAATCGGTTAAACGGTTGGTTGGGCCGTGAAATGATGGTGAATAGACAGATAACTGTCCCATTTGTAATATTAAATATTTTAATTTATTATAGTAGTTAGTTAGTTAGTTAGTTATATTAGTTAGTTATAGGTTTAATTTATGTAGAAAATGTTTAATTTTGGAAAATAGCTATTATTTTTACAATATAGGTACGTATAGCGTAGTTTAATTCATAATAATTACTAACCGAAGCAAAACTTTTCCACTACAATAATAATAGGTAGGTTACATAGGTACCTTTTATTTTTCCAATAAATAAATAAATTACATCATACTAACTTCCTTTTCATATTCGTATATACCTATTCACATATTCATAGTGACGAAACGAAAAACAAGATAAATGATAGGTACATGGGAAAGCTTCCCAATTTATTAAGAGAGTATCCGTGCCGGGTAAACAACTAAGTAAATAGAAACACTTAACTCAGGTGCGAGTAAATTAGGATAATTGACATTAATAAATAATAAAATAATCGTTTCTCCTACCAAAATATATACAAAAAAAGTTCTGGCTTGCTCGCTGATTAACTCGTCAACCCCTTGGATCTACAAAAACCTTTTACCCAGAGATTCTCTTTATATTGTAAACAAGGAATAAGTATTAAATTTTTATATTATTAAGTATTAATTAGTAATAATTTCTATTTTTTTTTATAATATTTTTATTCAGATACAAGTTAGCACTTGACTGCAATCTCACCTGGTGGGAAGTCAGATATAAAATGACTCTGTGGTTGCGCCATTGTGAGTGAGTTACATTAGTACCTATTCAATGACAAGTGGAAAATTAATCAGCATGTAACAAACAGTGCTCAATCACTTTTGGTTCTTCCCATTCAAATAACAAATAACATTTGCCTGTTCAAAATTTGTGTCTGTCGATAGTCAATAGTTAAGTACATAAAACAAATGCATGACGTATAGCAAGTTTTATAGGCTGTCCACATGATGGATACTGTTCATGACCTCACAATTCACATGTGTGTGTTTCCATTTGTTTAGTAGCCACGAGACCTTGATAAAATAGTCAAAGTCAAAGTCATTTATTTAAACTGGGTACTATTGTACGATTTCTGATTGTCAATCAATGATGTGAAGTAAAAAGTAAAATAGGATTCTTTATTGTACACCGAGACATATAAATGTATAAATAACAAAATAGATTTTTGTACAAAAGGCGGCCTTATCGCTAAAATAGCTAAATGTAGTGGGGATAATTAATAAAGTTAACCTAAAACTAAAGTGACGAGGGTTTCAAACGCGCCCTAGTCTGAGTATAGCCCATAACAAACTCAGCCGGGGTTTTTTTAATCACCACTTTACAAAATCATATAATTTATTAGCCTATGGTCTGAAACGGTGATAGCCTAGTGGTTAAGAATTCAGCCTCCTATTCGGGGGGGTGTTCAGTTCGACCCCGGACATAAATCTATACTAAAAAAATACATGACAGGTAATTTGTCATGTATATTTTAAGCAATCAAATATTACATACTTGCACTGCATGCTTGACAGTTCTCCGTAATGTTAACAAAAGAGTGTGAAGTTTGCCAATTCGCACTTGATTTTTTTCACACAAAATTACGACGTCCGTCATTGAGACGTTATAACATGGAAACATGCCTTATTTCCGACTCATAAATCAAGTTCGAACGATCATAACTGACAAGACTATCGTACACTCTAACCTCTTCCATAACGAAGTTTTTTTTCTACGAAGCGTAAGTGTTCGCTGTAGATGAATAGCAATAAAATCTTTATTATTATAGCTTTCATAGAAATAAACTCAGCGATCCATATGAAAGAGTTACGGCATGAGGTGCACACAGTTCGTTAGCGGTTAGTTATGCTCGTGTTTGTTGGGCATTTTTAGTTTAGCTAGTTTTAAAACATTCCAAAAATAAAATGCAAAAACTAGTGCTAGAAGATGCACACGACTTCATGAGTGTGAGTTTAAGTTTTTAAAAACCCGTAGGAATTCTTTGATTTTCAGGAATAAATAGTTTGCGAGTCCAACTGGCAGTTGCCCGGTTATCCTTTTTTCTATTTAAGTAGATTCTCTTATCTTTCGGGTGAAATAAAGTTCCATTCCTTCTTCTTGGCTATGTAGGTTTCTTCATCGGTGTCGCTATAGATGTTAGGTATTTGTTATAGTTCAATTTCTAGACCATAGAAGATCTAATATTTAAAAACCAGGCCGTAATCATTTATTTTAGAATTTTTATCTTCTGGCCGGATGGACACTGAAACTGTCCACTAATTCATCGCGCTTTTATTTGTCTTCCAAGGAATATTTCAATTATTTATTCATTACACTAAAGTAAAAAAGGTGCTAAAACTCTAGACGCCATTAAGACAATGTCTATTAAAATTTATTGCATAACGCAAATAGCTGATGCATGTTTCACGGTCTCGGACCTTTTTGCCTGCATTCTTGGTACAAGAATAAATTGTAAACTAACAAATTGGTCCGCGGGCTGAGCAGTGATAGATAGCGACGTGCGTTCGAAACAAAGGCCAAAGTGTTGGTTGCAATCACACTGCCTATTCAACTGCGCGTAGAGTAAGGAAGATGTATGGATGCGGAGACCGATTTATGGGGATTTGGAATTTGAAACAATAACTTTTGGGCCGAGTGAAGTAATTGCTCCATTTTGTAGTAGTTATGCTCCCAGTTCGCCGTCGCATTCCTGTAATTGCACCAAAGAGTAGTTTGTGTAGGTGTTCTTTCAAAGATTAGATAACTTACATATTATGATCGAAGATAAATAAATACATCCAATCCACCAATTTTTTTTTTTTTGTACAACTAACATCATCCATCTTATTCAGAATATTGATAAATATTGTGTAGGTACCTGAATTATTTACTTTTTATGATTTTTAAATAAAATTAAATCAAGAATTGTTATTCCGATATTTTGCCCTATTCATTAATTTTCAACATCCATTTTTATAAAGTTTTTATACAACTATTAGTAATATACATAATATAAGCCCATCTTAGGGTGGATCATCACTTACCATTAGGTGAGATCGCAGTCAACGCCTAACTTGTAATGGAATAGAAAAACGATCAATTGCTTTCTCGTTCCGTACCAATCGTATAAGAAATAACACACAATAGTCACAGATTCATGGTTTTCGGATTTTCCTCTTTACTTGTGCTATAAGATATTGCTTCCTTCCAAATTTCGTGAGCCTAGGTCAACGGGATGTAGCCTATAGATTTTAATTCCCTAGAGGGTTATTGACAGACACACAGACAGCCGACGAAGTGATCCTATAAGGGTTCCTTTTTTCCTTTCGGAACCCTAAAAAAGGTACCAATCTGTGGTCAAGCTTTATTCTATCAGCTTGGTCATATCCATTTCAGATCAATGCTCACGTTAACCATTCTAGCACGCGAGCAAAATTCATTCAGCCAATTAGGCGTACAGCTAGTGTTGCAACTTGCTACCAATCATCGTTTGACACAAGTCAAATTGAAGTTTTGAGCGATTCGATTTGATTGGTACAAATCGAGGCCATCGATTGATTTATCATAATCGATCAATCTTATGGGACAGTCAGTATTTTGTTACGTAATCTTTTGAGTGATTACGTGTTGAACAAATTAATTAGTTGTTGGTACGTTTGTTTAATTAATTTAATAGTTATAATCTTAGTTGCTTCTTAGATGATCGGTTGGTTTTAGTGTTAGGTAGAATCAATATATCGTCATCCTATCAATCCTAAATACAAAAATTTTCATTTTTTTTACTTATTTTAATAAAAGTCATTTAACTATTACCAAGATGAAGGGGCAGTGGGCAGTGCTTGTGGTAGAGGCGATGGCCGTTGGAGCTGGAAAGTCCTTGAGTGGAGACCGCGTTTAAGCAAGCGTAGTGTGGGACGCCCTCCAGCACGATGGACCGATGATATTAAGCGGCTGGCGGGAAGTGGCTGGATGAGGAAGTCTGAGGACCGGGTGTGGTGGCGCTCTTTAGGGAAGGCCTATGTCCAGCTGTGGACATCCACAGGCTGATGATGATGATGATGATGAATTTGCTTTGTATTTATATAACACTACACTACCATCTGTACCAAAATATAGTTCGATGAACAACGCATCCATGTTTTCTGAAATCCTCAACCAAATTACTTTTACCAACGGAAGACAGAGAAAATCCGACAATCAATCATTGCCACCTTTTATTGTGCACGGATACTGGGAGATTATTTACTTGGGATTGATGAGCGCCGAGCAACATCTGACCTTGCACTTGAAATCGTTCCTTTGTGCTGTAACGAGCGAAAAATTGATCGACTGCAATATCAATTGGCAGTATCATTTTCTAGTAAGATGGTAGGTAACTAAAATTAGTGACGTGTGCATCTGTGTATTTGTCTGTGGCATCGTAGCTCCTAAACTAATAAACCAATTTTAATTTAGTTTTTTTGTTCAAAAGGTGGCTTGATCGAGAGTGTTCTTAGCTATAATCCAAGAAAATCGGTTCAGCCGTTTGAAAGTTATCAGGTCTTTTCTAGTTACTGTAACCTTCACTTGTCGGGTCAGAAAGGCATTGAATTGAATTGAAGGGTTTAGAACTTCTACAATATTTTCAAGTTTCACTGCGAGAAAACTAGTTACTGTTTAGGTACTACTACTTATTGGATGTTAGAGTTATAGAAATATCAGTGCATTTGTATAGTCAAATGAATCTAGCACTGCACTGGATTGGAATGCCTTTACTACTGAAAAGAACCAGCTAGGAACTCGGTGAAGTAATGTGAATAAGATATATTTTTTGGAGAATATTAGCCATGCTATACCGGGACTGATATTCCCACTTCCCCTCCAACTAAGCGTAAAGCTTGTGCTAGGAGTAGGTACGCCAATAGTGCAACGGGATTGGGGGTTGAACTGCCGACCTTTCAGATTTCAGTCCACTCCTCAACCGTTGAGCTATTGAGGCTCAACAGTTGAGAACTCACCTCATTGGCAACTTATTGGTTTCAACTTTCATCCCTATGGTATGGCTATTCGGCGCGGCGCGGTGGTTCGTACAGTACATAGGTACATCTAAGTACTCTTACTAACAAAATAGAGCGACAGAATGCATTTAACTGTTACTTAACTTGTACAATTCGAAAATCACTCTCTTCAACGGTACTAACGGTCCAGTGTATTTGTACGTCCCTGTTAAAGCAGATACGAGTATTTACGACGCTCGTTGTTGCATATACGCAGATGCCACACATGTTGTGCTTTAATTCGAATAGATGAGATGTAGGGTTGGCACTGATTAAAATATTTATTTTTTATTTGGAAATAAAAATATATGACCGACATAGCTCAACGAGTTGCCAAGCTCAAGGCATGATAGTTGAAGTGCACAGTGTGACTGATGGATTTTGGAGTTCAAAGTGCTGGAGCGCTCAGCATTGGAGATAATCAAAATGACTACGATGACGTAATTAAAAACTAGTCATTAACAGATTATTATTATTAGGCTTTTTTTCCTATTATGGTTTTCTAATATGGAAGAGCGGCTTGAGGTTCTAATAAGAATCACAACTCCCTAAACTTAGCAATAGATTTTTAATCGGTACAATGATAGACAGCTCTTAACAGCTGCTAACGGAATTTCAATTATTTAGAAAAGATCTCCTTGTAGAGTTTGTGACCGTGATCCTCAAGACTTAAAGGTTCGAATGATTTTTGGTTTTAACCTCACCCTTGAAACTAGTTTTGCCGTATCCACATCCCTTTCTAAGAGGCTAAAGGTTAGTTACCCGAAGTTGAAAGAGGCGGCTTTTAGTAGAGAAGCTTTTCGGATGATGATCGCCAAACTTCGTTTCGAAGAAGGCACGCGATGATGATGATGAAAGGTTAGTCATATTTAGTTAAAAATATAGGTAGTATTTGTGAATATTGTTATTAATTATATAAACTATGATTATTGTTATCAAAAGTAATATATATACAGTATAGGTGCGTAAGTATTTAGTTCTTTTTTATTTAGATCTGACTGACAGGATCAGGGTGTCTATTGTAGAGGTCGGTTCCCACGTAGTCATTGTGTCGTAGTAACTGGCGAGTATGTTCGTAAGTTAGTGTTAAACCCGATAGGAGTATTTATGAGGCCCGAACGTTGCATACAGGCAGATGCCTCACAATATGTACTGCCTTAATTTGGATAGATGACGCTTAGGGTTGCCACAAATGCTAATAAAAAAGTCTATTTAAAATTAATTCGACGCCATACGTTCCTGGTACCTATATCGAACTTTTATTTAATATGCACTCAGTTTTAGTACGCAATCAAATATTTGAAAAGTTTACCCTGAAATAGACAACTATTATTTTTGACCTAAAAACTGTTATAACTTATAAGAATAGTGATATACTTAAATTATCTCGGTTTATAATTGCACTTGATTGGAAGTGTGGCTAAATGACATTATTTTAATATTTTATACCAAAATCACATATTTCAATTACGCAATGATATAATCAGTCTACTAACCATTTCGTGCGATATGCGTCACAATCAGCTGATAAAACAAAGCAATAGCAGCCATTC
The DNA here is from genome assembly GCF_905333055.1 of Maniola jurtina. Classification (NCBI taxonomy): domain Eukaryota; kingdom Metazoa; phylum Arthropoda; class Insecta; order Lepidoptera; family Nymphalidae; genus Maniola; species Maniola jurtina. Next base: position 5,200,604 of record NC_060040.1, on the reverse strand, counting down.
TGCTTTTATCTGATCAATCGAAATCGAAACAAAGGTATAAAGTGGCATTGACTTTGAATGAATGAATGAATATACTTTTATTGTACACCACAAAATTAGTACAGAAAAACACATACAAAGCTCAACAAAATATAGGTACAATTTGGCGGCCTTATCGCTACCTAGCGATCTCTTCCAGGCAACCAAAATGGTCCAAAGGATATAGCTATAGATATTAGAGGTAGGTGGTGTAAGTATACATTTACATTTATATATAATATTAGAATAAATAAATATATAAATAAATAAATAAATACATAGAAACATGTTAAAATTTAAATAATGTACTAAATAATAAAATACATAATATAGACTAAAAAAAATAATAATAAATAAATATGATATATAGATAAATAATAAATCCTCATACTATTATTAAGACTAGTAAAATATGTTCCAATAAATCCGATAATGCTAAAGTGATAGTGACAAATAGTGATCTTTCACCAGCCTCTTAAAGATATTGATGGACTTAGCCTCCCTGATTACGAGAGGCAAGGCATTCCACAATTTAATAGATTGAACTGTGAAGGATTTATTGAAAAAGGAAGAAGAATGTGAAGGCGTCCTTAAAATAAGCTTCCTAGAGGTGCGGAGAACTTGTCCCGGACGCGCTGCAAATTCAAATTTCTCCTTCAAGTAAGGAGGAGAAGAAGGGTGAAACAATACACAGTACAGAATAGAAAGGATATGTAAGTTCCGGCGAAGTCGGATGGGTAACCACTTGAGACGAGACCGAAAATGAGACACATGGTCATATTTGCGCAACCCAAATATGAACCGAATACTAGTGTTTTGAAGTCTCTCAAGCTTGTTTAACTGATCTTCTGTTAAGTTAATATAACTTGCGTCGGCATAATCAAGGATAGGAAGAAGTAAAGTCTGTGCTAACATAATTTTAGTAGGAATTGGAATATTATCTCCGAATAGCTACCTAAGATATCAATTGACCAATCGATTACCATTGACTTAGTGACTAGTGTTATGTATATTTTTTATTACCGAGTGGAGTTACCTTCAGACAATTATGATAACTTTTATTTTTAACTAACTTTAGATAGGGCAATAAACTTCATGGTTTTAATATTGACCTTTTTGATGGTCAATTGCTAACGAAATTAAAAACGGATTAAAGTAAGGTTTGTTTCATTAGAAAATGAATTATGAAGACGAAATTCGAAGCGCTGCGCTGTGCTAGAATCAACATCAATTTTCCCCTGCAATTTTAATATGGGTAGGCACCTTTAACTCCAGAGTGAATAGGCATCTGCTAGGCTAACGTGCTCCATCTTGGCTGCATAGTAAAAAAAAGAAAAAAGTTTTAAGTATTTTCTATTTTTCATGGATAAATACGTTTAATAGTCAAAATATAAAGTAATAATATTTAAAATAATTTTGACCTTTTTTTAAGTTTCAAAAAGCTCCATTTACTGTAATTAAATTTTAATTATGCGTAAAAATTTAACATTTCGTTTTGACAGCCCTACATTAAAATTCACATTAATGCTTGCTAACAAGTACCTATAGAGCGCTCCATTGGCAATATTGATATAAATTGATTACGACTCGTCGCGACATACATTAATATGCCTCGGAGCAAATACCTTATCTTCATTCATTACGAGTAATGATACTGACCAAGAGTTTGTTCAGCTCAATCGCTTGGTCTCTTGATTTATGGCTCGTATATTATAGGATAGCCGATGCCCGCGTGGATTTAGGTTTTTCGAAATCCCGTGGGAACTCTTTGATTTTCCGGGATGAAAAGTAGCTTATGTGCTAATACAGGATGTTATCTATCTTCATTCCAAATTTCAGCCAAATCTGCAAAGTTTTTGCGTGAAGGTGTAACAAACATACACACACACACACACATACAAACAAACTTAAAAATATTAGTGTGATGAGAGCTCATTACAAATTGGTCTTTCAATTTAATCATGCAAATCAAACTCTCTACATGACTACTATTTGTTTCTGCCTACAATCAAGCAAGCAGATTTCTTTAGTAGTACCTACTTATGAGTACTTTAAGCCTTTTCTCGTAGATTTATCCACATCTGGATTTCAAAAATTACCTACAATACTTTTAGATGAATTCTTATTATGAAATATTTGGTGGTAATCTCTTAACCTATAAATAATTATAAGTTTTAATATCGTTGACTGTGAATACCGCCTTTACATAAGAGAGGTTGTTTGTAGTAGTTGATAATCGTCAACTGAGGTACTGTGATGTATTCTTTTATATTTTATGGCAATTTTTAACCCCCGACCCAAAAAGAGGGGTGTTATAAGTTTGACGTGTGTATCTGTGTATCTGTGTGTCTGTATATCTGTGTATCTGTGTATCTGTGTATCTGTCTGTGGCATCGTAGCGCCTAAACGAATGAACCGATTTTAATTTAGTTTTTTTTGTTTGAAAGGTAGCTTGATCGAGAGTGTTCTTAGCTATAATCTAAAAAAATTGGTTAAGCCGTTTAAGAGTTATCAGCTCTTTTCTAGTTTTCTTGTAGAAAAGAAGGTTAGATAACCGTTAGGTTCATAACATAATTATTTATTTGAAAATGATGTTTTGGAAAACTCAAATACTTTGGATCGTCGGGGGTGTTATAAATTTTTAATTTACACTTGTAATGTTTGAAAACTAGCTTCTTTGAGTATGTCAGTTTATTTTTTCTTTATTGGCATTTTATGTTAATTGGTAGTTTGTAATTATTGTAATAATAACATTTCATCCCTATGGATTCAGGTTTTTTAATAATCCCTTGAGAACTCTTTAATTTTCCAAAAAAATAAGCCTATGCTATGCGAAAATCACGTTTATCCATAGCTTCATTGCGACGTAATTGGAGGACAAACCAAAAAACTTACACACTTTTTTATCTATAATATTAGTGAGAAATAGGATAGAATTAAAGATTTGCTTTAGAAGGTTATTAGAAATGACTTTCTTTCTGGCATATTTCTGATATTCATCCAGGGTTTCCTCAGTAAGTATTATATTCTAAGTCTAGATATATACCGGTTTTTAAACTATGCAATCAGATCGGATAATCTGCAACGCAGATCGTAACTCTAATTTTAAAAACTTGATCACACACATCACGTTACTTCAGCGACAATTTACGGTAATGACTACATCCGTGGCTCCCAGAAGTTGTAATTGAAGGAACTATAACGGCTGCTGCCGTCATGATACACAGTGCTTCATACAAATCCTTGTGTTGATACAAAATATCTAATGCTGCTGCCGCATGCGTCACTGCGACAATCGTGTTGCAACAGTCACGCGTTCTGGGATTGCATGTTCATTTGAGGACATGAATAAGGTTGTCGAAACACTAAATATTTTTACTGAAGCCTATAAAGTTATTAAAATATTACGTTCAAGCGTCAGAGAATCTTATAATCTTATTTATTCAGAATATTTTATTTCAGCAAGTTAATTCATTTACTGTCTTTCACGTAATTCTCCAGTGAATACGCGGAATTATAAGTAAAATATTATCAAAGTATCCCAAGGGATCAATTTGTAAAGGTTTCTTGGATGATGAGATTTTCATGGTGAAAATCTTTGCGTAATTTTTTTTTTTGCTTCTTTTGTTAATTATGAAGAGAGATATTGTCAATATTGTTGCTAGCCTTATAAGAAAGCTGAGAGTTACATAGCGGGTGATGGAGAGAGCTATGCTTGGAGTTTCTCTACTTGATAAAATCAGAAACAAGGAGATCCGCAGGAGAACCAGAGTAACCAGACAGAGTAAATAAGAGTAAAGTAAGTGCTTTTATAGTATGGAATATTACTTATTATAAATTGAACAATCGAAAAGAGCAACCGCCGAGTTTCTTGCTGGTTCTTTTCTTTGGTTGGGCTCATCAAAGTGCTGGAACGGTGACCTTGCACCAGAAAGCTCAGGGTTGGAAGACTCCTAACTAGACTTCGTTTGTCATAGAATTTGTCAAATCAACCAGTCAGGTAGCTGTATCATGTAAGCGATTCCGATTGCGAATCCCAATTGCTCGCAAGCTATTACGGAATTAGTATTGATCGAGTTGACCACAATGAATTGATGGAGAGCTGACCAGATACATTATCTGCCGCCGACCTGACTTCCCAACAGTCATTTGTCTGTGCGTACGTTAAAGTTGAAGGAAAAACCATTAATTACTATCGGGACAATCGGTAGGGAAGAGGTACTTATTCTATTTCGGAAAGGAGGTAAAACTGCTTCCCCATTAAGTAAGTAGAGATAAGGATAAAGTCTTGTAAAAGGTATGTTGTATTTTGAAGATAAGAGGAAATAATATGTTAAGGTATTTCATTTGATACCGGTGGTAGAGTTTTGACATATTATTATTCTGCCCTTCATATTGAAAACGTAGCACTTGCAAAATAACGGTTGCACTTTTCCTAAAATTTTCTTGCAAGTACTGCCAAAATCCTTAGCAAGAAACATACTTCAAATGAAAATTTTCCTGAAAATTACTAACCAACTGACTAGGAGATATTATAGTGCACAAGTTTGTGCGCAAACACAGGAGCACTCTCTATTCCCTCACTCTCTTACACCAGTGGAACGGCAATCTGACACAACCGGAAAGAGACGTGCAGGACTGACAGCTTTTTTTACATACTCTCCAAAGCATGTAGGTATAACTTTTGTTGACCGACAAAACCAATATCTATCTTATTTTTTCACCTTAGCAGGTACTCAAACACGTCGTGATTCACAGCCAAAAATCACCAGAGTAGGAAGCACAGGCCTAGGGCCTGAGGCAGTCTGTCTTCACACTAATATTATAAAGGCGAAAGTTTGTATGTGTGTGTGTGTGTGTGTGTGTGTGTGTATGTTTGTTACTCCTTCACGCAAAAACTACTCATCGGATTGGGCTGAAATTTAGAATGGAGATAGATTATACTCTGGATTAGCACATAGGCTACTTTTTATCCCGGAAAATCAAAGAGTTCCCACGGGATTTTTAAAAAACTACATCCACGCGAACGAAGTCGCGGGCATCAGCTAGTTTACTATAATTGCGAGTAGGTACCTATGTAACACAACTTTCTTTTTTCTTACGATAACTTTGTACTATAAAATCAATTTAACCAATTCCCAATATAATTTTAATCACCTTGAAGTTGAAGTTTGCAATAAATATTTACGTATTTTTATGCACCTCAATTCACATAGACGAAAGTGAGAAAGTGAACAATATGCAAACAATGATTTGAACTTTCTATCGTAACTATGATTACATTCAAGCAATAAAGTTAGGTATTAAATTTATTGTTCGTTTTTGATGACTTTCTTTCCCATGGTTATGAATAGAATAATGTTTGCAAGTTATTAAGGTAATTGATGATAATATCGACGCACTTGATAAATATTATACTTAAAGTGTTTTTTTTTCCGTTTTGAAAAGGTGCAAAAGAATCGTACAACAACTATTTTGTTTGTTTTTGTTGGCATCACTCGTGAAAAAATTTTTTTTGAGAAATCCAAATTTTAATACAAAATATTTCAAGGGTACAAAATTTTGGAAAAAAAACTTACACTTTTAAGCTCTTTACATTGAAAGGAAACATCTGAAAGATAGGTAGGTAGGTACTCTTCAATATTTTTGCCTTTTCCCTGCAATATTACTTTCAATCCTTTTAATAAAAATCCTTAAAAATCCTTCCATGAAAAGGCTTTCATGATTCACCGTATAAAGTCTATTGACTATCGAGAGACTACACATACTTATCTAAACGCTTATTGATTAACTTTGATTTATTCAATCATACGATCTCGATACCGTCAATCGAATATGTTCCCTATTGTCTAGTTGCTATAGTATAAAAAAATTGTTTGATGAGTGTATTGTAAAATTTTATTTTGATTGATCGCCGACGGTATCTCTATAAGGTATGATGAATATTAAACAACGAACGCAACGATGACTAAACGGTAATAAATAAGTGCGTATAAAAACTTGCTATCGATTCGGTAGAAACTGAACAGTGGGTAACGAAATCAGGCAAGATTTTTATTTTATTATAGTCTCTACGCTGATAGTAATAAGAATTAACAGCTTAACTAATTTTTGTTGCTTAGTGTACTCCATAGCGATTTGTACGACTAATCTCTGCTTGTCAACATTTCATATGGCCGTGCCGTGTTCATGTAATTTCGGTAACGCCTCTTCATCATACTAGTGTGTTTTGCTGACCAGTTTTTGTTTCTGATTGGAATTTATTGATAGCTATTGAGTTTGAAATAACTATTTCCTATCAACAATCAACATGCTTGAAGGTGTATTATTAAATACCTGCTAGAGTTTGTTTTAAATATTTTTAGAAATTTGTAGACTTTGAACAGGTTATGATGTGCAATAGATTAGTCAGATACAGTTACCTTAGGTTTCGGTAAATGACTTTTTACAAAATTACTATCTATCAATCTAGATAGTAGATACTTATAACCTATATACTTAAGAGGGGTCTCTCCGTCACTCGCTTCATACAAACGTAGTTCTGATTTCATTTGAATATTAAGCAACCAAAGTCCATGAAATTTTGCAGTCATATTCTAGAAACTAATATCTATGCATGCAAATACCTTTTTTTATCAAGCTACATTGCAGAGCTAATAAACTGTGCCTTAAATTAAAGGTCAAAGTCCTATAAACTGGGTAATATCATTAGGGGAGCCATGGATAATGGAATCAATCTCTTATCCCAAACACTGTACACCTTTGTTGTTCCATTTGGACCGATAGACTTTATTACACTAAACAAATTAGTGGCAAAGTAGGTACCTATACGGCAAACAATTTCATTTCACCATTTTCACTATTTGTACAATTCCAGTCAGGCCATGAAAACATTGTAGAAATACAAGGTAGAGTAAGAACATTACACCAATATGTGAATTATCTTTAGCAATTTTGATGATGATGATGGTGATGATTGATGTACGGATTAGGACTCTAGGCAGTTACAATCACATTAGATTTGAGTAGTATATTCATTTATACCTGCTTAGAAATCAAATGATACTCTTATAAGGAATTAGTAAAGAACTAAAACAGATGTGCACTCTTTGACCCCCGACCCAAAAAGAGGGGTGTTTAAGTTTGACGTGTGTATCTGTGTATCTGTATGTGGCATTGTAGCTCCTAAACTAATGAACCGATTTTAATTTAGTTTTTTTTTTTGTTTGAAAGATGGCTTGATCGAAAGTGTTCTTAGCTATAGTAATCCAAGAAAATCGGTTCAGCCGTTTGAAAGTAATCAGCTCTTTTCTAGTTACTGTAACCTTCAATTGTCGGGGGTGTTATAAATTTTTCCGTATATTAATTTTGCCAGATATATTACTGACTCAAAGAAATCGTGCTTGCACAGTCTGCTGTCCTGTTTCTCTTGTCTCCCATATTTATCGCACCTATACAAACATTTCCAAACAATATTTTATTTGCAAGCTAACCATGTTCTCGTAAGCACAAATCTGTAAACCCATCAGATCACTAATTTGTCTTGGTGTTTGAGACTTGGCCGTTTTTAGGGTTCCGTACCTCAAAAGCAAAAAAGGCACTTTACTACTACTACTAGTAGTAGGATCACGTTATTTGTCTGTCTGTCTGTCTGTCGTGTCTTTCAAGAAAAACCTACATAAGTTTAGGATACTTACCTTTGACCTAGAATCGTGAAAGGCAGGTAGGTAAAGCTTATAGCTCAAGTAAAGAAAGAAAAGGTTACTTCACACAAAAAAAGTAATATGTGTGTGTGTGGTGTCTTCTCGATAAACTAACGTTTATCGGGGTACGGGCCTCGAGGCCGAGCCTCCTTGCCCGGGCGTGTCCTCACAGGTTCTTTGCTACCTGGATTATTAATTTCAGCCCTTTCTAAAGGGCTGAGGTCGCGCCTGAATTCGGCGTCGGCCATGAGGCATCTGAATTCTCTCTATCGGCTCTCTCTCTTGGTAGTGCCATATCCGGTGGGTGGGTTATCATGTCCGGTGGTTGGGGTGTCGTGTCCGATGCGTCTTCGTCTTCGTCGCCACCGATGCCTACGTTGGGAGGCACCATTGATACGGGACGTAGAAGCTCACGGGGCAGTGGACGCCCGCCCGGTGGTCTTGTTTGTAGTGGGGCTATTCCGTGGAGGTGTTGGCATGCACTTGTATCCGCGCGAGCGAACATAGCGGTTGCGAGATGGTGGACATACTCCTCCACGGTCGGTGTCCGGGTGTCCCTGTGAATTACGTCATTACGGACGTACCTCGGAGCTCCTACGATCAGGCGCAGGCATCTGTTCTGCTGGACCTGGAGTCTCTTCTTCTGGTATGCGGGGCAGAGGCCATACCAGGCTGGGGCCGCGTACGTCAGGCGGGAACGGACGTAGGCTCCGTAGACTCTTAGTTTGGTTTTAGTGGTAAGCTTCGAACTGAAAAGTAATATGTTTTCACGAACATAATTAGTTTACTAAATCACATATAGATGGTGATGTCCGTCATTAACTTGCAGTCTTGCACACATTAAATCACACTAATATTATAAAGGCGAAAGTTTGTATGTGTGTGTGTGTGTATGTTTGTTACTCCTTCACGCAAAAACTACTGGATGGATTTGGCTGAAATTCGGAATGGAGATAGATAATATCCTGGATTAGCACATAGGCTACTTTTTATCCCGGAAAATCAAAGAGTTCCCACGGGATTTCGATAAATCTAAATCCACGCGGACGAAGTCGCGGGCGTCAGCTAGTGTTATAATATCTTTTACGATGGTACGGAACCTTTCGTGTGTGAGTCCGACTCACATTTGACCCGTTTTTTTCCAATTCCTCCGAGCACCCACGCTTCCAAGATATCGGCCGGAATCTCTCTTGTTTGTCTAACAAGCGACGCGCGACGTGCCCGAATATTATGTAGTGTTTTATCTTTTAAGTATAACGAGATGGAGTTACATGGACCTTCCATCCTTTTGGAATAAATCTTGAAGTAACAATGAGATAAATAACTTTTTTCCGATACAAGTTAGCTCTTGAATGCGATTTCACTTGGTGGTTAGTGATAATGCAGTCAGAGATGGAAGTGGGCGAACTTGGAAGGGGTATGACAATTTCATTTTTTTTTTGGCAGTTCAGTACCGGACCGCTAAATCACTTGGCAACACGAATTTGTCGGTAGGGTGGTAATTAGCCGTGAAGACTAGACCAGAAATAATTTACAAATCAAAAATTCTCAAATTGGCCTTGCTGCGAATCGAACCCGGGACGTCCCGCTTAGAAGACCCCAGCGTTCATTGCTGTGCCAGGGAAGTTGGGAGGCTTTATGTATTGACACCCGGGAAATTGCAGCTAACTTTAACAATCCATCCATACTATAAGTATTATAAATGCGAAAGTGTGTCTGTCTGTCTGCTACCTTTTCACGACCCAACAGTTTAACCAATTCTGACGTTTGGTACAGAGTTAGCTAATATCCCGGAGATGGACATAGGCTACTTTTTATCCCGGATAATCAAAGAGTTCCCACGGGATTCCTAAAGATCCATCCGTTTATCCGATTTGTATGAAATTTGGTACCTAGGTAACTTGCGTCCCTGTAATTGACATAGACAACTTCTTATCCCGGAAAATTAAACAGTTCCTACGGAATTCTTAAAAACTTACATCCACGCGGATGAAGTCGCGGGCATCCTTTAGTTTAAAAATAAATATTAAAATAAGTTTTTTTTTATGTGACCAAATTGTGTAATAAGTAAGTATATTATAATGTAAATTCTATTAACTTCTGAGGTACTTAATAATAATAAACTAACGATGATTAGGCAATCACTTTTTAAAAAGAATTAATTTTTTATCATTAAAAGTCTCCAGAGTAGTACGGCTTAAATGTGATTACCTACTGCATTATCCCAAATGGGTAATTTCAACAAATCATGAATCAGTTTGCTAATTAGAAAATACCAATTACGTGTCAAAGCATATTAAAGTAATTACACATATTAGCTTAATTAATCTATGACTGTTTGCTCCTATTAGAACTAGTAAAATATCAATAAATTTAATATTGTCAAAATTAATTATTATTCGTGTTTTGTTTCCGTTTTGACTATTACTAATTTTATTTTGTTGATTTGTTTAACTAGCACTTTAGTGTGGTCTGGCCTTCGTTAGAGTAAAAAATATATCGTTAACTTAATGATGCCCGCAACTTATCCGCGTGGATTTAGGTTTTGTAAAAATCCCGTGGGAACACAATTTTCCGGAATAAAAAGGATCCAATTTCCAGGATGCAAGCGATCTCTGTACCGAATAGACAGTACCAGTGACTTGATTCATGGATTGAGGTTTTTTAAGAATCACGTGGAAACTCTTCTGGGACAAAAGCTAGCCTATGTCCGTCCCTGGGATCCAATCTATCTCTTTACCAAATTTCATGAAAATCAGTTTAACGGATGGGCCGTGAAAATCTAACAAACAAACAGACAGTCACAGTTTCACATCATCGTGGATGAAAAGAATTTAAACTAGACGTTTTGTTTGCAATAACTTTCAGGTTAAAAGAAAAATAAATAACTATTAAGAAACCAACTTTAAATATCTAGACGTACCTACATTTATAGGTACACCTATAACATTTTTACTGACTGTGATTTCCAAACAATAATAATCAACCATTTTTAGCACTAGGGGTTAAACCGAGTCAAAAAGCAGTTGGATCGACTTGCTACAAGTGACTTGTGAAAATGCAGGGATGTCCATGCTATTCTACCAACAATGGGAGCATGATTTTAATAAGATTAAAATAATTGTGCGTGTCCCGGAGATTGACTAGGCTTGGTCAGGTGCCAGGACAAAGATTATTCTTAATTTTATCCTGCCTTTTTATCACAGACGAAAAAGTAACTGAGACAGTAATGGAATATACAAATTATTATGACATAATCTCATAGTCAAAGAACTGAAAGAATAAAACGATTTATCTATATAAAACTTAGTAGATATACATTTTAGTTGGCATCATAATTTACTAGGATATGAGTTATAAAACAAGACGGCTAAGCGAAAAAACTAGTCAATCACACTAATCACACTTCACACTAATATTATAAAGGCGAAAGTTTGTATGTATGTATGTGTGTGTGTGTGTGTGTGTGTGTGTGTGTGTGTGTGTATGTTTGTTACGCCTTCACGCAAAAACCACTGGACGGATTTGGCTGAAATTGAATGGAGATAGATAATATCCTGGATTAGCACATGGGCTACTTTTTATCCCGGAAAATCAAAGAGTTCCCACGGGATTTCGAAAAACCTAAATCCACGCGGACGAAGTCGTGGGCGTCAGCTAGTAGTTATCTAAATCTACAGGTAGGTGGTGGTAGTAAGCAAGGTTCTAAATAAACGTTTTTTAGCGTTAAAATGTACGCAGGATGATATACAAAAAGTGAAGAAGAAAAAAACATATCATGAAACTTGTTAAGAATATTAATTTGACCATGTACACGTCAATCATTCTTTATTGATAATATCACAAGTCATACACAAATGAATAATAACAACTCTGAATAACTACTTCAGATAAGTACAAGACCTACAATTTTTTGTTAACAATACCTACCAGTATATTCAAATATTTAATTTAGCGATATATTTGAACTTTTTTTGATATTGGTACCTACTATTTAATATCCGTGTAATTTGTTTTTATATTTAGAATCGCACCTAAATGTCATTTAAAATAAATCGATAACCTGGGATCTATGAGACCTATTAATTTTGAAAAGAGAAAAGTATTCCATCTAATTAGACTAATTTTATTAAAATTAAAATTATTTAGACGTACGACAGAAAAAAATAAAATATGGAAGAAAGTAATCACGTAATCGCCTCACAATTGCTTCGTACATGACAATAGGTGGGTAAGTCAAATTAACTCATCGCGTGTGATAAGAATCGAAACGAGTTTAACATTGCTAATTGCGAGAAATGTAAGCAGGATGTCCAGATAACGTCTAGTGCAGACAACCGATTTATGTCAGACAGTGTACGACGTGGTGGTAATAAATAACCGGTTGCCAATCTTCTTCCGGCTTCACCTTCTGGCTTAGTACCGTTTACGATAGACTGTGTTAAACATGTAAAGCACATACTTGTTTCAATCAATCAATCAGCCTGTTTGCGTCCATTACTGGACATATGCCTTCCCAAGAGCGCGCCACCACACACGATACTTCGCCTTCCTCATCCACCTTTGGTTGGAGGTTGTCCCTCACTGCGCTTGCTGATACGCGGTCTCTACTCCAGATCACGTCTACCCCAGCGGCCATCATTTCTGCGGCAGTCGTGCGACATACTTGTTTATCACTAAATATTTTGTAGGACCATTTATATAGCCTAAAACTTTTTGAAGGAAGGGACTCAAAAATGTTTCATGAAATTTGTGAAAAGAACTGAAAAGAGGTTTGCACTATAATAATATAGGAGTTTCTCGTGTTCTTCATTCATAGTTTTGTCTGATCAATTTTATCAATAGTCGAATGTCTACGTGAAGCCTAACAGTGCGCTCATCCAACATTATGCATTATTCAGTACTAATGCACTTGTTAATTATATCCTGAGGCGCCTATTGATTACCAATTTGCCTTATCTCATGTATGTTTGATTACCTTGAGTTATTAGTTTGGTACTGTAGGTAAGTCTCTCTCTCTGTATAATTATTCCTCATTGCTGAGGGTTATGACCTCTTTGTATTATTCGCATAATGGTAAGGGTTTCTTGGGAAAATAATAATTAATTCCATATTAATATTACCGTACGTTAACATACTCATCCTCGCGTCCGGCTTGCTACTCGCCGTCTGACAGCGTGTCACTCGCGCAATCTCGCAACTTTGTGGCAAAGACATTTGCGTACCTATATACGTATTACACCTACACACTTTGTGGTGATTTTCTGAGTGCAAGATGAGACTGAAGAGTGGAGACCAATGAATCGACTGTGAAGCACTGATTAGCTTCTTTCTCTACTCAGTGGTGTGAACAGATAGTTCGCATCCAGTCTCGCATCGCGAACCGCCAATCATATAATTAAGTAAATACACATTTATGCATTTGGTCTGCAATATGATAAAATGGAAAATTGACCAAAAGAAAGACATTTGTTACTTTGGTTATATCTCATATTTTGTAATAGTAAAATGTAACTCCACCGAGCTCTAGTTGGCAATACAAATACTTGGTATTTGCAATACATCACGATAAAAGGGGTCAGGCCCACCAAAACGGGCATTGTAGCATGTAGGTAGTTCTCTAGGTCAATGGCCGTAGCTACTCCATTGTCTGATAGAGATCGCAGGCACCATGAATTGAGACAAAAACACAATGCGCCATACGGGTTACAATTTAGCTGATTTTTAGGCCAGTTAAAGCTTTACCTTAACTGAACCGTGCAGTGCTAGAGCCGTGTTCCGTCAGGGGTGGAATAAACCCTTAGTTTGGTTTATACGGGAACGCCAGTGCATGGCCGGTAGCAGTAATATTATGGGCCTGTTTCTTTTGAAGATATTCCCTCCAGATATACTTTATCTAACTGATTTTGACATTTTGACAGATTCCCAATACAAAACTGTCATAACGTCAAATTTATTCGTCAGATAAAATTTACCTGCAGGTGATGAAACAGCTCCTTAGTGTCTTACCCCAAAGAATAGAGTTAGGGTATGATATTGAGTGCATACGCACAGTTTCGACGAAGCCGTCGAGACAGAGCAATCGTGCGGTAAATGCAAAGTAAATACAAGGTCAAGAAGTCACTTGAACTGACCTATGTAGTTAGGGCTATATTATGTTGAAGAATTGTCGTGGAGATCGTTTAGCACGAAATTAGAGGCGTCGGAATCCTGGGTCTCTCTTTATACTGTATCCAAACTTATAGCTTTAAAAGTAACAGCGAGCTTTCTTGCGCCAGAGTAGCCGTCAAGATTTTTAGTCCAGTTAAAACTGACCACACAGGGAGAACGTAATCATGTTTAACATATAAGGTACGCAGACTACAAAATAAGGGCCCTATTATGTAGGAACGCGGCACATATCAATGAATCATACAGCACAGTAAGTGACATTTACAAAACGGACAATGGCGACCGTTTTAATGCTAGCCAACATTTGTATCGTGAAACGGCTAAAATACACCCTGGACATTTTCTCAAGATTCATTTTGTAAGACAGCGTTTCTCAAATATGTAGTTAGAGATAGATAGACATACAACCAAAATCCTTGCCCGGCCACAGCATTTCTTTATATATTATTATGCGTAATTTTCGGTAGTTATTTTTCAATTATAATAATAATAATTAGTGCTACAACTTTATAATTACTGCACAAATCATGGCGGTGTGGAATAGTGCCAAGAATAATGGCTGCATTTCCGCGCTGGACAGCCAGATTGATTCTTTTCACTATAATTATTGCAACTCTTCAAACTCTCCGATCTAGTCTAGAATTATATTCTAAGATTCCTTATTAGATATGCCTTTTTTGTTTCTAAACTTTGGGCTATACTAGGTGTGAGTTAATTTATAGTTACTAGGTCATCAGAGTTTGTAGGAGTTTGAGAAACGCTGGTGTAAGGTAAGGATAACGTTTTTATTGTTAACAAGCAGGTCTCGGCCAGCGACGATGATATCACGGCGTATGAATGATGACTTCGTGCGAAGCCTCAAGAAGCTGGATCCAGATAGACATGAATCCGAGAGACACGGCACGAATATGGAAATGCGTTTCGCTTGATAGATATCCTATTTTGAGAAAGAAACGCTTAAAAGCTATTTTGAGAGAATATTCCTTGCAAAATATTCGCTATAAATCTTTGCACTGTGTTAAAGAAAAGATGAACAATTCCTGGACGTTAATTCAAAATAATATTATTATATTTTCAAGGATGAATTCTGCATTGTTTTGTGGGTACGCAAGTTTTGAAATATCATTTCTGATAAACGAGACGGTAAATTAATATTGATTACATAACATAGCCAATACAATAGCAGGTAAGAATAGAAACGCAAAATGATCATAATCTTTATTAAGATGTAATGACAGATCACTGTTGGTATAACTATTGCAATAGGTATAACAACAATATTTTTAAATTATTTTTTACGCAGATTTCGTTGGGTAGAAGTGTCTTCTAGTTTTCCCATAAAATTAAAAATGATGACAAACATTGCATAAAACGTAGAGAACCTTGAGAAATAATATCTCTGTTTTAATAATACTTAAGAAGTTAAATATTATCTTACTAACATTATAAGAAACAAGTTCCCTGGGCACATAATATATCACTAAGTTGAGTTTCTACCATAACACATTAAATTTAATGATATAATCATTAACATGGAAACTTTTTTAAGTGGATATTCATAAACATTAATTATTAGGTATTTTGAAATTGTTGACAGCGTAGGTTTAGTGTAAATTAAAATGTTTTTATGACTAATTAGATATTCTCGGACATCGTTGCGTGGCAAATATTATGTCTCTATCTGGAAGAAGGCTGTTATGAAACTTTGATATAATAGGTATAAGTACAAGTAGGTGGATGAGTCTAGAATGTATAACATAAGCTACTCACTAAACAACTAGTTCAAAATTGGATAAGTAAGTAAGTACTTACTACTAGACTTACTTAGATTAGTAAGAGATTATTGAACTACATATTTTTAATAATTTGTGTCTTAGGTACAACATAAGCTACCTATACTGACTAAATATCTAGTTTAAAGTTGGATAAGTACAATGACTTTAATCAACCATCGTGTACAATTTGCACCTATACTTAAAAGTTAGCTAAGTATAGATAATTTTGTATTTATTTCCAAACGTAAGTAGGACATGATTACGCTTGAGAATTTTTCATAACTTGTTACTTAGATTAAAGATTACCGGATTACCCTGTTAGAGGCTAGCACAGCAAAGGCTAATAATTCCTAATCTAATCAGTATCAAATGACAGATAATCACAGATAAAATTATTCAAGGATAAATTCATGAAACTTTTCAAGAGTTTCTTTTTCCACACGGCTGTTCTATTGATGCTCTTTTGTTGAAATCACAGGCATATTGCTACAATACCTTGAAGTCCAAAAGTACGGGTACAATATTACGTACCCACTAAATATTATCTACGTCCTATAAATGAAATGATAAATGATCTAATAGACAAACTTCTTCACGTACATGGCTCTATGGCGCGCCCGTCTACGAAGATAAGGGGTCGACGTTTTTAGCACAAAGCCTCTCTGTTTCGGCCGTCTCAGGTTATTTGACTCGAGACGTGCCTTGGGAGTACCTGTTCGGGGCTATATCGAGGCGCGAGGCTATTTTTCGTGCCGATTATCTCTTAAAACCGGCCAAGTGCGAGTCGGACTCGCACACGATAGGTTCCGTATCATCGTATGTACAAGACATAACACTTTTATGTGCAACACTGCAAGTTAATGACGGAAAGCGCCATCTACATGTGATTTAAGTAAATAAATTATATGCTCATGAACACACAGACCGGGCGTCAACTACCTCGTGAGCTCCTGCGATCGCCATCCCCGGCGCGGCACGCAGCCGACCCAAGCGACGACGATAACGACGACGCGAGATCCACCGGACATGACTCCGTCTCCGCGCTCGACAGCGAACTCAACGCCGTCGTGCGGAGACCAGCCCCGGACTGACTAACATCGGATATACAAAAAAGTCCACTAGGGCCATAAGCCAAGATGGCGGGCCCTAGCCGGTGAAATCCCGGCTAAAAGTTCGACACCAGGGTACAAAGTTGCCCTGCGCCTCACCCGGGTAAGGAGGCCATGCCTCGAGGCCCGTACCCCCGCTTGGCCATTCCGACCAAACGGAGAAGACCCGCTCATCATCACACATTTTAATTTTTTTGTGTAATGTAACTACAAATTCACGGTTTTCAGATTTTTCCCTTTACTTGTGCTATAAGACAAATCTACCTGTCACATTTCATGATTCTAGATCAACGGGAAGTACCTACCTACCGACTACCGTATAGGTTTTCTTGATAGACACGACAGACGACAGGCAACGAAGTGATTCTATAAGGATTCCTTTTTTCTTTTTGAGGTACAGAACCCTAAAAATGCTCTTAAAGTTCAACATTGCCACTTTGTGAGGTCTTATTTTACAAGCGTGATTGTTGGGCTTTTAGGTTTGACATGCCGAATTTGTTTTGAAGATAATGTTGCGATCAAATAAAAGAAGTTGTAAGATATCGACTCGTAAATATGGAGCGAGACGATTATATCTTATGCATTTATGGTGTTTATTGACGCTTTATTTACGAGGCGATTTGTATTATATTTAAAATAATGTAATTAGAAAAAATATTCAAGTAAACTTTTACAAGTGCTTTTGAATCGTCAAGCGAATAGTCTACCATTGTGCATTGTGCATTCGAAATGAAACCGAAGAGAATCAACAAGAAAATTGATAACTTTCACATCGATTTTTTCCAATTTGACCGCGCGCGGTTTTGTTCTATTTTTAAACTTTTGAAAAGAAATACGAATTTAGCCTTTATCCTACTAATATTAATGTGAAAGTGTGGATGTTTGGATGTTTGTTACTCAATCACGCAAAAACGACTGAATGGATTTGGATGAAATTTAGAATAGAGATAGATTATACCCTCGATTAACACATAGGCTACTTTTTATCCCGGAAAATCGAAGAGTTCCCACGGGATTTTGAAAAATGTAAATCCACGCGGACGAAGTCGCGGGTATCAGCTAGTAATAATGTAAATGAAAAATTATTGGCCTATAATAATATATCATGTTAATTTTTTCTAAAAACATTTGCTATTTTATTATTTTACATATTTTGAAGAAACCAATTCCTAATATTTTAGTAATATTTATTACTTTTCCACACAAATAAAGTAGGTAGTAGTTATTATAATAAAGGCAAATAGTTTTGGGTTTAAAATCCCCATTAGCTGCGGTGTTGACAGCCATAGACTTATAACATTTTTGGTGGAAAAACAATTGATTTGGTGAATTTATGGTGGCAAGAATATAATTGCGGTAGGCTTCCTTTGTCTATGGAGACGGTCCCTGTTTTATTGCAGTCCGATGGTTTTGAAAAGAATTTATTGCATACCCTAAAAGCAAATAGAGCCATGGATATTTAATTTTGTGTTATTGTTTGGTTTGCCTATATTTTGGGGATCCTTGGAGCGTGGTTGGCATAATTATTATACTGAATATTGAGAGACACTTATTACTTGTATTTTAAATTGGCAAGCAAATATTATATAACTAGCTGACACCCGCGACTTCGTCCAAATTAACCTTTTACTTATCAATTTATTTGTATTTAATGAATCCTCTGCCCTGAGGTCACTGGAAGAGATCATTATAGCGACAAGGCCGTCTGTTTTATTATAATTGCATCTACATACATATAACATTTCTGTATTACATTTCTATGGTGTAGGTATGGTGAAGCCAGGTAACCTCCCAGTGTGCCTGGATGCTGCTGGTCCCTTTTGGATGCGTCCGAGGGGAAGAGCAGTGTTCGGGCCGGTGCGCCCCGGTAACATGGCTAATAATTTCTCTTCGGAGATATTGTTGGCTATGGCTAATGACCTGGCAGGGGGGGAGGTTTCTCCGCGTGTCCCTCTGACTAGCAGAGGGCACAGTGGACGAAGCGTAGGACGGGACACGGGCGACGTGCGCGTCCCAGGGTCGGGGGATGCACTTCGTTGGTGCGTCCCGGAGGTGCGGTGGTGGGGACCCAGCAGGTCCCCAGTGGAGGGTCTGCCTCGGCAGACGTCGCTGGCTGGGTTGCGGTTGTTTGCTTCGGCCGTTCCCGTGACCCAGTCGCCAGGCGACGCGCAGTAGCGCCGCTGGGGTTTAGTGGGTATTCCGGTCGCCTCTCGGCCGGCGAGTCCCACATACCCTCCCTCCGGGGGGGATGCGTAAATGCATTCCCCAGCGTCAACAAAAAAAAAAAAAGGTACCTACTTACAGTAACATATATCTTATTATATGCTTTATTTTTATCTGTGACACCAACAACAAATAAATGCATTTTCTTCCTTTCTTTCTTATTACTTTTACTTTACTTTACTTCTCAATGAAATAAATATAAGTTTAGTAAACTGTTATAATTTTGTAAAAAAACTTTCAAGCACATGTACCTACTTATTAGGAATATTGTTTTACAGACAGACAGACAGACAGATACCTATTAAACGGAACCCTTTAACAAAAAGGCAATGCACACTTTCGACTACTTTTTTCAATGTCTACGTGAAAGAATCGGAACAGTTCTGAATGGGCTATAAAAGCCTTCGGTTATGGCTAATACAATTGTTTCAAATACTTTTTGGTTTTCAATTCGGCTGCCAGTATCGTCTTGCATTGTTTGTTTCACAGTTTTACGTTGAACTGTTTCAATTACTGAGCTTCCGGATAGAGAGATTCGTTCCAGATTGTCAACGCAAAGTTTTGGATAGAAGACCCAAGTTTGTATACAACAATGCCAGATACAGAGATAATATGTATATGTTTACCATTGTAATGCAGTTTGAACAAACAAAAGTTTCAAAAAATCGTTGTAGGTGGTTTTTGGGTAACGCAGTAAAATTGATCATTTCGACTTCTGTTCGAAACCAGTAACGCCTGGGGTGTTATAGCAAAAAATATCTAGATTCTAGACCAATGTTTTCTTATTCAAGAAAATTCAGTTTGTAAGTAGGCTGAATTAATTAGTTACCAAAGAGTATGTGTTTAGACCAGACATGCGCAAAGGCAAATTAGATAGGTAGGTATTACTTTTTCTTATAGATGTAACTAATACCTATTATAAATGCGAAAGTGTGTATGTCTGTCTGTCCGTCTGTCTCACTATCTGCTAGCTTTTCACACTGTCCAATAGTTTAACTGATTTTGATGAAAGGTATTGAGTTAGCTTACATCCCCGGGACGGACGTAGGCTACTTTTCATACCGGAAATGCCTTTGCTTTTCCCACGGGATTTTTCAAAAACTAAATCCACACGGGTGAAGTCGCGGGCATCATCTAGTTTCGTATAAAGATCCAATAAGATTTCTGTGGGTCCAATCGTACGAAGCGACGATATCGAGCAGTGTCAATAAGTTACTAGGTTTCTTAGGAAAAGATCTTTGTAAGATGTTTCGATGCTTGTTGTTAGGAGATAAGTGGTAATATTGTGTATATTGGAAGCAAATATTGGCCGTCACGGGCACGTGAGGTGTTGACTCTCAATATTGACTCGGAATATCAATAGTCTGGTCTCCGATATGACCTTGGTGTGTTCATAGAATTCTAAACTGTAACATTTCGTCGTTTATGTTTGTACTGGTTTAAAGCCTATACGTGTAGGCTCTACACAATACTCGTATTATTATGGATACCTAGAAGACATATTATTTAAGCTTCCTGCACATGGCGAAACTGCAATTTGCAAAAATATTTACTGGATGAAGAGTCAGATAATGAGTAGGAAAGTATAAGACCTTGTAAATAAATATAAATATATACCTAGTAAATAATTCAATATTATGAAATTATTTTCTGTAGAAATCTATACCTACTTGAACGTAGGTGTCAATAAAGTTGTAATTTTCTAACTAAAATGCTTCATTGAAATGTTATGGCTAATGGTGAAACCTGCAATTTGTATTTAAACATTAACTTCATGCAGAGTCAGACACGAGTAGGAAAATAGAGGACTCACTAAATATTATGAAAATATTTTTTGTTGACTTCAACAAAACTGTAATTTTCTAAACGAATGCTTCATTGAATAATGTCAAATCGGAACTCATTTTCAAACAATTTTAGCTAGGGTTTCCTTGAAAATGAGTTCAGATTTGTATTCAGTGTGCCAAAAATGTAAAAACAGATTAAAAAAATACGTATTGTAAAATTTATACCAGTTTGTTCACCAGAGCTGCTTCATTTCGTATAGGTACTTACAGTAAGCAATACTTTTTTTATTATTTATTCAGACACAAGTTAGCCCTTGACTGCAATCTCACCTGGTGGTAAGTGATGGTGCAGTCTAAGATGGAAGCGGGTATGTCAGTTCAGTTTTTACTAAACACCTTTGGTTAATTTTATTGTAATTTAGTAGAATAATAATTAATTTTAATATTATTATCATAGAAAGTCGTAGTTATACCTACTTGTGTAGCCACCTTTAGGCACTCAAGCCGTCTCCCACGGTGGATGCAATTCGACACGCACGTGTTATGGCATCCGATGACTTTTGGTGACTCACGATAGTCCACGGGACCCTTAAATCTCAATGGACGTGTTTTTTCAGCTAACTAGCCCGTATAGGTTTTCGGAGGTTTTATGTTAGACTGTCTGTGAGTCTTAGTTGATAGACTAATGGTTAAGGCAACAAAATTTTCTTAAATAAAATTAATAGACTTATCAAAGGATTTTTTTTTAATTTTTTGACCAAGATAAATAAGAGGAGGTTCTCAATTCGTCGCATAATTTTTATTTTATCAATTAAAAAACCATCAACCTTGTTAGTTCAACATCTGCTCCGAACATAAAATGTAAGCTAAATTAATATGAGAACCGTACAAAAGATTGGTACACCACAATTTCTTTATTATCTCATTTTTATTTCGTTCGGATCTGTCAATCATGGCATTCAATTGCGATGTCCGCCCTCTCCTCAAATTTTATCGAATCCTATAGATATGCACTTCCTTTTCCCGTCCTATCCTAAGAACGGACGAGATTTTTTTTAAATTTTAACTAAAAAGTATACCTATAGATACCTAGTGGTTGCGTTTAGTTGGGTTGAACCCGGTTTTGCTTTTAACAATCTACATAAGTATTTACATCTACCTAATATTACAATCTTGCCAAATTGTAAACTTGTTGTAAGATAGAGCTAAAACAAAAAATGTAAAAAAAGCTATTTTCAAAGTTATTTTATGGGGGCCTCTTTTTTGGAATATTTATTATTTGTCGTGAGACTATAGTAAATTATTCTGTCATAATTTCAACTGGCAACTTTTACAGCTGAAGACCTCTGTAACAGACAGTCCGTGGAGGCTTAGTAATAGCCCTTAGTACTAACCCTAAAAAAGGAAACTGAACTGAACTGAGGATTGCCAAATGCCCCATATTTTATGGATTACTCCGTTTTTAGGCTAAGATAATACAGAAACCCGTAATTGCGAAAATGAAATACGAGGTAAGTAAATGAAGCTTCCGTATTTTTTACTTTAGCTATGAGCTGACTGGCGAAACCAAACGCTGAATGACGTTTTGTTGTCCAGTAGAAAAAATATTTTCCTTTTGCAGCAATGCGTGGATGGATTGCCGAAACTGACTCAATATTGATACTGTGAAAATTTTTGTTATTATCTTCACAAACTTCACAAAACGAAGAGCTTTTAAAAGTTGTTTCTTCAAACAACATGTATAAATTGTAAAATTAAATTATCTTCATAAAATGTGTAAACAATGTCTCCCGTAAAAAATGTAGGTACCTAATACCCGTATTTTTGATGATGGGTAACCCTGAAATCAAAAAGTGGCAGGTGTGAACAGTTAAAATTTTATGAAAGCTCTTTCTAAAAATTAATAAATTAAAGTTCTAAGATGGTAATTAATTTTTTCAACTGCAATTAAATAAATAAATAAATAAACGTTTATTTCAGACTTAAGTAAGTATTGTAGAGAATTAAGTAACTATGTATTATATAAACAAGTCTAAGATTCGTTACTCAAGATACTTAATTTTTTATACCTAGTTAGCTAAGTTGTTGTAATGAAAGTTTGTAAAAGTTGCAAGTTCTAGTGAAACTTTTAACTGGCAATGAACGAAGCGAGCTACCGAGGTGCCGCTGCGACCTCCTTTGAGCTGTAACTTGAGGAGTGGTGTTCATTGAATCACGCAGGCATAAGTCTTCTACTCTGCATAACCAATATTTTAGTGTTTTAAAACAGGCGTGCCATCTGTTGTAAGCCGATGCAGTGCGGGTCCCACCGATGGATACAAAGACCCTCCATGTCCCGCGCGGCCCCCTCCCAGACACCCATGCGGCTTTCGTTCGTTCAAACTTCGTAGGTCAGTTACCGCCCGACCGCAGGGGAGAATGGCTGCGTCAAAACTTTTACCGCGATCGCGCAGTTTCTGTTTACATGCGCTGTGAAACGTACTTTGCAAATATAAACAAACATATAAAACTGACTGTTAAGTGACTAAAACTTTTTTTTAAAATATTATAAGTGATTCCAAGTGACAAATGAACTGTGTTAATGTGGAAAAATGATCAAGAACTTAGACGGAATGATTTTGTTCAAAGTTTGGATGTGTTTGGTTGCGGTGGCCGGTGCGCGCGCACGCTCTGCGCCGCCCGCCCCTGCCGGCTGTCAGTGGGACTATTCGGACGCAAAGTTGAGTGAATCTAACTTTCTCACGTGTAACATCAAAACCATCGGCTCGGCGGACTTCTTATTCAAAAACATTACCACGGCGCAGGCGTACAACATCAACAAGTTAAAGCTGTCGTGCACTGATTTACTTTTCTTCGAGAGTTCCCTGCACATGAACACCGGCAATTTTTTGGGACAGTTGCGAAAACTTGAGGACTTGCGCATTGAGTACTGCAAAATACGTTACGTTCCAGCAACGGTTCTTTCTCCACTACGAGATTTAACTAGTTTGACTCTACGCTCTTACAATACTGATTGGCCTGCCATGACAATGGAGTTTCACGCTGAGAGTTTTCGTGGATTAATGGAACTTCGATCATTGGATTTAGGTGACAATAATATTTATATGTTGCCATCTGAAGTTTTTTGTCCGCTTTTTAGCTTGGAGACACTGAACTTGACTAATAATAGAATGCAGGACATATCTGATATTGGGTTTTCCGATTGGGGAAAAGGCCCTATAGCTCCAGGTAAATCATGCAATACCGGATTAAAGATGCTCGACCTATCGCATAATAACATCTTAAGACTGCCTGATAACGGTCTTTCCAGTCTTCGTTCTCTAGAAGTGTTGAATATTCAGAACAACTTGATTAACGAAATAGGCGACAGAGCCTTTGTTGGACTGAATTCATTAAAAGTTCTGAATTTATCAGGAAATAAGTTAGTAGCCGTTCCACCCGAGCTCTTTCAATCTTCACGTGTTATCAAAGAAATCTCATTAGCGAATAATTCGCTGTCTGTGTTGGCGCCTGGATTATTGGAAGGACTGGATCAACTGGAAAAGCTGGACTTATCTAGAAATCGACTAACCAACGACTGGGTTAACCGCGATACATTCTCTGGATTGATACGTTTAATTATTTTGAACTTATCTTACAATGCCCTTGCTCGCTTGGATCCTAAGTCATTTCAAGATCTTAATAACTTACAAGTTTTGAATCTGGATAACAACGCAATTGAGGTTATTAGTAATGGCGCGTTTGCTGAGTTAAAAAATCTTCATCAGCTTTCGATATCAGACAATAAAATTAAAGTATTGAATGAGCACATATTCTCAAATTTATTCGTGCTCAGTCAATTATACTTAGATAATAATGAAATCGCTTCAATCCATGACCGTTGCTTTGAAAACATAACATATTTACAAGACTTGGGATTAAATGGAAACCACCTCAATGGGATTCCTAACGGTATTAAGAGGCTCAGATTTTTGAAATCACTTGATATTGGGAAGAATAACATATCTAGAGTTTCTAACAATTCATTTGAAGGCTTAGAAGAGCTTTATGGTCTACGCCTAGTAGACAACCATATAATCAGCATACCTAAAGACACCTTCAGTACTTTGCCATCTTTACAAGTACTTAATGTGGCCTCCAATAGAATAGAAACGATTGAACAAGACGCTTTCCTTTCAAATCCAACACTAAAGGCTATTCGTCTAGACGGTAATAAACTCACTGATATTCGGGGTGTTTTTACTAAATTAAATACCTTAGGCTGGCTAAATATTTCTGATAATAAACTTATTTACTTTGACTACAGTTATATGCCAGAGAGCCTTGAATGGTTAGACATTCATTTAAATAACATAACAAAATTGGATAACGAGCAAAACGTCCAACAAAACATTCGAATGCTTGATGTTAGCTATAATGCTATAGAAAACGTCGATGAAAGGTCTATACCGGATTCCATTGAAGTCCTTTTCTTGAATAACAACAAAATTCACACTATTCATCCAGGTACATTTATACAGAAGAAGAATTTAGAAAAAGTTGTCATCACAGACAATAAACTAAGGACCGTTGAGCTATCGGCATTTACTTTACCTCATATACCGAAACATAAATTGTTGCCAAGGTTTTTTATTGGCAATAATCCATTTGTGTGTAATTGTCACATGATATGGCTGCAAAAAATAAATCTTTGGAATCAAATGAGACAATATCCGAGATTCGCAGACTTGGACTCGATTACTTGTGAAGTTGTTAGCAACAAGTATGGCGGAAAAGCGAATTTAATGGATGTTCCTGAAACACAGTTCCTTTGTTCTTATGAAACTCATTGTTCTTCAAGTTGCTTCTGTTGTGACTTCGAAGCTTGCGATTGCAAAATGACATGCCCCGAGGGTTGTTCCTGTTTTCACGATAGTAATTGGAATTCAAATGTCATCGACTGCTCTAACGTTGGATACACTGAAATACCCGAAAAAATTCCAATGGATGCTACGGAATTGTATCTTGATGGAAATGATTTTGGTTCTTTAGCAAGTCACTTGTTTATTGGAAAGAAAAAGTTGCATAAGTTATACTTAAATAATAGCAATATTGCTACAATCGACAATGATACGTTAAACGGGCTCCATTCGCTTAACGTTCTTCATCTAGAAAACAATCACTTGACAGAATTGGCTGGTGGAGAATTTTCACAAACAAAGCATTTGCGTGAGTTATATTTAAATGATAACCTATTGACAAGTGTAGCAAACAATACTTTCGAAAACTTATCTTCTCTCCGTGTTGTGCACATACAAGGCAACAAAGTATTAGATCTTGACAAAAAGTTAGCTCATATTGCTCATCTTGAAAATGTGAACGTGCGGGGTAATATATTCACTTGCTCTTGTGACAATATAATATCGTTGCAAAATTGGTTCAAAAAACACTATGAAGATCCTGCAGAAATGTTGTGTGCGTCTGAAAATGGTTTAACTTTAAATTTAACAGTGTTTGATGTGATGGACAAGTGCCGTGACTCTGGTATAATGGACAATACCATACCTACTGAAAACCAACCTTATCAATACGATGAAGTGAGCACGATCAGGTTAAATTTTGTGCCCCTTCTAGCTGTAGTATTAATCAGTGTAATCCTTATTTTATTGTTTGGTGCATTAGCATTCTCTTTTAGGCAAAACGTGCGGTTATGGGCGCATTCTAAATATGGAGTGAGGTTATTTAAGAGCGCTTCTATTCAAGAAAGCGAACTTGATAGGGATAGATTATACGACGGCTATGCTGTATACAGTTTGTTGGACGATGATTTTGTATCAAAGGTAGTAGCGCCCGAAATGGAACACTTTGGTTACACCATGTGTTTCCACTATAGAGATTTACAGCATGCTCCGGAAAACTACTTATCGGAACAAATTACGAATGCCGCTGAATCATCAAAGCGGATGATAATTTTTATCTCTTTCAATTTCTTGCAGAACGAATGGTCCAAAATTTCGTTTAAAGAGGCAATAAAGCATGTCATTACGTCAATTCATCCTTCTATAAGGCGACATAGAGTAGTTTTTATTCTCACTACGGATATAAGCGCATTAAATTTAGATTTAGATTTCCAGGACTATTTGAAAACCTGTAACGTATTATTGTGGGGCGAAAAAAAATTTTGGGAGAAAATTAGATTTATAATGCCAGATATTTCCAATTTACAGTGGAACAAAGATGCAATAAACTATACCCACGATGCTCACGGTGTATGTCCGAATGGGAGGCGGCATCCTTCTCGTTACACAGCTTCGCCAACTGCGCCGGAGCTTTGGTACAAGTACGACGCGATACCTCCCCAGACACCAACAACTGCCAACGTTGGTATTAGTGTAGAAGACGATAGTTCAATGCTGACTAACACGACATTGACGAGTCAAATACAAGAGGGTGACAATCCACATCATAGTTATATTTCAATCGATACCCAAAACTATGAACAGCCGTACAGTGGTCGACCTAGGCCGCCTAATACGATGCGTAAACATCCCGGTCACCACTCCCCTTCAATGCTCGACGAGCAAGGTTATTTACAACCCCGATCCTCTGTACACGATTGCTTACCTCAAACCCATTCAGCCATACACAGATAACATGTTACAAAACTAAACAATCGTTATCTCTTAAAGATATTTCTTAATGGAACACTACATTCCAAGCCCGTAAGTAGACTAGGCTACGTTTTAAGTTGCCCATGCCTTAGAGATACGTGATAATTTTACAATATTTCGGTTGATATATTCGGCCAAATATGTATAATTCGTTCCTTGATGTCTTTCTAGGTCATAGAAGTTATAAATTATAATTATATTGAGAGAGACTGTATTGTTAAAGAAAATCGCATACGTATCTGAATTTATATAGCCTTATTGTTCAATTTTGATCGTACGAGTAACTACAAAAATTGTAAACTATCAGAATTAATTATGTAATAAGGAGAAGTTGTTTTGTTGTGTAAGACTGATAAAATATAATTGTATAGATTAAAAAATTGCCAGTATAGGAAGTGAATGAACTTTATTGAGTATTTTGGTATAGTATGTTATATTATCTCATTGTTACCAAATATATTGTACATAATTGTAATTAAATATTGTATAGCGTAAAATATCTTGTATAGTTTTACTAGTCATTAATTAAGATTGAATATTTGTGTTGATACATGTAGATAAACATAGCTACATAGTCAATAACATCATCAGTTTAGTTATATAAGCTATTAATATTCCTTGTAGTGAGATAATGTAATGTCCAATTGCCTAAACTGTATTGATAATGCGTATTTGTATCTAATGTTGTTATTGACTATTCAGTGAAATGTAACTACCTAATATAATAATCAAAATGTCGACTGTTGGAAGTGTTGATAAATTAAAAATCAAATAAACTCATCAAAATTTATTTCCTCTTTTAATTCAAACCCTACAAGATAAAGAAGTTACATGTTTTAATGATTAAACTTATGACTACATAAGATTACCTACCTACTATCTACGAAGTTATTTTATCGGTTATTTTCATGAATTATGTGAGAGCTCATTTGAGATAATATTTATACCTATAGGGTTAAGATATTATTAATTTAATCTCTAAAATAGATAATATCAATCATGAAATAAATAGTAATTACCTAAATAGGTACTGTACTATGGTATTTTTAGAAATTAAGTATTATATTTAAATCTCAAGATAAAATTGTAATAATGTAAAAGTCTATGTAAATATTATATAAAATTAGCTCTCACATAATTTATGAAAATTACTGATAAAATAACTTCATCATTACAAAGTTATTTTATCAGTGATTTGCTGGGTTTGTGTGGATTGGTTGCTCAGCCGTAGACCTGAAAAGCATGATATAAATTAGCACGATTGCATTGCGAAGCCTTGCTTTTCATACACGGGAATGTAGCTGGTGTCAACGTGCCTCGAACAAGGCAAACGCCCACCAACCACTCTGCGTGGTAAAGCAAAACCTCGCTAGGCTGCCGCGCAGTGTTTACGATGCTAACTACGAAAGAGGCTACCTGCTCAAAAGGTCAGTATATACTATACTACAGCTTCGACAGATCGTGGAGTCGGATGCGGGTTGCGGGAGGATGACAGCAACGTTGAATCCTTTGATTTTTACATCGATGTCACCATCCCGCAACCCTCTTTGCCTCACGAGCCATCTCAGTAAAATGATAGGCAGGTTCTTAATCCAAGCGATGGGTATAATGCATAAATTTTAAGAACTCACTCTCCATTTTAACTCTATGTGTCAACAGTCATGTCAAAAGTACGCTTCACCTCTAAAATAAGGACTAAAATCGTACTTTTGACATGATTTAAGGTGAGTGAAATCTCAAAATGTATGCACTAGGTATACAGGCAGGTCACTGAGTAGATAAAGTAATATTCGTGTCAATAGGGATGTTTTCTGAAAGTCTCGTCTCTATATTTTTCATCGTCAATACAAAGAGACTTCTATAGTACGCGACAAGTTGAGATGGCAATCGGAGTATGAGGGGGGTGACGCCCCGCACACCCGCCGCACCCGCAGCGGGTTAGCCCGGACGCTGTGCCCGGTAGCCATCTCAACCTGACGCACACTATAGGTCTTTGTATTGACGATGAAAAATATAGAGACGAGACTTTCAGAAAACATCCCTATTGATATATTCATGATCCCTATAAACTGTGTAACTAAACATGTTTAGGAAAACGGGATAAAACTATAAGTACAAAAAATATGATATTTACAAATGATATTTCTCATAAAAGTCATTACGAGATGCGGTTTGTTAGAACAAGGTTTTTGTTCCGACAAAGGACCAAAAAAAATTACCAATAAAAACCGAAACTGCGGTATAATACGTCTGTTAGTCCGTTGTTTCTGGTTGAAACATTGAGAAATGAGAAAAGTATAAAAAAGAGGCTCAAAATGAATTCGTTTTGCCGACAATCATAATGACGGACCTTTGCCAGGTAGACGCACCCAAGTCATATTTCAACTGCCATGGATATACCGAAGTAGCCGTAAAAGAAGATTTATAATAGCCCATAGTGTATTTGAAACTAGTTATGGCCGTATTTGACCTTCTGTCACACGGACCGAAGTTATTGATTTTTTTTGTAGATAGTTTGGAACTTTTCGAAAGTGTCAGCTGACATATGGCTTGACACGTTCTGAATGACCGTCGAATAGCCTGTCCTTTTTTTTAAGTTTCGGCCCATATGTGTAAAGGCAACTTCAAAAAATCGTAGTTTAGATATAGGTCAACCAAAAATATATGATCATCATCAACCGATAGACATCCTGTTTAGAGGTCTCTTGTAGGGACTTCCATATGCCATGGTCTTGCCCCGTCTGAATTCAGCGGCTCCCTGTGACTTGCCTGATATCGTCCGTCCACCTGATGGATGGGTCTTCCAACGCTGCACTTTCTTGTGCGAGGTCGCCAATCCAGCTCGTTGGGACCCCAACGCCTATCGGAAAATATAGAAAGGATACTTTTATTCAAGCTTATTATAATATTTTCATCCTCCACCAATATCTTATGATATCAATGTGTATTGTGTAAGTATGGTCAGTATCAATTAACTGCATAGTAGGTAAGGTACACAGGACCTCAAAATTCTATGTCACTTAAAGGTCTTCCATCAGCCATTTATTCCGGTCAATGTGACTAAAAATACGATCCAAATCGGTATAAATGATAACTTTTATCTCAAAATATACCTGCCTCAAAAATGATCCTTACATTGATAAAGAGCCCGATTAGCAGACCCCAAAATACGTAACGAGCTATCTCACTATCTCAATACATTACCGAAACTATTTCCAGTCTGAGGATACCTGCTATCAATATCCGGGGATATCGGACCTATCTCAGGATTTCACGGTTAAACGCACCATTGGCTCTCTCGATCATCCGAATGTTCCGGCGATAGATAAGAAATTGACCGATACCGAAATGAAAACGTTTCATATTACATTTGTTGCTTAGTTTTTGGGATTATAGGTACTACACAAAACTGTTAGTTGAGTAGAGATAAACTCTTTAAAGTTTATCTCTACTCGTACGAATAGTACTAATATTGTAGGTTCGTTTTATAATAATACGGTTTGCATTCTATTTTGTTCGGTTGAAAAGTACCTATTATACTATGTACTAGCTGATGCCCGCAGCATCACCCGCGTGGATTGGTCAGATCTCCTGCAGCATCAGGATTGAGGAGTTGGACTCCAAATTTTTTATGAAACAATGTCGCAAAGTTCCTCTATCGATTAAAAAAGAAATGACGCAAATCGGTTCAGAAATCTCGGAGATTTCGGTGTACATGGTAGAAAAACACAACTCACTTTTTGAAAGTCGGTTAAAAAAGTAGTCTATGTTACTCCCTGGTCAATTCTCTACTTGTCTGTGAAAATCCCGTTAAAATCGGTTCAGCCGTTCCCAAGATTAGCCTTTTCAAACAGACAGACAGACAGACAAAAATTTTAAAAACGTGTGATTCGGTTATAGTATCGTTCAAATAACCATATGACCTTAATATGCGGTAGTTATTTCGAAATTACAGACAGACACTCCAATTTTATTTATTAGTATAGATATAGATATGTATGACTAAACAGTAGCAACGAATTATACTAATTTGCTGTTGTCGCTTAAGAAGATGCTTCCTTGACTTTTTTCAGATCATTGCCAAAAAATGGTACCAATCTAAATACTAATTCAAATATGAAAAAAATATAAGTACATGATGCAATTCATTCAGATCTCACGAATAAGAGAATAACACCGCCAAAAATGATATTGAAAAATGAAATACGCCCCGAAATGAACCTTCTCCTATTTTAAGTTAAGATTATTAAAAATGAAATAGCAATAATTCCAATGTTAATTGTGAATTAAAAGGACTGCTTGGAATTTTTTTGTTTTCTATCCTATATAAGTATTAAAACTGGAACTGACTTAAATAAATATAAATCTGTTGTCGATATTGAATCTTTGTAGGTACTTCAGAAAAATATTGCATTAAACATTTTAAATTTCGAAAACCCCAAATCGATGAGTCATTCAATCTGTATGTTCAAAATGTAGCTCAATCATTTTTTGTTTGTCCAAACATCATAACAACAAAAGAATGAGTGATCGCGGTTCAAGCTCGAATCAAATCAGATAGCATTTTTCTGTGGCGTTTGATCGACGTCTTATATCCAAGGCCACTCTGTTTTCGACAATATAAAATGTCGGTGTTTGGCAATGATATTGAATTCTATAACGAAATGTGTTCATACATGGTACACCCAATAAAAATTTCGTTACAAAAGTAGGCTAATTGGTCCACTTGTGTGTAGTTCGGCGTCATACGAGTGAATGTATCTATCTGTGTGTATCTGTTATTCTTCTGTAAGGATGTCATAATCCTTTTAAATAAATAAATAGTTTTAAAATCTGAAACTGAGATGATGCCTAATTTTTTTTTACTAGTACTGTAGTTTATTGGTTACTAGGCAAAATCAATAGAAAAGTCCTTATTATCTTACTTGTTGCCAGTTTACAAATAAATCCGATGAGTTTTCATATTCTATGTCATAAAAAAGTATTTTTTAGAGTCGCTATCGCGTCTTAATCTATATTTTGATGAAAATAATCATTGGTATAATATGATTGGTTACCAAATATCTATAGGTTTTTAAATATCATTGGTCGAGCTCGGCCATTCTGCGCCACCCGCTGCTCGGACACGGCGATTCACACTTCAAGCCATTCGAAAATCCAAACCGGCGGTAGGGGTCACGTCCTTTCACTCAAATCTCGACCGGGAGCGTTTCGGTCGAAATTGGTTCGTGACATCCGAGAGATACTTATCGTGATTCTCTTGGCAATTCCGATGCACTGCTCCGTTGTTGAGGGGTAATGGGAGCATGAGAACGCGGACGGACTTGCAGACGAAAATTGTTAGACAAATATGGAAGTGTTTTTAGAGCGACGTTGGTTGCTTGCCTTACGAATTGCATCACGGAAATGACGTTGTAATAAAGCCAGTACGTATTTGAAAAATATTGTAGCTTCGTTATAAAATTAATATGTGGTATTATAGGTCCGGTGGTTAGGTACAGTAATTTTTAACCCCGACCCAAAAAGAGGGGTGTTATAAGTTTGACATGTGTATCTGTCTGTGGCATCGTAGCTCCTAAACTAATGAACCGATTTTAATTTAGTTTTTTTGTTTGAAAGGTGGTTTGATCGAGAGTGTTCTTAGCTATAATCCAAGAAAATCGGTTCAGCCGTTTGAGATTATCAGCTCTCTACTGTAACCTTCATTTGTCGGGGATCTTACAAATTAATTTACACCTGTATGAAGATCTGTTCATAGTTCACTTTATACTGTCACTTCAAGTTGAATCAAGTGGAAGTAAAATTTTTTTTGGTGAGTTATCGAAACTAGATAATTTTAAAATGTAGAATTCTGCTAATGTGACGCGACTTACTTATATCTTAACTAGGTAAAGAGCTTATTAAAAGTTAACGCATTGTAGTGGTACGTCTAAACAATTAATCTTTTTTTGCTTAAGTATTCTATAACCGATAATCGAATTTATTTACCATTTATCATTAGTTATTCCTACTACCTACTGAACTAAATTCTGACGCAAGATCCTTCAAAAAGGTCGTCCGGTCCCCCTGAACTGTAACGAAAACTAGTGAAAGAAACTTTCTCCTAGTGTTGTAAAACATCCGAAAACGGTCCCAATAAAGTAAAAATAAATTGAGTTATGGGAATCCGAAAGCGGATAAATCACATCGAAAATACTGTCACGAAGATGAAAAAAAAATTGTAAGAGTGGGAATCCACGAGTCGATTTCATTATCCCGATGTCCCGGCCAGTGAGCATGACTGACTTTTATATCTGAACGAAACTTTTTATATAGAAACTATGTACTTGCGCATTCCTATGAACTAGTTTATTTGAATTTTGCGTGAGTGTTGAAGCGTGTGTTTGCTCCTTTTTAACCCCCGACCCAAAGAGAGGGGTGTTTTAAGTTTGACGTGTGTATCTGTGTATCTGTCTGTGGCATCATAGCTCCTAAACGAATGGGCCGATTTTAATTCAGTTTTTTTTATTTGAAAGGCTTGATCGAGAGTGTTCTTAGCTTTAATCCAAGAAAATCGGTTTATCCATTTGAAAGTTATCAGGTCTTTTCTAGTTTTCTTATAAAGGTTTTTGTGTCGGGGGTTTTTTAAATTTTGAGTTATTGGGTCATTAATTCACGTATTTATTTTAAATTGAAACTGATAGGTTTAGAAAGTTATCTTTTCCATCAGCCCGTTTGCAGCCACTATGGACAGATAGAGAACTTAAAAAAAAATCCAGGATTAAAAAATAATAATAGAGCCTCGATAGCGCAACGGTTGAGGAGCGGACTGAATTCCGAAAGGTCGGCGGTTCAAACCCCACTCGTTGCACTCTTGTCGTACCCACTCCTGGCACAATCTTTACGCTTAATTGGAGGGAAAATGGGAGTATCATTAGCATGGCTAATATTCTTTAAAAAAAAACGTAACTTTTTTATGGTATCTGTATTATCAGTAATCATATGCACTATCACATTTCTTCGTTGTTGCTAGTGTACTGGTTACATCCTGTATGCTAAAAAGAAATTTCATATCATTGATGCCTTTCGTCACTCAAAGGGGTAAGTAAATATAACAATATTACTTGCTCCTGAAATCCGCCTGCATTTCGAGAAATACGTTTAGCTTTATGTCTAAACTTCAAGATCTTGGAGCTTTCAGATTCGTATCCGTGGAAACGTTTGTGAATACGAATATAGTATCAAAGTAGCTGGAAATTCCAGCTTGGCTTGTTTATTTGGCAGATTATTGAGCTTCAGTTATTTAATGGTAAGCTAACAGGAAGTTAGGCATAAATAACTCATTCCAATATCTGCCTTTCATCTTGGAAAACTCTACCTAACCCTCTATAAACTTATACCAACATTATTTGGATGTGCCTATAATTTTTATTTAGTGATTGATGGACCTAGTTGTTACAATATAATAGACTTGCATCCACACTAACCACGATGGCAGCAAACACACACACACACTTTCCGCAACCAGGAAACCAAACGCGGGACCTCCTGCTTATAACACCACAGCACCAGAGTAAACTAGAGTGAGGAAACTCTTGGTTTGATCTTAAATCGACGATATGTCATTAGGCTATGGTAACGTAAAATCAAAGAATAAAACACAAGTGTAAATTAAAAATTTATAACACCCTCGACAAGTGAAGCTTACAGTAGCTAGAAAAGAGCTGATAACTTTCAAACAGCTGAACCGATTTTCTTCTATTATAGCTAAGAACACTCTCGATTAAGCCACCTTTCAAACAAAAAAAACTAAATTAAAATCGGTTCATTAGTTTAGGAGCTACGATGCCACAGACAGATACACAGATATACAGATACACACGTCAAACTTATAACACCCCCCTTTTTGGGTCGGGGGTTAAAAATAGGGCTGCTTTAGGGCTACCTGCGTCAAATGTAAGTACTAACATTTGACGCCTGCCAGTGACATCGAAATGACGTTTTATTAGAAGTTCGCTAACTGTCATAGCCCTCACCACTGTGCCAGGGTGATGTTAAAAAAATACATACCTACATTCGCAATCAGCAAAGCTTTAATTTCGTCAGTCAAAGCCGATAGGCGGCTTGAAATGAATCAAATCAAACCGCTGACAAATTTTGCTGCTCTCTATAGTCTATCTATCACAATCGTCTTTGTGCTTTGACGTTTCAAACAGTGTTTGCTCCAATTCTAAACTAAGCACTAAACTCTCTAACCAATGTTCAAATCCGTGTTTGACATGCTGGGTACTAGTTTTCCGTAAACATTGAAGATGAATAGGTATCTATACTATTTTCGTTGGAAAAATTGCTTAAACTGAATATACATAACTCAAAATTTAAAAAACCCCCGACACAAAAACTCTATAAGAAAATTAGAAAATAGCTGATAACTTTGAAACGGCTGAACCGATTTTCGATTATAGCTAAGAACACTCTCGATCAAGCCACCTTTCAAACAAAAAAAACTAAATTAAAATCGGTTCATTCGTTTAGGAGCTACGATGCCACAGACAGATACACAGATACACACGTCAAACTTATAACACCCCTCTTTTGGGTCGGGGGTTAAAAGTTCAGCAAATCTGCTATTTTAGATAGCAAACAAATTAGCAACAGGCAGACCAAGTGATTAAAATTGATCGACGGACAATGGACATCCTGGCGACATAGGTACTCGTAGGTGCAATTATGCAGTATTTGTTTTTCAAAATATTAATAGACTAAAAAGTCCATTAAAAACTATTTTAACAACCAGTGCTTGTTAAAAGTATGAGTGACATGGTTTTATGGCCATGGCTTTATATATCGACTCTTGGTAATTTAGCCAAAAACATCTGTCTCTATCTGGTTGAGTGGTTTACCACCAATTATTGAGAAAAGGATACCTAGGTAAAAGCATTAAGTCTATCCTGTTTCTGTGGGATCTCTATTCTGTAGAATGAACTATTTAATGTATCTGTCTGCCTGTATGTCCGTCCGTCCGTCAGTCCGTCAGTCATGTCTGTCAAGAAAACCTATAGGGTACTTCCCGTTGACCTAGAATCATGAAATTTGACAGGTAGGTAGGTCTTATAGCACAAGTAAAGGAAAAAAACCGAAAACCATGAATTCGTGGTAACATCACAAAAAAAAAATATATTTCAATTTTCAAAGTAAGATAACTATACCAAGTGGGGTATCATATTATGAAAGGGCTCACCTGCACATTCTAAAACAGATTTTTATGCATATAGTTTTTGATATCGTGCAAAATGTCGCAAAAAATACCCGAGTACGAGACCCTCGGTGCGCGAGTCTGACTTGCACTTGGCCGGTTTTTTTTATCGCAGAGTAAGTACCTATTCGCCGTAGTCTGTCTGTGTGTTAATTTACACCGATTAGAACATGCCACCAATTATTATTAAAATAAAACGATACTAAAATATGTTTAAAAATGAGCTTGCCATTATAAAAATACCAACTCTAAAACGGAAACGTTCAGGAGCGCAAAAATGCAATCGGTATCCAGTATCCTACTGCACTTCTTTTTCTTTAAGATTTTTCCTGTTGTGCTCATAATTATAGAACGGGAGGTACAATAGGGCGGGGTGGGAATAAATAAAAACAAGATGAATACCTTGTTGCTATTAAAATTTTTAGCATTCGTCATCGTTCCGAGGAAAATAAAGTGCCATTAGCGAGTTCTGAATCAATGGCACTCAAAAAAGCAATACTTACTAAGTATGATTTCGCTGAATCATCCCATCCCTCGATTTATAAGCTGCCCTTCATAAGATTTGACGAAGAAATATAAATAGGGGCTTGAGGTTTTTAAGAAAAATCTTTACCTATTCATTTTTTTTTAATTCGAAATTTCCTTCAAGTGTAAGTAAAAAAACACTAATACCTAAAATTATAAAATCCTTATCATCATACAGTAATCAATTTAATTTAATGTAATTAAAGTCCCCAGCCACGCTGAGGTCGTGTTTGTTCCGGCTAATCTCAGAAACTACTGTACGAATTTTCATAAGGTTTCTACCAATAGAGAAAACGATTTTATCTAAGGTTATAATTGGTGTTATAATAATTTAAAAACAATTTTCGAAATTAAGCTAATGGTATAATAATGGTTGGAAAAAATCTTGCCGTCTGAGAGATTCCGTAGCTCTTAGTTAAAGTTACACAAAAACAATGTAATGAATAATTTCTCTCAAGTTTTATAAGTGTCATAAGGTCAGCAGATATCTGCTTAGGAATTAGGATCCCTTTTGTAAAATTAAAATACTAGTTATTTAAGTTCAAACCCCTTTTTAATAACGCCATCTTACAGAAAAGCAAAGAACTTTTGCGTAAACGCTTAGGAAAGCTCCGTGGCTTCCAGCAACTGATGGCACATAGATAATGTTATTTCCTTCCAAAATATTGTGGACCGAATTTATATGCAAAAAAAAAAATTACTTAGGTATCTAATATTAGGTATAGTATTGACTATTGAGTGATTCTCTGGTATTTTACTCTTAGGTAGATAGTTGAGTTATCAAAATATATCATTGTCGAGTTTCTTGCTCGTTATCGGTAAGAAAGGCATTTCGACCAGTTGCATAGATGCAGTTAACGATTCAAAAGTAGGTAAGTACCTACTTACTTAGTTACTTGGACAAGTTTATTTGAATAAAAATACATTTTTCCTATTTCTTTTCTATTCATGAATAGGTCATACATTTTTAGGTCTCATGATGGATCATTTTCTGATCTGGCAGTTGTTACACTATATGGGATGGTTTGATTTTTAAATGCCAATGTCTATAACCAAATTTCGTCAAAATCAGTTTAACAGATGGACCGTGAAAAGCTAGCAGACAGACAGACACACTTCCTCATTTATAATATAAGTATAGATTCTGTGTTCATACTTAGGTACTCAATATAATAATGTATGTAAATTATAAACTCATACATTTCGTAACAGTGGACAAGCAATTAAAAACTGTTTGCTTGCCGCTAATGTAAACCTACGTCGGCGTTTTAAAAGGGATTGTTATATGCAGGTGCGCCTTTGTTAACATTCAATAATTAACCGTAATGTGAGGTGCTAAAAGAAACCGACAAACTTTATTGCCCATTGCCAATTTATAACATCGAGTGTGAACGCATTCTTAAATATTAATTACCTATGTGAAAATATTATAAGCTGCATAATATAAAAGTGAGTGAATAAGGAAGGCGGAGGATCGTAGGTGGTGGCGCGTTCTTACGAAGGCATATGTCCAGCAGTGGACGCAAACAGGCCGAAAACAAGATAGTCGTTGGGGTTCCAAAATGCTAGAATGGGGACCTCGCACCGGATGAGGTTCGATCCCGAGCACGGACCTTAACTCATCGGAGCTATGCGCGATTTAAGGAATTTAAAAGATAAATAACGAACTTCGATTTAACGAAAACTCCTTACAACGTAAAAATTGCTAAGGTTTATTTGGTTTACATAGCAAAACGAACGAAAATTTTTAATAACACAATAAAATACCTGGTGCCTTTAATTTCGCTATGCCATTGTTATAGCCAAGCCAAGCTGTGTTATCCATCTCTCCTCCATAATGTTATCAAAGGTGTGTGAAGTCTGCCAATCCGCACTTGGTCAGCGTGGCATACTCTGGCCTAAACTCATCTCATTCTGAGAAGATACTCGTGCTCAGTAGTAGGCCGGCGATGATAATTGGCGATCATGATGATTAATGTTTGGCCATATTTTTATCAAACTCATCAGATGAGTAGATTCTAAGATCCCAGACAACCGTATTAACTTATGTTACAATCACAAAAAGGATATCTGAACACATTATTCACGATTAAAAGTCTTAAAATATGAACCTCTATGATCTCAATCTTTGCTACACTTTAATTTATCATTGAAATGTGACAAACATCACCCCACTGTTCTCTAACAATGAAAAACTTGAAATGACGTCGTTTTATACTAATAAATTCGTTCATGTGATCATTACGTTATAAACTGACCCGACCAACTGCTACAAAACCAACACTATAAAATACCCTTTAATAGACGATAAACCATAAATTTTCCCTAATAGCAGAAATATTTTATCATTCAGAATAACTTAAAAAAAGTGCTCCTACTCCAATTTTATGATACAAGAATTTCGATTAAAAAATGAGTTTTGCTTTTTCGGAGATCCGATCTAAAGTTTGTGTTAGGAAAGAAATAAAACCGTCAACTTGCTTTGGGTGCGCGGGGTTTTTTATATACCCTGACCGCTTTTTGCTTCTAATAATTCCAAAATGACAGATGAAGATGACCGCTGCGGGGGCGCGTCATAGAGTCTAAGCTAAGTTTAACAAAACGAATCACAAAAAGCCAAATGAGAAGTAGTTTGTAACGTCAGTTTTTAACCCCCGACCCAAAAAGAGGGGTGTTATAAGTTTGACGTGTGTATCTGTGTATCTGTGTGTCTGTGTATCTGTGTATCTGTCTGTGGCATCGTAGCGCCTAAACGAATGAACCGATTTTAATTTACTTTTTTTTGTTTGAAAGGTGGCTTGATCGAGAGTGTTCTTAGCTATAATCCAAAAAAATTGGTTCAGCCGTTTAAAAGTTATCAGCTATTTTCTAGTTTTCTTGTAGAAAGGAAGGTTAGATAACCCTTACGTTCATAATATTCAAGTGTCAATTGACAAAATATGTCAAGCTGTCAAGATGGACGTTGCCTAGATATACATAATTATTTATTTGAAAATGATTTGTCGGGGGTGTTGAAAATTTTTAATTTACACTTGTTATATTTAAACTTATCTACTTTGTCAAAATCTTTTTTTAGTGATGTGTCCGAGTACCACATAACTTTGAAGATACATTTTATCTTCTCTTAAGCATCTAAGTATGTATGCATGTTATTAGATTTATTCACGAATATCCAGAGACAAAAATTGATACTAGGCTAACGCCACCGGTATTTAATAACTTTTCTTATGAATTATTCATTTGCATAACTAATAAACAAAAATTATAATTGCTCAGTAAATCATTGTATTAAAAAACTATTTCGTCATCTTCGTATAGGCAAAATTTTACTTAACAATAAAATTACACATCTGATACATAAAAATATGCTGTTTAAAATAAAATACTAAAAAGATCAATGAAGTATCAGTGGATCAAAGTTTGTTCGAAATATTTTGTACAAAACTGAAATATAAGTCACCCAACACTGCAAAGTTTAGTAGGTATAGAGGAACTTCCAACTTTTGCAAACAACTCTAAAAAACTAAGTCTGCGCTAGCTCCGATAAAAGCTTACAAGTTTTTAAGAATTCAAAATGTTGAAACATGTATAACTTTAAAAATTTTGAATGTTTCTTTTACTTTATATTTCAAAAGAGGCACTTTTAGGATTCCGTACCTCAAAAGGAAAAACGGAACCTTTATAGGATCACTTTGTTGTCTGCCTGTCTGTCCGTCGTGTCTCTCAAGAAACCTATAGGTTACTTCCCATTGACCATAAAATTTGGCAGGTAGGTAGGTCTTATAGCACGTCAGTCACTTACAACAAGTCTTTTTATAAGTATAGATAGTATGAAACCTTTTTTGGACCTGCTACTACCTTTCCGCATAATATCACTATGGCAGTAACCACCAAACGCCTTAAAGGTCCGTCCAAACCATAAATGATAGGTCATGCTTTATTGTAAAACAAATATTGATTCTATTACTAGAGTACATTCAATCTATTGTCTGAGTCAGTTAGTTCTTATTTCATGGCATTGTCTGACCCTGTGTTTGTATGGGGGTCAAACGGGCTATCAGATCAAAGCTCGATCTTGTCTATTGATGCTATTAATAAAATAGATTTTTTATCAAGTATCAAAGCCTTTTGTAGTTTAGTATTTGCTTTACTAATGTTGAATGCTTTTTGTACCTATATATTTTTTTAATACAATTTCTTTTTGAGCTGACAGTGTTAATGTTAGGAATAGATACACAAAGTGTTTATTTTACTTATAATTACACAAGAGATATCTTAGATATCATAACTACCTACCTATCTTAATTTTACGAAACTAATTTTACGACTTACAGAGTTTGACGCTAGGACAAGTCACGAAAAATCTGTTTTTGTTGAAAACTATTTTATTGTTAAATACTTTATTTATATTTAAGTAACTGGGATAGAATCACAAAAAATAATGGAAAATCTCTGCACTGTTTTATAAATCGACGTAACCAAATAAATCCGAATTTAATTGACAGCCTGATATAACAAAACTAACGATTAATTGAATTTTCATCAAAATATCACACAACATAGTGAAAAAGTTTAAAGTTATAATTAGGTATACTTGACATAATAAATTAATAATACGCTCTACAAGTCAGAATCCAAGAAAGAAAAAAAAGTAATTCATAAATAACAGCGTTCATCAATATAATATTGATCTTACAATATTTTAAAATCATCCATTAATCATGTCCTGACAATTGCATTCAGATTTTGGTGAGCAGATGCTGGGAAGATGAAAAGGCATTCATTATTAAAAAATAAATAAAGCCCTTCGGAAGTTCAATAAACAAGGTGTTAATATTCGGAGATAGGAATCAAAAATAACTCGCCCCCTTATAAAATATTGATATTTCATAGTCGCATCACAGGCTGTGTAATGCAGGCAGCTCCTATGATATGGCTTTGGCATACCAGATTACCACATCAAGTATTCCCTTTCTAGATCCGACACGAACGAAATTCAACTCTCTAAATATAAAGTTACAGTTTAAAATCCATTGAAGGAGGATTTCTTAAATGAGTGCAGGTGGCTTCGCTCGCCATCGCATCGGCTTTATCTTAACTATCCCATCTTCAAATATTAAACTTTTACTTTTATAGCTGTTTAAAGAGCGAGTTGTGTCAACTGACGGACGTTCAATAAAGTCGTGAAAGGGTTATCTTCGATGTGGACCGACGAAATATTGCGCTGAAAAGTTACCTCTACCAGATGTTGCCGTCGTGCTTTGATGATAAATTTCATGCAGAATGAAAATGGGGGTCATATTTCTTCATGTGTGTATAATTGTAGGAGTCTTTGTGGATTTTGATTTATGAGTTACGAATTGTTTCTGAAGAGGTCATAATTTACAATTAGGTACCTACCTACCAGTTTATTACTTTTTAGTTTTTTGTACATCCGAATATAAAAACCCTTATAGGATCACTCGCGTGTCTGTCTGTCTGCCTGTCTGTCATGTCCGTTTGTGACAGTAAACAAATCTACTCGATTGATTAAGTTGTAGGTACTACAAACATGAATTTCTGTGAACCAAATACGGATATTTAACGTAAGTAAGTTTTGAAAATAAGTCTACGATCTGCTACGGCTGTGTAAGCCGTAGTGTATGTGCACATACTGTTCCATAATCATCTGTCCCCAAGAAGTCTTTGCATAAGACAGTCATGATTCATGAATGACGTTACCAGTGCAGACCGCATTTCTTTGGCACGTGCGGTGCATACCTACGGCCCACCCTGATAGATGAGCGATCAGTTTAATAATGACATAACGAACTCATTGCATGACCTACACAAATGTTAGCTACATTCGTTACAGAATTATGAAACAATGGCGCGAATTCGTGTTTCAATAAAGGTTGAAAGAGTCGTGACTCAAACAATTATTTTGGTAGTTAAAATAATACAAAATAATTTTATTTCTCGGACTAAAGTGGGTCTACTTTCATTTATATTACGCGTTTACGTACTACGAACATTAAACATGTTCTTTGAGTGTAATGGAAAATGATTTTTAACTTGAATTCAAGCAATCCATGCATTGAGATTTTAGTTGGGCTGTGTCTATAAACAATTTGGTTTAGGACCAGTTGCATATCAGGCGATCAAACTGGCGTTACGGTTCACGTTGATACAGTACCTCCAATTTTGGTGCCAAGTTAGTAAACCCTGTCTTATTTTGTTTCACAACACATTTTGCTTTAATTAATATCATTCAAACTAAAGCTTAACGCTAAACTTAACGTAACTTTAACCGCCTAATATGTAACTGGCCGTAGACTTGCCATAGAAAAACTAGATTTCTCACCAAGCAGACCGTTAAAGTCTATAAGTAGATTTAATTCACCATACAAATTGAATCTAGTAAGATGTCTTCAAATACTGCGCTTTTCCGGTGTCAGGTTGCCATTCTAGCATCTTGAATTCATCTAAACCCGTGAAACCTGCTTAAATGACAAATTAATTACTATGTTGCAACTTAATCAAAATAAACGATATCAAGAAACCACTCCACAAAATTCCAAGGATATATAAAACATTATTAGTAAGACATACGATAAAGCAATTACTGATTCATATTCTTTTTGCCACGCTCAACAAATGAAGGGTTGTAGAAGAATAAAAATAAAACAAAAGTGGGAGCTACTCACATTGGGCCATGCATTGGTCATAATATAATAAGACCAATAACCCAATGTAGAGCAGTTAGCCAATAAGGTGCAAATATGTAGTTTCAAATCCTTATTGGGGCTTATACAGTAGTAACTTAAACACAACATAAATATGTAGATATACTTATGTGGGGTGTATATGCGGTCACTTATTAGGCAAAGGGTTGATATTAAGTCAACTTTAAAAATCGGTCAAGTTCGAGTTGGACTCGCACAAGGTTCCGTACCATCGTAAAAAAAACACTAACAATATTTTTTTTATGTGATGTAACCACAAGATCACGGTTTTTGGATTTTTCCATTTACTTGTTCTATAAGACAATGCTACCTGCTTTTCATGATTCTAGGTCAGCTGAAATTACCCTATAAGTTTTGCGATAAAACAATCCTGAACATTGACTGAAACATTGGTGCATATTTGACCAATATATTATAAAGGTACAAGTAGTACTTATAAGAAATCACGTTTTATTCGACCACCAACACCGCTGTGGGTGGATTCCGCTTGTCAATCACGGTGCACG
Organism: Maniola jurtina; assembly: GCF_905333055.1. NCBI lineage: Eukaryota > Metazoa > Arthropoda > Insecta > Lepidoptera > Nymphalidae > Maniola > Maniola jurtina. The sequence continues at coordinate 5,156,177 of NC_060040.1, read as the reverse complement.
ATGCAATCTTCATAATAGAGCGTGTGTACCAGGCATTAAATATACTTATGCTTTACTTTATTAATGGTGCCATAAGTGGAATAAAAAGTGAAAACCTACTTAATACTCTTAGGTATTTAAATTTATTTTGAGATCTTACAATTTTCAGGGTTGGGTACTGCCCAATAACTCATAAAAATCTTCATACTTATATCTTTAAATTAACTTTAAATCGCATTGCAACGCATGCCGGGTATTCGTTAATACCCGGCATGCGTTGCAATGCGATTTGCGTGCCGCTTATTGTATGTTGATAATACCAAGATGAACCTTCACGCAAGTTATAACAATAACTGTAAAAAGTTTCAACTCAATCCGGTGAATAATGCGCGAACTCATAGGTACTCGTAACAAACAAACAAATACACTTTAAATTTTTATGGTAGGTATGTGTATAAAGTAGGATGTATCACAAAGTCCTTTCTGCAGCACCACTTACACAAAAGTAAAAATAAGTCGCAGTCAAGGACTAACTAAAAGAAAATACCATCTCGTTTGTGATAATTGTTAATGTACTCACAATCTTTTAAGAGTGTTTGAAAAGTAAACAAAAATAATAATGATAGCAATTACGATCTTAAAATAAAAAGTTTCGTGTAATCTTCCATTCAATTTTACCTATACCATGGACATAAATATAAGACCCATCTACGTCAAGGAGCTCTCCGATTTTATGGTATAAACAGGGTCATGGCCTCAAACCCAGATAGATGAAACACGGTTTAAAAATTATACAGTAAGAAAGATTCTTGAATCAATTGTAACTGCTATTTAGTCTAGTCATGCAATAATTTCATACCGAGCCGCCTAGGCTTTTGTTTTGAGAATGTAACATGTCACAATATTTACACTACGTGTTTCGATTTTCGAAGCACTGACCATTAACTACTACGTTTTCGTCATCAAATATCAGATGATTACATCTGTATCCTCAGTTTATGATTTTACTTCTCACCAATTTTGATAGTATTAGAGAGTCGAAACTAAATAACTTTAAAGTAAAATGGACTTAAAGTTTCTTGATTAAAAGTCGAAAATTCAGTACCAATAATTTTAATTCCGCAATGCTTCCGCCGGGAGTGCTGGCTGTAAATATTTATGTACAAACTTGAGCATTAAAACAAGGCAACTAAGGGCCATATTTTACGTTAACGCTAATGTGTTTCGACTCTCAAATACTATCAACGTCGGTGAGAAGTGAAACTTATACTGAGGGTACAGAAAATTAATCTTTTACGGCAAGAGTAAATAAACATCTGTTAGGCAAACTCGTTTCAATCTAGTCCTTATCATTGATTCTTTCAGGCGTCACTCAGAAAAGCAGGTATTATTTAAATATTTTTATCGAATTATTGGAATGTCCTCTCCAAAACCAACACAAAAAAACACAAGTTTAATGTGCAAGGTTATCCGAGAGTTTTAATCTAAACAAACTAATGCCAAAATAAATAATTTAATTAGAGCGTGATTGCTATCACAACATCTAATTATCCAGTTCACAACCCAAATACCGAAAATATGCGATATCGCTCCGAATCTCAGAAGGAGACTAAACTAAAACCTTCGAAACACCCGTATTTATGCAAGTTCAATCTTGTCGGCCTCCTAGTAACAGATTGTATGACATCGAATGAGCGAAATATCGATTTTATCAAACTACCTGCATTAGATAAATTAATAATTTTATATTATTTTTGACAACTCAAATCAATTTTTTTAAAAATAAACTTACACTTGCATTAAAAAAAAAAAAAATTAAAAAGTTCTAAATAAAATTCACGCTCCCCATTCAAAATTTTATCACATTAATTGTATATTTTGAGAGTTGAGTGAACAATTTAATTTCGAACATACACCTGCTCTACACTTGTCGCCAAACTGTATGATAGCTGAACAGCGGTTAAAAGGTTTAGCCGGGCCCTCGTGAGAACACAAAACCACTTCAACCTAATGCACCTATCTGAGGACGAACAAATAGTAAAGAGCAATAGTCTTGTCACGAATCGATGTCGTTGTTTGGAGTTACTGCCGCGGTTCGTTTAATTTTAGATCAACTTCGGACACCTTTGATTTATCTAATGTTTGTAGGTTATAAGCCTAATGGCTTGAATCTAGTCGATCCTAACCAAGAGTGGCTTTTCATATCACTTACTATTATTTGACGTTACGGTTTTTCAGTTCTCCTCCATTCCATTCCAATCCATCAGCCTGTATGCGTCCACTGCTGGCCAAAGACCTTTCCAAGAGCTCTCCTTATCATTTTCAAAGGTAACCGTGTTCTTGTTCTTAGGCAAATCTCCAATAATGGACTAGCATGGTCAAGCAAGCAAGAACATCACATCACACTAATATTATAAAGACGAAAGTTTGTATGTGTGTGTGTGTGTGTGTGTGTGTGTGTGTGTGTGTGTGTGTATGTATGTTTGTTACTTCTTCACGCAAAAACTGGACGGATTTAGCTGAAATTTGGAATGGAGATAGATAATATCCTGGATTAGCACATAGGCTACTTTTTATCCCGAAAAATCAAAGAGTTCTCACGGGATTTCAAAAAACCTAAATCCACGCCGGCGAAGTCGCGGGCATCGGCTAGTCAATGATAAATTATGTTGATATGTGCAGGTAATAAAATCCACGTTTATCAAATAAGAAACAGCTATCTTCCCGATACATGAACAGGGTGACTTTTTACATAACAAAGCAATGTGAAGTAAAATAGACAAAGAACTTTGCTTTCAATCGGACAGCTATTACTTGGCAAGTCGCAGCATGTGTAGTCAAGCTTCTTTCAAGGATTCTTGAGAGAAACAATGTCGTGTGTGCGCCTTTTGACATCTGTTCGCAAGTAATGGAAACTTTATTTATTTTCTCTTTGTTTTGCGAATTGACTTCCATTTCCTTTAAATGGCACGCTCTTCATGTTTGACGGTCTATTTTGTAACATTCATTGACCATAAGATGTGAATAAACCATAAAATTGCTCTGGATTCAAGCCATAACTATCAGTATGTCGTAGACTTAGCGGTATGCGATCGCGATGCGCGATGGCAACCTGCAACTCTAGTGCAAGTGTCGGGTGTTGCGGTCACACAACTCGCATGCTCTCCATTTCCTATACAAAGCAGGTCGCAAGTATCGCCCCCTAGGTGTCGCCGCCATGGTCATGCGTCACGATAGCGTAGCTCAAAGTTAAATTTAACAGTAAAGGTGTATGCTAGTGTTACAAATAAGTAGGTAATGCTTTTCCAAAACTGCCGCTAACGGCTCGCAGTGTATCGATGAGTATCGTTTTTGCCTCCAATGAAAGGTGGTTCAAACTAAGGAATTATCTAAGCCGATACATGTACCGATTATAACTCGCATATGAATATAAAGTGAAGTGCTTAGGGCACCTAGTATCCAACCTCAGGACGATTCATATCATATAGTTCTTATTTACTAAAAGCGTGAGATGGATGATGGAAATCCCATTACATAAGTGTTCAAGGGAGGCAACCATCGAGGGGATTTTCAAGCATGCCACAACTGAAATGATGACTACGACCAGCCTGCCAAGGCTGTAGTGCATACAAAAAAGAAAATTCCTTAGACATACCTACCTAGGGAATTTCTTCTTCTTCTTCTGCTTTAAGGCTATGCAGGTTCTTGTATACATTGTATCACTTCGACCGTCTCCATTAGGATCGCCTCCACTTCATATTTCCTCGTCAAAACCTGTGGCCGCTAGATACAGCAGAATTTTCTGAGTGGAATTAAAGTAGCATCCTCTGGGTGTACGATGTGTCTCCGTGTGTGATGCTACGTTTATACATTAGAGCGGGGCAAAATCAGACTATGTGCATCGGAGTCTCGACAAACTTCTGGCACAGTCTGCCGATGTCTGCGCCCTGGAGCGAGGCTGTACATGTGTCTGTTGAGTCCACAGTGACACCTAGCATCTTTTACTAGTTAACTTATAATGAAGACTTCAAAGAAATAAAACAGTCGCAGTCTATCTGCAACTATGACTTGACAAGTTGCCGTGTGCTTAGTGAAGTAGTTTTCAAAGATTGTCGTGCCTTTTGAGTCTAGCTGACATCTGTTTGCGAACAACGGAAACTTTCTTCTTTATTCCTGAGTATTTTAATAAAATTTCTTTGGACCAGTTTCATTTTATTAATTGTTGTTTTTTAAGGTAAACATTCCTATAATTCATTTCTTGTTTACTTTAAATACTAGATATTACACCTACTTACCTACTTTTAACGTGGTAGTATCTGAATATATTATAAAAAGGAAAGTCCTGACCCCTGAATCACTCACTGACTGAATCATTCAATGCTCGGTCCAAAAGATTAGACCTAGAAAGCTGGATTTTTGCACAGAAGTTCCCTTTTAGATATAAGTAATAAGGCTGAATTTTTCTAAATTTCCACGGAAATAAAAAGGCGGGCGATAGCTAGTCTAATAATATTTCTGTGTGTTACTCAGTTTGATTTTTTAGTTAACTTCATAGTTATTTGTAAGGCTAGGTACTTAGGCAGAATTTCTTTAACTAACGCCCCTGATCATTCCTTTCATCATACCGCGTGTGGTCGTAGAAAATATTAAACAGTTCTCGTACTTATTAAACTGTCTAATACAATTGGTACCATTCGTTCTACTGCATAGCTTCGGCTCCCAAGTAAGAATTGTTTTGTTGCTTTGTCTAACCAAAGACATCCAAAAGAGACACACTGAATATTAATAGTGAAAACTGAGCAAGCTTAGATGAGTCTTGGGGTCACTGTTGTACTGTAAGCGTTATTTACAACATAGTTTATTATTATATAAACATAGTTTATTATATACAACATAGTTTATTATATAAACATAGTTTATTATTTATATGTATTTAAACAGTTTCAATCTCGCATAAAAATATTCTATAATTTTTTCATTAATTTACCAAGATAATTTTATCGCTGCACCAGAATGAAGGCCATCGTCTACTTTACACCAGTCGGTTACATGATTATGTGCCGTTATTAGATGGGATTGCTATCTGAATTTAGTACGCTACAACTTACAAGCAAGCAATCAATCAGGCAGGCGTATTATACACATTTTCAGATTATTCAATAGTAATCCAGCTGGACCTGAATTCTTCTAGAATAACCTGAACCTGCTATGATTTTTATCTATTGAAGGAGTTATTATTCGTTATATTATTTTTATAAGTATTCTTTCGCCAGTATAAAATATATGTATAGAAATATTTTCAATTCATATTTTGGATTGGAATAAAAATATTTAAATTAATGAAAATTGTTCCTTTTCCTTCTTCAGAATATCTGACGCGCACCAAAGTTCTGAGGATCTTTATGCAATCGAGAAGAATATAGAAAATGGTTCTATTTGCTTTTATATGTGTGTTGTGTGTGTCTGTATAGAAATATCGCTTGCATTCGAACCAATACCTAACCAAAGCGAGGTCGTGGGTGCCGCGATATCGTTTGAACTTGAATGTCAGCACGATTTGATACGACGCGTCACATGTGACGTGCCGCTTCCTTTGTGTTAACTCTTATTAACTTATGTAATAACAGTGGATTTGTTCCGTCGCGTCGTCCGTCAATATATTGTTGTCGTATCGCGGCTGCTAAGCTTAATTTAATATGACATAAGCTTTATATCGTCGAGAAATACTGGGATAGAAAATATATTGAATTATGTTTATGTGTGAACTTTATAAAATTACGTGAAATGATATGCGATTAGTGGGCTAGATAGATTGTAGAAGTAATTATTCGAAAATATAAAATCGTCTCTGCTCTGGTCTGGTGGGAGGCTTTGGGTATGCCTTATTATTATCCAACCTACCTATTTTTATATAGAAGTAGTAATTAATAGGTATACGTGACTGATGCAATATAGCCCGGTTTTGAGCATTATCCTTTGTTATTTATTGAATCAAACAAAATTATGACCTAAATACGATCAACGTTTCGCACAAAGAATATTAAAACGCCTGCACGATGAAATGTAATCTCTTTCAAAAATAAAAACACACCCGTGTCGGCTCGGCACTTTAATGTGACATGTTTTTACACAGATAATAACTAATTTCTTGCAACGTCTTAATGGAAGGCACGATTGCAGATAATTTCGAAGAGCGATCAATGCAATCGTTAAAACAGACCGACATTCAAGTGTCCGAAAAAAATATTGATGGACGTCGGCAAAAAAAGGAGCAGGGCTGAGCAAGGCACAATGCAATGTACCTGTAATAAAAATTAATACCCATTCAAACTGCTCGCCTTTGGCACGGAATCGCCCAATTCAGGCAAATTGCGCTCACTAGGGTTGGCAATCGGATCATATAAATTGAACGATAGACAGACAACCCACAAAATATCTTTCTTTTATCTTTCCTTCATCATCATCATGATCAACTCATCGCAGCTCACTACTGAACACGGATCTCCTCTCATAATAAGAAAGGTTCCGGCCATAGTCCACCACACTGGCCAATTGTGGACTGGTAAACTTCACAATCTTATGCAGAACTCTCAGGCATGCAGGTTTACTCACGATATTTTCGCTCACCATTAAAACGAGTGATATATTTAATTGCCTTAAATGCGTATGATATTAATTAATCGAAGTAAAATACAAGAGTATAAAGAGAAAATAGAAAGTAAGATAAATAAGAATAGAAAAGCTTTTCCAGTTTTCACAGTTTTAGTGAGTACCTACTGAATATTTTTCAAAAATCAACAAAGTAGTAGAGAATAAAATATTATATTATGTCTTATTTCCAATACGATATTGAAAAGCTAGAGTAAAGAGGGCATGCAAAATAACGTAAGATAAGTCTAATAAAAGATCTAAAAAGTTATTCAATGCAGACGAAGTCACGAATGCGAACTAGTACAAACTCTAAAGTCCTTGAATTCGCCAGTTTAAATAAAGACTTCGAGTGGAATTTAATATTCGTATTCGAGCCCTTGGGCAGTGGGAGTGGCTGTTGTGTCTCACCGGAAAGATTTATATTACATGCATCGTATGCGAGTGATCTGAAATTGTCCGGGTCTAAGAGACCCCGCCGTATTGAGGCCCACGCCCGTCCGGTGCTCTAGATTCAGAACCTAGTATCTGACATTTTTAATGCCTCTTCCTGCGTACCTTGGTCTAAAATATTCTCACTTTGCTCGGAAGCTCAAACTCAATTCATACTATGAAGTAAATACTTCTTGTATCAGTAGAAAATATTTATAACGAATTTTCAAAACAAGCTAAAACTGGTTTAGAGTATTAGTAGCTAGCTGAAAAATTCGTTTTCATTCTCATTGATGTTAGCTTACTTGCACTCGAATGTATTCCTGTAATCGGTATTCTTGATTTGAAACGTAAGTAAGTACTGAGTAGGCACATCCTGCCTCGTGCTTTGGTGCCTTTGCCTTTATCAGTTGTTTTGGTTGAAAATAATGAGGATGAAAGCCTGCTTTATGAGCAAAAAAAACCAAGATGGTGAAATCTTTTATTCCATATAAAATATGTGACGACCACATTATAAAAAAATATTTAATATAGACAAGGCCTGCATTTTGAAAAACCAAGATGCTCGGGCACTTTAATGGTCCGCGCACCCACGTGTTTTATTAGAGATTTTTTACCCTGTCAGATCCTGCAAAATTCTAGGTATCCTTTTTGCAAGCATATTTGTTTAGTCCTAACCTAATTAATTTTGGGAACAGCAGCTGCTGCATTCGTAGTTTAAATGTACTTACTATGTTCTAATCTAGAGCAGTAGGTAATACTCGTAACGACTATTCAATAATTCTGAATGAACGATTGCTTTTTGATATTATAATTCAGGCGGACAACGATCAACGTTTCGCATGATCCAAAAAAACACCGTTTTGTAAAGTGATCCTGCCGGTCGGTGTTTTAATGCAAGGTACACTGAATGTGAGACCATATTACCTCGCTGCTATGGGAATATCTTGTTTAATTGAATAATAAACAATTATTATCATAATTAGGTATTTTAAATGCTGTTTTCTGCGTAGGTGTAAATATGATACGGTAGTTAACGATAGGTAGTAGGTTTCTGCCTAGTTTCTTGTTGAAGTGTAGAATAGTTGAGTAGATGCACCTGCTTATTTCGTGAGAAGTTTTGATTTGGTTTTATTTATTTATACCAAATAGAAGTAAATTACGTAGTTTTATACTCCATACATGTTTTTAGTTCACTAGTAGGTAGGTATAGTCAACATGACTTGATATAATATACTTACCAAAACAAATCATTCAAAGGAAAAGCCTAGGTATATATAAATCTAGGATTTATACCTACTAAAGATTTTGTGTAACAGATTTGATTCATTTATATCATGGATTTGCTTATACACAGTATTTTCCCAATCCCCGATCCTTAGGAAGCATCCATACTTCTCTAACTAGGTACTTAAAGTCTAAACCGCCTTTTCATGCTGTTATTTTAAATTGCTTCTGTACGCCAAGTCGCTAACCGACAAAAAACAAAAAAACGACCAAGTGCGAGTCAGACTCGCGCACTGAGGGTTCCGTAAAAAATACCCGAGGTATTTTTTACAACATTTTGCACGATAAATCAGAAACTATCATACATAAAAATAAATGAAAATCTGTTTAAGAATGTAATACGTAAAGCCCTTTCATATGATACCCCACTTGGTATATATCTTACTTTGAAAATTGAAAAACATTTAATTTTTTTTTTAAATGATGTAACCACAAATTCGAGGTTTTCAGATTTACTCCTGTACTTGTGCTATAAGACCTGCCAAACTTCATGATTCTAGGTCAACGGAAAGTACCCCATAGGTTTCTTGACAGACACGACGGACGGACGGTCGGACCGACAGACAGACAGACATCAAAGTGATCCCATGAGGGTTCCGATTTTCCTTTTGAGGTACGGAACCCTAAAAAGCCATTGTCCTTATAAAGGACAGACGTCACATTTTGAGCTAAACAAACAAAGAATTGAATATTAAAGATGGCCGAACCGATAGTTTTCATAAGCCCTTAAAAAACTGAGTCAACCCTTTCCTTGTCAGACGTTAAAATCTTCATACACTTGACGGAGGGCAAAAAAAACCCATGTGGATCGGTCCCATTGTGTAATTTAAAGTAAGGCATAGATCTGGGAAGTTTCTGGTTGAACAATAACGCGTTTTAATCAAATTCATTAAGATTGACATGTCTGATTAGAAAACTAACCCTTTCCTGTTTCTGACATTGTCACTGTAAAAAAGCAATCTATAAAAGTCCTATTAGGACTGTAATTGGAATACGAATGGATAGAATTAAATTGAAAATCTAGACTATTTTTCCTATAGGCTAGAGATGAACTAAGCGAAATTCCACGCGCACAATATCAATTCGGTAACAATATTTCTATGGTAGCGGAATTCCGTGCACAGATTTTCGTACTCAGAATTCTGTAACATTTTATCCTAGCCTTAAGCACACAATTCATAACAGTAGGTAGTAAGTACTACGTACCTTAAGCTCATGACTATTTCCTCGTATGAAGCACGATGTAAATTAGCGCAAATCTCAAATTAAGTAGGTATGCTATCAGCGTCAATTTGAACACTTTCATCATGCTAAACTCATTGATGCAATCGACACGAGAGAATTGCTAGTCGCATCCCGCATGGAATTCACGTCAGTTTGTTTGAAGCTTAATTTTCTATGTAGTAGTTAAACTAGCATTTAAATAGGGATATCGATGGCTCCAACCCTAATAATTACTTTTAAGCCTACTTATGCAATTAAAAAAAACAACACTTTTAAATAAGTAGTTCCTTTGTTAAACTGTTCATTGTTATTGCAAATAATTATCTCTTTAAGATTTAAGGGTCTTTACACACGACCGTTTTTTGCACATATTTTGCTATTATTATATTATCACAGAGAGGTAACTTTGTTAAAATTGTATTAATTGGTACGATAAAAAATACATAGATATCCAATAATATAACAAGTCCCAATCCCAAACTGACAGCCAACACTTGGGTGTGTGGTGTATACACGTCGAAACTTGACTGAGTAGACTGTGTCTAACTCTAGTGTCGTCGTGTTACCTAAACATTTATGTTCACGGAAGACAATATTTAGATCGTAATGACTGAGAAGGGATAATAGCCCAGTGGTTAAGACGTCGGCTTTCCAATCGAGAGGTCAAGCGTTCTTTCCCAAGCACGTACCTCTAACATTTCGAAGATATGTCCATTTTAAGCAATTCAATATCACTTGCTCGAACAGTGAAGGAAAATATCATGGATGGGAGTTCCCAAAGGTGTGTGAAGTCTACCAATCCACACTTGGCCAGCGTGGTGGATTCTGAGAGTAGCCCATGCCACATTTAAACTGTGCCCGTGATCAGTAATGGGCCGGTGATGGGTTGATAATGATAATGGTGAAAGTGCGGTACGATAAAAGTTTATCGAATACTAGCTGATGCCCGCGACTTCGTTCGCGTGGATGTAGGTTTTTTAAAATTCCCGTGGGAACTCTTTGATTTTCCGGAATAAAAAGTAGCCTATGTGCTAATCCAGGGTATAATCTATCTCCATTCTAAATTTCAGCCAAATCCGTTCAGTAGTTTTTGCGTGAAGAGTAACAAACATACACACACACACACACACACACACACACACACACACTCACACACACACACACACACACATACAAACTTTCTCCTTTATAATATTAGTGTGATAAGATGCAAAAGGCATCGTGTGTATACAGCCTAACAACGAAATAGCTTTGCGGCAATTGTTCGTTAAAGACCGCGCGAAGATTCCTTCTACCCCGTTGAATAACAAAGGAGTATTGCGGTGTTTTAAAAGAGGATTAAGCAGGGAGGTAGCCGTATCATCGCCGCTAAGAGCGTACTTAAGTTTATGGAAAGTGTCGCAGTTAAGAAGCTTAAACTATGACTTCCCTTTTTAGAAGGGTTGCTTTTTTGTTGGATCACGTTAAAAAACCCTTTTCGATTGCAATCCAATGCATACTGCTAAGAATTTGGAGTTCGGTAAACCACTGGATCTCGGGATCTGGGTCAAAGAAAAACTTAGTAGATTCGCAAAACTTTGATTTGCCCAAAGAAAGCAAAGCACTGCCAAAACCTAAATCCACGCGGATGAAGTCGCGGGCATCAGCTAGTAGTATTAATGTGACGGTAAAAAGTAGAAAAATTAATCTTAAGTTTAACCCTTAAGAGGGGTCTCTCGATCTCGTCAGTTTCTGGAATACGAGTATGTCTGCAAAATTTCATGGATTTTGGTTGCTTAATATTCAAATGAAATTGGAACTACGATTGTATGAAGCGAGTGACGGTGAGAGCCCTATTAAAATACTAGTTTCTTTTTAAGTCCGCATCAACACTTTTTCACTATCAAACAAAATTAGTTAGTACTGAACCCTTTATTAAGTGAACCTTACTCCATCTGACGATTCAGCCATTTTTCATATTAGCCACTTCGCCTTAGCTCGACGTGGGGGTTCGAAGATTGTTTAGAGGCGGTGCTTTTGTTTTATTTCTTTGTTCTAGAGGTTTAATTAGTGGGATTCTGCCATTTCTGCCGGCCTGCGTTTTACGGACGTCCGCTAACGAACATTTATTGAGAGCTTTCTATTTTATCTGCGGTTAGGTATGTGTAAAAGTCTTAGAAGTAAGATTTGAGAAACAAAAGAAACAAGTACAACTGTTGAAGTCTTCGTTATTTAAAGATTATCCTGCAACGATATAAAAGTTTAACTGTTGAGGATCGAATAAGTTAGCTCATGACTGCAATCACACATTCTCACCCGTTCATCAAATACAATCCAAGATGGAAGTACAGAATTTAATTTGGAAGAGGTACTTAGTTTAATTTAAACCATATACGTATCTACATGTAATTATAGATAGCGATCCGATACTTTCCATCGCATTGGACCTAAATAGTTTGTACGTCCAGAGGAATAGTATGCCAGAAAGCTTCACACTCAACAAGGCTGGGGAAGAAATAAATTATTATCCTTGCTGGAGACCAAACCCGATATCTACCTCTTCCATAAAAGATCATTGCGCCAGGTCTGACTGCAGCCAAGCGCTAGTCTATTTTTAAAAAAAAAAAGGTAGGTAGGTACAACTTAGGTCGTCGCTTTTCAGTTGATCGCTTAGTGAGTCTAGAATATATTAATTACTTTATCTCTGCTATTATAACTGAAAGTTTTACGAATAGGCACGTGTGGAAGTTTGGAAACAACCCTTAGGTATACAAAAGTTTTATTTAATTATTGTTTGAGTAAAGACGTTAATTAAATTGCCAGCAAATTAATGAGCTCCGATGGCATAAAGTATACCGACACTAAAATTAAATTGTCAGAATTCATACCACATGTTTTCCATATAGGCCGGCCGCACACTGGCTACTTAGTTACTTTGAGCAACTAATCGTAGTTAGTCATCTCGATTTACTGTTTGCTTCGCAGTTTGTACTTGAAAAATTTCTCGACTTCAACTCGACGAGTTTTAGACGACAATGCAACTGAAACTCGTGTGTGCATTAACTGTTCATATAGTTTTAAAATTCAGACTGTTATAAATGAGGAAATCTCTCCGTTCGAAAGGTATAAAATAATTGCATCCCTAGAAACGGACGTAGGCTACTTTTTATCCCAAAAAATCAATAAGTTTTAAAACGATGATATCTAGATAGGTATACATATATACGAATACCTAATCTCCCTAGGACGAGGTCGCGGGCATCATCTAGTAAGTAGTTAGTAAAATATAACGAACTTATGACTTTTATTTCAGTTGGCCTCCTTAAAAGACTATTTTGCAATTATACTTAAAAGAAGGAAGATCCAACTTAGAAGAAAAAAATTTATTAAGGAACTTTGTTTCTTAAAATTTATGGTTCAGCGCTTGCCTAAAATGCCTAAGATGAAATGTGCTTGCCTAAAAGATGGCCTATTTACTCTCAAGACGTAACAGTATGCGACCATCCTTATTCGTAGACGTAAATAATTCAGCCAGGAGATCATTATACTAACATAAGTAGCCGCCAGTTAATTAAGGTACATTGAGGTCGGTCGGACCCCGAGGTATCATTTGCTATTGTGATAGGCCCGTCGGCTCCTTCGGGGCTCAAGTTATTGTTGTTCAATTTTAATAGCAAAAATGATAAATGCCCCAATGGGGAGAGCCGTCCATAGTAAATGGCTAACATTTCAAACTCTTTTTTAGGGTTCCGTAGTCCGCACCAGAAGGGTTCTGATGGGACTCTATGACAAAGCTGTTCTACTACTACATATTCCGCCGGTGCCACCATGTTTATCAATGAATCATTAGTTTTAAATATAAAGCTAGTGTTTCATTACAACACAAGCCTCTGCTGTCCATCTCTCTGTCCCTTCGTTCGTTTGTCCATCCGTCTGTCCGTCCGTCTGTCCGTCCGTCTGTCCGTCCGTCTGTCCGTCCGTCTTTCCGTCCGTCTGTCCGTCCGTCTGTCCATCCATCTGTCCGTCTGTCCATCTGTCTGTCAGCGGGCTAGATTTGGCATAAACCATTATAGATGGAGAGTTGAAATCACAGTGTGTATTTATTGCTGCTATAACAACAAATAATAAAGACATCAAAACCCACCTACGGAACCCTTCGTGTGCAAGTCTGATCGCACTTGGCAGGTTTTTCGTTTATTTTTAAGTTTTTATGCTTGTCTTAGTTTTATTTTGGGTCGGGCAACGTTTAAACGTATAATGATAGAGTAGAGGGATTATGACTATTCTCAGACCTAGGCGTTCAATTCAATCAGTCAGATTTTTATACAAAATAGTTTTGGAAGAACTTTTGCATGATTACGATGAGTCATTAATTGACCCCTAAATAAAACTTTAACCTAGTGCAAAGAAGTATTTTTGAATATTTTTTTAACCACAATAGACCCAAAAAAATATTCCTACTTTTGAGTTTAGTTCAAAATTTTCAAGCAGTTATTAGATATAGAGATGCATAGGTTAACTGTCGCAGTGGGTGATATGAATACAATGCACCGGCACTCGTTAAGGTTTTGCATACCAGACATCCTTAAAAATAATTGTTCCGATAATAACAAGTCATGGAAGTCCTTCCCGGCAACCTTAGTCTTATTACGAACCATAATTTTACTTGAGTACCCATGGAAATTACTAACTATATGATTATATTGTATAAAAAACCCCTATTGTTAACGGTAGATAAACACTTTTTACATCAGCCGACTTTACTAGGTCAGTAAGGCAGGTGCTGGCGACAGGTGTAAAGAAAACTTTTTAAAAAGTTCATTTTTTGTAAACATTTCGTTATTTAGTTTGTTTAAAAGGTCAGTCACGGTGCTTCGTATAAACAAACGCAGCGCCCGGGGGCTTGTTCACAAAAGATTCGCTGACGTCATTAAATTGTCCGCTCTCAAATTAGTTTTTTTTTTTTTTTGGAGAAGGTTCTTGTGAAATTCTTTAATATCATGTTTGCTTGGGGTTGGTGGATCAAGCAACTCTACTAGAAAGTAGACTTACGTATCTATCGCGCAATTCTCTCTCTCTAAACAAGCCAAGAGGCAATAGAACGAAAGCTGCTGGTGCTGAAATAAAAAATAATTTTCGTATAATAATTCAATGATACCTCTCTCTCCCCCAAAGTCCCCCCCCCCCCGTTTTTTTTTTTTGGTAATAGTAACACAGTTCACGACAAGAAACTTGTAACAAAACGTCGAGGCTTCACCTACATTGGCAGGCATCAAGTGTTACGTACATTTGAGGCTAGGTAGGCTATCATACAACTAGATCTTTTTGATTTTACGTCACTCCTAGCCCAATATTTGACAGATGTCGATTCAGGATCAAAACCGGAAGTTTCCTCATTTCAGCTCACTCTGATTGTGATTCCAGATTTTGTCTCACCCTGGTTGCTGTTTGGGATAAGCCACAAAAGTGTGGGTCAGATAGAAACGATGTAACGCAGGTTTGGACCCAGCAGTGGCTGGTTTGCAACCCAAAAAAAGGGATTTTGCATATAACTTCTTTCCTTGAGAACCGTATTGCTTTTTGTATGTGTTGGGGTAAAATGCCTACAAGGCTCAGGGCAGATAGGGGCGATAATTATTTTATTGCGGGAGGTTGCTTGTTTGTTTCTCTAATAGCTACTTTAATGGAAGTCTAAGGTCGATCCGGAATAACAATGATGGTGAAACGAATAAATTAGAAGGCTATCCTCAACATCGCCTCCTTTGAAACTTTTATCTTGCATTAAGACCAGAATTATGGATGTCATTACAGTTCTTTATACTATTCGTCTTTCTAATAGAAATTCTTAAAATACGTTAATATAAAATAGCGACCATAAGTGACCTCTTGAATGAGTTATCCATACTAATATTATAAATGCGAAAGTGTGTCTGTCTGTCTGTTTGTCTGCTACGCTTTCACGGCTCAACCGCTGAACCGATTTTAATGAAATTTTGTACAGACTTAGGATACATTCCGGGGAAGGACATAGGCTACTTTTTATCCCGGAAAAACCAACAGTTCCTGCGGGACTCCAAAATATTCATCCGCTTGATCGATTCGTATGAAATATGGTACCGAGGTAGCTTGCGTCCCTGTAATTGGCATAGGCAACTTTTCATCCCGGAAAATCAAACAGTTCCCACGGGATCTTTAAAAACCTAAATCCACGCGGACGAAGTCGCGGACATCCTCTAGTTAAAAATAAATGAGTTTGCATATCACAATAATATTGTCAGTTTTGCAGTAGGTAGGTAGGTACTTAGCGTCAAAAAAATTGCAAACTCGAGTTAACATTTTAGTAAATGTTTCTAGTTTTAAATCTAAGTAAAGTACCTATGCTCTTAATAGATCTCAGCATTAGTAAGCAGGTTTAGTAGGTTCTATTTTTATTCCAGTTATTAGGATGCCATTTAAAAGATTTTCTTCTATTGTCCCTTCTACAGCATATTATAAACCTCGCACAATATCAGGGGGCACGGCAGTGCCCCCGCCAAGACGAGCCAAACGGCGGCCGGGGCGCTATGTACCTTTTTCTCGAAGTGTTTCGCCGTATTTTCGACCCGTCAGAACTTCGGTCTGGATGACGTTAGAAAGCTGAAATTTTCAATATAAGGTGTCCTCAGCAAATTTACCAAATATACCAAGTATCAAATATCTAGCTTTTATAGTTACAGATTTATTGATACCTAAAATACGCCGTTTTCGTCCCTCACTGATGATCATCACAATTCATAGTCTGTAATTCTAGGGTACTTCCCGAAGTCCTAGAAGGCTGAAATTTGGTATGTAGACTAGAAATTGCATACAAACTACAGGAAAATTAAGAAATTGGAAATTGCCCCCCCTCTACGCCTCTTATGGGAAAAGCAAATCTGTAAATTCTGTCGCTAGAATGCTGATATTTTCAGGATAAGATGTCTTTGGCAGATTTATTAAACGCACTGAGTATCAATTGTCTAGCTTTTATAGTTTCAGATTTATTGACAGTCAAAACTTCTAGTCTGTAATTCTAGGGTACTTCCCGAAGTGCTAGAAGACTGAAATTTGGTATGTAGACTAGAAATTGCATACAAACTACAGGAAAATTAAGAAATTGGAAATTGCCCCCCCTCTACGCCTCTTATGAGAAAAGCAAATCTGTAAATTCTGTCGCTAGAATGCTGATATTTTCAGGATAAGATGTCCTTGGCAGATTTATTAAACGCACTGAGTATCAATTGTCTAGCTTTTATAGTTTCAGATTTATTGACAGTCAAAACTTCTAGTCTGTAATTCTAGGGTACTTCCCGAAGTCCTAGAAGACTGAAATTTGGTATGTAGACTAGAAATTGCATACAAACTACAGGAAAATTAAGAAATTGGAAATTGCCCCCCCTCTACGCCTCTTATGAGAAAAGCAAATCTGTAAATTCTGTCGCTAGAATGCTGATATTTTCAGGATAAGATGTCCTTGGCAGATTTATTAAACGCACTGAGTATCAATTGTCTAGCTTTTATAGTTTCAGATTTATTGACAGTCAAAACTTCTAGTCTGTAATTCTAGGGTACTTCCCGAAGTGCTAGAAGACTGAAATTTGGTATGTAGACTAGAAATTGCATACAAACTACAGGAAAATTAAGAAATTGGAAATTTCCCCCCCTCTACGCCTCTTATGGGGGAAGCAAATCTGTAAATTCTGTCGCTAGAATGCTGATATTTTCAGGATAAGATGTCCTTGGCAGATTTATTAAACGCATTGACTATCAATTGTCTAACTTTTATAGTTTCAGATTTATTGACAGTCAAAACTTCTAGTCACAAATTCTAGGGTACTTTCTGAAGTCCTAGAAGACTGTAATTTGGCATTAAGCAGGAATTTCAAGAATTATGAACAACAGATAAATTAAGAAATCGGGTCCCCCTCATCCCCTCGTATATGAGATGCATATCTGTAAAATCTGTTACTCGAATACTAAAGTTTTCAAGATAAGATGTCCATGGCAGATTTATCAAACGTACCAAGTATCTGTGTTTCCTGAAGTCCTAAAAGACTGAAGTTTGGTATATCTGCTTCAAAATTGAGTTGCAAGATTCCACCCGAACAAACATATTTACATACGAGTACATTGCAAGTTGAATAAAAGCTTTTAAAAAAAGAGGTAACGATAGAGAGTGGGCCATGTAAATGATGTACCTACAAGAAATAGATCCAAAAAAAATCTAGGGCACCTGCCAAAAAGAAATTAAATCCCACCAAAAACATTTCATGTAAAAAGGTAGCCAAGACTCACAAGTTCATAATGTTTTCACTGTTAAAAAGTTATGAGATCTCTAGTAGAGCCAAGCCCCTAGCTGAGCTTAGATTTGTGCTGGCCATGGGAGCTATCCCAAGTCCAAAGTATATAGCTTTTAAATGTTCTTGACTATATGACATTTATAACAATAAATAACAAATCACTCTACTTACAAGCTCTGATTCTACAAACCCTATATCTTGGTAAAAAAGTACGGCTTGGCCGTTTACAGTTCGTGGATTTTTTATCTGAAATAACATTTAAGCCCGGAATAGCTTCTGCGACCATCACGAAGTAGAATACAAATTAGTAATTGTCGAACAAACTATTCCTTATGGCCTTAAAATATGTTATGTCATGTATTAGTTTTACGAACATTAAACGGCCAAGCCGTCCTTTTTTACCAAGATATAGGGTTTGTAGAATCAGAGCTTGTAAGTAGAGTGATTTGTTATTTATTGTTATAAATGTCATATAGTCAAGAACATTTAAAAGCTATATACTTTGGACTTGGGATAGCTCCCATGGCCAGCACAAATCTAAGCTCAGCTAGGGGCTTGGCTCTACTAGAGATCTCATAACTTTTTAACAGTGAAAACATTATGAACTTGTGAGTCTTGGCTACCTTTTTACATGAAATGTTTTTGGTGGGATAGTCATTACTGCCTTTCTAATCGCCCAACTATCTTCGTTAAGGACATAACATACACCGCGCCGTATGCAAACTACTTCCTATAAAGTTTCCATGTTAAAACATCATGACATGTAAACTGTTTTGCATTCAAGTGCTTGTCAGCGTTATTGTGCAGTATTGCACGCGTATGCCAACTTAACTTGTAACTGGAAAACATCTAATGATGACGTACTACATCTTATTTTGTAAGGCATAAGGTTGATTTCCGAATGGCTGGTATGAATGGTGAGTGTATTGTCAAATTATGTTATAGGCCACTATTCGCATTGTACCGCATCGATATTTTGTATGCACATTTAAATGCGACCATCTATGTCGGTGACCGTTGGGGACCTCGACACGGTATAGGAATTTCGCAAATCGGGTTTTTTTTATGTGGAATTGTGGATCCACCATATGTTCGGATTTTATAGGTTGTTGTGTTTCTTTTGTTATTTGGCAACGGAATAACATATTTTTAACGAATGTTTTTATTCGACTAGCTTGCAACTAAGATACACGTATGATATGAGTACAATAAGGTTCGATGGTAAGTGATGACAGGGCTTCATATACTTACCTAGGCCTTGCCTGCTTCTGCTTTACAGCGAGGAAGAAGAGTTGATAAATAAGTAATAGCTTGCTATTGCCTTGAGCATGCCAGAGTGTAACAAAGTAAAATCGGAGTTATGTGCGTTTCAAAGTACGTAAGTATCTATGTAATTAAAATAAGTATAGGTACTCGTATCACTTGTTTAGCGGAGGGGCAAAACTTGCATGTCTAAAAGTTTTGCCTAATGTTCTCAAAGATGCTTGAAGTTTGTCAAACCAATAGATATGGTCAAACCGTACTTTGCCAGCTTGGTGGACTATGGGTTTAACCCTCCTCATTCTGACAGACCTATGCTCAGTAGTGGCCCGGCGATGGTTTGATCATGATAATGATGATTACTTGATCCTTCCATAAAGAAATTATTATCTTGACAATAAAATGCATAGATATACTAACGCCTATCTATCACACTGTTGCATGCTCCCATTATTAGCTCAGTCGTATGCGGTTACTTCGATCGATAAATGAACCGTGGGCAATACGTTTTTATGCGCGATGCAAAAACAAAGTGGAGTGACCTGATGCCGCCGCTTCTGTCGGTTCGCGTGTGAAGTCGCCGATTAAGGGCTCGGCTTTGTACGCAGGACGGCGGGACATTCCTTGTGAAAAAATGTTTCTTATATGGGATATTGGTTTAGTTTTTTGTGGTCGAGCCAAGCGAAGCGTAAGGGAAATTAGAAGCTGACTGCGTAGGTTAGAAGCTAAAGTTATTTGCTAATCAATGGGATCAACTTACATTTTGTACGGTATGTAAGTCTAATATCTAAGTTCTTTTGATCCTAAATTACCTAGGTCATAACTCGAAACCATCATAATTTGTAGAATAATTCTTCTATTTTCTTCAATATGAACGTATATGAAGGTTACATTCGAAATAATATATTATGTAGTTAGGTACATATTAGGTATATGCACTTGTAAGAACTGTTATTATCTATCCGTAATTTAGGTTACTCGATGTTATGTTAATAAATTAGTCAGCTTTCCCTTTATTATACAAATAAGTAGGAGTTTATTAAACATCTGATTCACTATAACAAACACAGAGAGACCTATATTACCGTGTTTATCACTTGTTAAAGTCTACATGATTCACTTGTTCTATTTGATGTGCTAATCAAATATTTTGGTATACCACGATTATGTTATTACGACCTTTATTAAGTTCATTACTATTAACTAGCTTTCACTCGTGACTTCATTCCCTTAGGGGTTGAATTTTCAAAAAGTCTTTCTTATCGAACGTCATAGCTACCTGCATGCCAATTTCAGCCCTATTTAATCTACATATTAGGTATTTTTATATAATACCTAATATGTAGATTATTGTTACAACGATATAATAATATGAACCCGTTCTATAACTGCATCAATGCTATGCTATGTTGTTTATGTTTCCGGAGATCGTCAAATATTGCTAAACATGTTGTTTCCTTGAATCGACTGGTTCTCACAACATTAAAAAGTCATTCTAATTATACCTACCTTTAAGTATCTAAAACTAGTCTGATGTTTACCTATATTTCAAAATAAAAGATAGACTGTCAGGTTAATGAAAAAAAAAATCCTGACTTGAAATTCTACGCCTAGGTTTCTGCTTGTGAAAAACTAGTATAGTCCGCGACAGGTTGAGATGGCAACTCCACCAACAAGACTAACTTCTAATTTGCGCTTTTTTTTACCCGCTTCGCTTATCACCGTATTCTAAACCTAAGACCTTCAGTCATGTGAACTGGCGCACGCACTCCGTTGAAGATTTACCCACCTACATGGTGACCTGGCACTTAATAAGACCACCGAAGAATTGCATTGCATAACTTGTACAATGAACATTGTAAGTGCACCAATTATTATTATTAATCACACTTCATACTAATATTATAAAGGCGAAAGTATGTGTGTATGTGTGAAATTTAGAATGGAGATAGATTGTACCCTGGATTAGCACATAGGCTACTTTTTATTCCGGAAAATCAAAGAGTTCCTACGGGATTTTTGAAAAACCTACATCCACGCGAATGAAGTCGCGGGCATCAGCTAGTTTAAAGATAAACATTTATGTAAGTATCATAATATTATTATTAAAAAATCTGACATTTAAGAATTATTTTATGTAAAGTTGGTCACACACTGCCGCAGCAAATATAGCTAATGACGTCACCAGTAGGTACGAGTCATCTACATCAGCCCGGCTAGCATGGGCAGTAGATGAAAATTATATCCCCTGATTATATCCACTGATGTCATAGAAAACAGTGGATATAATCGGGGATATAATTTTTATCTACTGCCCATGCTAGCCGGACAGGCGTGCCAAATAAATGTGTTTTTTTTTTTTTAAATTATATAGAGTATAGCGCTTGGCTGCAATCAGACCTGCCAGCAAGTGATGATGCAGCCTAAGATGGAGTGCGCTTGCCTAGAAGTTGCCTAATCACTCTTGACTTGAAGGTACCCATATTATAGGTGGAAGGGAAAACTGACGCCGGAAGGGCGTTCCATATCCTAGCAGTTCGAATTAGGAAAGAGGAAGCAAATCGTTTCGTACGTGTTCGAGGAATTTCGACTACGTACGGATGCAGACCTTGACGATGCTTGGTAGTACGATGGTAGAAAGGTGAAGGAGGAACCAGGTCAAACAGGATGCTGACGTCATGCATTTTTTCATTACTACTGAAAAATTTTGCGTCCATAATGCTCAAGTTCTTGCAACACAGTGTAGCTTAATAAACGAAAAAAAGTTTCACCGCGAAATAGGCCAATCATCTTGCAAAAGGCAATTTGTACGATTGCAAATGTCAACCACACAGTATTGATTTGTCTAGTTAATTCATTTTAAATTTCTGCCCTACTTTTGCAGCCGCCGATAAATTTGCATTTACATACTGAACTGATATGAAATGAAGCGTTATCTATAAATTGCGAAATAATGCGTTTATTATTTCCTGTGCGGAAATGGAATAAGTACAGTAAATAGGATAAGTAGGTTGGTAAAATTACGATCGCCAAATGGATGTTTGGTATAGTTATTTCAAAATAAAATTACGTGACACTACAACCGACGATGGCCGATTCACACCAATTGCGTATGCAGCACGTACACGTGACACGTGCGTAGTGACGCGCGTGAACCCATAGACGTAACTGCACGCAATACGTCTACGCGAACGTTCACGCCACGCAAGCGGTATGCCATGTTTCATACAGTTCCATACATTACAACGCAATGGTATGCGCTACGTCTACGCTTACGCAGCCTTTGTGGACGAGTTCTAAATTGGAGCATTCGATTTTTAAAAAGCTGGACACTTCACATGCCAATAAGCCACAATGCTAAACAATGACTGAGTTTGTTGTGGGCTCTTCTCAGACCAGGGTGTGTTTGGAACAATATGGGCAATGGTACAAGATTTGCTGTGGTCGCCTGCCAAGCAGTTTACCAAGAGTACTTTAAATATTATTATTAAGACATTTAATACATCTGCACATGCTATAAACATACAAACATCTATTAAGTATTTTATCATGTAGTATAATGGTTTACTTAGTTGCAGTTATCCATTCCATACAATGGAGACCACAAAAAAGTTCGATATTTCCAAGAAATTTTATGGCATTGTTCATTATATGTATAATGTACAGGTCCAATAATAAAGAATGATACCCACTGGCGAACGTGACGACACATTTTAAAAGCGAAATTACTCTCGCAAGCGGTATAGATATTTAGCTTGTGTGCTGAATTTAAATATAGGCATTATTTTTGGATACCTAACTGTAGGTCATCTACATACTATTTCTGTAATTGGTATGTAGTAGGTACAACCATAAAATAGGCAGTAGTGTATGTACTTTTTGAGGGAACTCAAAGAAGCAACCTCTAACTATTTTTAACCCCCGACCCAACAAGAGGGGTGTTATAAGTTTGACGTGTGTATCTGTGTATCTGTCTGTGGCATCGTAGCTCCTAAATTAATGAACCGATTTTAATTTCGTTTTTTTTTTGTTTGAAAGGTGGCTTGATCGAGAGTGTTCTTAGCTATAATCCAAGAAAATCGGTTCTGCCGTTTGAAAGTTATCAGCTCTTTTCTATATTGCTCATCGATACTACCAATCCTACTAACAACAGTAATACGGGTGGAGTATTACTACTGCAGTGGAGGGCACATTATCTTGAAGAACCGATAGGCGTTGCAGGTGTCCAGACAATTTAGTGATTTGTGTGTGTGTGTGCGTGCGTGTGCGTACGTGCGTGCGTGCGTGTGTGTGTGTGTGTCTGATATTTGTTGAGGTAAAGATAGTGTCGAGGGCATCCAACGCTATGACTAGAATCTGTCTATTCCACTAAATTACTTAGCAGAAGTCACAAATTGATCCAGAAAACTACTTACTTATATTCATTTTACAGAATAATTATAAATCTTACGTCCGCGGTATTCCTTAGCTGTTGTCGCCGAGATTCTAAGCAAGAAAACTCCTTTGATCATCGCGGAGTCAAAGCGGTATATTAACAAGGAGTATGACAGATATATTGCTAACAGGGAATCCCTTTGTTTTATATTTTTAAGTATAGATAAAGATATTTTGTTTCTGGAAGCTGTGTTAATCGTCTTTGTAACGTTTATGGGAGATATAATACGATGACACCGTATAGATAAAAGTGAATTGACTTCATTATATTATATAAACGGTTTTTGTAACTGGAAAGATAATTTTATATTCAAGGCTTTTTTCGTAACCTACCTACATAAGCAGCCTTAATTTTTTCGAGTATAGATTAGAGTCTCTCTTTATATTAAGTGTGTCATTCGAAGATAATAATAATTAATTAACCTTAAAAGGAGTAGATATAACGGTTTCTTATCTGACTGGTGGTAAAAGAAAGAATGAGTTATGTGTTTAACAATATAATATGTATTAATATGTTTAGGGTATGTATGTTTGTAACTACCTACCTACAAATTTTACTTCAGCTTCAGTTCTATGTGGCAAATTCGGATAAATTGGGTAATTTATTTCACCTTAGCGTTGCATGATGTGTATGATAGAATTATAAATAACTAGAGGATGCCCGCGACTTCGTTCGCGTGGATTTAGGTTTTTAAAGATCCTGTGGGAACTGTTTGATTTTCCGGGTTAAAATGCCTATGTCAATTACAGGGACGTAAGCTACCTCGGTACCAAATTTCATACAAATCGGTTAAACGGATGGGTTTTTAGGAATCCCGTGGGAACTCTTTGATTTTCCGGGATAAAAAATAGCCTACCTATGTCTGTCCCCGGGATATAAGCTAACCCTGTAGCTTTAATCAGAATCGGTTGGGCCGTGAAAAGGTAGCAGACAGACAGATAGACTTTCGCATTTATAATATTAGTATGGATGTAGATGTTAATAGGTAATTAGTCAACAATTCCATTTATTTTGATTTGCCATGTAAAGCGATACCAACTTGTTGAACTGCATAGACACAAATAAACTACACCAGAAACATTTAGGTCACGTTTACAAAGGCTTTCATAAATCACACTCTTCAATGCTTGTTAGTTCCCCATCATTTAGCAAGAGGGGTCATTGCACGGTGCCCATCGAATACTCATTGGCATTCGATTGAGACAATAGCATCTGATACGGTACATTTTGGTAGCCACGATCCTAATCCATCTACGATTCTACACTGTCAACCATAACGTTCTTTTATTCGATAGGTTCGTAAATCATATAGTAAGTATAACTCAAAATTAAAAACCCCAAACCCCCGACACAAAAACCTCTATAAGAAAACTAGAAAATAGCTGATAACTTTCAAACGGCTGAACCGATTTTTTTCAATTATAGCTAAGAACGCTGTCGATCTTACCTTTCAAACAAAAAAAAAACTAAATTAAAATCGGTTCATTCGTTTAGGAGCTACGGACTACAGACAGATACACAGATACACAAATACACAGACACACAGCAGATACACACGTCAAACTTACAACACCCCTCTTTTTAGGTCGGGGGTTAAAAATAATAATTTTCTGAGGTTCTGTGCTGGTAAGGGTTTTCTTAGCATAATAATGCACCAGGCTTCCAAAACTTTTGGCATTCGATTCGACTAAGAGAACAGATTTCGACTCCTAGGTGTGTTTGTGATAATATCTGGGACTGACGATCGCTTATCGTGCTCCTCGAGGAATGAAAGCACCGGAGAAAACAAAATGGCAAAACTCAGTCACCCAGCCAGTTACAGACCTAGGTCAAAGTTGTTTAACCAGCGTAATTGACTGATACGCGCTGTTGTAACTAGTTTCGCGTCACTGAAGTAGTGTACTTTGTTTACTTATGTCTTAAAGCATTTAAAGTTTCTCAATAAGCATTAAAATGAAATATCTTAAAATCCATTTTTTTTTTCTCTATTTTGACCAAGAAAAATGATACACATAAAGTGTCAAGATCTTCACGATACAATGACACGGATAGACCCAAAAATACCGCATGAATACTTTTTAATGCGCCAAAGATATGGCCAACTTTATTGTGTGAGAAACATTACAATGGACTTAAATTTTTTTGCGTGAGACTTAATTTCTTGAGAGCTCATTCTTTTCAAGGATCCGTATAAACTGCATTTATATGAAGTCGTATCTATGTGGGGACAATGGCTGCTGTCCGAGATATGGCGACAGCTGCAAAGTTTTCAACCCAATAGCTCAAAATCGTTCATGGTTCTGTGATCCACCGTGAAACTTGTACGCGATTCGACAAAAAGCCCGTTACAGACCGTTCGCTGTAACTTGTCTCTTGCCGTCATGTTGACACCATTGCAGTTCACACAATAATAGACCCTAAGTCCTAAGGAATATAGCAAACAAAGCAATGCTACCAACATGACGGCAAGGCACAAGTTATAGTGAACGGTGTGTAGGTGCCAACCATAATAATTCGAAGTTCATTTAAATCACTTTCTAGTATCTTTGATGACGGACAAGCGCCACACCTACCAGTACAATGAGGATATTGATAATCGTCTTTTGTCAATAGCTTTGGTGTATTGTGGTCTCGAGAGTTTCTAATGTTAGCGATTTATGGGGTTCCGCTTCATCTATCACACCCATGGTTTTCAATGAGTTCGCAGATACCGTATCATTTTAAGTTATACCATACCCTTAACATTGATTGCCGAGTTTCTTGCTGGTTCTTCTCGGTAGGAAAGGTATTCCGAACCAGTGGTAGATGCTCTTGACGATTCAAAAGTACTTGTAAAAGTCTGATTGAATAAAAATATTTTGAATTTGAATTACTGTAACTACTTAGAAGTTACCTTTTCTAGAAGAGAATATAAAAAAAATAGATATTATACCTACTTTGACGTAAATTTTTTTACACCTTTGTTACCTGTTATCTCCCAAAGCCACCATGATCCAAACTTCGTAATCGCTGATCGTTCCTGCCTGTATTGGGGACAATAATAATTATTCGCAGAGAAACTTACAGCTTTTATAAAATAACGAAAGTCTGGCTCTCGCTGGATCTTCGTCCAAGACATCGTAGCATTTGTTTTAAAATTTTACTGAAGGTTATCTAAATTACCCACATCCAATTAATATTCCTAACCCGTGAATGGTGTTTTATTAAAAATACCATAAAAATACATTGAATAGTTTTAACGTGTATCGTGAACAATGGCACGCGGACCGCACAAATTGCTATTCACGGGAGATAGCCGGCCAAAACGTTGAAAAGATTTGAGCGTTTATACGTTGAATCCTAAATTTTTATAGCGATGGCTTTCGAGTGTTAAATCGTCGCGAAAATGTGTTTTAGGATTGGAAACAAACTACGAAATCCCTAAATCCTTTACTATTATAAAACATCCAGTTCGTTTATTAACCCCCAAAAAGAGGGGTGTTATAAGTTTGAGGTGTGTATCTGTGTATCTCTCAGTGGCATCGTAGCTCATAAACTAATGAACCGATTTTAATTTAGTGTTTTTTGTTTGAAAAACAAAAAACACTAAATTAAAATCGGTTAATCGGTTTGGTGGCTTGATCGGGAGTGTTCCTAAGCTATAATCGAAGGAAATCGGTTCAACCGTTTGAAAGTTATCAGTCTTTTCTAGTTTTCTTATAGAGGTTTTTGTGTCGGGGTTTTTAAATTTTGAGTTATTTTATCTCTGTGATTACTGCCAATTTCAACCCATCGCCGATCCTCTACAGAACGTAGGTCTCCTTGAGAGGATGCTTTGATTAATTAGAAGAATTAAACCATAATTCACCACGCTGTCCTAGTGCGGATTGGCAGGCTTCACACACCTTTTAGAATATTGTGGAGAACTCTCAGGTTTCTTAGCAAAGTTTTCCTTCATCGCTAAGTGATATAAAAATTGGACTACGGGATATGGCCAATGGTGTGGTTGACTAGTTATGGCTTAAGGCCTCTTCAGTCATAGAGACGAGTGACGACCCAATGTCAATAGCAGACCAACGATGGATTGTTATGATGATGGTGATCATCACTACGTATAGTAAACTAAAACTTATTATAATGTTCTGCGAATTAGGATGCTAAGTATTATGTAAGTAATGTACCTACAGAAATTAATAAAAAAACCTTGACACAGAATAGCGATGCTTATTAATTCAATGAAGCGTGTTGCTAATACAATAATTGCTAACAGGCCTAATCAATTACTTGAAAGGCAATTGAGAGGAATAAACATCTGATCACAGTTTAACTCGCGATCGGTTTCTCTGTGACAGAGATAAGCGATCCAAAACTCGGATAATGATCTGTATTCATGTTACAAACGAATTGTTCAGGATTTATTGTTGAAGGATAATAAATACAATTTTGTGTGCGCACGCTACACAACGAGCTAAGCTAAGCTAGCTTCGTTTAGCTTATTAGGTTCACATAGTTGTGGCGCGGTCTTTTCGTACTTCGGTCACAGAGTACGGATATTTCATACAGAGGTTCGACGAAGCCGTCTACACAGAGCAATTGTGCGGCCTACGTAGTTAGGGCCCTATGTTGAAGGGTCGCAGTGGTCGTTAATTACCACGAGTTCAAAGACGTAGGCGACTACTGACTCCCTTTATACTGTGCTTCGGTTCACATCGTGAACTCGAAAGCTAAACTAAGCAAATTAACTGAACTATGGGTGTAACTGAACCCAATGATACTTGCTAAGCTGGCATTGACTGATCATTTCCGTAAACCGAAAATACTCCACTCATTGACAACCGTCAACTAGCAGCCCGTCATGTCACTACATCCTCCATTTATCCTTAGTTATCGGTGTGAGCCCAGATAGTTTAGCTTGCTTTGCTTTGCTTAGCTCATAAGTTGGTTGGAAGCAAAGCTAAGTGAACTAAGCCACGTAAAGTTAGCTTAGCTTAGCTCAGCTTGCGGTGTGGCCTGTACTTAACTCATAGTTCGCTTTTTCTGTCACAGTAATAGATACTAAGTCGCACACACACACAAAAGGTAAATTGCGCATTGATATCCGATATACCTGATGTTTTTTTTTGAAATATGTAAAAACATAGTCTATTCGTTCGCTGAATGTCATATGAACACAATAGGCTCTGGTTTCTGATTACGTTACAAAAATTGGAAACAATTTTTTACTACACATTTTACAGTGTCACTTATAAAAAGTTATAGACAGCTTGTAATCTACGATAATAGGTATTTTAATGAAGTAAAGTTTTAAGTTTGAATGTAGGGGGTTGTCTTGATTATAAATTATATTGGTACCTATAGGTAGGTATAGTCTAAAAATAAAAATATTTGAGTTTTGTCATTAAGTATATATGATTCGAATGATATCGACTTTGATAAATGAGGCCATTTATTAAAATCGGCTCAGTAGTTGAGGTGCTACGGTGGAACACATATAAATACGAACGTACATACATAGACTGTTAAAATCATAACCCTTCCTTTTGGCCTTGCCGTAGTCTGATAAAAATAGACATCCCTACTAGTTGCCAGAATACAAATATAAATTAATCGGACGAGACATGGAAGTAGCACGTAATGTAATAGGTATTATTAGGAAACATTCCACGATGACTTAATAAATCACCTTTATACATAAAACAAATTTTACAATCCATACCCATTTCGTTCTTTGAAATACGAATCTCTGCGGGCAATCGATATTGTTTAAAAGCCCATGGGGCAATGACAATACCATACAGAAGTCCCTTGTCATTATCCCATTCTACGGAAGCTGGACAAGTAGACTCTTTGTAAGACCCATGCATTCACTCCATTTGTTTTCTTTTTAAACAATAGGGTTACAAAATTTCAAATCCTACTACATATTTTAGTCGGAAAGCCGGGGGATTAAAAGTCGTATGGTTCAGATACATGGACAATTCTTTGTGTACTTCAAATGGCCATAGACTTAACCGATGACACTTTGAAAATCGTTCAATTTTGTCAATGTTTCATGCAAAAATTTAGTTTTGCTTCCGGTTATAATTTTAAGAGTTGTCTTTTTTATAACATACTCAATTCAAAAAGGCTCTGATGTTAGAAGTAAAAGTGAAGCTCTATCTATCCGCCACCTGAGTCAGCCGTTATCGAAGGTATTAATATTTTTTAATTTTCTTACGTTATCTACGTCGACACTTTTGTTTTGGATATCAAATCCTGCAATTACGTTTGTTTTAATAAGATATTAAGTATGCATCTTATGAAATGCGACAACGCTTAAAATCATAAAGGGAAGTGGCACTTTTTGCATGCGGCGATGATAATTTTGTGATATGAGGTGTTATATTACCGGTAAAGTCTATGAAATTATACTACTCACGCAATAAAATTAGCATGTTTCTGATCCATGGGATTTTTAGTCCCCCGGCTCTCGCACCAAAAACCAACTGCGTTACCTATAATGGAACAGAAGCAAAATATTGTTTATTTTATTCTTAAAACAGCTTTTAAGAGGTGACATGTAATAGACTGTTTCTATTCAAGTGATCTCTAATTTATGGGTCCCTGACCACCGGGAGATTTGAGGTTTAAAATTAGAAAGCTGATTCCTGTTAAATGGAGACTTAGCTTTATATATCTGTTAGCGGCATACCGTTTCTAATTTGTTTAGATGCAAACATACGAACAACTATTCGTAGAAGCATCGCTTAGTTAGTTTAAATGTTGTAACGGTTTAGGAAATAAAAAACAGTTTTTATCGCTACGTTTTTTTTACGATCTAAATTACAATCCATATCCATACTAATATTATACGTAAAATGCGAAGGTTTGTCTGTGTGTTTGTTACCTTGCACGGTCCATCCGTTTAACCGATTTATGCGAAATTTTGTACAGAGATTGTATTTCGTATTCCTAGAGGAGACCGGACGAAATTGCGGGCATCATCTATTATTGCACAACATAGTACGTAACGTAGGCATACTTAGCTAAAAAGAATATGTGCCAAAATTATATATAATTGCAATTTTATTGTAATATATACATATATAATTGCAATAAAATTGATAATCTACGCGAAATTCCAAAATTGTAATAGAATTTCCTTAATAAGCAATGTCCTATTAATTCTTATCCACTTCGTAGAAGTCAACGTTGGAATAGGTAATGTACCTAGTAATTATGAAACCAAATGCTTACTTACCTACCTTAGAATTAAATACAAGCTGCATATTATTATCAATTTCCATATAAATCTGACTAATGAATCTATTTAGCCGTAACTAGGTAGGTACCGACACATTACAAGAAAATTTCGCTACTCACAATATTGTAAGCATAAATAAGTACTTATATTATAATATATTATATTATGTAGCTAATTACTGTACATACTTAGCTTAGGTAGGTACAAACAGACGATTACTACGATTAATAATGATATTTAATTTTATATTAATCATAGTCATGTAACCTGTCTTCGGTGACAATCTTCGTATAATTGATGGTTAAGATTTATAAAATTAAATTAAAAGTTACGAGACAAATCATTTAACAGAACCAGTTTACTTTGATTTATAAACGTTCTAATGACTGTTTACATACTTGTGATAAAGGCTGACCCGCCTACCCATTTAAAGCTGGGGCGCATACAACGCGGCGCGACGCGGACCCGACGTCATATTGAACGGATTCGTATGCGTGTTCTATTTAAAAACCACGGTTACATCACAGTTCACACTGTAGAGTGAATCGCAGTGTGTATCTGGAATAGAATGGTTTATACGTACGTTTTGAATTTTACAAGAAGTATCCTTCGAACGTGCCCATATAAACAAAATATGTTTCTTATAAAAAGAATTTGTAGTTTCAATGCTATAGGTGCTAGGTGCTCAAAGGTTTGTATGAATATCTTTGAGCCGTCGACGTGACTTTGATTCTACATATTTTTATGGAAATCTGATAAAACACACAAATAGATATTAATTTGTAGAGTGTGTGTACAAAATTACAATAAAGATTGCTTACTATTCAAACAAAAATCGAACTTCGTTTCTATGGGGTGCGATCGACAGACGCTCTTTTTTTAGTGCATTTACTAAGTATTTAAACAGTTGATATATTAACACTTTATAGTTTTACTAGTTCATTGTATTACAACTTCCAGGAGCCATGATTCCGTCCCACGACGTTTTCGCCATCAGTTGCGTGTGTCCAGGGCCTAACATAAAACTTCGGCCAATTAAACATCAAACCACAGTTAATTAATATTAACGTCAGATACAATACATGGACATTATAATCTTTATTGGGCGCATTAGAATCGACAGGCTATGATCAGAGATAGGTTTCTAAAAAAGGTAGAGCGTCTATTGGGGAATAATTTACACTGAATATTTCATCGCAAGCATTAGTTACGCTTCATATTAGGTATACAATCATCATAATCCTGGCCCATCGCCGGCTGCTCCTAGAATTAGATGGGTTTAATCCATAGTCTGTCATGCTGGCACAGTGCAGATTGGCAGACTTCACACTCCTTTGAGAAGATTATGAACTGTTATATTACAATACCTATGTAAATTGTTGACTCAATATTATGTGTCTTGGATGTTCTATCCAAATACATTAAAATATTACCTATTTCTAGACAATATATATTATATATTGCATTTTTATATTACATTTGATGAGTTATAGAAACATATCAGAATTGCCTGTAGAGAATTTCAACTGTCAACATGTGGTTACACATGGCAATTTAAATTTTTAGGTCACCATAGGTTTTTTTTTTTTTTGAGAAGACTCTAGGACAGTGGTAGTAAAAGAAACTATAGGTGGTTTTTTTTCTTGACTCAGTGGACTAATCCTTTTGTACTGTCTGTGTCTAATATTACGTTTGAATATCTATGACATTAGAATCGACGGGCTTTCAACGAGAAAGTAGCTTCCAATGGAGCAATTATATAAATGTCAGCAATTAAAATCAACGGACAGCCGCGTGAAATGTGAACGAGCATGCATTTTATTGCTGTGAGAAACAATAAACGTGATTATAAACTATCGATTAATAAATTGTTGACTAATTGTCGGCTACTTTATATGATCGCGAGCGATATTTTATCCCGCAATCCCATTTCACTCTATAGATACGTAATACGTCGAATTCTCCTTTTGCTATTAATTGGAAATTTAATTGTCAGGCCATAATGCAGTTTTCATTATCATAAAAGGTTTTTATCGAGAATCATCTCGTTATATTAAACACTAGTCGATGTGCAGCATTTAAGTATGCAATGCGTCTCGAGCGCCACCTTCGGTACCTTGACGTTATGTAGGTACAATATTAGAAATCTTCCCGCAAAAACCGTGCCGTGTGTGGTGGCCCGCTTTAAGGAAACCCTAATATTATATCCAGCAGTGGATGCAAATTGCAAACAGCCTGATCGATTGATTGACCTTTAGGTTCAATTTCGTCTGAACATCATAAAATTACAAGGTCTAAAACCTGCATACATTTAGTTGAATGAAGTTTTCATTTACTGGAAATTGTTGTCAAAAATGGTAAAGCAATTTTTTGATTGAGACTATTCATGGTTTTTTACTTAGGTATACTTAATTAGTATTTGATAAGAGACTTAGCCCGCCAAGTTAATAATAAAATATGTAGTAAAATGTGCAGAAGTACTTAGTAAAAGTAGCGACCTACTTATGACGCTTGAAAATGTATGTAAATTAATTAAACGTGAAAGTGTACTTTATTTAATTCCCACACTTTATTAGGGTTCCGTACCTCAAAAGGAAAAACGAAACCCTTATAGGATCACTTTGTTGTCTGTCTGTCTGTCTGTCCGTCCGTCCGTCGTTCAAAGGAATTAATCTGAAAACCGTGAATGTGAGGTTACATCATTAAAAAAAATTGAAATGTGTTTCAATTTTTAAAGTAAGATAACTATACCAAGTGGGGTATCGTGTGAAAGGGCTTTACCTGTACATTCTAAAACAGATTTTTATTTATTTTAAGCAAAATAGCTATCGATTTATCGTGCAAAATGTCAGAAAAAATACCCGAGTACGGAACCATCGGTGCGCGAGTCAGACTCGCACTTGGCCGGTTTTTATTATATTGTAGTCTACTCAGTAAAGTTGCAGCTCAGTAGAGTGTGTATGCTCAGCCTAAAAAGCGCTCCGGTGAGACCTTGACCAAGTGAAGACTACTCGTTAGACTAGATCAAGTTTCTTTGGCGCGCAGCTTACGTAACTGTTGTGTAACCTATTCTAGATGCATAATTAAGTTGGTTTATAATTAGATTTCGTGACATTTTGTAGGAATATTTAAAAAAGATGAAATCTTGATGAAGCAAATATTGTATAACTACTTAACTTATTTCAAATGCTAAAAATATATTCTATATCCAGTCTTGTCCTTTTTTATTATTTACTAGTAAATAGAGACCCGCTAAAGCCCGCCGAAGCTTGCGACAAATTATTCTACTAGATAGGTAGGCATACATAATTATTTATATTTAATTTTGTCTAGGTACCTATACTGCAACTCTCAGATCGGACAATTTTTTTCTTTCTAACTCACAATAATAATCATAACAGTGATTGATCTTTGTGTATTGTAATTTTAAAATTCCAAGTAGATAAGTACAGGCAAGTATGAAAGATAAGGCAAATTGAAATCCAAAACGGCGTAGATACACAAAAATTATATCCATTTATGGTTCTTCCTATCGACAATCACATTACACTGATGTTAATATTTAAATAAATAGAGCAAAACAACAGTGAGGATATTAACGACAATGTAAGAAGAAAGTTTGGTTTTATTTTATTGGATAAAATTATACGTTGCAACAGGGCTGGCACACGGGCTTGCGTGTCTGTATTTTTTATTCAGATTTACAAGTTAGCCCTATCTCTCTTGGTGGTAAATAAGATAGAAGCGGGCTAACCCTGGAAGGGGTACGGCAGTTTTTATTAAACCCAGACCCCTTTGGTTTCTATACAGCATCGTACTGGAACGCTAAATCTCTTGGCGGCACGGCCTTGCCGGTTAGGTGACTAGCTACGGCTGAAGCCTCTCACCAGACCAGACCAGATAGGTATCTATTGAGAATTATAAAATCCCAAATCCTTGCGGGGAATTGAACCCGGGACCCAATAATAAGACCACAGCAGTTACCACTACGCCAGGGAGTTCGAAAAAATGTTTTTACTTAAGGACAATAGTTTATCACTACCCGTATTCGTATGTTTATCTATATATAATAAAATATGTTTGTTTTAATGTGTTTTTTTTTGTATGTAATAAATAATATGTAAGTACCAATTTTGTTTATTTTTGTACTCTTTATTACATTATGGATACGAGACAGTGGCTAGTGGCTACAGACTATAAACAATATAGCAAGAAACAGTTAAAAATTACTTTGCTAAAATCCGCCAACAGGATAAATCTGTATGGTCAAACATGCAGTTACAAGCTAAGCACCGCTTACCTCCCCAACCAAGCAATAAAGCCAAGTTCCCAAGCAAGCACTGCCACCACCATTCACATGCAACACCACACAAGACTTTTCCACTACTCTCGACGCACGTTTCGCCCCGACACCGAAATATGTTTGTTTTAATGTGTTTTTTTTTGTATGTAATAAATAATATGTAAGTACCAATTTTGTTTATTTTTGTACTCTTTATTACATTATGGATACGAGACAGTGGCTAGTGGCTACAGACTATAAACAATATAATTATAACTTTAGAATTAAAAAAAAGTTTTATAGAAGGGAACAATATTTTGCAGCTGAAATGTATCTAAATGTATTCGTATAAAAAAACTTATTCAATCCAAGACTTTTATTAGATATAGAAATTAGGTTTATTTACATTTCTAACATAAATATTTATATCACTTTACTATTAGAAAAAATATTCTTTAGTTTTAAAATTCTTCTAATGATTTAAAAATTGTTTAAAAGTTAAAAACAGTTCTTTAGTTTCATTTTGAACAACGCATTGAAGTCATTTTCTCCCATAGCTCTTTTGATCAATTACTTTACTTGCTAAACTAGTAAGTTCGTTTGACCATCAATTTTAATACTTATTTATTCAACCCTAACTTTAAACACCAGCATGAAGATTGCTCCGGCCATTTCTGCAAAGCACCGTTTATAGCATATAATAAGGCAATTGGTACAGTAAATATACAAATTACGCGCGATTATGGTTTATGGTCTTATAACAGTTAAAATGTAATTCCATAAGCGCATAAGCAAACAAACTGATAAAAATTCTAATGGTTTTATAACGATTTATAACTTCGATAATTATGAGAGCCGACTTTTATTATTATATTGTTTTTGAATATTAGACAGCAATTTATTTTTTATTAATTGATTATTACTTCCAAAATGAACTAATAAGATACTTAATAATTCTCAAAAGTCGAGCATGGTACTTAAGAAATCTTAAAAATAATATTTTAAAAATAATCTATTCAAAATCTTAACAAATATTACGAATCATATCCTACTCTTATGGCAGCTAATTAAAATACCTACTATGCAATATTCAAATACATAATATGTATTAGGTATTTTTTAAAATCCTTACTATTTAGTTACGTCCATAAATGTATCTGTCTCTTTGTCTATCAGTATGTAACTTTTTAAAACCCATCAGAAGATTTCACGTTGCAGAGTCAACTTCTTTCCTGGAGCCGGACATAGGCTACTTTATATCCCAGTAAATCCCAAGGGATTTTTAAAAACCTAAATCCACGTGGAACTCCACATCTTCACCTATGTCAACCCTAGAATATTAATTAAATATCAAAGATGCTGACAAACAAAATCCAAGAAAAAAATGCAATCGCATCGAAAATATTTAACTGTAATTTAAAATACAGTTAAAGGGATGAAAGTCACGTTGGCTCATTGATTTCCAAAGCCCAAACGCAGGGGTGGACTAGGAAATCGTATAACGCACCGTTTACCCCCAAATTGGAACAAATCTAATTCCAATTAGCGTTACTTTCTGATGGTATTCCGAAATATACTTGACTTCCCCCAGCATTTGTTTTGTAACAGATTTCCTATAATTTTTTTGCGCAATGATTTTTATTGGAGAAAACCTGATTTTTTGGCAGCAGCGATAATTTAGTAAAAGAGATATAGGTACCTACCTATACATTTACTTTTTAAGTTTTTGTCTTCTTTTCTAAAATCATTTTTTTTTAATTCAACATTTTCATTTCAACATCTTTTTCAATTTAACATTTTCATTTTTAATTAATAGAAAATTACTGCAGGTATGTTTATAGGTGCGTAAAATCAAAATAATAACATGATTTACCTACTGATGAGTAAATAAATATTATTATAGAGTCTAGATTATAAACTTAATCATCAGAAAATCATATAGTAATCGCGTAGGTCTAAAATTTAGACCTTTACTGCGCGTTTACTTTACCAACCTAGATAGGTAAAGTAAACGGATAAAGTACTACTAACAAGTACATAGTTACAAAGAAAAAATAATTTAGAAGATAATCCTTCTTTAAATAATGTAAATAGGTAGATAGACATACCTTTTATTTTTGAATTCTGCTCAAAACATAGAAATCCATAGATTTGCTCCACAGAGAAATATTTAATCTCCTATCAATGACAGGATTAGGGGCTTATTACGCCACGCTGATTCACTGCAAGTAAGCGGCGAATTCAAAGTTTTGAAATGCAAATATTTTCATAATTCCTTTCTTCCTGTTCTTAGCAAATCACGGTTTCAAAATTTAATCATGCACAGCAATTTGAAAGGCTTTTTACCATAATTATTTTTTGCTTACACATCATCATCATACTCATTGCCGGCTCACTATTGAGCATGGGTCTATCATGGGACGTCCACTGTTGGACATCTAGCGTGGTCTAAATCCAGCAGCTCCCTGCGACTCGTTTGATGTCATGTCCACCTAGTGGTGGGATCTGCGTTTTCCGGTGCAAAGTCGCCATTTTAGCACCTTGGGACCTCAAGGTCTATCGGTTTTCGAACTATGTGCCCTGCCCATGGCCACTTCAGCTTCGTAAGCCGTTAAGTTATATTGGTTACTCTGATTCTCCTATAGATCTCCTCATTTCTGATTTGATCACGCAGAGAAACCCCAAGGATACTTATCCTAGTTGCCAAGGAACTCAAAAAAAGTAAGAGTAAAAACTAGTTTTTGTTTCAAGCCCGCATGAAAACAACATTCCATTGATGTTATTCATGGGGAGTGTGAAACAAACGCCTTTGATTTCAGAATATAGGATAGACTAGACTATCATCTTTTCAGTCTATGATAATGTATAGCTAGTATTATTTTCTGTGAGGAGATTTGATATAATAGAAATGTGATCCTATTATTCAACCAGCTAAAAGACTAAGCTTTCAGTTATTTATTTATACCATTTTTAACATATAGATATACCTTATAATTTTGTTTGATTAAAAATTAATATATTTATACTAGCAATTACCTCATGCTATATATAACTGATGATGATTTTTTTTAATTTTTAATCGGAGAAAGCAATACCGGTTATTAGATTAATTCTATATTTTTTAAATAATATCTGAGAATCTGTTGGGAGATAGAAAACTCCTCAATGGGTAGCAAATGAATACTAGAGACTTTTCATACAGTTCTTTTAAAATCAGTTAGCCATATTCAACATGATTAATATTCCCCTTTTCCCTTTAAATAAGCATTAATCATATTATTTCAGGAGTATGTAGGGTAGGTATATAGGGTAGACGGTAGTCCAATTGTCGCATCCGCCATATCCAAAATGTTGATTTCAATCGGATTTCTGATCAGTCACAACAATATTTATAATATTGTCCTAGGTATATAGGCTTTGTCGTCCATGCCCAGTAATCCAATAAAGACAACACGCAGATTAAAATCAAACAAATCAATTCTATTTGTTAAAGCGGCCACCCGTATACCATGCGTGTACCCGATACAGATCATGGTGTGGACCGCGGTGTTAATAAAATTCTCCCCCATAATGCTCCCATTGTCTCTACTGACTACAGATAAAGCAATTTACTTAATTAAAACTCCCACAACGTGGAACCATATTGAGATAAACTACAGTTATTAAGACATTACGGTTTAAACTTGTGCAATGTTTAAAAGTTTGGGAACGGCACACTGTTTGTTTAAGTGAAATTGATGGTTATATTATAGAGCGGCTTAGTGAGTCTTTTATTTAGTTAACGAACCTGATAAGTTATGCTATTGTTGATAACAATGACACTATCACACTAATGTTATAAAGGCGAAAGTTTGTTTGTATGTGTGCATGTGTGTGTGCGTATGTCGTATGTATGATTGTTACTCTTTCACGCAATAACTACTGTCTTGGAATGGAAATACCTGCTTATACCCTAACACTAAAAGTAAAATGCATTGAAGAAGACGTATAGCTATTATTGCGTAGACATACACTAAAAAAGGATTTTTGAAAATTCAATCCCTAAGGGGGTAAAAAATGGATAAGAAAGTGTAGTCCACGCAGATTCAGTCGCGTCATAAGTTAGTTTGAATAAACAAATGTAACACAATCCGTATAGTTAACAAGAATATGATAATAATATTATTACGAGTATACTTTTGGTTATTTCATCAGACTCGTTGGGAGTGAGAAATCGATCTGTAATTCCGACTAATTGCTTTGCAACGTAGTTTATTATGAACTGATAAGTCGATCATAAAAAATACACGTTCTGTACAAACAGGTAGCATAAGGTATTAGTACCTACCTGCAGTATCAATTTCGCCTAGTAAGTTTTTGTGATTTTATTTACATTTGAACTTCTTGCTTGAAACTCTAGACTCTAGAACAAAAACCTTGGGATTGAATTCATCATCATCATTATACCATCGCCAGCCCACTAACTACTAAATACGGGTCTACTTTCAGAGAGAAGTGAACCACACTGACCGAGTGCGAATTGGCATACTTCATACACTTTCGAAGAAACTACGAAGAATTTTCAGGCATGGTAACCCTTTGACGATACTCTCCTTCGCCGCTAAAGCAAGCAATAGTTGCTCCAAACGTACATAGCTCCAAAAAGCTAAAGGTCCCAGTCCGGAATCGAACTCCTGAGTCCTAGTTAACCCCCTGAACCTCAGGCTGACGTCCGAACTACTAGACTCACTGGATTGGATTACTCCATACAAAAATAGATTTAACGTCAACTTTAGAATCTCGTATACTCGCGACTTCCACCGAATCATCATCATGATCATCTCAATTCTCAACCCATTGTCAGACCACTACTAAGCACAGGTCTCCTTTCAGAATGAGATTCAGGTCACAGACATTGCCCTGCAATTGGTAGACTTCACACATTTTTGAAAACATTATGGAGAAGTCTCCATTTATACCTCCATTCCTGGAGGTATAAAGCACTCCGAAATGCTAAAGTTACATGCCCGGAATCGAACCCTAGATCCTATGAACCGTCTTAACCACTAGGCTATCAACACTCAAGGTTTAGCCTGTTCTGATATAATTCCAGTGCCGAAAGTAGTAGGTAAGTAGGGCACTAATCTAGTTTTAGAACTAGAAACTTGTTTACGTAGTCCCTTAGTCTAGTCTGTAAATGTATAAAAATATTCCCAGAAGGTCAAGTTCGTAGCGACGCGACGCCTCTCAAGTCTAAAGAACGTCTTACTTCTATTTATGATCCAAGAAGCTCTTGGTTAGGTATTAGGTATTATTTATTTATTATTAGGTAGTCTGTTGGTTAGGCATTAAAGTATAAAATAATGCACTTTAGTTTATTAGTATTTCTTTTAAATTGAAAGTCAATACACAAATTATAAACGTGACAGTGTTGTTTTTCGTTGGTTTGTCCTTTAATCACGCCTTATTTATTAAAAAGGCTGCGGTGCTTATAAAACGGAGTACCTACTTAGCAATCTAAATTCCGTAAAAATAATTTATTAAAAAACAAAAGTACAATTTTTTTTCAGTCAGTTTTCTGTAATCTTCTTTTTGTTTCATTCTGCAATTTTACTCTACAAAAACCGGCCAAGTGCGAGTCAGACTCGCGCACCGAGGTTTCTGTACTCGGGTATTTTTTCCGACATTTTGCACGATATATCAAAAAGTATCATGCATAAAAAGAAATCTGTTTTAGAATGTAGAGGTAAAGCCCTTTCCTATTATGATACCTTACTTGGTATAGTTATCTTACTTTGAAAATTGAAACACAATTTTTTTTTAAATGATGTAACCACAAATTCGCGGTTTACAGATTTATTCCTGTACTTGTGCTATAAGAACTACCTACCTGCCAAACATAATTCTAGGTCAACGGGAAGTACCCTATAGGTTTCTTGACAGACACGACGGATGACGGACAGACAGACAGACAGAAAGACAACAAAGTGATCCTATAAGGGTTCCGATTTTCCTTTTGAGGTACGGAACCCTAAAAACGCCGTGATAAGAACCATTTTTTTCCATACGAAGGGGAACCGTGGCCAGAAAATAGTTACAATCAGCGTTATCTACACAGACGCGGATGGAAGGGTTGCGTCTAAATGGGAAGCCACTTCAAAGCGAGAGTGGTATGATGTTCCCGGCAGAGTAAACACTTATTTTTACATCGCTGTTTTTACGAGAACACTCTTTGTGATCTCGGTTTTAGTTTGCTATGGTTAACGGGCGGTGTCTACGCAATTCCTTCCGGTTTGAATGTTCTTTTAGTGGTTACAAGTACTTATCTTATATTTTGATAGGATGATTTTATGATTATCACACTAATATTATAAAGGAGAAAGTTTGTGTGTGTGTGTGTGTGTGTGTGTGTGTGTGTGTGTGTGTGTGTGTGTGTGCGTGCGTGCGTGTGTGTGTGTGTGCGTGCGTGTGTGTGTGTGTGTGTGTGTGTGTGTGTGTGTGTGTGTGTGTGTGTGTGTGTGTGTGTGTGTGTATGTTTGTTACTCCTTCACGCAAAAACTACTGGACAGATTGGGCTGAAATTTAGAATGGAGATAGATTATACCATGGATTAGCACATAGGCTACTTTTTATCCCGGAAAATCAAAAAATTCCTCAGAAGTATGGACCGTAGAGAACCGAAGCCTCCGGCCAGAGCAGACCAGAGAAATTATAAAATTCCAAACCCCTGCCGGGAATTGAACCCAGGACCTCCCACTTATAAAACCACTGCGCTTACTTCAGGAAGGCCGTCAAGGTACCGAAGACGTCCTTGTTATTGCTAGTTAGCAACGTAATGGCAAAGCTAAAATGGCATACCAATACGATGCTATGTAGTCCTTTTACATGTCGGGTCCCGTTCTAGGCTAACGCAACTTCTCATTAGGCAAATGTGTCCGCCATTATATGGCTTTCTCAAACTACTCATTACATTACGTTCATTTGAAATCGTAATCATTGCTTTTCAAGAATCTTTGCGGTTTTAGTATCTTCCAATATTTTGTTTAATTTCACCTAGGTAAGTAGATATACTGTAGGTAATGGAAAAATATGATACTTACTTGGTTTATAATAGCAATCAATCATCATTTATTTGCTGTAAAGCAGGTTTAAAAAGATGTAAATACGGCCTCCATCAGCTCAAAATTCAGGGAAAATAGCTGACAGAAGAATATCTCGGCTGAAGAATTTACGCCAATGGTACTGGAAGAGTACCTACCTGATCCTCATTCCACACAGCAGCATCTAAGGTGTACATAGTTCTAATGGTTGCCAACCTCTGATTGCAGACGCTACTACGAGAAGAAGAATGGATTTTATTCTATTTCAATGATCATCCATCATATTTATTGTGTATGTCATAGAATAAGAATGTTTATATTACATCGTACAGGTATAAAAATCGCAATAGTTTATTCTGTTTTGATAAAGGAAAATGTGACCATAAAAACATCTATAATGTACCACTATTGATTTTTTGCGGCAATCGAGGTGCCCGCCGGTAGGTATTAAAATCCAATGTGATTCATTGTATAACTTGAATGGGTATGTATAAAAAAATTTTTGCTCTTCATAAGAAATACCTAGACAAAAGAAACAAGATAGACGGAGCCCTCAAGAACAGACGATTTCATGAAATTGAAGCCAGTTACACACACGTCTGCTGCTAGTATCAATAGACTTGTCGTGGAGAATTTCTTCAAAAAGATACATATTTTATCGTTATTTATTGCATTTAACTTTTTAGGTTTATGGCTGCTTCATAGATAGTCCATCATAATATTATGTAGTGGCCCTCGCAATATGCACCGCAATATACTACTAATTAGTAAACCAAAACATACTCAAAATTCGAGTGATGTCATACGTCCCAACCAATGTAAAGAAAGAATATGGCTTGTACGGCAGTCTTTTGGGCTTTTTAACCCCCGACCCAAAAAGAGGGGTGTTATAAGTTTGACCTGTGTATCTGTCTATGGCATCGTAGCTCCGAAACTAATAAACCGATTTTAATTTAGTTTTTTTGTTTGAAAGGTGGCTTGATCGAGAGTGTTCTTAGCTATAATCCAAGAAAATCGGTTAAGCCGTTTGAAAGTTATCAGCTCTTTTCTAGTTACTGTAACATTCACTTGTCGGGGGTGTTATAAATTTTCAATTTACACTTGTTGAGTTAAACCTGCACCATCATTCTCACAAACAATGCGCCAAATGCAAAGTAAATAAAATGTGTGACCAGTTTTGCCGTCTATCTATTTCTTTTGGTCTATGTGTACGAATTGAATGGGTATTAAAAAAAACATATTTTGTGCTCTTCATAAGAACTTTGGTTTATTTTACCATTGTCGGGGCACCATTTATCTCTGTAATTTATGGGGTAGCGTTACGAATGGTGGACATATTTGCGTTCGCGTTCACAGTTTACACGTCGTTCGCGTATTGTGATGGGCCTCCATTTTAGGATTCCGTAGGCAAAGGGGAATGTTACAAATAATTTACTACCTTATTCAGACTCCGACAGTTACAAATGTGAATCTAATGCTATAAAGTCTAGATACAGTCGGGTTACTAAACGTCATAGTTTGCAAGATAATGTACTAACAAATTATTTTTAAAATTTATAAAACCCCCGACAAGTGAAGGTTACAGTACTAGAAAAGAGCTGATAACTTTCAAACGGCTAAACCAATTTTCTTGGATTATAGCTAAGAACACTCTCGATCAAGCCACCTTTCAAACAAAAAAAAAACGAAATTAAAATCGGTTTATTATTTTAGGAGCTACGACGACGGACAGATACACAGATACGCAGATACACACGTCAAACTTGTAACACCCCTCTTTTTGTGTCAGGGTTAAAAAAATATTAGGTACTGAATAAATCGTCAAAAAATGAGTAATTTTTGTATTAGTAACTTGATTTTATTTTAAAAAAAATTATTTAATTTCTTTAAGGCCGGCAACGCATTGGTGGTTCCTCTGGTGCTGCAAATGTGCAACGAAAAATGAACTCACGATCTTGAATTATTAAAATACGTCTTACTTACTTGTTTTTTTTAAACCTGAAATTAATCGCAAAAAGCTTAAGTCACGGAACTCTTTTAATAAAATATAGGTAATGGTTGAACATTGGTCGATTTTTTTTATTTACATACTTGGTGTTGACTACCAACCGTCTGGATTCGTCACAGAGGGTTATGCGCAAGCATTGTTCGGCATTCGTTATGCGTTTACTACGCTCCTGTGGTGTTAGTTTAAAATAAAAGCCTTTTACAAAGCGCCTTATTTCCTTTATTTCCTCACAAGTGGGTGTTGACTGGTCGAAAAGACCACCAAAGCATTTTCTGGATTTTATGTAACTATTGTAGTAATATTATTCTTCGTTTTAGCATATTTTCGGCATAGAAACAGCTAGGCTTTGGGAGATAACAGGTAATAAAGATGTAAAAAACCTTATGCCAACCTGTATTACCTGTTATCTCTCAAAGTCACCATGACCCAAACTTCATAGTCGCTGAAGAGTCGCTGATGGTTCCACCCTGGGGACAATACGCAGAGAAAGTCTCATCTTTTATAAAATAACGTAGGTCTGGCACGCGCTGGCACTTAGTCCATATAATATCTGTCGGGTTTTCTTTAGTATCCTTGTACATATTGTATTATATAACCTTCTTGTGGTTGCATT
This sequence comes from Maniola jurtina, assembly GCF_905333055.1. Taxonomy (NCBI): domain Eukaryota; kingdom Metazoa; phylum Arthropoda; class Insecta; order Lepidoptera; family Nymphalidae; genus Maniola; species Maniola jurtina. The sequence goes on along the minus strand of NC_060040.1, from coordinate 5,111,411 downwards.
TTATTCTGGGCAATTAAACAATTTGTCTTTATTAAATATAGGTATACCTACTATAGAACGTTATAAGTTAACTCGGCGAACATGCCCGTTGTCTATTGTAGTGGAATATAGAGCAAAATACAACGTGTAAAGGGATTGAGGTCAAGTTGGCACATGATCTGATAACAGAGGCACACCAATTTCGCAACGTAGATAAAACCTATATCTGGTTTAACGAGTTGCTTGCTAAGGCTGCAAAAAGAAACTTTGAAATGTGATTCATCTTTGCGTTACCTATGTTTATTTTGTATTTTTTGGACTTATTATTATATACTTTTTAACTTTTCACCATGATCATCATCATGATTGACTCGTCACCAGCTCACTACTGAACACAAGTCTCCTCTCAGAATGCGAAGGTTACAGGTCATAGGCCGCCCCGCAGCTGCAGGCCCAACGCAAATTGGCAGACATCACAGACCTTTCAGAACATTATTATGTAGAATTCTCATGAAGTTTCTTCACAATGTTCTACCTATCTTTTAATATGGCGAAACATAGGTACATATAGATAATGATTCTTATTTTAAAGTTGTATTTTTTGTCTTTTAAGAAACACTAGGTATAGCATATCATTATAATTAAAATCAAAATCATTAAATCCTTTCATCGAAGATTGGCTCCAAGACATTGCTTTAACAATACGGCCACCTCTGCACCCTTTTGTATAGTTTCTACACCTACTTTCTGTACCTATCTGTACATAATATATGTGTATGCGATAAAGTTTTCTGATTATGTGTCGTAAAATTTCCCACAAACAGTGCGTGTCCGAGCTTAATTAATTAGTGACTAAATGTAGTATTAAAATTTGAAGACACCATCAATTCCCTTAATCTTTAATCAAATAAGCAAAGCCCAAGGACTTAGTCGATGGTGAAATCGTTTACGCAAACGCCTTACGTATTTACTTCTTTACAATAGGTTAATTTGGATAGCCACCTTCATCATGATCACCCATCGCCGGCTCACTACAGAGCACAAGTATCCTCTTAGAATGAGAAGGGTTTGGCCATAGTCAACTATACTAGCCAAGTGTGAATTGGCAGACTTCACATGTCTTTGAAAACATTAAGAACTCTCAGGCGTTCAGGTTTCCTCGCGATGTTTTCCTCCAGATATTTAACTGCTTACAACGCACATTACTCTGAAAAGTTGGTGAGTGATTGATTGAGAGACGATGGCTTTGGATAGTTTGAGTATAAACCTAAATTTTATAATTTAGCAAAGCAGTCGCTTTGAACTGTCCGAGCAGTTCCTTTATCTTTTCTTGGAGCGGTCGCAACTGCTTGGAGCACTCACGACTGCTCAAGTGGTCTCAAGTGGCAATGAAAGAAAGGTAAATTGGGATAGATCCACCAAAGCTATACAGAACAGCACATGATATCATGACGAAACTGTTGCAATTCAAAACAATCTTTACAACAAAGTACACGAAATTAACTTGTAATTGTAGCAAGCAACAGGAAGTGAAATAGGTATTACCAAGAGTAAATACTGCTCAAACATGATTTAATTTTGTAATACCTACCCAAGAAACAATAGGAACAGCTTTCATAAACCAGTACACTTAGTATGAATTTGCAATACTCGACAAAGTTGATAGTATTCGAATATCGAAATATAATGTAAGAGAAAAATGAGCGTAAAACTTCTTGTTTAACACTGGAATTCAAAGTCAAGGTAAGAGCTTCTTTAGAGGACGATTCAAATCATATATGTCATATTAAATCTTTATGCATTTTAAGGTTGCGTGTGACACAGTCATGTCGTCAGAATCGTCTTCTAAGGAACCTCTATCTTGACTATGAGTTCTGGTGTAAGAGACGTAACTATACATATCTACATTCTGTGCTCAAATTTTCTACTAGGTGCATTGACTGTAGACGTCTTGATCCATATTTCTCTTTCTGGTATCATAGAATTACGGCCTATTCATCTTCTTTTACAACCTTTCCCACTGCAAAAGGTGACTGATAGAGATAAGTGCTACCCTGTCCACTGCCTATCTTTTCATTTTACTATTAGTACTTTTTGTTATTAGTTTACAAAAATAAAATCGAAATCTATCAACACTGTCGAGCTGCGCAAACTCATATACACAACAGAACAAGCCACGGCGACAAGCCTTCACGATAAACATAGCACAAATACGTGTAATTTTGCGATTAATTAAAACCTATACAACCGTGACTGCCCTAATTACAGGCACAGATTACTGGGTTCGAACTACAATAAGAGCATTAGGTTTTAGTGGCTTACTTCCATTGCTTTTAAAGTTTATTAACCCCCGACCCAAAAAGAGGGATGTTACAAGTTTAACGTGTGTATCTGTGTATCTGTCTGTGGCATCGTAGCTCCTAAACTAATGGACCGATTTTAATTTAGTTTTTTTGTTTGAAAAGTGGCTTGATCGAGAGTGTTCTTAGCTATAATCCAAGAAAATTGGTTCAGCCGTTTGAAAGTTATCAGCTCTTTTCTAGTTACATGTTACCTTCACTTGTACACTTTGTATTTGGATACGAGAAACAAGGAAAATATCACGCGCATTTTATTATATCGAAATACTACAAACCCTTTTCATTCTGAGAGGAGGTCTATGCTCAGTAGTGACCCGGAAATGGGATGATGATGATGATGGTAATCCTACTTCTAGATATTACAGTTTCTCAAATAAATAATGGAGAATTTTCTACAATTTATTGTAGACATATAAAAGCGATTCCATTCATACGTATTAGGCCCTAAACACCATTCCGTATGCGGCACTCATATATTTATGTAGCAGTAAATTGCTATCAAGCGTAATGTAATAAACTTAATTTACATATATTTTCTATAACATTTACATTTATACATGAAGTGAAAAACTAGACGATCGGGTATATCTGTGTGTTGATCAGCATTGCTTAGACAGCTTTTTATAGGCTTGCACTTGATGATAATCATGAGGTCTAAGTTGGAGCGCGCTTGCCTAGAAGATGTCTATTCATTCTTGCCTTGAAGGTACTGAAGTTACACCTACATACTTGCTATGTCCGGTATGCTTCCGACGCGGATGTCGGAAGCATACCGGAAGGGCATTCCAAACCTTAATGGTTTTTTGCACCAATTCATCTTGAGTTATTTTTTTTATCTTATCCCGCAAATTGTATCACTATCCATATTAATACGGAACCCTAAAAATGCAAAAGTGAGTGCGTTTGGAGGTTTGTTCTTCAATCATGTAATAAAGGAGCAACGGATTAGCGTGATTTTTGTACGGGAAGGTAAAGTTATTGACATAGGCTATTTTTATGCCGGAAAAACAAAGAGTTCCCATGGGATTTAAAAACCTAATCCACGCGAGCGAAGTCGCAGGCATCAGCTAGTTGTATTTTTTTTAACACAAATATAGGTATAATTAACGCAATTTTCTACTCGAATTAAAAATATCTAAATCCACAAGGACAGGGTCGCGAGCAAATAAAAAAAACTTTCTTTCCAAACAAACGTAAACGAAGTCTCAGTTTCTCCTAGTTAGAAATAAAATAGAGACTGAATTTAGTTTCTATGGTGCACGTTTACACCGATGCAGACGAGTTCAAGTTGAAATAATAATTTACGCCTACACTTGAAGAGAAGAACAGCGCCTAAAGTAGATTCACACTAGCAACTTGTCGCCCGATAATAAATGGTGGAGATTTGTTTGAAAAATCATAAAGATGCTCATAGCACTGACTGCTTTATCTAGGTAGCGTCATATTGTTATCGATTCCACTAAAAATTATTTGTTTCGTACAATAGACGGAATATCCTAAATCTAATTCCTGATGCTTAATGTGAATGTTCGTTATGTAACCTTAGGCCATATTGACTGAAACGATTTGGCTAAAATTTGGAATGCAAATAACTTGTAATCCGTCACTTACCAACTGGTGAGATTGCAGTCAAGAGCTAACTTGTATCTAAATAAAAAACCTGGTTTAATATATTTTGGTTCAAAAACCTATATCCACGCGGGTGGAATCGCGAGCTTCATTCTAGTATCCTCTTATTTGAATTTTGGGTATCTGGTTTATTCAGATGGCTGACACTAAGTAAGTAGACACTTAATTGTTTTGTGTTTTATGACGTGTTGTCGTAAAAAATTGCGTGTAAGATAGAGACAAAAGCATAGTTTATGAAATGCAGGAACGATTAGAGAGAGAGAGAGAGATGTATCAAAATTTCGTCGTGCGACATGTCGTGAATATGATGTTATGCTTGTATAGCAGTGAACAAGTCACGACAGCACCGTGTTGGGTTAGCTCACTTTAAACAGTTCCATTATGTTGTTATTTTGTCTTCTTTGTTTATTATTACTGGCACTTTGATGAGAACCGAGCCATTGTGGCCTTGTGGCCTACCCAACTGCAGTAAGTTTAAATCCCGGAAAGTTTTCTGAAAAGCTAGGCATACATTTATTAAGCTTTTTGATTGGCAAAACTGTTTCTTATAGAAGGTCAAGGCCTTCGAGTTTCTTGCTGGTTCTTCTCGGTAGAAACGGTATTCCGAACCAGTGGTGAATTATTTGACGGTTCAAAAGCACTTGTAAAAGTTTATTTGAATAAAAAGCTATTCTATTCTATCGTTCTTCCATTAGTTATTGCGGACATCTCACGATAAAATTATTATTCCCTATCATATATTTCACTTCTTCCTTCTCCTCTCTTGATAGCAAGTAGGTACTCGTAAATAAGCTTTTCTTTATCTAGTTGAAAAGTAAGAATTCAAAATGGATACCTAGGTATATACCTACTGTCTAAGTACCTAGATAGATGCCGAATTGGCAAAGGTATTCCTAAAATATGATCTAAGTTGAATAAAAACCTGGAACATTTTACTAAAATCATTCAAAGCGATGAACAATGAATATTATAATTTTCTTGTCGTAATTTTTTTGTAGCGTAAAATTTTTGATAAACAACTTTCATTAAGTCCATTACCAGAAGCTCCTACCTTATCCCAAAAATCGTAATAGTAGTTACGCACTTGATTTACTTCAAAGGCGTTACACCCCATAAGATTGATGTGTCCAGCCCCAAGCTTACAAATTACATCAAGCAATTTTAGGCACAATCTTAGAAACGGGAGTGCAATGGAATTTCACCCACTGTAACCTTGTATACGAGTTTGACCTTATGCATTTGCCGTAGATATAGGAAGAGTTTTATACATTTGGAGGTGTAATAACCAGTTTCTCTTTTCAATTTACGTCTTTTTAGGTAAAAAATATTAATAAGTACGTATTTTTTTATCTAAAAAACGTTCATAAACGCATTTTATTTAGTCATTTCTCAAATATTATGACAATAGCTTTTAATGAAACATCGCCTGGAAATTGTATGTTATTTGAAAAAAGGTAAAGAAAAGACTTAAAAATCACCACCATTGTATCCATGCAATCTATTAAGTTAATCGTCAAAGGTGTAAAAAAAAGTGGTGTGAATTTCATTCTCATACCGTAAGATCCTCTTTTTACGGAATAAAAAAAATTTGCTACTTAAAAGAGCCCCACATTAAACATTAAAGTAGCAGATAAAAAACACAAGGTCGACTGACTTTATAACGGGTTTGAAAATGTTTATCTTTTTTCCCAACTCAGACATTTGCCTCCCCTAAAATATTTTGCCCACGCATCGCGTCCTACCCTATCCATTCCTCGGCCCCTTGGAAATTGAGGGGAATCATTCCCTTTGATTCCTCTTCCGTCTTGTTCAATTAAGAGGCGTCTCTTGCAACTGCGTACACCATGAAATGGCGAGATGCCCCGAAGAGCACTACATCTAATTATGTTATTACTTTTAATTTTTAAAGCAATCGTACAAAGTACAATTTACATGAGAGATTTGCTTGCTTTTTTCAATGTTACATTTTTGATCTTTCAACTTGAAAATAGGGGAGGCTTTTCTGTGGGCTTATCTTTTATTTTCCTTTGATTTGAATAATTATTTTTTAAGTAACAGATGTGCCCACGTTAATAGAAAATTTTGTATTTTTCCTCAGGGAACATAGTCGACAGGCATTTAAGTTTATTAGAAAAGTAATTGTTTCACAAAAAGAAATCATCTTTGCGAAAATAATTTGCAAGCTTACTAAGACTAATTCATAGTATCCATACCCACATAGGTATCCATAGTATAAAGCGAAAGTGTGTCTATCTGTCTGCTAGCTTTTCACGGCCCATCCATTCAACCGATTTTGATGAAATTCGGTAAAAGAATAGCTTGCATCCCGGAGATAAACATAGGCTATTTTTTGTCCCGGAGAATCGAAGAGATCCCCAGGGACTCTTAAAAACTTAAACCCGCACGGATTTTAGTATATAAATCGCCTGCATCCTTGAGACGAACATTGGATACTTTTTATCTCGGAAAATCAAAGTTTCATCTCGGTAAATCAAAGAATTCTCACGGGATTTTTAAGAAACCTAAATCCACGAGGACGTAGTCGCGGACATTATCTAATAGCAAAATAAATACTAGTATTTGACTAACACGTATTTAATAAACAGAATACAAAAAGCTTGCAAATTCGTTAAATAGAACGTGTATAAAATCAAGGCACGTGTCGGGCTGCTGACAATTATCCCTTGAAATAAGTAAAACAAATTCGGTCCATTATTGCGCACGAGTGGATTTCCTCCCAAATGTGATCTAATGGCGTCAGACGACGAGTCATTATTACTGTAAATTTTATCCTACCGTCACTTCCTGCTGTTTTGTCATTTTCTCTTTTGAGTGTACCAAATAAAGCGAACATCTATACTGTATACGCGTATATTAAAAAAAATGAGCAATTATCTATACTACTGTTTGTAAATTTATTTCTTCCAGGACTTTGATGTTGCCCGCGACTAGACTTCGTTTTGAAACTTACGTGGGAATTCTTTAATTTTCTGGGACAAAAAGTTGCTGGACGAGGGTGGAAAATGAACAAAATGTCATTGTCCGTCCCCGGGATGCAAGCTAGCACTGTGCCTTTCGTCTAAATCGGTTAAGTGAAATAAAAAATCGGCTAAGATTATCAGCTGCACTATGCGATATTATCTATTGAATACACCTTCATTAATTTACCTATTGTATTATTTACCTATTGTTTTCTAGAAAGCATTTCTAGCAGTATGACTTAGACATCTAATAACTGGCCAAGTGCATAGGAGTTTAGAGGCATGAATAAGAAAAAGACTGAGAAGAAATTATTTCATTAAAAGCATGGATAAAATATTATTTAAGGTCCCCATCCTGTGCGCTAGAAAAACCTTTACAGAAGCTAGTTTTTTTTTGGGATACATGGACTTGATAAATTGTGATACTCCTTCTTGGACTTTAGTCTCAATATAAGGAGAGACAATTACATAACATCTTTACTCTGTGTCTATTTTAGACTGGACCCGCACTGCAGCGAGAATTAACTCTATTGTTATCGAATAAAAAAGTGGAGAGCTGTCTTCTTTTTCATTCTCCTTGTCGGAGCACTATCATTTACTAAATTGTCTATATCCAGAGTTTTTATATAGTAATTCCCTATTAAGTCCGGGTAATGAAGCATAATGTATTGCGCAAAAGCATTCGCGACGAGCGTACGAATTAGATACGACTACGGAACGAATCGAAACCGAATACGGATGTGCATGACTTGGTGAGATTTTTAATAGTTCGAAAATATAATAGGTGCAAAATTTTTAATTCAAACTATAATACTGGTAATAAAATCTAGATTTTGAAATAAATTATGATATGACTTGAACTTTATTAATTTTATCAACTAATATTCATTTTCATATATTGCACAAAATATTTTTTGTGTAATGATACTGTAAATGTGTATACTAATTTAATAATATTAGATATCTTAATTTATAACTTTCATAAAACTAAGTTATATTATGATGTAACGAAGATAATGTAAGTCGGTACAATCTGCAAATTTTTAATTTTCCTAAACGATATCAGTGTTTTTTAAATGTAGTCGAGCGTATTTAAAATAACTGTAATTTAATGAAGAAACCCACAAAAAGGTAGGTCAATATTTTTTTAAATGCAAATTCAAACAGCTGTTTATCAGTTATCGCTGCATGGAGACATTTAACTCACGACTTAATTACGCAAGGAGTGGGCGAATAATTGGTAATATTGTGCTTTCGTACTTTAATGTTTTAAGCACTTCAATTTAAATGGTGATTATAAATAAGATTATTTACAGTTTATAAGGGAGTGTTCTGTGGAGGAGTATTGAGAAAATCTCCACCTATTTGTTGGTAATAACTTCATCATCTCTACTCATTGCTGACAAACATACATTGTCATTCTAAGAGCAGACATAATATTATTAATTCTGCTCTCAACGAAGAGTTCAAACCTTAAAGGGCTCCAATTTTAATAAAATGAGCATATTTTTTTCAATATATTTATGAAGTAACGTCCTGAACTAAAATATATAACAATAATGCTTTAATTTATTTTAAAACCAATTGTCACGAAAGTTTAAGAAGGAAATATTTTTAAATCTAGACTTGGCGACAGAAATACGGTGTGTTCAAGCAAAAACCGGTATTAATTAATTAGATGAGTCGATAGCAAAAAAGGAATTGCTATTACCTAATGGCTAACGACGCGACACTGTGACAAAGTCTACTAATAGATACTATCCCTCTAGAATAAAATTCATTTTGAAGTTGACATTACACCAAATCACGCTATATTTAACCCCCGACCCAAAAATAGGGGTGTTATAAGTTTGACGTGTGTATCTGTGTATCTGTCTGTGGCATCGTAGCTCCTAAACGAATCGACCGATTTTAATTAAGTTTTTTTTTTGTTTGAAAGGTGGCTTGATCGAGAGTGTTCTCAGCTATGATCGAAGAAAATCGGTTCAGCTGTTTGAAAGTTGTCATCTCTTTTCAAGTTTTCTTGTAGAGGTTTTTGTGTCGGGGGTTTTTTAATTTTAAGTTATGAATTACCGATTTCACCAACGTCGAGTGATTTTTAACCGAGGTGTAAATTGAGTAATGACAGTTTTTGTACTGAAAATCTACCAACATAATATCTTTACGCTTGGATAAGATATATTTTACTTTGGCGAAATTGGCCCTTAACAAATTAAGGTATTACTTAATGGGTTTCATTTTGTACCGGATGGAACGGGACAATTTCTAGACATAGTTGCATATTATAAAAATATAACGATAAAATGTTTGGGACGATACGTCCCGTCCAGTCCATTTTCTTGTCCCGTATACCTACTATAATTTTGTCGCTATGTTTTTATATCATGCATGCACTTTGCATAGAAGATTAATCATGCCTGTTCACTTCCAATTCCATAATAATGTTATCCATAACATATCGAGAAAATCGAAGCTAGAAGGGCATATTAATGTAGAGTTACAACTGAGTTACAAACATCCTAAAAGGTTGCTTCATCAAAGTTATCCCAGTTGCTTACTAGGTTAGGGCCTCAGGGACTCGGTTGTTGTTCAAAACCCATACTCTTAATTGGCATACATCGTAAGTATATCGTTCGGAAATGTTACTAATTGTGTGGAGCAGCACTTTCATTAACTTCATGCTACGAAATCTCTAAAGATTATGGTAAAACGGTCGAAGGCAATTTACACAGCCGCAAAATTAATATGGCACTGTGAAGTTTGTGATTTTTAATGAAGTAATGAAAAACTGGCCAATACGAGTAAGGCCTTTCTCTATTCGGGTTCCGTGTATTCAATATTCGATTTCGGATCAACATTCAAACCAAACCAATCTTCTCATTCCGTCAGTCCATCCGTGATTTACGGACTAACAGCAAGGTAGTAATGGGCGATTGTTGCAAAAAAAATGAAGGAATCAAAATTAAACAATCGACTGTCGATTTGTGGTCTGACGTCGTGACTGTCGTCATAAAAAGCAATCGAATAAAAATCGACAGTCAGTTAAATATGCACAAAAACAATTGAAGAAATCGAAATTCGAATGAATATCGAAATTGTGACGTAAGGCACGCACAAAGAGTTGGCATTTAACTTTTTGGTTACGGATCCCTAACAAGCATGAGTTTCTTGCTGGCTCTTCTTTATAGAATTTTCTTTCCGAACCGTACCTACCTACGTCGGTGATGCGATTGAGGCAGAGTCAGAGTAAATTCAAAACTGGGAAACGCATTATTCGGTATCTAAAAATATTTTTTACGCATTCCATTATTCTTTATCGAAACATTAAACATATTGGCCATTTATTACTCGTCGTAGCTACTTACACGTTATTTAAAACATGTGGGTACTTCATTTCAATAAAAGTCTTTTTTAACAGGCCTTCATGATAATATTTTTTATCAATAACGATTTATATTACAATTACAATAGGTACATCTAGTACCTATTGTAATTGTAATATAACTCATATCATAACTCTCCCATAAATTCGTCATACTTTTTACGACTATTTATATAAATGGCGTCACGAGATTTTTAATAATAGCGCAACAAAAGGGTGTTACAGTGTAACGAAAGCTACTTATTTTTATTTTCATGGACAATATTTTACAGTTTATAAAGTAAGCGTAATACGGGCTCCATCTTTAGTTAATAAGTAATGCGTATTCACCCATTAATAGCCATTAAGAGCCTTGATAGCTCAACGGTTTAGGAGCGGACTGAATTCCGAAAGGTCGGCGGTTCAAACCCCACTCGTTGCACTATTGTCGTACCCACTCCTGGCACAAGATTCACGCTTAATTGGAGGGGAAAGGGGAGTATTAGCCATGATTAGCATGGCTAATATTCTTAAAAAAAAAACTGAAATTAACGAAAGGTACAGAGATACCTACCTTGCATCCCGGAGTGCTTTGGCTGTGATCATATGGCTACCACCAGCTGAGATCGTAGTCAAGGGCTACCTGGTTTCGGAATACTAATAAAATTCTAGATACACGTACAAAACTACTCGACAAGTAGTAAATAAAAAATATATATAGGTAATTAATTATTATTCGATGAAACTGATAAAGCGATATTCAAATCGTACCACTGTTTATAATTTCATTAATATTCATTAACATTTAATAGCGGTATAGGATACATTACAAGTTTTATTAGATTTGTTTTTACACCCACTTAATAAATGGACATAAGATCAGGTGGGTAATATATATTGGATGTGGGTGTTAGAATGTAAAACAATATTAGTATTGATCTATGAATAATAATTTATTTACTTCTCATACCTAATTGATCTACGAATGATTTTGTTTGATTAAGTATTTCTTGTATACTTTATTGCCAACAATGTTTATTATATTATGTTATTTAAGCTGCCAGATCATCGGATTTTTAAACTAATTGTCGGTTACGTATAGAAAATATAATAGTGTACCGTTTACCGTTACCTACCTATACCTATACCGTTTACCGTTATTTATGTATATTATACATAAATATACGTAAATATAAATAGGACAAACGGAAAAACAGTCGTTTACATTTAAAAAAAATGGTGTAAGTACGCGTGCAGTAAATTGGGGCTTTTTTAGGAACTATATATTTATAGATAAGCCCAGGGTAGAATAATATGAGTTAGTGAACTCTTAATATTAAATGTAGTTACCTAATGTACCTATGGTATTAATATATATTTTATGGAAACTTGCAATTTTCTTCTCATCTATGTTGTCAGTAAGCGAAAACCCCCCATCAATTTCCTTTTGCAAAGGTTAGGAAAATATTGATTTCCCAACTTTAGTACGGGGGTGTACTAAAAGCTTTGTAAACACAGACTAAGTAACGCGTCAACTAGACAAAGAACACTGTTTCCCTTGAATGCGTGTGATGTGACTCACGCACGTATTGATTCAGTCTAACCTAACCCATCGCCCCATATAGGGGATAATGGTACAAGACATGGAAAATCTTAACCTGGGTTACTTACTCTCTTCATAGAATATAAGTAATAAGCTGATTATATTTTGGGTTCCGAACCTTAAAAAAGAAAAACGGAACCCTTATAGGAACACTTCGTTGTCTGTCTATCTATCTGTCTGTCTGTCCAAGGAAAAATTCAAAAGCCGTGAATTTGTGGTCACATCACAAAAAAAGTTAAAATGTTTTTCAATTTTAAAAGTAAGATAACTATATCAAGTGGAGTATCATATGAAAGGGCTTAACCTGTACATTCTAAAACTGGTTTTTATGTATTTTTAGGCATTGATTTATTGTGCAAAATGTCGGAAAAAATACCCGAATACGGAACCTCGGTGTGCGAGTCTGACTCGCACTTGGCCGGTTTTTTTCTGTGAAAAAATATAACATTGACGAGGAAGCTTTATGAAGCTTCGGACACAATGCCGTAAATATGAGTTTATTTGTAAGCATTCTCATTCATCAGATTCTTGTAAAGCTGGCAAAGCATTGATGGTTCCTCCTCCTCCTTCTGTTCGTTTGTTCGCTACTTTAAAAAAACTGCTGAAGAATGCAATTAGCAGAATAAAGGCAAACTTTTAAAGTTTTCATAACGTAATAGCCACATTATTTAACGAGTGCATGCAATCACAGTCTTATATTTTCTTGATTTTTTTACTATATATATTTTCAAGACGTACTAGCATTAAAAAATACACGTCAAATTGTCTCTCCTACTTTTCAAAGCGGTCAAATCTGTATTAATTTAAAAACGGTGTCATAGGAACTAGCAGTTCCAAAGAAACTTGTCTTATAATTTGCTCACAACCCGTTGACTCGTAAATCTGTAGGTGAGATTTTAGACACCAGATTACGGCGGCGCCCTTTGTAGGTTGTTCTAAGAAAAGCCAAACCAAATCGTTTACGGCTTAAAATCGAGAAATGAATACATGTAGTTGGCGGTGACTTTGTCTGCCTTTGTTACTAAATTTATTTTTGGCGGTTTACAAACATGGTATTTGCATAGAACGTCTTAGTCTTAGATTTTTGTAAAATGTGGATTATCTTTACTCCCACTTCCCTGCCCAACAAGTTTGTTAGGCTTTACAATTCCTTAATAATTCATAATATTATATCTACTCGGCTTCGCCTGCATGAAATATTTTCTTTAAATCCTTTCTTTGTGGGGAATTACGTTGAAGAGAACATCAACATCTATCATGTTTCTAAACTCGCTGGGGGTCTGGTTTTAACTGAATGCTCATAAGAGAAACTGGCTGATTTATTTATAAAGCAGTTCCACCTTTTATAGATAAACTCTAGACGACGGCGAAATACTATGCTCAAGAAACAAACTCGAAAAGAAAGATAAAATTAAAGTCAAAGGTACCTACGTTCAAAACGTTCGAAATCGTGTTTATTGAACTCAATCTTCAAACTGCTAGGACGTGATGATAATGAATTAATCGGAACACAAATAAAAGGAAAAGGTCAACCTAAAATCAATTCAATATATCTGTGGGTAAACATTTTCGTTTGCTTACGGCGTGACTTTGGCGCCAGCTGTGCGATCAAGGGTGGACTATTGGACGAAAGGGACATTATGACTGTACAGCAAACAAGCACTCATGATTTTGCTGTAAGTAGGTACCTTTAAAACTTTTTGGAGTGAAATTTCTTTAAGGTGAACGCACACTTATCCGAGCCGAACGCGTCGAAAGAGTCGAACAAAACGAATTTTAGAATTCTGTATGTGAAATCTCATGAAACCTCGCACACTTCTATTTTGGCATGGGTAAAAGCTTTAAGGTCGCATACACCAACAAGTAGGTAAATGTTAATAGTGCCCGGCGGCGTGCCGATACTGATGAAACTTAACTAAGTAGTGTTAACTAGTTTACAAATTAATATGAAATTTTAATTTTTGATGGTCAAATAATTTGAAAATTCTATAAAAACCCTCTGTTATTTCATAGTTTTCACTCCTGTCGGCTTTCTCTACTGACTGCCAATTTTTTAATTTGATGATAAGTAGGTATCACCTTGACTGCTATGTCTAATATAAGAAATCGGAAGCGGATAAACTCGGAAGAGGTATGACAATTCAACTGTCATGCTCCTAATCGAAAGGTCGAAAGGATTTGGGAGCCCACTTCATTTGCTATTCCAAAAAAAAAACGCCTACCATCATATTTGAAAAAACATATTTGAATGACCAGTGATAATGAAGAATAAGACTCAATAAGAGTTATCTTTTTTGTAAAACCTTTGTTTTGCCAATCACACGAGATGATAACAGGTCAGACCTCAACCCAATAACCAGAGATTTAGAAATCACACTTTCAAATCAAACATATTTAATAGTGTACTGTTTCAAATACTTCAATGCCCTAAGGCCTACACTGTAAAGGCGTAGCGTCAGTCTTTTAGGCCCAAATTGTCAGATTACTTGAGAAAACACGCCCGAACAAGCCTAGAGTCTGAAATGGCTTGAGGCCAGCAATGAAGACCCTTTGTCGTCTATCAACGTCGGTTATTATTCAAATACATAACAATACTTAAATGAAAATATTAAAAAAAAAATCTTCTGTCTGTCTGTCTGGCCTATCAGTTTAGCCAATTCTGATGAAAGCTAGGTATACGGGATTAAAAAATCTTAACCCACGTGGATGAAGTCACGAGCATCATAGTTTCCAATCTACACTTATCATATGTATAGATTCGCATATTTTCTTTAGGTAGAATATTACTCTTGATACAATTTATACCGTAAAAGCGTTATTCCGGTCCGTAAAACTGGTTTTCGATGGGAGGCAATAAATATAGGCACAACTAATACAATCGTTCGGCCGAACTCAAACTGATCTCCGACAGAGATTTGGTCTGATGTCACCGATCGTATATTGTCGCCTAAGATGACTTTGATACTGTATTAAAATATCGGGTCGAACCAGAATTACTAGCGGAGCGATTAGCGAGTTAAAATGACTCGCACTTGGCCGGTTTTTAACATTGGACTGAATTAGTACTTGCAAAGGGCTCTTTCAAATAAAAACCATGTTCTAAAGCTGTCCAAATTAGTATGATACTGAACACCAAATTGTGAGTCAAAATTGAGTTGCAGCTCGCAATTTTTTTCGTGCGCAATGACGCGTATAGTTCTTAGTACCTACCTACTACATAAAGCTCGTTGGTAGTTAATGATTGATGAATCAATTTGTCATGCAAACATTTTTAATTTTTTTTAAAAGAAATAAACAATTAATTGTTCGTTCAAGTACATAAATCAGGGGGCACGGCAGTGCCCCCGCCAAGACGAGCCAAACGGCGGCCGGGGCGCTACGTAGTACCTTTTTCTCGAAGTGTTTCGCCGTATTTTCGACCCGTCATAACTTCGGTCTGGATGACGCTAAAAAGCTGAAATTTTCAGTATAAGGTGTCCTCAGCAAATTTACCAAATATACTAAGTATCAAATATCTAGCTTTTATGGTTACAGATTTATTGATACCTAAAATACGCCGTTTTCGTCCCTCACTGATGATCATCACAATTCATAGTCTGTAATTCTAGGGTACTTCCAGAAGTCCTAGAAGGCTGAAATTTGGTATGTAGACTAGAAATTGCATACAAACTACAGGAAAATTAAGAAATTGGCAATGCCCCCCCTCTACGCCTCTTATGAGTAAAGCAAATCTGTAAATTCTGTCGCTAGAATTCTGATATTTTCAGGATAAGATGTCCTTGGCAAATTGATTAAACTCATTGAGTATCAATTGTCTAGCTTTTATAGTTTCAGATTTATTGACAGTCAAAACTTCTAGTCTGTAATTCTAGGGTACTTCCCGAAGTCCTAGAAGGCTGAAATTTGGTATGTAGACTAGAAATTGCATACAAACTACAGGAAAATTAAGAAAATGGCAATGCCCCCCCTCTACGCCTCTTATGAGTAAAGCAAATCTGTAAATTCTGTCGCTAGAATTCTGATATTTTCAGGATAAGATGTCCTTGGCAAATTGATTAAACTCATTGAGTATCAATTGTCTAACTTTTACAGTTTCAGATTTATTGACAGTCAAAACTTCTGGTCTGTAATTCTAGGGTACTTCCCGAAGTCCTAGAAGGCTGAAATTTGGTATGTAGACTAGAAATTGCATACAAACTACAGGAAAATTAAGAAATTGGCAATGCCCCCCCTCTACGACTCTTATGAGTAAAGCAAATCTGTAAATTCTGTCGCTAGAATGCTGATATTTTCAGGATAAGATGTCCTTGGCAAATTGATTAAACTCATTGAGTATCAATTGTCTAGCTTTTATAGTTTCAGATTTATTGACAGTCAAAACTTCTAGTCTGTAATTCTAGGGTACTTCCCGAAGTCCTAGAAGGCTGAAATTTGGTATGTAGACTAGAAATTGCATACAAACTACAGGAAAATTAAGAAATTGGCAATGCCCCCCCTCTACGACTCTTATGGGAAAAGCAAATCTGTAAATTCGGTCGGTAGAATGCTGATATTTTCAGGATAAGATGTCCTTGGCGAATTGATTAAACTCATTGAGTATCAATTGTCTAGCTTTTATAGTTTCAGATTTATTGACAGTCAAAACTTCTAGTCTGTAATTCTAGGGTACTTCCCGAAGTCCTAGAAGGCTGAAATTTGGTGTGTAGACTAGAAATTGCATACAAACTACAGGAAAATTAAGAAATTGGCAATGCCCCCCCTCTACGCCTCTTATGAGTAAAGCAAATCTGTAAATTCTGTCGCTAGAATGCTGATATTTTCAGGAGAAGATGTCTTTGGCAGATTGATTAAACGCATTGAGTATCAATTGTCTAGCTTTTATAGTTTCAGATTTATTGACAGTCAAAACTTCTAGTCTGTAATTCTAGGGTAATTCCCGAAGTCCTAGAAGGCTGAAATTTGGTGTGTAGACTAGAAATTGCATACAAACTACAGAAAAATTGAGAAATTGGAATTTTCCCCCCTCTACGCCTCTTATGAGAAAAGCAAATCTGTAAATTCTGTCGCTAGAATGCTGATATTTTCAGGATAAGATGTCCTTGGCAAATTGATTAAACGCATTGAGTATCAATTGTCTAGCTTTTATAGTTTCAGATTTATTGACAGTCAAAACTTCTAGTCTGTTATTCTAGGGTACTTCCCGAAGTCCTAGAAGAAATTTGGCATTAAGTACAAATTTCAAGAATAATGAACAACAGATAAATTAAGAAATCGGGTCCCCCTTCATCCCCTCGTATATGAGATGCATATCTGTAAAATTTGTTGCTCGAATACTAAAGTTTACATGATAAGATGTCCGTGGCAGATTTATCAAACGTACCAAGTATCTGTGTTTCCTGAAGTCCTAAAAGACTGAAATTTGGTATATCTGCTTCAAAATTGAGTTGCAAGATTCCACCCGAACAAATATACTTACATACGAGTACATTGCAAGTTGAATAAAAGCTTTTAAAAAAAGAGGTAACGATAGAGAGTGGGCCATGAAAATGATGTACCTACAAGAAATAGATCCAAAAAAAATTTAGGGCACCTGCCAAAAAGAAATGAAATCCCACCAAAAACATTTCATGTAAAAAGTTAGCCAAGACTCACAAGTTCATAATGTTTTCACTGTTAAAAAGTTATGAGATCTCTAGTAGAGCCAAGCCCCTAGCTGATCTTAGATTTGTGCTGGCCATGGGACCTATCCCAAGTCCAAAGTAATATAGCTCTTAAATGTTCTTGACTATATCACATTTATAACAATAAATAACAAATCACTCTACTTACAAGCTCTGATTCTACAAACCCTATATCTTGGTAAAAAAAGTACGGCTTGGCCGTTTAATGTTCGTAAAACTATTACATGACATAACATATTAAACGTTAAAAGTTATTATGAACTTGTGAGTCTTGGCTAACTTTTTACATGAAATGTTTTTGGTGGGTTTTAAATTGTTTAAGCAACACTTATTTTTAACTTATTCTTAACAAAACCACGCTCTTATCAGATGTCATTTATAAGATTACAGCTAGATGAGACAGATACAGTCAGAGGAGTAGTTGAACACCGAAGAATGCTTAAAGAGAAATCGTTCAGTGGTTTTTAGCTTTGTCTTTATGTTAATTATTGAACCTGTCCAACAGGCCCTGTTCAAACTTCCGTTGTCAGTGTTTGAACTTCACATCGAATATTACGTAGGATTTTAGGGGTTGGCTCTCATTTGCGACTATATGTTTCTTTATTATGTCTATAAGATAATCGCCAAGATTGTTTAGGATAGGGTGTAGTGGCACTTACTAGGGAAGACCTCAACAACAAATAGTTCAACAGTGGAGGTCCGCAGGCTGATATGATAATTATGATAGCTGCTTACTATTAGGCATAGAAAACGTAAAGGCCCTAGTGTAACTTTTTAAGTTAACTGCGTAGGTAAATCTATCATTTAGTTTGGGCAAAAAGAAACGGAAAAGTCTCTTTCCCACTAAGTGACAGATTTACGCATAGTTAACGTTAACTTCAAAAGATACGCTTGGAATTTTATGTTTTCTGTGCTAAATGGGGAAAAGAACTTTTTGTCGAGCGACATTACGCCAGTGAGTACTTTAGCTTACTTAGGTTGTTTGATATTAGCTTTAGGATCAGTTTTCGAACAAACACTACTTATTAGAGATCATTGAACAGGTCTTTGATTACCATTTTTGGTCCGTCGATTAAGTTACAATTGGTTCTAACTAGCCAGGTACGAGTTAATGGTTGTACCTCGTTTACCTTTACTATAAAAGGTAAGACAAATAGGAGGCTTCCTTAATAACTTGATCTTAATTGTTCAAATCGTTTTATTTAATTGGACTTATTGATTTCAACTAATTCCATTTTATCATGAACTACTAGTGTAGTTAAAGCTTTCGAAATTATTTTACAGTGGTTGTTATTTTGTTTGTTGATTATTTTGTAGAATTCCTATGTTTTAAAAGAATATTAGCCATGACTAATACTCCCTTTTCCCTTCCAATTAAGCGTAAAGCTTTTTATTTTATTAATAAAATTATCCGCCTTAAATTACTTTACCGTTTTATTAAGGTTGCAATTTATACTTTTTTATTTATTTATTTAATATTCGAATAAATCAAAATCGGTTTCATTTAGATCATCGTCATGGCCATCATCATTGAGATGAATGAGAAGGGTTTGGCCATAGTGCACCACGACGCCAAGAGCAGATTGCCGGACTTCAGACACCTTTGAGAACATTATGGAAAACTTTCGGTTATGCAGGTTTTCTCACTATGTGCCTTCACCGTTAAAGCAAGTGGTAGGTATATAACTCCTAAAAGTTAGAAATGCGTGCCGAACCCCGGACCCCTCGAATAGGAGCTGTATCAAAAATCTAATATAGGAAAATCCATACTAATATTATAAATGCGAAAGTGTTTCTGTCTGTCTGTCTGCTACCTTTTCACGGCCCAACAGTTTAACCGATTCTGACGTTTAGTACAGAGTTAGCTTATATCCCGGGGACGGACATAGACTACTTTTTATCCCGGAAAATCAACGAGTTCCCACGAGATTCCTAAAGACCCATCCGCTCAACCGATTTGTATGAAATTTGGTGCTTAGGTAGCTTGTGTTCATGTTATTGACATATACAACGTTTTATCCCGGAAAATCAAACATTTCCCACGGGATCTTCAAAAACCTACATTCACGCGGACGAAGTCGCGGGCATCCTCTAGTTGTATATATATATCCTAAGGGCAATACATCTTCCACCGGATAAAGTATCAACTCCACCACAAAGCAATTTGTCTCAACCGCAAGTGATCACTGATCAGCTACCAACCAGTCGTTGTCATTTACAAAGTATGCACTTAGCTGTTTTTGTGTTTGATTGTTTTGTCGGTCCACTTGTCGTTATGAAGTAACGGAGTGTAAAATTTGCCCACCGCGAATGACCGCAAATCGGTCAATCATCAAGGTGCAAAAAAATTATAAGTGTCAAGCTTGTGCCAACTTTAATGATGAAAAAAGCGATGTTGGCGACGTCTTTGTCATCTCAACCGTCGTCCACTGCGTCTCCTGTAAGGATGTCTACAGAACATGGTCTTGTCCAGCTGTTTACAGAGATAATAGATTCATTCAGTGCAAACTCTTCCAATGCTACGTCTTTTGCTGCGGGATTAATATTTAAGAACCTTTGGACCTAAAATATTATATTATTCGAACTAAAAGCGATGGCTGCAGGCAAAACATATAATATGTAGGTACATTTTTCAAAAGCTTCCTAAGTTTACCTATTAAATATAAAAAAATAACTAAATGGTGTCTCAAATTGGCCCATTTACGTTAACTAAATCTAATTTACATTAATTAAATAGTCTCTAATTAAAACTCAGGGAACACAGGTAATTGTATTACAATAAGTAGGATAATGCCGGTATATGTTTTTCTTATTCGAATATAATAGTGATTCCAAGGCATAGTTTATAATTGCACGAGGGGTATGTCATAATCATCGAATCACGAAATATCCAACAAGCCATCATTAGCCTGTTTAACTTTTAATTAGAATGATTTGATATTTCCGCTCAGAAACAAGGCTCGACCAAATAGCATCCGAAATTATGATCGTTAGCTGTTTTCGTCGTTAATTACGAGAATCAATTCTGTTCTTGTTAATTACGTGCAATAACGTTTAAATTTATAAAGCCCGAATTACTGAATGATTTGCATTTGACCGAATTATTGCCGGGTGCCCGAACATAAATAATGATAATTGTTTTAATATGAATAAGAATTTAAATTAATTATATACTATATGCTGCGTGCGACATCGTCTCTCTCTTTGATTTTCCAGGATAAAAGTAGCCTATATCCATCTCCAGGACTCAATAGATTATAGGTTGGAATACCCGTACAGGAACTCTTTGATTTTCCGAGACAAAAACCAAAAACCTGTTGATATATAAGTGATTAAAGAAAGGGGCTGCGACTCTAGTAATGAGGAATATGACAAGAAAGATAATATTTTAATGTATAGAAAGGGACAACTTTTATAACTAGGTACTATAAATGAGGCACCAAGCTTTGTCCGCGTGAATTTAGGTTTTAAAAAATCTATCTAGGTATTTCTGGAATAAAAAAAGCTTATGTCTGTCTCCAAGATGCAAGCTTCGCAATTAGGTACAATATTAGTATAGATTTTCAAATAAGAACAAATTCTTCAAATATAAAAAGTATAACAACAAGAAAGCTATAGATAGCTCACAGATTATACTTGGTATCATCACAAGTCTTCTATTGTACTCGGCAAAGCAAAGCTGACCTTAATTTTGTATGAACTAAAATCTGAATAGCATTAAATCTATTGTCGCAGGAGTAGGATAGCCACGTGTAAATATTCCTCGGACATTAACACTCATTGATAAGAACCATATTTAAAAATAAACATTCAAACGTTTAATATAATATTTAATAATATAAACGTTATAATAGCCATCCAAAACCACCGCATTTATAATAAATTCAGGACTTAATTATCAACATAACATATACTTCACTAAAATATGCCTAAAGTACAATATTATCATTTCCATGTAAATAATAGCTCAGTTATAATAAAATAAGTTTAAAGTAAAAACTTTTACAAACATTGTTTCGTTTGTGATTGGTTTGTGACTTAGAATAGTCAGCACCGGCTGAGGTTTTTGGTTCTATCATTTGTATGGGATTACGGAACAGAGAGAGCACTATAATAACTTCATTTTGCGGTATTTCCTTAATAATACTAGAGGATGCCCGCGACTTTGTCCGCGTGGATTTAGGTTTTTAAAGATACCGTGGGAACTGTTTGATTTTCCGGGATAATAGTTGCCTATGTCAATTACAGAGACGCAAGCTACCTCGGTACCAAATTTCATACAAATCGATTAAGGGGATGGGTTTTTGGGAATCCCGTGGGAACTTCTTGATTTTCCGGGATAAAAACGTATGTCCGTCCCCGGGATATTAGCTAACCATGTACCTAATTTAATCAGAATCGGTTAAACTGTCGGGCCGTGAAAAGTTACCAGACAGACAGACAGACAGACACACTTTCGCATTTATAATATTAGTATGGATTATAGTCACCCTAGTAAAGTGACATCATGTACATCGCCCGGGAATGAATGCGCGAAAGTTGGGCGCGGCGTTCACGATCCACGTACGTTATTATGCGATTGTTGGTAACGATTTTATCGTGCACCATTCATCCTGCATGTCGCCTTAGTAATTGTTTTTAATGAGTCATGTACGCGAAGATTATATTTAATAAGCTATGAAAAAGTAAGCGTAAATTGTTTTTATGCACAGCGCACAACCGAGTGTGTATGTGACTGCCCATGGCTCTCGCATTTATAACAATAAGATTTATATTCAGACAATGCATCATATAAAGGTAAGTAAGATAGGTAACCATATTAAAACTAAGCATGAAATCAAGTTTTTGGTAATAATCATGGAACTCTGTAGTATAGTTTCATGCAAATTGAAAAAGTTTTGATATTCTGGTTCTTAGAAAGCATGAGTTAAAAGCTATTTTCTAGGCTAGCGTGCTCCACCTTTAGCTGTATACCCTACATCCCAACTTAAAAACTTTATCTCTTAATAATTTTAGTGTAGATAATATTCAGTTTTCATAACAATTGGGAAGCATTGCGCAATACACCCTCAGGTAATAAAAACTCAATAAATCCGGCTTATTGAAGAAGAATCAATTAATTCTGATTCACTTAAGCGCCGCTTAACACGTGAGAATTATTAGGTGTTAATCATAATTTTTTTTAGAATTTCTTGACAGTAGATAACATCTTAAGAGGAAAACCATTGCGAATGACATAGACAATTTCACCTTCAAACTAGCAATTTTGACATGTCATGACCCTCTATTGACAATTAATCAAGCAGACATTTCAATCTGCGAAATTTACGCGGACTTTTAGTATTTTGACGTAGGAGGGTAAAAGATCCAGTACATGAACGAATAAGGACTACCCTGACATTGACCTAAAATTAAGGTATATGAGAATCGTTCTATAACTAATTTTTATATTTTGTGTGTCTGTACACAGTAGGTAAACACTCTTAAATTATTTAAATATCAAAAAATCAAATAAAATGCGTGGTATTAATTATTATAAATTATTTTATTTAAGAAAAGGATAAATTGCCAGAAAATGAACTGGGAATTTCAGTGAATGAACGAACTCTATCTAGTGCATAAACTCTCGATTCCTATTAATAAATAAATTCTTAAATATATTTTCGGCTTGGAATTCAAAAAAAATTGACAGATTTTCACAGTTTTTGACTTATTGTATATTTTTTTTCTACATTTTGCGCGATAAATCAAACACTATTTTACATAATAATAATAAATAAAACCTGTTTTAGAATGTATAATAGAGCCCTTTCATATGATATTATCCCCTTTGGTATGGTACTTTTCGATCTTGTCCCCCCTTCACCATTTTACCACCGAACCGCAAGACGTCGGGCGAGTTTCCATCCTTATGTCGTCGACATTCCATCTACACGCACAAAACGTTTTGCGTCTTCATTCCTCATACGCATGGCTAAGGTTTGGAATACTCTTCCGCGATCTGTGTTTCCCACCAATTACAATCCGGGTATCTTTAAAACAAGAGTGAATAGGCACCTTCTAGGTAAACGCGTCCCATCTTAGATCACATCATCACTTTCCATCAGGTGTGATTGTGGTCAAGCGCTTACCTATAGTGAATAAAAAAAAAAAAAGTTATCTTAGGTTGAAAGTCACCTAAATTTTCTGGAAAACAGTCTAAATGATTACAGAGAAAATGAAACTTAATGCCCATGTTGCACCCAAGTCGCTGGAAGTGCAACATCAGCTGCTGAATGTTTTGAGAGTAGTGAGAACAATATACCGTAACACATGTTATCAGATTTGTTCCTTTGAGCCGAGAAGCCACATGTTCTGATGCTTTTTAGACAATCTAAGATCTCTCATTAAGTGGTCCAAATCATTTTGATTGAATAGTCTAAGTTGAGATGTAAAACATCGTCACTACCTTCTGAAAGTTCTTGAAGTAGATTGGAGGTACTGGGTTGGGGCTGAGGTACAGATTTATCACCAGAAGTCAGAATCGTTCTAATTGTAGACTGCAAGTTACAATAGAGTCGCTTGGAACAATTTTTTTGCTGTTTCTTCTGGTTATATTCACAATGCAGAAATAATAATCATCATGGTGTTTAGATGGTTCGCGCCAAATTATAAGACTATTTTTAGTAAAAGTAGAGTCTATTCTTATTTGCTCATAAACGCACATATAAAAATTTGGAGTCCAGGCCTTGCTGTTAGCTGCTAATGGGTTCTCAAAGTAGCCCGAGTATGCTTGTTTTACAAAGTTAGACACACTTGCACGACATTCTTTAATACGTACTCGCCACCAAATGGTACAAAAATGATTGGAATAACTTGCAGATGTTCTTCTTGATGTTCACCTCGATAAATTTTGGAAATTACTTGTGTGATCTTAATAAAGTGTGAACATACAAAGTGTGAGTATAGTGCAAAATATGGGGGTACCTGTATCTCAAAAACTAGAGCTTCTGTGTAAAAAATTAAAGTAGATCTGAAATCAGCGACGTCAAATTAGTAAGAAACAGTTTCAAAACCTAATAAAACAAAAAAGTTGAATTTTGTATGCCAGTGAAATGATTCGGAATCGGAAGCCACTTTATATATCGCGAAATTTGGAAATGTGGTCAAATTTTCGAAATCCATATTTATCAATGAAAAGCGACATAATTTTGTAAGTAGTACCTACTTACTTCAGTTTACTATTTTTGAACAGTTTCGCAGAGGTACAACAATCGGCCTCATTCAATCAGCCGCCATATTTATAGTAACAGGCAAATAAATACAATTAAGTATTGGAACTACAATACCTATGCTCCTAAATGTATCTTAAAAAACAAGTCTCATTCAGCGTTACAAGTGCAGAAGAGGAAGTAGACAGACGGATTAACATCAGTTCGAACAAGTACTGGGCACAAAAGGAAAGAATGAAAGGAGCTTACCCAGTACATCTTAAAAGATCCGTTACAGATACATGCATCCTGCCATGCCTCACCTATGCCAGCCAAACATGGGTCCAGACAAAGAATATAAAAAGAAATAGTGACTTGCTAAAGGGCGATGGCAAGGAGCATAACTTAAGGAAAAAATATTCAAAGTGAGAATTGAAGACATAAGAAAAAAAAATTTTCAAAAGAAAAATAAAACCGACTTCAAAAACCAAAAACACTAAAAAGTAGAAAATAATTTTTGTTTAGCTACACATGTAATGTACCTAAGTATGAAGTCGAGCGAGCATATTAAAACAAAATTAGAAATCCAAGAGTGAAGCTCGCCCGACTTCATACCTAGGTACATTACATGTGTAGCTAAACAAAAATTATTTTCTACTTTTTAGTGTTTTTGGTTTTTGAAGTCGGTTTTATTTTTCTTTTGAAAATTTTTTATTTCACAATTTTTAGTGGCCCCACTGTACTATAATATGCTATGCCCAGTTAAAACCCTACTGTTTACTAAGCTATTACAGTGAACGCGAGCAATTTGCTCTTATCCATTGAGGAGTTCTGTTCTCCATCTCCGAAGATATTCATCGGATCTTCACCAAATTTATATGGGACCACCTGCACAGTATACCCTTTCAAACAAAAAAAAAATTTCCAAATCGGTCCAGGGGTCTTTGAGTAATCGGGGAACATACATAAAAAATATAAAAAAAAAAAAAAAAAAAAAAAAAGATCCCGACGAATTGAGAACCTCCTCCTTTTTTGGAAGTCGGTTAAAAAGACAAAGCCTACAGACACCTTGAGACATGCCCTAAAACTGAAATGCAAATGGTCATATTGTATCGATTTTTACAGATGAAAGAAGGACAGGAAAAATCTCCCCTTGGCCAGGTCCAGCAGGTAAAAGAAAAATAGGTAGACCGAAGACGCGTTGGTCTAATGCTATTGTGCAAATCGCGAGAGAAAATTAGCTTGATAGTACCAAAGACAGAGAGAAATGGGGATACCCAAGAGGGATCCTTATCCAAGAAAGAAGAATACCAGAATAAATATTTAAAAAAAATCTAAAGAAAAATTAAACCGACTTCAAAAACCACAAACACTAAAAAGTAAAAATAATTTTAGTGATTGTGGTTTTTGAAGTCGGTTTTATTTTTCTTTTGAAAATTTTTTATTTCACAATTTTTAGTGGCCCCACTGTACTATAATATGCCATACCCAGTTAAAACCCTACTGTTTACTAAGATATTACACTGATCGCGAGCAATTTGCTCTTATCCATTGAGGAGTTCCGTTCTCCATCTCGGAAGATATTCATCAGATCTTCATCGAATTTATATGGGACCACCTGCGAAGTATACCCTATCAAACAAAAAAAAATCCAAATCGGTCCAGGCGTCTTTGAGTAATCGGAGAACATACATTAAAAAAAAAAGTTACCGAGGAATTCAGAACCTCTTCCTTTTTTTGAAGTCGGTTAAAAATATACTAAGATTTACTAACATGGTGTTATACCACAGAGTAGCGAACAGAGGCAAAGCTTCTAAGAAGCGAACAAAATTTATAACTATTTTGGTAGGGTTGGCACAGAAGGATACAATTTAATAAACAATAGGTATTTGTTCAACAAGATGGCAAAGTTTGTTTTTTGTTGTGATTGCTTAGTTTAAATATCGATCGATAGATCTAAATATCGATTTTGAACGAAATCAGTCACTTTACAAAGAATTATAAATGGTGCCAACTTTTTAAATTTTGGTAACAGTTTCCTATTTTGATCCCAGGGAGCTCTAAATATCGATTTTGAACGAAATCGGTCAATTAACAAAGAATTTCAAAATGGCGTCGACTTTTTTAAATTTTGGTAACAGTTTCCTTTTTTGTGATCCCAGGGAGCTTTAAATATCGATTTTGAACGAAATCGGTCAATTAACAAAGAATTTCAAAATGGCGTCGACTTTTTTAAATTTTGGTAACAGTTTCTTATTTTGTGATGCCAGGGAGCTCTAAATATCGATTTTGTACGAAATCGGTCAATTAACAAAGAATTTCAAAATGGCGTCGACTTTTTTAAATTTTGGTAACAGTTTCTTATTTTGTGATCCCAGGGAGCTCTAAATATCGATTTTGAACGAAATTGGTCAATTAACAAAGAATTTCAAAATGGCGTCGACTTTTTTAAATTTTGGTAACAGTTTCTTATTTTGTGATCCCAGGGAGCTCTAAATATTGATTTTGAACGAAATCGGTCAATTAACAAAGAATTTCAAAATGGCGTCGACTTTTTTAAATTTTGGTAACAGTTTCCTTTTTTGTGATCCCAGGGAGCTTTAAATATCGATTTTGAACGAAATCGGTCAATTAACAAAGAATTTCAAAATGGCGTCGACTTTTTTAAATTTTGGTAACAGTTTCTTATTTTGTGATGCCAGGGAGCTCTAAATATCGATTTTGTACGAAATCGGTCAATTAACAAAGAATTTCAAAATGGCGTCGACTTTTTTAAATTTTGGTAACAGTTTCTTATTTTGTGATCCCAGGGAGCTCTAAATATCGATTTTGAACGAAATTGGTCAATTAACAAAGAATTTCAAAATGGCGTCGACTTTTTTAAATTTTGGTAACAGTTTCTTATTTTGTGATCCCAGGGAGCTCTAAATATCAATTTTGAACAAAATCGGTCAATTAACAAAGAATTTCAAAATGGCGTCGACTTTTTTAAATTTTGGTAACAGTTTCCTTTTTTGTGATGCCAGGGAGCTCTAAATATCGATTTTGAACGAAATCGGTCAATTAACAAAGAATTTCAAAATGGCGTCGACTTTTTTAAATTTTGGTAACAGTTTCCTTTTTTGTGATCCCAGGGAGCTCTAAATATAGATTTTGAACGAAATCGGTCAATTAACAAAGAATTTCAAAATGGCGTCGACTTTTTTAAATTTTGGTAACAGTTTCCTTTTTTGTGATCCCAGGGTGCTTTAAATATCGATTTTGAACGAAATCGGTCAATTAACAAAGAATTTCAAAATGGCGTCGACTTTTTTAAATTTTGGTAACAGTTTCTTATTTTGTGATGCCAGGGAGCTCTAAATATCGATTTTGTACGAAATCGGTCAATTAACAAAGAATTTCAAAATGGCGTCGACTTTTTTAAATTTTGGTAACAGTTTCTTATTTTGTGATGCCAGGGAGCTCTAAATATTGATTTTGAACGAAATCGGTCAATTAACAAAGAATTTCAAAATGGCGTCGACTTTTTTAAATTTTGGTAACAGTTTCCTTTTTTGTGATCCCAGGGTGCTTTAAATATCGATTTTGAACGAAATCGGTCAATTAACAAAGAATTTCAAAATGGCGTCGACTTTTTTAAATTTTGGTAACAGTTTCTTATTTTGTGATGCCAGGGAGCTCTAAATATCGATTTTGTACGAAATCGGTCAATTAACAAAGAATTTCAAAATGGCGTCGACTTTTTTAAATTTTGGTAACAGTTTCTTATTTTGTGATGCCAGGGAGCTCTAAATATCGATTTTGTACGAAATCGGTCAATTAACAAAGAATTTCAAAATGGCGTCGACTTTTTTAAATTTTGGTAACAGTTTCTTATTTTGTGATCCCAGGGAGCTCTAAATATCGATTTTGAACGAAATCGGTCAATTAACAAAGAATTTCAAAATGGCGTCGACTTTTTTAAATTTTGATAACAGTTTCCTGTTTTGTGATCCCAGGGAGCTCTAAATATCGATTTTGAACGAAATCGGTGAATTGACAAAGAATTACAAAATGGCGTCGACTTTTTTAAATTTTGGTAACAGTTTCTTATTTTGTGATCCCAGGGAGCTCTAAATATCGATTTTGAACGAAATTGGTCAATTAACAAAGAATTTCAAAATGGCGTCGACTTTTTTAAATTTTGGTAACAGTTTCTTATTTTGTGATCCCAGGGAGCTCTAAATATCGATTTTGAACGAAATCGGTCAATTAACAAAGAATTTCAAAATGGCGTCGACTTTTTTAAATTTTGATAACAGTTTCCTGTTTTGTGATCCCAGGGAGCTCTAAATATCGATTTTGAACGAAATCGGTGAATTGACAAAGAATTACAAAATGGCGTCAACTTTTTTAAATTTTGGTAACAGTTTCTTATTTTGTGATCCCAGGGAGCTCTAAATATCGATTTTGAACGAAATCGGTCAATTAACAAAGAATTTCAAAATGGCGTCGACTTTTTTAAATTTTGGTAACAGTTTCTTATTTTGTGATCCCAGGGAGCTCTAAATATCGATTTTGAACGGAATCGGTCAATTAACAAAGAATTTCAAAATGGCGCCAACTGTTTTAAATTTTGGTAACAATTTCCTGTTTTGTGATCCTAGGGATCCTCAGATATTGATTTTGAACAAAATCTATGACAGTTCAAAAAAATAGATTTTAAACACTATTTAAATTATTATCATTAACATTAAATTAAATGAAAACACGACGCGCGACGTGTACTGCAGGCCCTGAGCTTGAGCACAGGCCGAACCGGTATAAACCGATTTCTCTCCGTACGCGACGTAGCGCCTGTGCTCACGCACACACGCGCCTCAAGCTTGTAGTAGTGTACCTATCGTAGCGCGCTTGTATGAAGCTTTGACTCTGTTCGCTACTCATGTGGTTATACAACGCAATACCACACTCACAAACACTCGTACAAACATACAGACAAGTATATACTCACACACACTCACACACACACACACACACATGGACGCACACGCACTTTTGAACGGTTTGAACGGAACACGGTTTTGAAATTGAAATTGAAAACAGTGTAAGAATTTGTAAGAAAATATTTAAAAAAGGTATATCAGCCGGTTTTTTATTCCAGCTCTTAATACATGTAAAAACGTCCAATCTGTTCATTTACTCGAGCCTTTACCCTAGTACCTAATTATATCGACCGCCCCATATCAAAACAAAGTAAATGTCATTTTTCCGAAAATCGTTTTATGTCATAAGCCTAACTTTCATAGTATGTCCCGTTGTATTGTAAGGACACCCACATTAAAGTAAAATTAAAAGCTAGTAAGTCGCTTTGACCTCTGTCTTTCTGTCCGTCTGTCCGTCTGTCGTGTCTGTCAAGAAAACCTATAGGGTATTTCCCGTTAACCTAGAATTATGGGCAGGTAGATAGGTCTCAACTCTCATAGCCCAAGTAAAGGAATAAATCTGAAAACAAATTTCGTGATTCTAGATCAACGGGAAGTACTGTATAGGTTTTCTTTACGGACGGACGGACAAACGGACAGACAACAAAGTGATCCTTTAAGAGCTCCGTTTTTCATTTTGAGGTACGGAACCCTAAAAAAGAAAATGATGCAATGTAATGAATAAATGTGTAGGCAAGTCTTCACACTAAAATATTTAAACCCCTTTAATTTAAAAACTGTCATAGCCTAGTGGTTAGAACGTCCGCCTCCTAATCGAAGGTCGGGGGTTCGATCCTGGAATCACGTTCTACTAACTTTTCAGTTATGTGCGTTTTAAGCAATTTAATATCACTTGCTTTAACGGCGAAGGAAAACATCGTGAGGAAACCTGCATACCTGCAAGTTTTCCATGTTCTCAAAGGTGTGTGAAGTATGCCATTCCGCATTGGACCAGCGTTGTAGACTATTCTATTCTTTTGAATTTAAGCCGCTTACTAGGTTTTGATTTGAGAAAGCTGGAATGCCAGATTTGACATTAATTGACAAAATTGAGAGACCTAAGCTTGTATAAGAACACAGAAGTGTCATAATTCGTGTTCACTTTGCCTAACGTCTCTCAGAGAGCAGAGAGAGATTTAAACTGTTTCTTATAATCACTGGCCATATTTCAAATGCGAAAGTGTGTTTGTTGGTTTAATATTTAATCACGCTGCAACGGAGCAACCAGTCGACGTGGTTTTTTGCATGGATACATTTAAAGACCTAGAGACTGACATCTCTCTCCGCATCGTATTCTTTATTGCTGAGGGTTGTGACCTCTTACCATTATTCCTACATCTAATGGTAGGTTTTCTTGGGATAATAATGTGGTGGATTCAAAGAGCCTACGGAACTCGACTAGAAAAACGAGATTTTGACTCTTAGGTTTAACGGTTATGAATTATTATCAGTGATATAATTTATTAGCGCTGCCAGGTAAAATGACATTTATCTCAGAAAATCAAAGAGTTTCCACGAGATTTTTTCCAAGGTTGCGCTACTAAGTACATATATTATGAAGAGGAAAGGTTTGTTTATTTGTTATCGATAAACTCTGAAACTACTGAACTACTTGCACTAAAGACATAATCATCAACATCAACCGACAGACGTCCACAGTGAATATAGGTCTTTAATAGGGTCTTCCACATGCTACGGGTTTGCGCCGCCTGAATCTTTGCGCTTGCGCTTGACGACAATCATGCTTTAAAGAAAGCAGTGATGAGGTCCAAGTAGGAGCACGCTTACCTAGAAGATGCCTATTCACTCTTGGCTTTCAGGTATCTAAGGTATATATGGCAGGAAACACGGCCCCCGAAATGGCGTTCCAACCTTTAGGCTCTCCCCATTGCCCGCAGCATGAATCTGAGCTTTCTTATGAGACCCATGGTTATATTATGTACATATAATATCTCATAAGAAAGCTCTAACACACAATCCAGCTAAGTAAGTCCAATTTCGAAAAAAGCTAGCTAGCCGACAAATCTAACTCAGGCAGCCTTCGGGAATCTTCGAGATGTCTCTCGTCCAAAATTCCTCAATGCTTGAAGACCAGTCTTTGAATAGTGCATATTGTCAGTGATGAAATATGGATCCGAAATATAGGTCTTTTTTTTGTACACAGGAAATGCCTGACGCATACACCTCCGTCATGTGGGGCTTGCACCAAACTTGCACTACTACGAAATCCATTTCGGAACACGGCACCCGGGACGAGGCGCGCTATCTCCTAGAAAACATAGGTATAATACCTATTTAGAACACTTACTATCTGTCATCATAATCTATGACAACCTCCGAGTATTTACCTGGTAAAACCGTAACTTTAGAATCAAATTTAGTATATAAGCAGGCTTCATTTAGAAATGAAAAAATCCCTATTTTATTTTTCAACGATTATAAACACAACTTTCATTCAAAAATAATAAGCTTAAATTCATTTTAAATAATATTTTGCGACGAAATGACGCGCGCAGTCCGCCCGTCATGAGAGTCCAGTGGACACTGAATTCCATAGAGCGCCTGCAAGAAAATAAATAGCACAGGAAGTTTTTTGGTTAGTTTTAAATTATTTAAGAAATGAAAAACATTTAGTATAAAACTAACAATTAAAATTGATTGCTAAACCTAAACATATCATTTTCTGGAGGTTGGCTTCAAAGTGTCAAGATGTTAAAGAAAATTTTTACAGAACAAGTTGCGAACAGCAATGTTTTCAACTTGTTTTTTTTTATTTATTGGGATAATGTATACAAAATTAAAAGAAGTACTTATAATCTTCACAAACTGAAGTTTTTAATTGCATGTATTTAATAGCTGTTAATGCTTTAGAAAAATAAACAATTCACTTCAAAGTACAGCATTTTTGCGATTTGTCAAATAGCCATAGTCTTAAAAGCCTTCCCGTCACTCATGGTGGCAAAAGAACAAGTTACTCAGTGCGTGAATCATTCGCAAATGATTCGCAAAACGTTGAAGTCTTGAAAACAAAGTGGCCTTAATGCTGTCGATTTTTATTAAGGAAATTCTGCACATGCCAAGGATTATGTAAATAGGACTATGCTCTTTACTATATTACGTTTATTACATTTTCTCTGCTGCTACAGATTAAGGAAAGAAAACAAAATAGAAAATAACACAAGTGTAAATTAAAAATTTATAACACCCCCGACAAGTGAAGGTTTCAGTAACTAGAAAAGAACTGATAACTTTCAAATGGCTGAACCGATTTTCTTAGATTATAGCTAAAAACACTCTCGATCAAGCCACCTTTCAAACAAAAAAAAAAAAAACTAAATTAAAATCGGTTCATTAGTTTACATTTAGGTACACAGATACACACGTGAAACTTATAACACTCCTCTTTTTGGATCGGGTGTTAAAAATCAATCCGGCTTAGCTAAATCGTAGACTTGCCTACACTTACATAATTTCAAAAGTTCAAGCTTTTCAGAATATAAAACAACAGATATAATATCATCATTTTACTTAACGTTACTGTGATTTTTTTATAAGGACAGTAACTTAAATACCGACAGATATTTTTTGTGCACAAGATCATCACATGTTGTACCTTCCTACTTATTTGCGAAAATGGATAAGAGTTATTTGCAATTAAATAGGCACCATTAACCAACAACTCATGCACTTACTAATCTACTAAACAATGTTAAGAAATAAAGTTTCGATCCTTAAAGCCCCCAGGAAAGGGTGCGGGCAAGAGTCAATATTTACAAATATAAGACGTTATTTATATGCAAGACGCGATTTTCTGCCCGAGCCTCGGCCGTCCTGCCGTCTTATGCAAATCTCGTCATATCTCCGACTACGGACTAGTCCGCTAAAAGGTTTATTTGACGAGGTTCTTTGAAGAGCTTCAAAGTGGGTGTATTAAATTTTTCATAAACGTTCGCTTGACGTCGAATGCATCTACTCCTTTTGGGAATGCATTATTATTGCTACGACATTTATTTTTAATAAGTAATATGTTTTTTTCTGACTGACTGTACATTCAACTTCACGAACTTCATCATCATCATCATTGTCAAACGATGGACGTCCACTGCTGGGCATAGGTTTCTTGTAGGGACATCCACGCGTCACGGCTTTACGCCGCCTGAATCCAACAGCTCCCTGGAACTCGTTTGATGTCATCTGTCACATAGTGAGGGGTCTTCCAACACAGCACTTTTTGGTGCGTGGTCGCCATTCCAGCACCTTGGGACCCCTAGGGATATCAGTTTTTCGAACTATGTGCCCTGCCTATTGCCCCTTCAGCTTCACAACCCACTGAGCAATGTTGGTTACTCTACTTTTCCTATGGCTCTCCTCATTCCTGTATTCCTCCATTCACGTAATTACTTAGCTACTTACATAATAGAAATAGAAACAAAAAGATTTTCATTGAAATAAACTTTTACAAGTGCTTCTAATCGTCAAGTGGATCTGACTGGTTCGCAATGACCTTCCTTCCGAGAAAACCAAAAAGAAACCCACAGTACTTAAGTACTAAAACTCACACTACCCAAAACCTCTATGACCAAGTGAATATGTGGTAAAATTTCGTATCGAAAAAAGTTTCGATATTCTGATCTGCAATGAAATGCCATCGATCTTCAGTTTCTGTGTCACGTAAAGAGTATAAACCCTTTAAAATTAGCTATATTTTTAGAAAAACACGTTCGCTTTTTGTCCACCTTCATATACTTTTCTAACACCTTCTGATTTGTGCTGCGAAAATCGTTTTTATTTCGATTTTTAATTTTTCAACGAAATATTAATTGGGATGACATATTTTGTTTTTTTTTTAAATATCATATCTCCGTCTCTTTTTCTCTGCATCATAATCATTTTTACTGAGAGTCCATTATGCATACGAGGTTAAACGAGGTTTTCTTGGAGTTGAAAATGCGTTGCTTTGACGGATCCTTCTGAATTATTGTAATATTTATAACGCACATACCTATTATTTTATATTTTATCACATCACTAGCTGATGCCAGCGACTTCGTGGTTGTGGTTTCTACTCTTTGATTTTCCGGAATAAAAAGAGCCTATGTCACTCTCCAGGTCTTTATCTAGGCAAAAAATCAAGACTATCCGTTGCACTGCTGCGACGTATTCGAAGACCAACCATCAAACCAGTTTACCACCAAAAGAACAAACCATTTATAATATGGGTAGTGATTTCATGGCAACTATGAAGGAATAACATAAGTGTAAATTTAAAAATTATAACACTCCCGACAAGTGAAGGTTAAAGTAACTAGAAAAGAGCTGATAACTTTCAAACCGATTTTCTTGGATTATAGCTAAGAACTAAATTAAATTAAATTCTGTTCATTAGTTAAGGAGCTACGATGCCACAGACAGATACACAGATACACACATCAAACTTATAACACCCCCCTTTTTGGGTCGGGGGTTAAAAATTAATGTAAATAATTATGGAAACATTGCGAACAAACCTATTTTAATGAATTCATTACTCTACCATAAAGCGAGTAACGGATTTGTTAAATTACGGCTATCAACGTGCATCTCACTGGGTATTAGAGATAAAATCCTGGTCACGAGCTTAAGAAACAAAACGGCTCTTAATCATACACAAATGTAAATCTCTGTGTAATATGTAAAAGTCCAGCTTGTAAAACCCAAATGGGCGCAGTTCGATATATCAAGCAATTTATAACAAAGAAAGCTTTGCTTATGAAGTCATTAAGCACCCAAAAGCAATAATATTATGGCGAAATTAAAGAACTACTGAATTATTTGTTTGTTATTTATGATGATAAAACGGCAACAGTAGTGTGGTACAAAATAGGAAATCTCTCAATACTGAAAAATTATCTCTAAATTAAGGAGTTACAAGGTCCCTGACAAATTTTAGGTGTTACTTATACAGAATTGGCGAGTTGTACAGATTTGGCGCTGAAACATTCTTCACACACTAGTAGTACAATATTTTGAAATCTTTGTCATACACTTCTGCCGTGGCGATGCCTCTCGTGAAATATCCTATTTGGTGGCACCATAACGATGATAAATCAGGTACCCGTAATAATATTCGCTTCTTCTAATCGTTCTTGTGTAAGCGAGGTGTGTCTGGCTTGCTAAGGAGAAAAACATTACCAAATCAAACTACACGCTGACAAAGTTACGGTGAACTGGCTGTTGATGATCCATAAACTAAATCCGTTTAAAAGTAAACTATGGTCGACCCCACCTGTTGTAGAATTGAATTAAAGTATTGCATGTCGAGAGGCAGTAAAATTTCTATGAGGTTTCGTCCACGGATAATGATATCAAATATTTCAACGGGCATTGTTGTTGTCAAGGGTGAGAAGATAAGTTAATAATATAATGATATATTACTGTTCGCTCGCTATCTATTTTGATATTATAAGTGCCGGCACACACGATTGCAAGAGATTTCTTATTGGTCCAGTCCAGATTCAACTGTGTGACTATGTTCAAACAGCAAAATAACTAAATATTATAAAGGCATCTTCAGAAATATAGAGGAATCAAGTAGAATTTACTCAGAAGGCATTCGTTAAGGGTATGAATGTACGATATACCTATTTTAAGATTTACAAATACATATAAAATTAAATTAACTAAGTCCAAACTTGTATAACCCGTTTCCAATTTCCATCGATTATAAGAAGGGAGAAAGACACTTATTATATGCACCGTGTCATAATTTGATGTTAGATTCTAAAGGTAAGAATATAATACACCCAGGTACCATATTTTGGATCCTGGGAATAGACGAAACAAGCATCTTGATGTACTTATAGTGTGCAGTCTGTCTAATGATGGTGAAAAAGGACACTAATCTTCTTAAGCAGTTCTCATATAAAGTGTAGACTTTCACGTATTGATGTTAAAGCCGCTTTTTGTTCGCGAACTTTTTATTATACTTCGGCAAATGTGACCTAATTCAATTTTCTCAAAAATTTCGTATCGTGTGTGCTGGCCCTAACAGCCTCGAACGGTTATTTCATAAACATTTCGAGAGCTGTTCTCATGAATTCTAAATTGTACCAAGTTAGGATTATTATCGATCGAACCGCTAAGCGTGTTTAGAGGCATTAAACATAGGAGTTGATATTATGTTTATGGTGTAATGTGAAAATTAAATGTTTCCGCTTTTGAATCTGTCATTTATTTGAATTTTATTCACATTGTTCATGACAAAACTGGTGTTTTTTTGTAATTTATTGTTAGATAAGATGTTATGCTGAGATACAAAAATATTTAGTACTAGTTCATGCCCACGACTTTCTTCGCGTGGATTCCTTTTCAAAAATTCCGAGGAACTCTTTGATTTTCCATGATAGAAAGTAGCTTATATCCAAGATGTAATATATCTCAGTGCAAAACAGATGGTGCTCACGACTTATTGAAGTGAATTTAAGTTTTTAAAATTCCCGTGGGAACTCTTTAGTTTTCGAGA
This sequence comes from Maniola jurtina, assembly GCF_905333055.1. Classification (NCBI taxonomy): domain Eukaryota; kingdom Metazoa; phylum Arthropoda; class Insecta; order Lepidoptera; family Nymphalidae; genus Maniola; species Maniola jurtina. The sequence goes on along the minus strand of NC_060040.1, from coordinate 5,074,162 downwards.
TAAAATTGCTGTACCTAAAGATCTACTCTAGCAGCATCTACTCTATGCTGTGATAATAATAATTTGGTCAGAGGAACTTTTTAACATGTCAACATCCTCTCTCTAGATTTGACATCATCAATCAGGCTTCCATCGCCATTTTTCATCGTTATCTGTAAACCTTGTGTAAACGCTCTCATATGGGGGCGACTTTCAACATGACCCAACCCTATGTAATGGAGCACATGACCAGAATGCTTATTGTTTTCATTGTAGTAAGCATACAAAACTATGATGTTTATTCAGGCTTAAAAAAAATACCACTTACTACGATGGTCGAAGTCGGAGCAAAGTGGTGACTAGCAAAAAAAAAACATAAATAAATAATCTATACTATAATGTTATAAATACAAAAATGTGTTTTTCCATCTGTCAGTCGGCTAGCTTTTCACGAATTTTCACAAAAGCTATAACGGGGATGGTTTGCACTTTGCATCCCGGTAAGCGATGGATGTAGAATATGTTTTGTCTTGGAAAATCAAAGAGTTTCCACGGGATTCCTTAAAACCCCTAAATCCAGGTGGATGAAGTCACGAGAATCATCTAGTATTATTATATTCCAAAAAGTCCTAGACAACAATATTTTAATTGGGCATATCTCTAACTCATGAAAAAGATACGAGTAAGTACTTATTTCCCAAAATATAATTATATCAAGGAGGTTGTTTGAAGGAACTTTTTTAATTTTCTTCGCGAAATCTATCCTTTTGGGACGGTCAAGTACGGAAAGTTTTAAATATGTTTATTTAAGCTACGTTCGCAAATTTCGCCGGAGTTATTTAAAGTTGGTACTACTCAAATAAGACGGCTGAATATAAAGCAAATTTTATTCAAATTCCTAAAATGATTAGTAGGGATTAAGGAGATTATGAGTTGAACACGTTCAAGAAAGTACCTACCTATAAGTTTTGATTAGTCGTTTATTACGCAACTGCCCAAAAAAAGGAGTGTACCTAATGTTTTTATGGATGTATGCTTATGGGAGTTTCTTTATTTCATCATGACTTCCAAATACCTGAATGGATTTGTATGCATGGAGTATCGTTAGAATTCTTACAGCATCTACTGTACTTAATAAAATTCTAATTATATAATTATATCTACTAGATGACACATATCACACATGACACATTCGGATTTAGGTTTTTGATAAATCCCGTGGGATTTTAGGGATGAAAAGTAAAATATACTCCTCTCTGGGATGCAAGCTACCTCTGTATCAAATACAGGATGCCCAGACTTCATCCAGGTAGATATAGATTTTTAAAAAATCCTTTGTGAACGCTGTTTTTCGGGATAAAAAGTAGCCTATGCCTATCTCTGGGATGCAAGCTTTCTCTTTAGGTTCCTTTTGTCAAAATCTGTTAAATGGACGGGCCGTGAAAAGCTGGGACACACACACTTTCGTACACACACACAGACACTTTCGTATTTATAATATTAGTATGGATAAAAGTGTGTTCGTTTAGGGCTTTGTGCGTAGATCATAAAAAAAAAAAAAAAAACAACTGGAGCTGGATTGAACTAACTAAACTCCATTATTGCCGTTCTAAAGAAATCGTAGACTACTAACTTGATGGAGTAAAATCCTAGATAAATCTAAACCTAATTTCATGCAGGCTACACCGTAGGTAGGTAAAAGTATTTGAAAAATATATACCACTTTCCTAACTAACCGAATCAAAACTAGGAAATGGTTGTTTGAACCTACGACTGTAAAATTTTCAGTTGAAATATAATGTCATTTGCATACAGATTGGATTTATATTGATCGGGCTTACAATTTTGCAGCAAAAATATTCAGTAAACTAAATTTAACGGAAGATTTTCTCCCCATAGTAAAAGTATCAAGAAATCTGTACTTATTTGCAGCGATCCACTCTCTATTCAGCTTATTCGAAGCGCTTTTCAAATCATTTAAATGCAAGATATTTTTCCTGAATCCACTTCCGATATATTTGGTTAAAGTATTTTACATTTGGCAATAATATTATTTATTGAAATGGGTAAAATTCATAGTATATGTAACGATTTATAAATAAATATGAAGACACTGATTTATTTTTGCTAATAAAATGTTCAACAAGTGAATCAACATCAAACATCCATAGGTTTTTATCACTGAACTCCAAATATATATTTCTTTCTAAATATGTGGTTTTTATCGGTTAGGTATGTAATTATACTATAAACTTTAACCAGTGTTACATTCTATGCTGCGCGGATTTTTCAGCTTCTACTATTTTTCAGAAACCAAGATTTTAGAAGTTTTTAGGACGCCTAACCAACAATACCTACTTTTTGCTACAATTGCTTACAAAACTAACTGCTTCGTTCTTTCCTGCTTTCCTATGCACGGTAGGTATACAGGTTCTATTATAATCCACAGGTTGTAATATTCGTGTCATCCTGTTCATCCGAGTGCAATATTACTGCGTGCCAGATGGGACTCTCTTTACATATAAATGAAGTCCGCGCGCTATTCGTATGTATTTTTGCAGAGCAAATATGGTACGTATATTTTGTGTATTCCCTCCGTTGTTACCATAGAATGCCATGGTAGGTATGTGTCAAAATATGCAACGATATTATGGTGAATACAATATCGTAATTTGGGGGAAAGGAAGTAATAATAAATAATAGAGTAATTATAATTTACAATTATAAATATGTTTATCTTTAAAATCCCTTCCCATATATAGTATTGTAGTATCCAGTTAAACCTGAGATTCTCTGCATCGTATTCCTTATTTCCTTCCTTTCCATTAGTTTTGTAGAAGTATTCTAAAGTATCGTAAAACTCGTATCTTTTGAGTTTTGAGACCTTCCAGCATGCTTCAAAGTTACCAATGATGCGATGGGTTTCCAGGTCCATTTAAATCAACCTGAAATTAACGGTAAGCATAACAGGAGTCAATGTTAAAAAAGCAAGCTGTTTCATTGTCGTTGGTCATTTTAGCCAAGAGTCCATTTCTAAGCAGTTTTCAGTTGCCAAATAGTCAAGAGTTACAGTGAATCAAAAGGAAACTTTCAAAAATGTAGCTCGATATTTTTGAAAGTTTGCTTTTCATTGCCCTAATACGTTTCGTAATAAAAACACAGGGCACACTAGGTGGCACACTCCATGCTCCACTAAAAGTCTATTGATGTTGTTTGGTGTAGCACTTACCATCCTTACCGTTACGCTTCACTAGTGATGACTACGTTTATCTACTTATCGATGAAAATCGAAATACAATCGAACTATAAATATCGATTCATCTTGAAATATTCGAAGATCAACATTATTTGTTAATATAGTTTTGCACTTTGCATACGTTTTTACTAATTTCCCTAGACCTGTACCTAGTAAAAAAATGCATTCTAAAATCAAAAATAATAATGGGCAATGCAAAAAGGGTAAAAATATTATGTTATTTAAGAATAATTAATCGAAACCGATTGTTTAACCTATTAACTTTTATAAGCATATCATTGTAGTTTTTGAGCACAAGCTTAAAAAAACAATATAAAATAGTTATCTACCTAACTAACTCTTTGGAAATATAGCTAAATTATAGCAACTAAGTTGTATCAATATTCAGCTGTAATGGTTGCGAAGGTAAAAGAATAGTACTCAAGCGGAAACTCTTTTATTTTAATTTACATATAACAAGAAAAAACCTTAATGTTTAATTATAAAATCAACTAGCCTTGAACGTTGATTGACTAGCCTCCATTGTAATCGATTCTCAAATCGATTTGCACAAAACGCTGCAGGCGCTGCACTACAACTTGACTCACAAATACAGTGTCGAGACGTTTCACTTTACAGGTACTTTTGTGTACGGATTTCGTTTTGAACATCTTTGTTACGGTTATTTAAGTAAACTGTATGAGATATTTACGGAAAATTCGGACATTCATCTTGATTACTAATACATATTATTTGGAACGCCAGTTATCATATTATTAACCCCCGACTCAAAAAGAGGTGTTATAAGTTTGACGTGTGTATCTGTGTATCTGTCTGTGGCATCGTAACTCTTAAACGAATGAACCGATTTTCTTCGATTATAGCTAAGAACTCTTTCTAGTTTTCTTATAGAGGTTTTTGTGTCGGGGGTTTTTAAATTTTGAGTTATTATGCTCAAGAACTTCGTTGCTCTTTGCTAACATTTGCCTTTTGCCAAGATCTGTCTCTTCCTGGTATCAAATCGTGGGCTGTAACGCTAGAGATGAAAGAGGTCGTAATATATGTTTTGGGCAAGGCAAATTAATCATAAATAACCAACATCTCGTAAATAAGCAAGTGGGTGGGGTCAGTAGTAAAATAGCCCTCATACATATTACAGTGTCATAATAAAAGAGGCGGCACCTCTCGAGGGATCCATTGATTCTCCGCTATTAATATTATATTACATTGCCGTATCCCTACTGAATTATCATCAATTTGTTTGTTGTATAGATTTAGTGGTCGTTATTTCCCAAACAGCTTGGCTTTATATCGTGTTTCTGTACTAAGCAATGATAATAATAGGTAGTTAATACATTGGCTACTTCCGTAGTCAGTTGTTAGAACTGAAAAAAAAATTATAACACCCCCGACAAGTGAAGGTTACAGTAACTAGAAAAGAGCTGATAACTTTCAAACGGCTGAACCGATTTTCTTAGATTATAGCCAAGAACACTCTCGATCAAACTCCCTTTCAAACAAAAAAAAACAAATTTAAAATCGGTTCATTACTTTAGGAGCTACGATGCCACAGACAGATACACAGATACACACGTCAAAGTTATAACACCCCTCTTTTTGGGTCGGGAGTTAAAAATAATAATTTTAATTTAAATTGGCAACTTATAAAACCTTTTCGTTTTAAATGCTCTTCTCGGAATACCCATTAAGACACCACTTAGGAAACAATTGCGTGATTAAACAAATCTCTGATGCTCCAACTATTTAATTAGATAGTTAACAAAAACAATCATGATCATCCCAGAATATCGTTCAAGGTAAATCGATTACGGGAACGCCGTGTCATCGCCACTAAGAGCTTTGTTTAAATCATCAATTTCGACACGCCTCCCCACATGCCTAGAAAAAGAGTTAAGACGTTGCTACACTAAAAGCAAATAGTTATCTTTCATTCTTTCTTCTCTCTGGGTTGGTTTCCGCACTTAAACGTTTCCGTCTGTTGTGCGTGCGTTGCGCCTCCCCGCCGAAGTCTTTACTCCAGCCATCCAAGCTCGCTCCAGAAGCCGAGTAGACCGCCCAGGTTGCCGAGGGTTTCATGAAGTGAGGTTGGGGTCCCAGATGGCGTTCTCGTTGTTTGGCCACGCCCGTGCACTCCAGGAGCACGTGCGTCAGTGTTTTATCGACCTCCATGCAGGCTCTGCACAGAGGACTGTCAGTAACACCTGTAACGAAGAGGTGTTTGTTTAGTGGGCTATGCCCTGTTATGAGTCCCACCACCTTCCTAAGTTTACCTTTTTAGCAAATAGTTATAATCCTACTAATATTATAAACTAGATAAGGCTTGGATTTAGGTTCATAAAAATCACGTGGTAATGATATTCCGTGATAAAAAATAGCCTATGTTACTCTCCAAGTCTTTAACTACGAGTATATTCATGCAAAAAATCACGTTGATCCGTTGCTCCGTTGCGGCGTGATTGAAGGACAAAGCAAATACTTTTTTAACCCCCGACCCAAAAAGAGGGGTGTTATAAGTTTGACGTGTGTATCTGTGTATCTGTGTGTCTGTGTATCTGTGTATCTGTGTATCTGTGTATCTGTGTATCTGTGTATCTGTCTGTGGCATCGTAGCGCCTAAACGACTGAACCGATTTTAATTTAGTTTTTTTTGTTTGAAAGGTGGCTTGATCGAGAGTGTTCTTAGCTATAATCCAAAAAAATTGGTTCAGCCGTTTAAGAGTTATCAGCTCTTTTCTAGTTTTCTTGTAGAAAAGAAGGTTAGATAACCATTAGGTTCATAATATTATGTCAATTGACAAATGTCAAGCTGTCAAGATGGACGTTGCCTAGATATACATAATTATTTATTTGAAAATGATTTGTCGGGGGTGTTGAAAATTTTTAATTTACACTTACTTGTATCCCTAAAAATCTATGATTTCCCATGAGTTTTTTAAAAATCCTAAATCCACGCCGACAAAATCACAGGCACCAGGCTAGTAAAATTTCTTAATTTTTTTAATAATTAGTTTAGACTCAAATGAGACCAAATTAAGCGCACCAGGTCGGTGTAATGGATGTGCTTCGACCGAGGCAAAAACGCAACACTCGGCTGAGGCAACATGGCGACACGTTTTTGTCATCGCGATCGCTGGCTCATTACTGAGCAGGGGTCTTCCTTAAGTTTGAGAAAGGTTTTAGGCCAAAACCCTCTACTTAAGTGTACTTGATTGGCAGACTTCACAACATTCGAAAACGTTGTGGAGAGCTCTCAGACATGAAGGTTTCCTCAGCATATTTTTCATCACCAAGTGATATTTACTTGTTTAAATGTAGGTACATACTTACGGGATCGAACTTAAATAGAGCTGGAATTCTATTTTTGGACAGGAATAATAATAATCCACTTAAATTGTCCAAATACGTAATACGAATTACTCAGAAGGTTTCATAGAGACTACACATAGGTATAAAAATACATAAGTAATATAAAAAAATATTTTACTATAGCATTTAGTGTGTTGAGAGCTTAAGACATCAACTTGTTATGAAATCTTAAGAAGAATTTTAATTGAGTTAAGAATGTTTTCAGTTAGAAAATTCTCTGCTTGTGCATCAATATCCTGCAAAGTATGTGAAACCATTATATTGAAAATCCAAGGAATTTCAGACAATAGTTCAGAAGTTTTACTTTGTTTACATAATAATATAACTAACCACTTTAAACGCAAGTTAATTTTGTATGCTGAAATATATACTGATCTCTAAGATTTTCTATGAAAGTTTAAAAGTTTGAAAGTTTAACCTGTTTAGACTAAACGGTGACAACCGATTTTAGACGATGGGTATCCGAGGTTCGATTCCGGACACGCACTTACCTATTCGGAGCTATGCGTGTTACAAGCAATTCAATATCACTTGTTTTAACGTGAAGGAAAACATTGTGAGGACGCCTTCCATGTCGAGGAGTTTCCCAAGGTGTGTGAAATCTGCCAATCCGCATTTGACCAGCGTGGTGGACTATAACGAGTAAGTATGATTTTAAACTTGTTGATTTGAGGAGATCCGTTGATAGGTCAATTGGATGATGGACCTATTTGATCACATTATAATAGATATGAAATACCCATCCAAAATCAATAATCTAGTGTTTAAAGATTATGGGATCGATGCTATACTTAAATACAACATAGGTATATATTTTTTTAATTTACAGACTAGCAGACCTATATATAGTACGCGATAAGTCGAGATGGCAATCGGGGTATAAGGCACGGGGGGGGGGGGGGCCACCCCCGCACGTCGCCCAGGCTTTCCCGCACCAAATTACAGCGGGGAATGTGTGAGCGGGTGTTCAGGGCGTCCCCGCCCCGATTGCCATCTCGACCTGTCGCGTACTATACTGCCAAGTGATAAAGCAGCTAAGATGGAACTCGAAGAAGCCTTTTTCTGACTTGGTTTGGTTTGAATATCACAGAAAAGCAAATTTTTGCAGTTCAGCTTTGGTCTACACTGCGAAAAATGAACACTAGTAGCTACTATTCCAATATAATGTGGTTCAATAAAATCAGGTGACTTGATTATGTAACTCTAAGCTACGAGTATATGATAATATTTCATTGTCGTGTATACTCAAGGTCCATTAATAACTGAAGATTATAATTAAAATTCTAAGGGCACAAAAAATAGGGTCCAAGCAGGTGTATTAAGGGCACGAAATATCGTCCTGATTTAAACAATTTTTTGAACGGACGACCGTAAAATTGATGAGGATGATCATTAATTATCGGTAGGGCTACAGTTTGTTTTGGCTCGGTCACGGCCATTAATATAAAAAAAACATAGATATACACTTTCTTAGAAAGATACCTTTAAAGCGTCCCCATAACCAGAGTGGATTAGAGTGCGGGAACTCTCGGTATGTCAAATATTAGGCTATGTGACGTGAAATCAAAGAAAAATATGCTATACATAGGCTACCTAGCGTCAAATGAAGGAACATTTGACGCCTGCCAGTGACGTTGAAGCCTCATAGTTTTGTTACAAGGTACCTAAATAGGTATTACTATGAGTGCCATAACCCTGAGTTATGAGTGAATTTAGGTGGCGCAATACCGTGGCGTGTGGAAATCTCTACTGACAAGAGACATATTATGAGTATGTCCAGCAATGAACACCTATCCATGTCACGTCTTCCACGCGCCACGTTCTTCCACGACTCCCTGCGACTCTTTTGATATCGTCTGTCCACCTGATGCGGGATCTTCCAACGCTGCGTTTTCCGATACAAGGTCGCTATTCTAGGACCTTGAGACCCCAACCTCTATCGGCTTTTCAAACTAGGTGCCTTGCCTAGTTGCCACTTCAGCTTGCCAACTTAAGTAATTAATGTCAGTTATTCTGGTCCTCCTACTATATCTTTAGATTACTTATATCAATGGTCACGACTTAGGGAATTTATGTATGAGTAGAGCCATTAAGGGATTGTCGCTTTGGGCGTCTATCAAATATGGTATTCGGAATTACCCTTTTAATAAATTTGAACAAGTTTATTAGGTCTTAGTCCGGGAGTAATTTATTTTCTGGTAACTAAGACTAATATATTTTATGGCTGTTATCTAGTTATGGTTTAAACTTAACTAAATGTATGTATGCGTGGAAGAGCAAAGTCAAGTTTTGATATATTTTACTTACTCTACTCTCTATTCACTCTATTATTACAAAAATATTTACTTATCTATCTTTGTATTTGAAGCATAACAGACTTATTATATATTCTTAGTAGGTATTCGATTTAATGTTATACACTTCTGATGAAAATACTTTCAATAAATACTAATTTGAACAAAGAAAATCGCCAAAAACAGTGCTAAAATTGAGTCAAAACTTCGTGATTTCAATCAAACTACAATTACAGTAAAATCTCAAAAGCTTTCATTAAGTTTTCGGCTTCTCCTGTAAAATTTTATTTCAAGCATTAAAACCGATTTGTACACCGGCTCTTCATTTATTAGGGTTCCACACCCGAAGGGTGCCACCCAGGAGCTTATTACTAAGCCTCCGCTGTCCGTCCGTCCGTCCGTACGTCTGTCTGTCAGCAGGCTGTATCTCGTAAAGTATAACAGGTATTGAATTCAAATTTTCACAGAATGTGTACCTAAGTATTTTTATTGCCGCTGTAACATAAAATAATAAATAAAAATGGCTGCCATGAAAAAATAAATGATTAAAGCTTTATTCCTTGTACGGAACCATTCGCGTGCGAGTCCGACTCGATTGTTTTATAATATTAACACATTTTACTTTGACCTTAGGGTAAAGAACATTGTTTGTTCAAAGTTTTTACCCGCGTAAGCCTTATAAACAACCTGTCCAACAATGCTAGAGCCATATGTAACGATATCGTGTGTCAGATTTACAAGGCAGGTGGGGTCAGTTTTTGTCATTAGTCCGCTTATCATATGCTCGGTGCTGTCGTAGACACCTGCTGACTGTGCTATAATAACAAACTTCATAAACAAAGAGGCATGTCCTTATTGGAACTTGTAGATAAAAGTTCCAGAGCAGAGTTGGTCCTCATATTGTGAGTCAATTTTTCTTCTACTTCGTTAGTGGTCATTTAAAAAAATATTAAAGCCGACCACTTTTTGCTGTGCCCTCTTTTATTTTCTGGGATAAAAAGTAGCCTATATCCGTACAGGGATACAAGCTACCTCTCGATCAAATAGATTATGTCCGCGACTTCATCAACCCGGGATTAGGTTTTTAAAAAACCCGTGGGAACTCTTCGATTTTCCGGGACATAAAGTAGCCTTTGTATTCCTTGCATGGTATCTTTGTCGTCAAAATCGGTTGAATGAATAGGCCGTACAAATCTAACAGACAGACAGACACACTTTCGCATTTATAATATTCGAATAGAGTATAATTTTTTTAATTGGATCCAATGCATATTTTTCTACTGCAGCTACTAAATTCATTACGCTAAATGAGGAAGGTTGCTCAGTATAAAGTGCTAATTTTCACTATCACTATGAACAGCTGTTTGAGTGGCTAATTGGAGTTGTACCTAGAAAATTTCCCACAGAAAACGTGAGAACTTTTCCATACATTTCAATCATTACACTTTCAACGTTGCATTGTAGATTAAAACGCACGTGTTTACAAAATACTAAAATGTTATTTGGAAAAAGGTGTAAGTAAACTTTCACTTATGATTTGTATGGAATATGGAAACTACCTGATAGCAACCTTTTATTACGCAATTCCGAATGTTCGGCACACTTGTGGTTGATTCCCACGCCTGCACGTGAAAAATTTCAATACCTTAGATTTGACATATTAATAGCAATCGTAATAGTGACAAAGATGTTCATAATATGAACTGTATTCTTAGAACGAACGTAATTTGTAAAACGATAAGCCAATATAAATAGCAACAGCTGACATCTCTTACTAAAGAAAGGCTTCCCAAGACTATTTCATTACCTATCGTTAATTAGATAAAGTCGAAAATATTTTAATAGAAAGCAATACTATTCTATTCTACGTTAGGGTCATGCAGACACGTGATAGGCGATTTTGCAACTACATCGATGCTGCATCGCATTTTGACGATTCGCTAGTCCCCCATATTTTTTAATGAAACATCCGTTAGGTTAATTTTTTCCGTACAAAATAAAGCTTTACAACGAATCAATTGACAGCACATTCATCAAAATCGGCCCAGTAGTTTAGGCACTACGGTGGAACACACAGAATCTGGATACAATCATACATACATACATACATAGACTGCTAAAACCATAACCCTTCCTTTTGGCTTTGCGGCAGTCGGGTAAACAAGTGTAAATTAAAAATTTATAACACCCCCGATAAGTGAAGGTTTTAGTAACTAAAAAAGAGCTGATAACTTTCAAACGGCTGAACCGATTTTCTTGGATTATAGCTAAGAACGCTCTCGCTCGATCAAACCACCTTTTAAACAAATAAACTAAATTAAAATTGATTACGTCAAAATTATAACACCCCTCTTTTTGGGTCGGGGGTTAAAAAGTAATGCCATTCATGACCTATTTTGGCAACTTTGTCCCACATTCACAATCAAGTTAATGACCTTCGTTTCTCAGTCCCATATCAGGTATCGCAACAGATGCAAAGCCGGGCAGCGGTCCCAAGATGCAAACTAAACCAGACGTGACTTTGCCAGACTTTCTACTGCGAATACAATAACGCTGAGCTACATTTAACTCGTCATTCGTGGGAAACTAAATAATGGAATTATCTTTTGCGAAATAATGGAAAAGTGTAGATTATATCAACAGTTTTTAGATCTAGCAATAAACTGTCCCTATCCAGTGACATAGATAAGAAAAAGAAGCAGATGCTCAAAAATCAATTTTGAGTATCGCCGTCCGAATCAGAATTTACATACTTTTTACATTTCACAAACAACCCCGTGAAAATTTAACCCTTCTGCAGGCTACTTTTTTAATAATGTACATGTAAACTAATGCTTGGTTATTAAAACTATTGAAGGAAGCCATGGTGTATGAAAATTAAACTCGAAACGACTTTAAAGTAACCCATATTTCATAGATTAGTTATTTAAAAATTTAAGCTTATTGGCTTAAATCGAGTAGTTTAAAAATTGTGGATATGAGTAACAGACTAACATTAAAATGAAACTAATTTAACTACCTCCGTCACCATTCTGTCAATGATATTGGTACTTTTTTTTAAATATGTAATATTTGTAACTTTTTTGCAAATTTTTTAATCCAAGTAATATTTATCTGACGAATAGTTATTTGATTTTTGACAGGTGTATTATTTGCCACAATGCCTTCGTTCCTCGACTAAAGTTTATTTGGTTATTGGAAAATCAGCGGTTAGTGTAAGTAATCAAAACTTATATGGCAAATTCAATTGCTGTAACGTGCGTCAAGAGGCGATTAGTCGAGTCCTCGTCCTCTCCCTAATCAGTATTGGTCCCTATTAATTCGTAATTGAACATGCACTGGACAATTGAAACAGTTCGTAATTAACGAAATGACCACCAGTTTTCAAGCAAATGTGGGACTCTGGAATTGCTTCTGATGCCCATTTATTTTATGGTTCAATAAATAACAAAAATAGAAATATTACAGTGATTACATAACCAAGTCTTAAAAACATGAGCCTCAGAAGTTTACCTGTAAAGAGAGAAAGAAAATGGATTTATTCCATGGTACTGTCACATACCGCTGTTTTCTATTCTGCTACATGATCAGTTTACTTCTGCAACACACGCGTCCGTTTTGTCAAACCTCGGAATAGCCATTTTATGATGTCTAGACTCTAGATGTCAATTTAGCTTATTCTGACATTGTGTAGTAATTTACAAACTATTAGACCTAAACCATAAATCATCATTAATCGTAAGACTTTATCTTATTTAATCTAGAAAATGATAACTAATAAAAATATCCTAATGTTAATAAGCAAACATAAAATGTTAAAAAACTTAGTTTACGGAACAAACCAGTTAATTTACCTCGATTAGATAAGAAAAACATTTACTTTGATATTTAAAGACACATTGCTTACACTTAATGAAAATTAAATTATACTATAAGATATTTCGCACTATCTGTATATTACACTATCTATGAACGGTACTTATCCCACCAAAGATTCAACTTATGGTCACACAAGTAATGTACGTAGTACATTTTAACACGTTTTGTGGGTAATTATGGCCGTCCAATCGCAGGAACACGGTTAACTATATAATTTCAATTGTCTGCATGTGCGAAAATCCTAAATATAGGAGAGTTACGATTTTAAATGCACGATCCAATTTTCGGAACTGTCCGAACAATTGTATCGTGCCCAGCTGTTAAACCCTATAGTGCTGCAGTTACATCTATGTAAATGTGTAGGTAGGTAGGTACTCATGTATTGATTGCTCGAGGTATTTTTAAATACTACAGTATAAAAGTGTTAACAATATTTTTAAATCAGCTACAATAGGCTTAATAAACCTGGAAGCCGAAAGAATATTGCATTGTTAACATGCTGAAGGTGAGTATCACAAAATAAATATACTTCAAACTTAAAACGTCCTGGCAAAAACTATGATTTACCTATCTATTTATTTAGTAGCCCATGACTTTGATTTAGGTTTTTGAAAACCCAGTGAGAATTTCTTTGATTTTCTGGAATAAAAATTGCTTTTATCATTATCCAGGTCTGTGACTCTATGCATACAAAAAATCGCGTCGGTCCATTGCTATGTTATGACGTGATTGAAGGAAAAACCAACAAATAAATATACTTTCGCATTTATAATATGGGTAGTGGTTTAAACACTTTTTTCCTACAACACAAGTGTAAATTAAAAAATTATAACACCCCCGACAAGTGAAGGTTACAGTAACTAGAAAAGAGCTGATAATTTTCAAACGGCTGAACCGATTTTCTTGGATTATAGCTAACAACACTCTCGATCAAGCCACCTTTCAAATAAAAACAAACTAAATTAAAATCGGTTCATTAGTTTAGGAGCTACGATGTCACAGACAGATACACAGATATAGATACACACATATCAAACTTATAACACCCCTCTTTTTGGGTCGGGGTCTAAAAAGACAATTACTTACATAGGTCAAAAATATTTAGTACTTTACATAATATAGTTGTACTTATATACAAAAGGTGACCTTATATCACTACAATGATCTCTACCAGACAACTCATATTCATAGAGGAAGGGGAAGGAACGATGACCTAATTTAGAAAATATTGTTGCCATATTATACAAGTTGCCATTACTTGTAATAAATAAGAGTAGACGTATTGTTTATACTCTATCTCATTGTTTCCGGATACTATAAATAATTTATTATTATTTAAACAGAATATTATAATTTTGCATAAATTAATGAAAACAAACACCGAAACCATTTCCGAATGATTTATTATTATTCGCCGTAGGTATGCTATAAACCATACTGTAATTATTAACACTTAATTACCCGACTGCGGCAAAGCCAAAAGGAAGGGTTATGATTTTAGCAGTCTATGTATGTAAGTATGTATGTATGTATGTATGTTTGTATCCAGATTATGTGTTTTCCACCGTAGTGCCTAAACTACTAGGCTGATTTTGATGAATGAAGTGTCAATTGATGCGTTGTAAAGGTCCGGATGACATAGGCTATATTTTATACGAAAAAATTTGTCCTAACGGATGTAATATCAAAAAAGTGAAAGTATCCAAAAAAAAATTTTGCTATTGTATCGAGTGGGATTTCAAATAAAAGAGGAGAAAATTTTGAGCTTATGTATATAAATGTACAATAACATTAAAATATACCAAGCGACAGAAATACAATTTTACTCTAGTAATTCAGCGTTTATAAGGACAAAATCGCAGTCGGGTTTTAGTTTTCAACTTTATCTTGTTTTACATATTAATACATCTGTATTGCTTATTTATTAGTAAAAAGAAGTTCACATTATGTAACAGCAACCGGTCTTATCGTTAGAAATCAATAGGGTTTGTAGTCAATTTAAATGAACAAAAACTTCAATTATTTTCAAGTGAGCTGGGTCGAACGGTATCCTTTTCACGTCCACCCTTCCCCTCATTACAATCCACAATCCTTCGTTTCTACATCTAGATAAGAACCACCCATCTCTACTTTTCCGTCGCATACCAAAGATACCAATTTAAAGACTAGAGCGGATATTAGGACCATTTTCATACAAAGATCACATGCTTGAGGACTTATTCTTTATAGCATTCTTAATTTGTTAGTAGTGTTCATGTCCATGTGTAAGCTACTCGTACATTTTTTTTATATATTACGAACGATTTTCTATCTGTGTCACTAGAATATAGTGTGTATAGAAATAGTACACATCAAGTCTAGTAGTTACTAAAGTTTGACAGGAACCATGGGAATATCTCAATCACATTTGACTGGCTGAAACTTTAGTTCTGTTGCCTGAAATATTCAGTTGCAAGAAAGCCATAAAATAAGCCAATTGCATTAATTGCTATAATTGCAATGTGATAGTCGTAATAACCTTGTCAACTAACGTGTGCCCATTATGTACACTTTTGTCGGATAAGGTAAACTAACTTGTGTCTATAATTATTTAAAACAACGTTAACTGTCTGTAATGTGTCACATTCCAGAAAAGCTATAGTTAGTGGGCTTTGATTAATGATAATTGGTACTACACCAAAATGTAGCCAATTGTTTTCTTTTTTTTTTGACCTCAGTATTTTGCTTCTTTATCCTATCTGCCACTAATATTTTTTTGTCTTTGTCGTACACCATGCGCACACCCTCCACTGTTTTGCTTTTTAGGGGGCCTTTCATTTCATTCCAATTCTATTCCGTAGCAAACGAATTCATTTTTCGTATTCGAAGCAGGAAACTACTGATGTATTACGCTGATAAATCACTAATCTGTTATTTGTAACTACGGGATACGCCTTTTTGATTTACTTTTCTGATAGGATGGCAAATACATTTGAATAAGTATAACAAAATTTTAGTACAGAAGGATAAAAAGGGAAGCTCTGTTCTATTATTTTGGCCTATTTATTCAATTCTCCCGGTAGTAGATTGACTACTAGTTTTTTCAATGGTAATCTGACTTTTTTGATGTTTGAATAATGAGTAAGTAAACCAGTGGGATCAGAGGGAAAAGTGAAACAGCACATAGTTTGAAGAATCTAGGGCATTAAAGTCATTGAGGTAAGTGACGGAAAGCGAAGCGTTTTGCAGACTCCCCACAAGGTCATTGTGACAGATAATGTAAGCTTAGGAGCAGCTGGAGATGGGCACAAGATTCTTGCAAAAAACCTTCGTCCAGCAATAGACATCTACCAGTTGAGACCACGACGATGACAAATTGGTAGAAGTACAAAATAAGTAGGCACAGAACATGGTGTGAATAATATCTATTGTCAAAGAATCTATCTGCAATTTGCATGTAGCTCAACAATTAAGGAGCAGACTTAATTCCAAAAGGACGACGGTTCAAACCCAGTCCATTGCACTATTGTTTTGTTGTAGTTTCTTCTCGACAGGTCAAAATCTGTTGGAGAAATAGAGTGATTAGAAGTCTTGGAAACAAACTAGATTATAGCCAGAATATTTGGAAACCAGATTTTAAAGTCATTTTTTTTGCAGCGTGGAAAACACCAGCTTTGGCTTTCTAACCTTCCGAATGACTTTGAATTTCTAGGTCTTTAAATAGGTTGTCTAAAAACCTAGACAATTTAGTTCTTCATTTACTTACCAATCGTGACCCACAGCCTACAATCATTGTCGCCATCTCACGACGTTTTGTCAAAATCCGGAGCAGAGAATGTGCTATAGTCTAATAAGACCAGAGAGTTGTCATAATATTAGAGTAGCCATATCCCGTACTGCCTCAACCTAACATAAATATACATAGAGCCTCAATAGCTCAACCGGTAAAGGAGTGGACTGAAAACCGAAAGGTTGACGGTTCAAACCCCGCCCGTTGCACTATTGTTGTACGTACTCCTAGCACAAACCTGACGCTTAGTTGGAGAGGAAAGGGGAATATTAGTCATTTAACATGGCTAATTTTTTTTTAAAAAAAAAATTCACTAGTTTAGTAGTTAATGTGACAAGAGTAAAACAAACAAGAGATAAAGAGAGTGTAAGAGAGTGTGACCCGAGGGTCATTTTTGAGGTCTAAGTAGCTGAGAAGGAAATTTAAACCTATAGCGAATCTATAGGCTTTAGATCCGCTACTTCATGGTCTAACCTAACTCAATGAACAAGAATTATTAGAATTGTAACAACTCAATATGGCATTTTAAAAATTGTTAGTTAAGTATACTTGAATACGACACTATTAACTGAATGATATTAAGCCACAAGTTGTATACAGTAATTAATCGTATTTATATGGAATTATTAAAAAGTAAACAGTTATTACTTATAGTAACATAAAAAAAACAAAAAAAAAACAAAAAAAACTGTTTTTATAGCAGGTATAGGTACCTTTACTAGTAATAAATCATTGGGTCCTTAAAGATTTACATATTAATTGTTTCAATTAAAAGACACTATACAGCCTCAACAATATGTATAGCTCACTTGGTATCGATTTGCTAATTAATATTGGGATGTCAATCATACATATTTGCTCAAGACACCACAATGCTTTCAAAGAAATAGCTTTCGGCTATGCGTTGCAAGCACCCACTGCCTAATAATAATAAACAAAAAACCTCATAAAGCAAAAAGCCCTAACATCACCCTAATGTATAGCAATTTCATATTTCGTGAAATGGAATACGCACTCATGCTCGACACTCGTCACCAATCTATTTGCGAGTGTCGTGTATGAAATGGAATGACACACTGACTGAACTCACCATACACCAAAAGACTAGTCTAAATCTTATTCTGAACTCTAAACTTATAATTATAGGGATCAAATTCAGTTTAGGTATTGTCCTTTTGTTGGTGAAAAGCCCGAAGTTGCACTGTCAGCTTCCCCTGTTGCACCCTAATCGAATTTCTCCACGCTCGGTGTCTCCCGTCTTGTGGGTCCGACCCCTGTCCCGGACATCAGAGGTCGCATTGCTGAAAATAAATAAGCGAAATCAAACGGGCGGACCTTTAATTGGTCCCCTTTTCAAGTCTTCTTTGAGGATTAGTTAATTGAGTATTGTTAGCGATGCGTTTTCTTATAACAACGTGGGTAATTGAAAATAATCGATGGATGCTCAGACAAGATGTTTTCGTAAAGGACATGAGTTCACACAATTTAGTCATATAGGACCTACCTGTTGAAAAACAAAAACAAGTAGCTAACTAGTAACTTTTTATGTTATTTAGTTACTAGGGCAGTGAGCAGGCTATGTAAGAAGTTATTTCGCAGAATCAATGGCTGTTAGGAAACACGGGCTCTGAAGTGGAGACCGCATATTGGTAAGCTTAGTATTGGATGAGCTTACAGGACTGATAACCATACAAAGGTGGCAACTGGCAGAAAATGGGTGGATGAGGAAGGTAGAGGACCATGTATGGTAGCGCGCTATTAAAAACACCTATGCCTAGCAGTAAGCTCATATGAGTTTATGGACATTGCAAATGATTATGAAAAACACTGGAGACATTTGGGAAAGTTATATGTAATTAAAGATTTGTCAGTTCACTGTGAAAATAACCTTTTCCAAATCGGTTTATTACAGATCCCCTAGAACAAGAAAAATAAATTTACATCGCAAAATTCCTTAAGACAAATAAAGACGATAAAAATGTTTTAGCAGCTAAAGAGATAACATTTTAAGATCCCTTAACTTATTCTACTTTTCCTTATAATACGAAGAAAGCTTAGAAAAAATGTAACAGCCAATCAATACGTTCCTAATAAGAAATAATTATAGCATAAACGATTGTATCGAAACCAAACTCCTTTCTCATGTACATTTTATGAGTGGTGTAATTATTAATTAATTATTGTTGTCACAACAAAGGACGCATTCCCAATTACAATTAATTGCGATTACAATTAACTTCTCGACGAAACATGGCTGATATGTGCACACAGGAAATGTAATGAAAGTTCCAACTGCGTTTTTGTTAAATTGATTCCGGTTAGAGGTTTTTGTAAGTTTCTTAGCTTTAAGGAAATGAAACATTTTTTTAAATGTTACATTTAACACATGGAAAGAAACTAATGGTTTATATCGTGGTTTTTCGTTCGTGGGATATATTGTGATAGATATTAGTTTCTAGAATATGTCTGCATAATTTCATGGTCTTTGGTTGCTTAATATTCAAATGAAATTGGAACTACGTTTGTATGGAGCGAGTGACGGAGAGACCCCTCTTACAGGCTGACTGACATAGGCTACTTTTTATCCCGGAAAATAGAAGAATTCCCACGGGACTTTTTAGAACCTAAGTCGACGCGAACGAAGTCGCAGGCATCAGCTAGTCTATACTAATATTATAAAGAGGAAACCTTTGTATTTATGTATGTTTGTATTGAATAGGCTCAAAAACTACTGGACCGATTTCAAAATTTCTTTTACCATTACTTAGAGGGATTCTTCCGAATCCGTATAGGCTATATTTTATACCGGAAAATAGAAAAAATAAATGTCCACCCGTGCGAAGCCGGGGCGGGTCGCTAGTCATATTATAAAGGTAAGATCAATTGAGTCAGCTTCTTATTAGAAATCGATAGATAAGTACAATCCCTCTTATAACGGCATTTCATACTGTCATAAATCTGTGTCTGCCTCATATTTTACGTACTCTTTAAGCACTCTACAATCTTTGTCTCAAATATTTCGCAAGTTTGCATTTTATATGACATCTTTGCCATTGCAATAGAGCTTGTTTTATCGGTCTATATTGTTGTGGGTTATTTTTGTTGATGATAATCAAAAGCAAAGGCGTACGCGTGGCTTGGACTTGACGTCGTACGTTCTTTCGTCATGCTTCGCTGGAACAAATTGTCTAGATATAGGGGGAGACTAGACGTGTGCTTTTCAACGGAAATACCACCATGATAGTCTCAATTTATTATTTCTTTTTCGTTTTCAATACGATGGACTACGTTCTTAGGGCTCCGTACCTCAAAAAGAAAAACGGAACCCTTATAGGATCACTTTGTTGTCTGTCTGTCTGTCAAGAAACCTATAGGGTACTTCCCGTTGACCTAGAATCATGAAATTTGGCAGATAAGTAGGTCTTATAGCACGCGTACATGAATAAATCTGAAAACCTCGAATTTGTGGTTACATCATTTAAAAAAAATTAAAATGTGTTTTAATTTTCAAAGTAAGATAACTGTACCAAGTGGGGTATCATATGAAAGGGCTTTACCTGTACATTCTAAAACAGATTTTTTTATTTAATTAAAACCGATTAAACAATTTTTTTCTTTTCTTTGGTGACAGACGGGCTAGCTTATATTTTGTGCAAACGATCAGCCTGACTATCTATTGACCCAAAATACAATCAATATTCTTGGCACTCCATTCCACGCGGGCATGATTTATACAGAATTTGGATTGGGCTAGCTTTAAGTTTTATATTTACGAGTATTAAGTTTTATATTTCAAATAAAGAAAAATCAAAGATAAAATATAAGAGTTTGGAAATTTAGATGATTTTTTCACTAAATTATTTTCAAATTTGGTCTCCATCTCTTTCTGAACGGTCTTACATACTCTTCGATGAGAATGTGGTTAAGTATATACTTTGACTATTCAATATTCATACATCGTATTCTACTAACTTTTTTAAACAAGTCAATTTCTTGTGAAGCTTACATTGTAAATCAAAAGAAACACAGTTTTTTTATTCAAATTAAATATTTTATGAGCTTAGGGTCACGCCGTCGTAACACACACGTTCTCTAGAATTATGACAAATGCAACATCCGGAATGGAATATCAAAGACCCCTTTTATATTTGAGCCCAAATATCAGCTCTATTAAGAGAACTTTGTCATATGTCATAAACAATACGAAATCGTTAAAAGATTTAATGTATACTAATACCTAAAGACTTTTATTGACTGTATTAGATTTTTTTTTGTAAAGAAGAGCAAAATCTTAGCTTGAGACCCTTCAAGAATGGTTCAACATGAGCTCAGTTGGGTAGGTTAGCGGTGAATAAATTAACCAATACTAAGACCAATTATTTATTAGTATTAGTTGCCAACCTCCGATAGCAGATGCACTAGAAAAAGAGAACTAATCAATACCACAGTTCACTCTGTCAATAAATACTTCGTCTCTAAAAGTCTTATATATCGAATAAAAGTAGAAAAAATGTTAATATTATGTTATTAAATTGATTTTTATAAAAGATCAAATCAAAAGCCTATATTAAAGTAATATCTTAAAATATCCCACCAATTATTATATTTATCTATGTACATGCTATTAAGTAATTATTGAGAGTTTAGCTTCGATGTTGGAATTCAATTAAAATATAATTGGCAAGGACGAACATAAACCTAACAATAGACTGCTGCTAAACTTTTCAATACAATTTACAGATTAAATTTTGTTTAATTTGAAAATCGTAACAAAAGTTAAATTTATTAATACCCACTGTATGAAAGTGAAAATTATGTTAATAAAAGCAACTTAAATAAATCTGAATAAATTGTAAATTGTTATCCAGATGGTATGAATTCGTATTAAAATTTACGAGACAAATTCTTCCTAATACATAATCCAGCAAAATATGTACTATTGTGACAAACTATTAGATATAATACATTCTAATCGGACAATAACGTACATTAACAGGGCTCTCTCCGTCACTCGCTTCATACAATCGTAGTTCCAATTTCATTTGAATATTAAGCAACCAAAGTCCATGAAATTTTGCAGACATATTCTAGAAACTAACATCTGTGTCTATGGTGTTTTAGATTTTTCTAAAGATAAGTAGTTTTAAAATTACAGGGGCTCAAAAATTTGTATGTAAATTTTTAAGACCGCTTAACTTTGAAACCGAATATTTTAACAGAAATCTGGTAAACCACAGACATACATATTAGTTTCTAGAATATGTCTGCAAAATTTCATGGACTTTGGTTGCTTAATATTCAAATGAAATTGGAACTACGTTTGTATGAAGCGAGTGGCGGAGAGACCCCTCTTAATAATTACATTCATGTTGGCCGATATTCACCATAATACTGGCTTATAGGAATCTAATTCACTTTCTTCCAGCAAGGCAATAAAAATCATCTTAGGCCCATTCTGTTTTAATATATAGAGGATATTCTTTGGTAAGCTTCAAAAATCCATTTTCTGTTTTCTCTTTTTCGCCCAGTACGCTATAAATTTTGATCAGTGTCTCTGGTCGGTTACGTGAAATAGTTTTTAATTTTAGCCTTTTGGATGTCGAATATTATTTTTACGAATTACGTTGTTTGGCGTTTAAAATTCTCTTTCTATATCCAAAGAATTGTAATTAGCTAAAACTGTACTATGCTCTACTGTGTGTTTCTACGGATATGGCTTTTATATTTTGTTGATTCAAGAGCACATTAGTTTTGTATGCATCATATTCTGTATCTGTCTGTCTGTTTCCTTTTCACGGTCCATACCTTCAATGAATTTGGATGGCTGCAATCAGACATGCTAGCAAGTGATGATGCAGCCTAAGATGGAGCGCACTCGCCTTGAAGGTACAGTTGGCCGTGATCCATCCTGTAGATGGGATATAGTCTAATTTTATCCCAAAAAATCAAAAATCCCACGGGATTTTTAAAATTCTAACTCCACTCGGAAAATTGCAAGCATAATCTAGTTTGAAATAAAGCAATACCTTTTTCTCTTTGTTTTTTTTTTTGAGAAACTGGGATAAGGAGATAAAGAAAATATGTAAAACATGACTAATAACCTTTTCCTACTTATGCAATATTTAATGTGATTTTAACTATCAATTCATATTTATAGTAACGTTCAAAGTATGTTTGCATCTAAGAACAAAGATGCCTAAAAGAGCTTCAAAGAAACCGGCTTAATGATGTCACACGCAAAACGATGTTCACTGTATCGTACATGATACCCGATACCCTCGCATGGTCTTATGGGAGTTGACGGCGTACACGGTAGCCACTGAGATCAGATGACATAGCCCCCCGTCGAGATTCATGTTATGACTATGGACTATCGAATTGTTTTTCTAAGAACGTGCCGAAGGTAGATCAGAGAGTGTGAACGTTTTACGCCTGGATGGGAGGTATTGAGATATCACGTGTTATTTTGGCGTTATTTTGACACGAATAAGTAAACTTTCATATCTTCAGTTTCATACTTATCGATTGGAAGCGATGGAGTGGTAATTTTAACAAACATTTTGTTGGTAATATTCACAGTATGTAACTTGATAGTAATATTATGTAGGCTGATTTTTACTCTAGCCCTTTTTGTAGTTCTTTGGATTTCTGTTTTTGGCATAATACTTATAGTAAAAAATTAACTTAACTTCTTTAAAATGTTGGAAAAAATATTCGAGTACGGAATCCTCAGTGCGCGAGTCTGATAGTGCTAACATCACTTCACTATCCATATTATAAATGCGAAAGTGATTTTATTTATTGGGTGGTCCTTCAATCACTCTGCAATGGAGCAATGTATCGACGTAATTTTTAATTACCTGAAGAGTTCTCATGCTACTATTTATCCCAAAAAATCAAAGAGTTCCCACGGGATTTTCAAGAACTTAAACCCACGCTGACAGATCCGCGGGCATCAGCTAATTATATTGTATAATACAAATTTTACTTTAAGGATTTTTTTTCATTTTTGCATCCAATTCTGATTTTTAGAATATTTTAAATTTATGGAGATCATGGAATGGACCATTGCTGATTTTAGCCTTGTTGTCACAAATACTAACGGAGTAGGTGGGTAGCTAATGTTTGAAACATTTTGGTCTGCCTGAAACCCTGAATCCAGATATCATATTTCAATTTAATACAACACGGATCTAAGACAGCCAAAGGACGGTGTCCCAGACTGTAACCTGTGGGTGTTAAATGCAGTGTTATGTTTCCCGTCCCGACTCCGTAAATCAAGGGACCACAGCGAAGTTACAAGTTAAAACGAAAACAAAGCTATAACCATTTTTGTTTGGCCATCGGACTCGGAGCACCTTATATAAGGGGTGTCGTAGTATTCTTTTTAATCAATTTGGACGTGGGCCGGCGTTTGTTTTTATACGTGTAAATTGTCGGACATGCGTGTAAATGGAGTTAATAAATTGTTCACGAAACACTGGGGTTTGTTTGACCCGCAGAGAATATTCTATAGCATAGGACATAGATAGGTAAACATTAAACATAATATATTGTACATTTCATGATGCCCGAGACTTCGTTTGCGTGGATTTAAATTTGAAAATTCCGTGGGAACTCTTTAATTTTTTGGGATAAAAAGTCACTTCACACTAATATTATAAACTTTCACAGTTTGTGTTATGTGTGTGTGTGTGCATGTTTGTTACTCCTTCACGCAAAAACTACAAGACGGATTGGGCTGAAATTTAGAATGGAGATAAATTATACCCTGGATTAGCACATAGACTGCTTTTTATCCCGGAAAATCAAAGAGTTCCCACGGGATTTTTAAAAACCTGCATCCACGCGAACGAAGTCGCGGGCATCAGCTAGTTTAATATAATATCATTCGTGTAATAGTAGACGTGACTATTTGCACAGTCAAGTCTACAGACAAACCAACATGCAAACGCATTTTCGAATTTCTGATACTAATTGCACTACTCATTAAAATATTATAATTAAGTACTTAATTATGAGTAACTACTGTTGATATTTAGTTTTGAAAGATACTTAGAAATATTGATCACTGTAACATTTCTAGTTATTCATACCAACTTATTGTTTTCTTGACATTTCGTACCTACTCGATGCGTCCTGGTTTCTGAGTTGAATTTTTGAAAATCTTTTATTTAACTATATCTAGATATGCGGAAAAGCTGTCTGACTGACTGATCTATCAACGCACAGCTCAAACTATAGCCTGCCGATAAGCTAGTTTTTTAGTCAGTTTTATATCTCAGTCAGTTCATTGTTTAGTCTTAAAATCGATAGAAAGTACAACAATGTTTTTCGACTAACTGGTTACAGTACATTTCAATATAGTTTTACAGTTTGCTCTACAGTTTTTCTAGCCTGCGGTATCCAACAGTTTACCTATCAACTGTATCAACAGTTTATAATAGAAGGCGACCGCACGCTCCACCCTGCTTCCTCGAGATAATGACGTCATAAAAAATAAAACCCGTCGTTTAGATCTGTGGCTGGAGAGACTGAGCTTTTTCATCCTGTGCGCCAGTGATGCGAAAAATTGCACCCGTCTCCCAGTGGTATGCTTAAAGTTATAGTTACTGCAGTAGGAAAACGGGTGTAAGTCAGTTACAAATGTCATTAGTTTTTTTTTCTCTCTCGTCTGGCTTTACAAAGATAAGCCAATGTCAAGTTTGTAGTTATTTATAACAAGTTAATTAAACTATACAAGTATGGACCCCGTCTGTGCCGGCGCTCGCTGACATACGCACGGCATGCACCCCCTTAGAGCGCTTTCCAGTCAATTTTAACAAAAAAAAACACTCCAAAAGTCACAACACGCGCGCCAGCAAACGCCACCACAGACGAAGTCCTGTCATTAGTTTTCACGGTGCAGTTATTAAGGGCATGATGAAGACATAAATTTTTTTTCCATTCCAAAAAAAAAATATGTTCATCGATTCCACATCCAACCAACTAGAGACCAGATTATGCGTTGTGTTTAATATAATTTATGCGAATAATATTGAGGCGGTATTGATCGCGGCTGTCGATTATTCAAAGTCTACTCGTGAATCTCTGTAAGTAAAATTGAGTAGGGTAAACAGAACAGAAAGCGAACGTTGGACTAAGAATTGACGCGCGACGGCGAAGCTAATAAGTGAACCTAAACTTATAAACACTAGATTTATAGATTTAAGCTTTTAGAGTTCCGTACGTCCGAATGAAAAACCGGAAGCTTATACGATCACTCATAATATGTCTATCCGTCTGTCACTGCCAATTTGCTCCGAAACTATTGGACCGATTAAGTTGAAAATATTTGGCAGTATGACTTCGCGGTAGGGTGGTAGCTAGCCACGGCCGAATCTTCCCATCCGACCGGAGACTCAACCTAGAAATTGTAAGTATATTCCAAAAATTGTCTCTGTCGAGCTTAAGGTAAATAAACTTTTTCTAGATCTAGGTTAACGGTGTAACGTCCTCAATTATAATCATGACGTTCGCAAAAAGCATTAGTAAGCATCCGTTACAGGCAATTTGCTGTAATCATTTGTAAGGAAAGCCTTACTCTTCTTCTGACTCGATTCCAAAACCTCATTTGCGGTTGGTTTTGATCTCAACAGTTTTCCTGCACCTATTGAGTAGTGTGACAATAAAACCTTTAATGAAAATGGTTATAACATTATCATCATCAATCAAACACTGGCTCTAATAAGCTACTTAATTTTACTGCGATCCAGCCTAATTTATGACTAATAAGTGGTTTAATTTTAATCTAAGCTTATAAATTATCTTATACTCGTATACTAAGTCGTCCATTGACACATCTTAGTCTTTCTTGAAATTACACTTTGTTCACGTGTTCTTTCATCACACTAAGTACCTACACTTTCACTTATCAGATCACTTATACACTAAATCGAAAAGTTTCGTCCCTTTTAGACTTCTCACTGAGTTCGTCACGTCAAGCAGCTGG
The DNA here is from genome assembly GCF_905333055.1 of Maniola jurtina. Lineage (NCBI taxonomy): Eukaryota > Metazoa > Arthropoda > Insecta > Lepidoptera > Nymphalidae > Maniola > Maniola jurtina. The sequence continues at coordinate 5,047,628 of NC_060040.1, read as the reverse complement.
ATTACCTCAAAGTTAACGTGGTGGTGAAGCCTATGGGCGTGGACTTCGGCAAAGGTGATGTGTTTGTGGATGTATTCCTATGGACTAGCGACTGAGCATCGGTCTCCTCTCAAAATGAGATTTTTTAAAATCATAGTCTGGAATCTAACTTCTGATCGCAGAAGCCGCTGGATTCAGACTGAGGCGCGTGAAAGTCCATACAAGATACCTATGCCCAGCAGTGGACACCTATCAGTTGATGCGAAATCAACAACAACCTCCTGTAAATAATATTATTAGTATTTAAATATTAATATATCGCAATAATTTTGTTAACTTCCAAACTGCATCTACAACTAAGAAAGTTGTTAACTTCAATCTAATAAACATGGCTTGCAACTTAGCGTTCCTTAATCTACTCAGTAAGTAAGTTGTGCGTTCTTAAACTTCTATGATAGAAATAGGATTATCCGCAACTCACTAAGTTCATAGTGCAAGTACCGTGAGGCGCCCGAGCGTGTAATACTGTGGTTTGTTTGAACGAGAGGCCGCGGTTAAAGCACGCGTTGCCTTTGACGAGCCTGAATGAACTTTAAATAAACCCTTAGACATGCACTGAACACTTGTTCTTACAGTCATTACAAGGGCAACCGGTGACCCCGCCGTACAAACGAACGAAGCACTAACTATACACCAAACCTCTGTAATTACACGTCACGCACACAAACTCAACATAAATTCTACGAAACTGGCCACTTAACACCTCCCGATACGCATTTGACACAACGTAGTGATTATATTTTTTTGTTTGACACTTCAATGAAATAATTTAATTTTAAATCGTATCGTAATCGCGCTGTGCAAATTACACAACTTCAAATTGAAGTCTAGGGTTGACAGAAAATAAATGGGGTAATTTTGCCTAAAAATGAGCAATTTTTTTTTTCATTATATTTAGTCAAATTTATATTTTATTTTTGATGACAATCATAATATAATTAAGCGAAAAGGGCTGTTTTGTTAATTAAAAGATTTTAAATTGATATTGAAATTTAATTAAAACAAAACTTATTACTAAATTGTAGTACATTTAATATACCAGTCTCCGTCATAATAGCTGCATGCTAAATTTATCATGAAGTACCTAGGTACCTACGTAATTGGACAGATAAAAATGTATGTACCTACACGTACCTACCATGTTGTCTTCTATGTCTTTTGTAAATGTATATGTTTGTGTGTGCAATAAAGAAATAAATAAATAGGTAATCAAAATCTTACTACATTAATAATATTATTTAGTTATAGTTAGTCCATGATAGGTAGGAGGCACCCACCAAAACAACCTTAGCGACGAACGGAGGACTCGTCACGCGTGATGTGGTCAAAGATCGGACGCTATACGGATAGCTAGAATATTTATCTTTATTTAGATATTTTTTTAAGGACATAAATGTCAGAAAACACAAATAAAATATGAACCCATTTTGAATAAATAACTTTGAATTTGGCTTTGAGAAAAAAAAAACCGCTACCCAAGAGCCGCTTTGTGTAATTTGTTAAGAGATCTACGATATAAGGATGTAAACTTGCCCGGTGTATAACACCAAAAGTAGTGAATAGTCTACTAACCCTGCGAGCTACGCTAAACAAAATCGCCAACTGGTACATACTTGGATTATTATTAAATATTTTTAGTGAATATATTGTGTTTTTATATTTGACTTTTTAACTTTTTTATTTTTAACTGTCAGGATACGAATATATAGTATATATGGTGATGGGCACCCTGTTAAGCAGAGATTTTCAATAGGGCCAGAGGCCCTGTACTGTAAAATTCAAAGTTATGTAAAAACAGAGTAGGTAAATTTTGATACGTTGCAATCTATTATTATTATTTTTAGCATCGAACATCCATTGATTTGTAACTATCATACTAAAGACTAATCTAATGAGATCTCATTTATTAATAATAATCATCGTGAAAGGGAAAAATAGGGAAAAATAGGTAAATAGGCAAATTTTCATATGTGAATGGTATCATTCCATAACGCACACATACTCATCAGCTGACAGTTACCCCTGCTTCATTTGACTTTTCGGAGCATACCATCCTGAGTATTTATTCATCCAAGTACAAGGGTGACAGAATACAAGCAACATGCTCGTGTGTTTAGAATCTACATGCTGTATAGATATAATGCTATAGCGAAATCTGGTCTGTCCTGATAGAAGTTTTTGCTAGGACAACGTGCTTAAAAATGGTAGGTATAGCCAAGCTAAAATTGCATATAATTCGATAATATTATGTTACCTTTGGTACCTACGCTATTATTGACTCTATTGAACTAAAAGTGCTCTTAACTATTGTTCTTTGACTGCCCATTCCATCAGTCTTCCCTTCTGTTTTTAAAGCCGTTGCAGACGACGACGTTTCACACGATTTGGCAACTCGTTTTAACTGGCTTTGTATACATAATAAATAAATAAAAAAGAGGCTGTGAGATAGGTAGGAAAAGCAACTACGTTAAAATGTCGCAGTGCACAAAGGCGCTTAAAATGATGCAACATGTTTATACACGCACTCGGTTTAAAAAATACTGAAGGTCATCAGTCAGTGGACTTCCACTATTGGTTTTCACTATTATTTCACTGTTCAATATTTTCACTTTCACTTTCACAGGAACTAATAAACGCGCTCATACCTGATCCTCGGTGTTCCTCATTCACCCACTTCCCGCCGTCATTATATCGTTGCTCAGTCCAGCGTGCTGTAGAGAGATCCTCACTGCGCTTGTCTATGGTTCACGGTCTTCTCTTTATCAATTTCCCTCTCTAATGGGCATCGCTCCTACAACGACTGCCACTTCAACATTACTTGATGTTCAACATTCCATGGCTGACCTTGATTTTCCTGCAAACAGATAGAATACGGGTTAAAACCTAAGTAAGTTAGGTACATAGCATATGTGATATGACACCAAGTACGCTTTACATAAGTTACGTATATAAGGCATGAAGAACCATAAAGTACCGTCATCCAAAGGTTAAGCAACAACAAAGCTCGGTATTTTAAACTGTAACCAATCTTTTGTTGCATCAATTTGACCGATTCTCCACGGTACGGACAGAATGCTCTCAATTGCATCCGACTTGGCCTCTATGGGTCTCTATTGATTCAAAACCCGTGCGTGAGACTACATAGATTTTATAGTTCATTTTATTACATATAAATGAGACTATTAAATTTATAGTTTACTGAGGTTATTACGTGATTAATTTTACGATCCAGTTAGTATTAGGGTCGATGTTACATCATAGGTTTGTCTGATCATGGTAATTGTTTTAAAGCGGGGTTGTAAAAATCTGTTTTTCTTTTTTTCCATAGATAAAAGAGATCATCATCATCATCATTATCAACGGTCAGTAATCAGTATACAATATATATTCACTGTTGAACATATTATGTCTCTTTTGAATAGCGCTGCCAACATTGCCTATCTTTTGGGCTTTCGCATACAATCGATGCCAACAAATTTTCGTGTTGATGGTGGATGAGGCATTGTTAATGCCGTTAATACTTCATCGAGGCACCAAGAGAGCAGTCTCGCGAGGTAAATGCAGTGCTCGGCAAGTTTAAGGGACCTTGCGCACTAGCTGCCATGACCACTGACAGTAGCTGCAGAGTCCAGGTAAAGTTAACTTATTACACATCACGCACTTGGTTGGAACGACCGGCCAGCTTTACCTGGGCACTGCGGCTACTCGGTTACTACCGTTGGTCGTGGCCGCGTAGTGCGCGAAGTCCCTAATATTATATAACATGCCTATTGCCTAATGTATAACATCTTATCACAAGCAAACCAGATCAAACACAATAGCTGAGTTAAATAACAAACAACGACCTAGAACAGTGTAAGTAGTTTAGAAAAAAATACATTGCACGTCTGAATTCGCTTAAAAAAAGCCGATCATTAATTTACTCCATAAATCAAAGCGTTATTTCTACTAGTATTGTAAATATTTTACCGTTTTATAAGACAAAACTTGGACATAAATTACAATACCTATACTTATTGTAGTCTTTAGTTTATAAGTATCATCATATTTTTCAAACTGTGCCAAGGCTAAACAAATCGCATAACTCGGTACTCAGTAGGCAATGTACGCAAGCTGATATTTATGACCATTATGAAATAAACTGAGCCATCAAAGAAATCGTGACAACTATCAAAGCTTTTAACAAACACGATGGGAACAACTCAATCTATTAAGCCTTAGTTCACACTAGCGGCTGTCTTTATGTCGCTCGACAAAAAGTCGACTTTTTACTTTAATACAGATAGAAGACTTTTCATTGTGATATTATGAATTAATGTTAAGAGACTAGGCGATCAATATGACTAAATGTAGAGACAGCTGATGACACAATGTTCTATTCATTTTAATATTTTCCTTGTTTCTCCTAACCAATAATTTCAATCAGTTTGAGACACTAGCATTAGATTAAAAAGCTCTCTTACTTAAGTTAAGATAGAGCTATTTGATAGCAAACGTTTTTGAAATGGTCCACTAAAAATCTATCTACGTATTTCCATATTGAACATTATTACTGCTAACTAACAACTGGAAAGAATAAATGCGTCTGTCTTTATGTTACCTTTCAAAGGTCCATCCGTTTACTCTATTTTGATGAAAGATTTCAAAATAATTGCATTGCCCAAGGGGATATCTAATATCCCAGAAAATCGTAAAGTTCTAAAATAATTTTAAAACTTACGCCTCGTACACCTATCTAATAATAATCCTAATAATATTATAAATGTGAAAGTGTGGATGTTTGGATGTTTGTTACTCAATCAACTGGACGAATTTGGCTGTGGAATGAAGATAGACCATACCCTGGATTAACTAGGCTACTTTTTATCCTTGAAAATCAAAGAGTTCCCGCGGGATTTTGAAAAACGTAATTCCACGCGAACGGAGTCGCGGGCATCAGCTAGTATTAATAAATCACATAATATGAGACAATATCGTAACAAATATGTGAAGAAAAGCGACAGGACAAAAAGTTTTAAAACAAAAAGTCGCCAGTTAGGTCATGTACTAAGACTAGTTTACACACTTACATCATCACCTAATTCCAATATAAATAAATTGAATCAAGAATACGCATATGTTTTTAGTTATGAAACGGGCCAAGGATGGACAACAATAGAAAATGTTAGGACGGATTTTGAAATATGAAAATAAGAACGTATGTGAACTAGATCTTTCACAACCAAGTCGGAATGAAAGTTTAGTATATTTTTAATAATCCCCTGAGAATTTATGTATTCACACGATGAAAACAGTTCAAGCAGCTGTTGTCTGTGACGTCTGACTCTGTAGTCTGTACAAACTACTGCATATCCTGTAGGTACCTAACTAATAACGGTTGCACTAGATCGGAGATGAATTATTAATGTGGTTTAGGTATTTTATTAACCCCCGACCCAAAAAGTGGGGTGTGTAAAAGTAAAAAAGTATCTCCGTATCTATCTGTGGCATCGTAGCTCCTAAACTAATGAACCGATTTTAATCTAGTTTTTTTTTGTTTGAAAGGTGGTTTGGTCGAGAGTGTTCTTAGCTATAATCCAAGAAAATCGGTTCAGCCGTTTGAAAGTTATCAGCTATGTTCTAGTTACTGTAACCTTCACTTGTCGGGGGTGTTATAAATTTTTAATTTACACTTGTCCTAAGGTAAACTTAGGTCGCATGCCGTCTAAATGTACCTACCTACTATCTCTTTCATAATGTTCCGTGCAGACAACGATAGCATTAGATTTAGACCTGTGATTTAGTTTTAAGAGTCCGTGTACAATAGAATCTAGAAATAGCCAAATGGTTTGTCTAAATTAAAAATACGATGACGTTTTCCACAGAATAGAAGGTAGGGGTGGCGTGGGTCCGTCATCGTACAGAACAATCAGTAGATAAACGAGCTGGAATCTATAGGTGTGCCTACATCATTGGCTGCTTCTATGAATCGATGAACAAAGCTATAAAATATTAAAAGGCTGCAATTATTGATGAAATAATTAAGCAGTTATCATATTTCGTACTACCTGATACCCGCAACTGTATCCGCGTCGATTTAGGGTTTTTGAGAATCCCGTGGGATTTTCCGGCATAAAAAGTAACCTATGTCACTCTCCAAATCTTTATAACTAAAGTATACCCGTATAAAAAATTACGTCAATCCGTTGCTTCTTTGCGACGTGATTGAAGGACCAACGAACCAACAAACAAACACAATATTTTCGCACTTAAAATATGGCTAGTGTTAAAATTAATTAAAATGTCCTTATAATGTAGGTTTAACCTATAAAGAAATCAACCTGCAATCTCGGTCAAATAAATATGAGCTAAAGTATGATAAACTGTTGACTTTTACGTTACGAAAGTAATGGAATGAAAGTCAAATGATTTGACCTGAGATTCCTCACCACAATCAGCGTGCGAAGTCATATTGGTTTCATTAAATGGAATACAAGCTGCATTCGATTAAAGGACTACATCATCGCTATGAATACATCAGGAGATAGTTCAGTCAACTTGGACGAAAGATTTACGCGATTATTGTTAGTGCCTTTGATACTTACTAATACTATAATTTACGATGTAATGCTAGAATACTAAGTGATAGTATTTAATGATTTACGATATTTATAGAGCCATGAAAGTCTAGTGGTTAAAGACATCTGCCTCCTATTCTAGAGGTCGGGGGTTCGATCCGCGCACCTCTAAGTGTTCAGAGTTATATTATGCGTTTTATGCAATTAAATCCTTTTCCGCTAGTGTTGTAAACGTTCATGGGCGGCGGTGATCACTTAACATCAGGTGACCCGTCTGTTCGTTGGCTCGCTCGTTATTTTAATTTACAGAAAAAAGTAGAGCAAAAAGTAAGTTAACGGTGAAGGAAAACATCGCAAGGAAATCTGAGAGCTATCCATAATGTTCTCAAAGGTGTGCGAAGTCTGCCAATTCGCATTGGCCCAGGCACTTGGCAAACTATGGCCCACTCTTCCCATTTTGAGAGGAGACCCGTGCTCAGTAGTTGGTCGGCAATGGGTTGATTATAAAGTAGGCGTAAATATAAAACACAGTCCAATACAACTTCCAAAGCAACATCATCAAAACAAATTATTATTAAGTAGGTACAATAGAAAATTCTCAAGTCTTATAAGTTCGTCAACAAGTGGTTAATTAGTCGCTTCAAAAGAATTTTAATAAGCACATTACGTCTTCGTCCTTAACACCAAAAAGTTAATAACGCCATTAATAAAATCTACGAGATGAGACAGCTTACAATGTCTAGACTAATTTAGTCTATGACGAGATAGGTAGGTACTTACATAATAAAAAACCGGCCAAGTGCGAGTCAGACTCGCGCACCGTGGGTTCCGTAATCAGGTAATTTTTCCGACATTTTGCTCGCTAAATAAAATCATATTCGTGTACGGTAGAAAAGTTAAAAGAATTTCTTAGTATAAAAATACACTTTCTTCGAATCAGGACACATTTTTAGCCGCTCGGTCAGATATGATTTAATGGGACGCCGAGAGGTTCGTTAACATTAATAAATTCATAAACCCTACTATCGATTTTTGTTGTTGCTATTTTCTCACTTCTAAGTCGTATCGTAACACATTTTTTTTTTTGAAACATAGGTTCAAAGTCGAAATTTTCAAAAGAGTAGTTATTTTTTTGTTACTGTGGTAAGGGGAATTTAAATAGGTATTTTTAAATCTATGAACCAATCACGAAATTAGCATAGGAATCTTGACTTTTAGTCTGTATAGAAAATAATAATTTGTTAATACATTACTCAAGGCATGAAGTAATTACCCGAGTAGGTACAAAGCGCTGTTCCATACTAAGTAAACTTTCACAGACAACAATAATAATATGTAGGTACGAATTACCACCAAATGATCTTTAGGTTTACTTTCAACACACATCCGACTTCGAGTCGACAATTGGGATCGATGTTGACGTGACAAATCACCTCGTAGTAGTGGTCATACTCCTTCCCGGCACGCTTTTAACTTTCCTTCGGCACTTCGTTAGCCGTGTTTATATTTATTTAGAGCGTGATAAGTTGCCCGGTGACTGAAGGGGAAGCAGGATATGTGCCTATGCCTAACACGGTTCAAGAGTCATTTGCCATTTCCATATAACTTACGTAGGTACTTACTTATTCTAGTAATTGCGTTTCTGAGAAGAGTCTCTTATAAAATTGATGACGAGTCCGTGGACCCACTGCTTTATCTCCAAGCCCTAGATACGTGAGGTCCCACTATTGGGTATAAAGGTTACCACCATATACAAGTGGTCCCACTGATGGGACTACGGGATGCCATCGTGGATTCGCAGTCCCACTATAGGTACATTACACAAAAACTTTGCGTATCACATACCTACTTAGTTTGTCAATTTAAATTGGTTTTACTATTCTAGGCTTTACTTGTTTCATCGATTTGACTACCTGACATTTAAGTTCAGAGTTTCACATTGCTTGGATATTATAAACTAGCCGATGCCCGCGACTTCGCCCGCGTGGATTTAGGTTTTTTGAAATCCCGTGGGAACTCTTTGATTTTCCGGGATAAAAAGTAGCCTATGTGCTAATCCAGGATATTATCTATCTCCATTCCAAATTTCAGCCAAATCCGTCCAGTAGTTTTTTCGTGAAGGAGTAACAAACATACACACACACACACGCACACACACACACACACACACATACAAACTTTCGCCTTTATAATATTAGTGTGATAGGTGGCTTAGATTTCTACACACAACAAGTGTAAATTAAAAATTTATAACACCCCCGACGATCCAAAGTAACTGAGTTTTCCAAAACATCATTTTCAAATAAATAATTATGTATTTAGGTAACGTCCATCTTGACAGCTTGACATTTGTCAATTGACATAATATTATGAACCTAACGGTTATCTAACCTTCTTTTCTACAAGAAAACTAGAAAAGAGCTGATAACTCTTAAACGGCTGAACCAATTTTTTTGGATTATAGCTAAGAACACTCTCGATCAAGCCACCTTTCAAACAAAAAAAACTAAATTAAAATCGGTTCATTCGTTTAGGCGCTACGATGCCACAGACAGATACACAGATACACAGATACACAGATACACAGATACACAGACACACAGATACACAGATACACACGTCAAACTTATAACACCCCTCTTTTTGGGTCGGGGGTTAAAAAAGTAGTTGATCATCCTAGTCAAAAATTATGTTACTTACTTACTTGGCTTCTGTAAACTAGAAGACGTTACGGACTTCAGCTAGTTTTTACCTATATTATCTTACTTATCATAGTATTATCTTTAGCTAGTATTTATCATCGTCCCCATTGTCAAATTTTGCCCACTAAAAGCGGCTTTATATAATTCGTATTGTAATTAAACCGTAACATGTTAATTATAGGGTAGCTACTGGTCACTGGTGAACCATTGATGCGTGTGTGCTTTTAATTACCAAAGCAAATGTCCATCAAACAGAACAGGTCGCTCGCCAAACAGCCCTCGCTCACGAATGCACTAATCGCGATAATTAATGCGCACTGCCACTTCAAACTTGGTACATTTACGCCCACTTGCGGTTTACTACGACCGTTGTTTAGGGCAAAATCATTGAAAGGAAGAATTAGATGAGGTTGTTTTAATAACGCCATTAGTAAAATTCACGAGATGAGATGACACAGCTTACTATGTCTAGATAATTTGGTCTATGACAAGATAGGTACTTCCATAATCCATACTCCGTACTAATATTATAAATGCGAAAGTGTGTCTGTCTGTCTGTCTGCCACCTTTTCATAGTGTAGATCATTGAAAATCATTGAAAGGAAGAATTGGATGATGTAGTTTTGTTTTTGAAGACGTGAAATTTTCTTTAGTACCGCTGTGATTTGAAAATCGACGAAACAAAACACTGACACCGACAAGTAATGGGCTAAGAGCCCGTGAAGGCCAGAACTTCGTTATTTTATAAGAGCTGAAAGTTTCTATATGCATTAACCCCAACACAGGTATTAGGAAAAATCAGCGACTATAAAGTTCGGCAGGTAACAAAGTTGTATAAAATCTTTCGTTAAAGAATAAAGTGTATTTTTAATATTTTCTTCGGAATAGCACCTATTAAGAAATCACGGCATGCATTGCCAGACACTTAAGATTTAGCCTTCGCCGCAGTCGGATAAAAAGAGACAAACACATGCTTTGGTAATATTATATCGTTGGAAGTTGCAATAAAATAAATATTTAGAGAGAGAATCATTCATTTCATCAATCATGAGTGAGAGCCTATCGTCTAAAGGACACCTTAATGGTCTCTGATTTATTTCTATGTTATATTAAAAAACAGTTTTCCCTACGCAAAGTTAGTAACTTATTTTAAAGTATTCGTTATAAGCAGTGTGGCATGAACTGCAGGTCGAATCGTGAATAAAATTAAATCTGCTTCTGGAGTCGTAAAAAGAGTTACAATATACACTCCGATTTCATAATAAAAGTAAGTGTGAAAACTTTATTTTTACACTTCCACTTTGTTAAATGCATTACGTATTGAACCGTAACAAAAAATATAATGAGGAAAAGTATTGAAATTCAATATTATTGTATTGTCGTGCAAAACCTTAATTGCTGTAAAGCAGTCAAGTCCGAGTTGTATTTGCACACGAGGGGCACCGTATCGTACAAGATTATGTATTTTTTAATTTTTGTAATTTACATGGTGGCCATTTTGAAAATTTTATTATATTTTGTTGTTATAATGGCAGTAAAAATGCCTACACACTTGGAGAAAATTTCAACTCTAACAATTACGGTTATTGAGATGCAGACCGACGATAGACTGACGGACAGTCACCGAAGCCTAAGTAATGGGGTCCCGTTGGAAACCTTAAAAAATTATCGAAATAGTGACGGTAATCCCAGTCCAGCGCTGAGAACATTTAATTTTGAAAAGATAATATAGGCATGTAGCTATACCGCATCTCTCTATCAAAATGTTAGCTTAATTTTTCACCTTATTTTCTAAAGGTTAATTACATCATTAACCTTTGGTTCAATGATACTCATACACTCATCTGACGATTTTATTATCTTTTTGCAGTCTGAAGACCAATATCATCAATTTGTCTCAATATTAAGTCATTAAAAGACTAATATACTAATAATACTAGAATACTGTAATAAAGTGCAGACCTAAATATCAAAGCCCATTTATTTCTGCGTTCGTATTTATTTGATGTAATAATAATTTATAATAACTATCACTTTGTTAGTCTTCTTCAATGTAGCTCGTATTAATAATTTAATACAGGATCTGATTATCTTTATCAAAAGAATGAATAATTTTCCGAATTAAGAAAAATCCTTACTGATGCTCCTTTTTTTTTAAATCAGATGAGTACAAGCACTTGACTACAATCTCACCTGGTGGTAAGTGATGATGCAGTCTAAGATGAAAGCGGGCTAGCCTGGAAGGGGTATAGCAGGGGTATGTATGGACGGGGTTTTGTACACTAACCCTATAACCTTTAGACGCGTTTCAAGGAGCGCGCAACGAAGACTAAGTTCTAATTAAGTAAACACCAAGTCCACTCAGCCCCTTGTGCCCACTCGATCATTCTCAAATTCGCCGCTCTGCTATCAAAGGCGTACTCTTACGACATCCGATATAAGGCACTCGAGCTGATATCATTTGTTTATGAACTAGAAAAACAAGAAATATAAATAATTTCTTTGTTAGAGCCTCAATATGGCTTACATAATATTTAAACTAAACTAGACAAATGTAATTCTAGTGTTATGCTTTTGGGAGCATTATGAAAGGGATACGAATATATTACATTTTAGACCTGTCATTTTGGTTTAGTTTACAGGTTCTCCACAACGAAATTAGTGATCTTATTGTTAAAAAACAGTACTTGAGCAAAGGTATGCAGTGTCTTTAAAATGGGCTAATAATGGATGCATTAAAAAATTTCATCATGAGTCCAGTAAAAAATCGAAAAATTATAATTGCAATTTAATGAAATTGGTGACCAGTGCGTAGAACTCTTTGAATTTTTTTCAGTTTTAGAGATGTTTCTTTTATCTTTACCTTATTAAGTACATAGGTAGTTAGATATAGATGCAAATACTTACCGACTCTAAAATTGGCATCCAAATCAGCACCATTTTTTTACTAACCTTAATAACTAGTTGTAAGACGAAACGTTCTATTCTAGAATATTCAAAAGTCCAAAGAAAAATATTATAATTCATAATACTTGTCCAATTTATTTTCCTACTCACAGACTATTTACATTATTCAATAAAACACAAATTACTCGTTTCCAATAACTCCCAACGTTGCGGTTTAACCGAGAAATCGATCATTTTATTTCCAAGTCCATTAGAGAACAAGATCGCTTAATCAATATCGTTAGTACACATTAGAATGATTCACACGTACCGGCCCACTTTGAACTTGAATTCTTATCTCTGTAGAGTAAAGGTGAACACTCATTTGTCTTCCCAGCACGCGCCGTACTTACATTAATACTGATGTATGTAATTCTTAATAAGATCCATAATATCGCGGTCCACGTAAAAAGGGATGTGCTGCCTAGTTCTGACAACGTTTATAAGTCATTGAAAACGTTGACCCAAGTCAGTAACTGGGGGGGGGACAGACTTAGAGATTCTCATTTGGCTGTTTGGCTTTCTCCGTACCTCAGAAATCACATTAAGCTATCAGTTCCGTTATTATTATCACGAACATATTCTGATAATAACAGTATAAACCTAATAGTTAAAACTTCATTGTTTTAGTTCAGTTGTGGGCAGAAGAATCTGTGAACCCACCGCATTACTAACCTAAGACAATTCTTGCCATTATGTGGTGGTAGTAGAAAGGGGCACAACCCTCAGAAATGAGGAATACGACGAACAGAGATAGATTATCGTACTGTAATAAATACTGTACGATGCAATACTAGCAAGTGGGCGTTAACCTTAAACATAACGTAATCAAAACGTAATAGACCAGAATAGTAATTAAGCAACTTCTAATTATTTTCTATCGGAAAAGATAATGCCATTGATTTATTAGTTGGCCTCCCCATATTAGATAATGGTAGGTACGTAAAATTTACGATGTTTGCTATGATAACTGAGTTCAATAATTGTTTCGTCTACATTAATTATAATATAGTAATTGAATACAGATCTAAGAGAACGCCAAGTATTTATGAAAATGTCAAAAAATTGCATTTAAGAAATACCCATTAGATACATACTCAAGCAACAAAATGTATATATTATATTGGATTTATCTATCTACGAGTAACAGACGCAACTTCTTTGATGTGGATTTTTGCCGTGAGAACTTTTCGATTTTATGGGACAACAAGTGTAAATTAAAAATTTATAACACCCCCGACAAGTGAAGGTTACAGTAATAACTAGAAAAGAGCTGATAACTTTCAAACGGCTGAACCGATTTTCTTGAATTATAGCTAAGAACACTCTCGATCAAGCCACCTTTCAAACAAAAAGAAACTAAAATAAATCGGTTCATTAGTTTAGGAGCTATGATGCCACAGACAGATACACGGATACACAGATACACACGTCAAACTTATAACACCACTCTTTTTTGGTCAGGGGTTAAAAATAGATCCTATCTTTTCTCGACCTGCAAGCTATCTCAGTGCCTTTCGTCTAACTTGATTAAATGAATGGGGTCGTGAAAATCTAGCAGACAGACAGTCACACTATACATTTATAATATTTTTGTTATGGAAGTATGCGTTATGCCCAACAGGTTCCAATCAGAACTTGGCCCACATTTAGCACTTATATAAGTTTTTGGTGAGATACATTATGTTGTAAGCAAACTCTGTAATATCTTAATGGTTTAAGTTTTCACCAACAGCCGTCTTGAGGGCACTACTCTTCATTTATGCAATGGATCCCTTGGTGGTACATTCTTCAGGTCCATTTCAGTACAATTTCAACTAATTTAATGTTAACTTTGCACTTTGTACGTAAGACTACAAAGAAAGTAAAAGATGGAGTACCTACTTATATAAAACAAAGTTCATTTAAAACACCTAGTAACTAGGTAACAGAATAAAATATTCTAGTAAGAACTTTTGTTCGTAGATCGGCACTTGAAACATTCTAATAAGTTTAGTTGGGAACTACTTGTATAAGTCAGAAAATTGAGTACAAGTAAAATAGAACATTTTTCTGACGTTTTAAATTATATTACTTATAGTGAATGTAAGGCTTTGGTAAAACTCTAACTGGCAGAGCATAGGAAATTGACCACAACGCGGAGCTTTTTCTTGTAGTACTGCGAGTGGTAACTAGATGGCAGCACTTGTAAATAAAAGTTGTAAAAGTTGCTTATTTTCCGTTCCTTCGAAAAATAGGTTTCTTGGGAAAGATTCTCTCCCCTAATAATAATACATTAATAATCCTTAGTTAAAAATTCTAAAACGTTATAAATGCGATATAAAGTGTATGTTTATCCGTCTATCCACTTGTTACCTTTTCATGGACAATCGTTGAATCAAAAGTGACGAAAGTTATCTAAATTATTTTATACTAGCTTTTGCCCGCAAGTACATCCACGGTATATAATTATTATGTAATTTATAAAACACTCGTGGGTAATGATCGGATCGGATCGTTAGTTACGGAAATTACACCCTAAAACTTTGAGTACCTCTTTATTATAATACATAATAATTAGTTTAGATAGGTTACTCACACAGCTAGGTAGATGAAAACAAAACTTTACGTCGAGAACACCTAAAACCCACCACAATAAAAAACCTGGTTCAAGTTGTTTCAACCTATACTATTTTATTGTAACTGGAAATTTTATTGTTCCCAGCACACTTCAAATGGCTTGCCCAAACGAACCAACGAAAGAATCTATTCGCCGAAATTCGCAGAGTCAATATAAATTAGCACTGCATGGCACCACAAAAAAACTTAATCGGACACAATGGCCACTGGTATGGACCTGCTATTCTCTTCGCAAGTGTGTGCCACTTTGACCAATATTAATTACATTTCAGGATGAAAAATATCTAGTACTAGCTGTGCCCGCGACTTCGTTCGCGTGGAATAGTGACTTTTCGGGCAGCATATTTTGAATTAATTGACATAACTTTTTTATTTATGAACCGATTGACATGAAATAAACACTAAATGTTAAGTGAAGCTTACTACAATATATTAGTGAAAACCGTATCTAAATCGAATAAGCCGTTTCTGATATTAGCGAGCACAAACACACAGACAAACAGACAAACAGACAAAAAAAAAATTACAATTTCGGGTTTGGCATCGATATAATAACAACCCCTGCTACTTATTTTTATATATTTCCATTGTACAGATACCACTTTTCTACAATTTTATTATATGTATAGATAGATTTGATTTTATCATCACTATCGTCAAGCAATAGACGTCCACTGCTAAACATAGGTCTCTTTTAGGAACTTCTACACGCCACGGGCTTTCGCCAACGGCTCCCTTCTGGTCTATTCTGGTTGGTAAACATTCGGACGTGGCCGTATAAATATGTCGTACAGGACGCTAAATCGACTGGTTGTAAGTATACGGGTACAAAGACCAGGTTCACATTGATCTGTCACGTGCAGTATGTCTAAATCGTTAACATCAAACAAAATAGATATAAAAATCCTGTCACACTACTGATTGACGCCCAGCCCAAATCCTTGGACCTAGAAAGCTGAAATTTTGCACATACTTAATGTAGGTTTCTAGAAATGTCGACAAGGAATAAGGACAGATATTTCGAAATTCTCAACAGGTGCGGAAAAATACTTATTTTAAACAACAATTAAAATATTTTTTTTCCTACAATAATGTTGTTAACTTTATTAACTTGTATAAATATTGATATCCATACTAATATTATAAATGCGAAAGTGTGTCTGTCTGTCTTTCTGTCTGTCGTCTGTCTGTCTGCTACGTTTTCACGGCCTAACCACTGAGCCGATTTTAATGAAATTTGGTACAGACTTGGAATACATCCCGGAGAAGGACATAGGCTACTTTTGATCCCAGAAATTGAAGAGTTCCTACGGGATTTTAAAAAAACCGAAATCCACGCGGGCGTAGCCGCGGGCATCCTCTAGTAGATAATATATCAACAACTGGTTCAAATCGGAACAAACCTGCAGTTATTGAATCAGTAAGAGCCGTGACTAACGAGCCGTGATATACACATTCTTGCGGTCGCGGTATTCCGTTCCGATATCTTTGTATCTGTGGCTACGACGCCGCGGCCATTCATGACCATTCTCAGATAGAAGCTAATGTAAGCAAAGGATTAAATGATTCACTACGCGATTTATTACCGAGATTTCGGATAAGAATGTGTATTTAACGGATTTCAGATTGCTGATTTCTCTTTAAATGTCTCATAAGGTAAATCCTATAATACAATAGAGGAAAAGAGTCTGATTTATGTTTGAAGATTTTGCCTGAAACGCGAGTTTTTTGAAACATATATTTTTTTAAATCATGTTTTCCTACTACAGAATATGTTCTTTTCACTATGGACCTCATAAGAATTCTTAAAGTAACTCAACGGGTAATAGAAAGAGCTAGGTATGCTCGGAGTTTCATTAAGTGATCAAATCAGAAATGAGATTCGTAGAAAAACCAGTGACCGACATAGCCCATCGAGTTACAAAGCTGAAGTGGCAATGGGCAGAGCATATTATATTAGAGTTGCAGGAGCCGATAGACCTTGGAGTTCCAAGCTGCAGGAATGGTGAACTTGCACCCGAAAGCGTAACTTTGGCAGACCACCTACTAGGACCTAGGTGGTTAGACGACACCAAACGAATGGCAAGAATCCACTGGTTTCAGATAATGAGGCCATTAGAAATTTCACCTAGATTTCACTTTACATTTGTTTTCATTAAAATTAAGTAGGTAGGTACAAAGTGTATAAAAATGTAGTTTTCTCACGCATATAGATGTGGGTGGTGAAATTATGTCGGTAGTAGTAGGAAGGTTCTACTTTTCTAGTAACTAGACAGTTGAAATAGCAGATTGGTCACGTTCATTTTCAAAACTAGGTAGGTATTTAGTACTAGGAAATGAACGGCTATAAGTACTAAACAAGATTCAAATTACACTTGCTTAATAAGAAAATTTTTTCTTTTAAGAGGGCTCTCTACGTCACTCGTTTCATACAATCGTAGTTCCAATTTCATTTGAATATTAAGCAACCAAAGTCCATGAAATTTTGCAGACATATTCTAGAAACTAATATCTATGTCTGTGGTTTTCCAGATTTCTGTTAAAATATTCGGTTTCAAAGTTACGCGGTCTTAAAAATTTTCATACAAATCTTTGAGCCCCTGTAATTTTAAAACTACATATTTTAAGAAAAATCTAAAACACCACAGACACAGATATTAGTTTCTAAAATATGTCTGCAAAATTTCATGGACTTTGGTTGCTTAATATTCAAATGAAATTGGAACTACGATTGTATGAAACGAGTGACGGAGAGAGCCCTGTTAAAGCTATTTCTAAGTAGCCGAATGAGTTTGATGACTCAATGAGAAAAGGTTACCAATTCTAAGGTGAGACATACCTTGTACTACCTACTGTTATCAAGATTTATGACTCTTGCGGTAACATAAAGTGCGTATTGTAATGTTATAGCTGATTCATATTTTTTATTAGCTCACTTACGTACGAGGGTTTTTTGCACCTTCCTGTATCCTGGCAACTTCTTGTGAGTGGTAGGTTTTGATATTTTTGATAGAAATTTCGGTTCGTGGATCTTATATATTTTTTTACGTTAGGCTATTATTCTAATAAGACTAAATTATAATTTTATTATTGTGAATGATTACTAAGGGTCACAGGACCGAGCATAATATCATCATCATCTCAGTTCATCGTCAGCCCACTGCTCAGCACGGGTCTCCTCTAAAAATGAGAAGGGCTTTGAGCCTTAGGCCATGTCTTCATAGTCCACCACGCAGGCCAAAAGTCGCCCGTCCTATCTGTCTAGCGTGAGGTCTGCCTTGGGGCCCAAATATCTATCGGTTTTTTAACCCCCGACCTAAAAATAGGGGTGTTATAAGTTTGAGGTGTGTATCTGTCTGTGGCATTGTAGCTCCTAAACTAACGAACCAATTTTAGTTTCGTTTTTTTTTTGTTTGAAAGGTGGCTTGATGGCTTGGTTCAGCCGTTTGAAAGTTATTTACTTTTTAGAGAGTTTTGTGTTGGGGGTTTTTTAATTTTGAATTTATGTTATTGAATTAAGTGTTCTGCTTTTTGCCATTTCAGCTTCGCAACTCATTGAACTATGTTGCGGTTACTCTGTTTCTCCTACGGATCTTCTCATTCCTAATTTGATCACGTAGAAAAACTCCAAGCATAGCTCTCTCCCGCTCTTTCTTGAGTTAGTATGTAAAGACAAAAAACCACACTAAAAACTTTACGACTACAATGAAAGTTTTATAATCGCCACG
The DNA here is from genome assembly GCF_905333055.1 of Maniola jurtina. Lineage (NCBI taxonomy): Eukaryota > Metazoa > Arthropoda > Insecta > Lepidoptera > Nymphalidae > Maniola > Maniola jurtina. Next base: position 5,029,037 of record NC_060040.1, on the reverse strand, counting down.
CCTTTACAAAAACCATTACAAAATTACCATACACCGTGGTTAAATGTTATCATAACCAAATCTAGCATTTCCACATCTGATAAAATTAAGTGTCCCTTCACAAAAGACTCTATTAGGCGTTATGTTGCTGTAGCGCCGTAAAAAGGAGTGTTCGCGATAAAGACATTATTACATTATAATATCCACCGAGTTATATAGACGCCATTAAGATAGCGATAGGCCTTATCGGAAAGGTTTGTGCCAAGACGAAATATTTACAAAACGAGATACTGAGAGCTACTAGTCTCGACTAACAGAATGTCACTAACTTTTTACTTTTTTTTTACTGTTAAAAAGATAATATTATTTTAATTTATAATGCGCGAGCTTTAACTGCAAACTAATATTTAGATTATATAGAAAAAAATATTATGTACAAAATACCACTGATTTTATTTTGCAATATTATTTAGCTAATCTGGTTCTGTAACTTTAGGCACAGATATAATATAGTACATATGTGCGTATAGATTTGTTAGGTATATAGGTCATGTCTAGTAATTATAATCTTTCGTCTCTTTGTCTACAGTGTATGAGATTAATGCACAGATTACCTACTACTAATTCACATTTCACCCACATTCGGAAGTATACTGAACACGATGAAGCAAGATAATTCGTCGTGTCCAAAATTATACTATCTTGACTACTACTAGCAGTATCTATTTACTTATTTAACCCACTCATTTCATACTTTAGTTAAGTCTACTTTTGGAAATTAAATAGTTCTTTCAAACGTGCTGTGACTGCAAGATAGTATCATGGCCTAGTTGTTCTTGTTGTAACTTAATAAAGCAACGCAAGTAGGTACACATACTCGTACTTACATGATATAATATTACTTACCTACTTCTACAGTGCATTCATAGATTAGTCGATCAAAGTTCAATTCAAAAACTTCATCTAGGTACACTGATCTATATTAATATTATAACTATACCTAACTTACTTACTATAACAAACTTTTCAAACAGGGGATAATCGTTGGCATTAATGATCCAATTTTGAAAAATCTTTTACTGATAGATACCTACCTACATTATCCCCGAGTGCTATATGTAAGTACCTACGCTATAAATTGTATTAACTAAAAAATAAATAAATAAATAAAACTATTTACTTAAGGCAGCATCACAGAAATCGAAATAAAATATTATACTACAAAATTAAAAAAAAACGCGTTTGTCGTTGTTATAAACAAATCTAATAAGCACAATATTTCAAGTTTCCACAGTAAGCGACTTTACAACATCAACACAAATAGACTCATTTCTGCAAGCAATGAAATGACTGGTAATAAATTTTCGCATAGTAATGTCTGTAAATAGAAATTAGCTACCATCACTCGGACATAGGCCTACAAGAGGCACAACGATAGCGAGAAAATAATATTATTATACTAAAGGATGCCCGCGACTTCGTCCGCGTGGATTTACATTTTTATAGATCCCGTGGGAACTCTTTGATTTTCCGGGATAAAAAGTAGCCTATGACCGTCCCCGGGATGTAAGCTAACCCTGTACCAAATTTCGTCAGAATCGATCACACGTTGGACCGTGAACAGGTAGCAGACAGGCAGACAGACAGACACAGACAGATAGACAGACAGATACACTTTCGCATTTATAATATTAGTATGGAGGATTTAAAGGGGTGAATGCACGTTTTCAATTTTAGTTTTTTTTTATACATTGAAATAATTTGTTGCATCGAACTTGACAAACTCCTTATTTGAAAGATCCAGTTGCATGACAGGTAAAAGTTACAGTTATACTCTATCCGCGGAAAGAAGTTAATATATCGCCCTCTCTGTTATGTAATCCTATACACATGATAGAGACAAAAATCTGGGCGCTAACCGTTTTGAGACACCGGCAGCCAATCACAAAATATATATTTTAAGAGTACATTCTAAATTCATTTCGAAAACAACTTCGTTTGTGATTGGTTCGTGACTCAACATGGAAAAGTCTCAGTAGGTGCTAACTATTTGAAATCACCAACCAATCACAAACGAATACGATACCATGTTCTCGAACTGAATTTTGAATGTTTTTTGAAAACATTTTCGAATTGAATTTCGAATGTTTTTTGAAAACATGTTTCAAACCCACTGAGATTTTTGTCTCTATCATTTGTATGAGATTTCGTAAAAGAGAGTGCTATATTAACTTCTTTCCGCGGATAGAGTACTATAGTTATAAAAATCATTTTATTATTCAAATGTAGGTCTTGTCCCACGGCATCGCTGACACGCATTTCCGCTCCATGCTTAAACTTGATCCTAAACTTAACAGGGCTCTCTCCGTCACTCGTTTCATACAGTCGTAGTTCCAATTTCATTTGAATATTAAGCAACCAAAGTCCATGAAATTTTGCAGACATATTCTAGAAACTAATATCTGTGTCTGTGGTGTTTTAGATTTTTCTAAAAATATGTAGTTTTAAAATTACAGGGGCTCAAAGGTTTGTATGAAAATTTTTAAGGCCGCGTAACTTTGAAACCGAATATTTTAACAGAAATCTGGAAAACCACAGACATTAGATATTAGTTTCTAGAATATGTTTGCAAAATTTCATGGACTTTGGTTGCTTAATATTCAAATAAAATTGGAACTACGATTGTATGAAACATAAAAATAAAAGTTCTATGAGTGAAATAAGTACAGAAATTTTATCTAGCTAAATCTCCACGCACGATGTCAAATACGTAGCTGATCCCCATACATTTGTCACGCATCGACTACAAAGCTTTACGTGTCGAATGTGATAAAGCTAAGTATCGAAGTGGGCGTTCAATATTTGCAAGTGGCGACGTGTGGGCCGATACTTAGCGAAAGATCACACTAGGGGCAAGTTAAAGTAATTTATTAGTACCGGTTCCATGAAGATGATGCGCGACAAAAAGTTGTAGGTATACAGACGTCGGTCTCTACGAACACCTAACTATACTCTATCCGTGGAAAGAAATTAGTGTAGGGCTCTCTCTGTTACGTAATGCCATACAAATGATAGAGGCGAAAATCTCAGTGGGTTTTAAGTATGTTTTCAAAAACCATTCAAAATTAAATTCGAAAATGTTTTCAAAAAAACATTCGAAATTCCATTCGAAAATGTTTTACCATGTTGTTACCATGTTCTCTAACTGAATTTCGAATGTTTTTTATTTGAAATTCAGTTCGAGAACATGGTAACTCAAAATAGTTAGCGCTTACTGAGATTTTAGTCTATTTTAGTTATGTAGCTATTTTTGTTATTGATTTCTAACTATAACTGTATCTGTAATGTTAAGGCAATTGTCGTGCTAAGCGACAGGACAAAAAGTATTGAGACCGTAGTCTGTAAGTGTGTCGTTGAGCTTAGATACTTAGGAGCTATCATCGCGTACAAGTCCGGTTGCTACTTGAAGTTCTTCGTTCGATTGCATGACTCGTGACATCTGTAGATACTCGTAACTCGTGTTGCTGTCATACTCGAGTAGAGAACAAATAGTTCCTTATTTATGTTTTCTCTGTGACTTTATATGATTTTACTTACTACATTTTAGCAACAGGACTCGGAACAAGTGCAAGCAAGTAAGTATGGCAATAAAATGAAATTTATTTACATGGTGTAACATGAAACATTGACTCTTAAAACTTAATATTAGGACCTATGCAGAAAAATTGTTTCACGATGCATCTCAAGCTATTGCACTTATACATACTTCATTTATCCATACCTACCGTGTAAATAATATAATACATATCTATGAATATAATGTATCGTAAATTTTGATTTTGTCAAAATATTTTCATAAAATGATCTAAATCTTACCCCTCTTTTCTATCTAAAATCTCTACAAAATCCCTTTGTATCCTAAATCGCGACAGCTTTACGTTGTCATCAAAGGGGTGTTAAGAAAATTTTAATATCCTCACAAATCGCTCATAGCACGCTTCGTGTGATGAAAATATCTCGGATAAGGTTCTCGGCATACTACCAAGCAATACGCCGCAAAGGAGACATAGCGCTTGCCTTACCTTTACTATTTTAGGGGATAGTAGTTACGTATCACTTCAGCGTCACACAACATCATCACTAAAATCCATTGAATTGAATCGAATAAGTTGGTTCATAAAGTTTAGACATAATATTATATACTTCATTCAAACATTTGTTGTACACCTACACCCTTAAAATTTAAGCTACAGACAAATTACTGTATGGTATATCGCATCTGATGCAACGCTCGATCAATTCATGCGAACCTCGAATATCTGTGGTCTAGAGCTGCACTACAAACTCTAATGTGCAAGCCTTCTAATATAAAATGTATGACTACGATCGCACCATAACCCACTATAACACTAATGTTTGCGCCTTAAAACTTGCAATAAATAAGAGGTTCGTCTGGTACTACAGATGTTTATGAAGCACTCCATATCAGTGACTTGCCTCCTTATACCTACTCAGTTTAATAAATGTATATTTAGTGGACCCAGTGGTCTCATACCTCAGCAGAATAAAAAATTGTATAAAGCTACTCCCCTCTTAGGGGATTGGAGCTTTTTGTCGGCACACTATCAATCATAGTTTAGTGGGTTTATGCCAATAGCAAAACCTGCACACTCACGGCCCTTTTATAAGGATCTTGTCAGACATCGTGATGAAAAGGGATATGCCAATCAAACTGTCCCGTTGACTAATGTTGGGATTCCTAGGAAAATTTCCTGAGTGCTATATAAAAGGCCTGGTTTAATGTTAAATTGAAAACAATCTTCTCTCTGACCGATTTTTACCATCTTAATAATAAAAATCTATTCCTCTTAGCTCTCATTGGCTCAAAGGCTAAGGAGTGAACTGAACGGTAGAAGGTTTAAAGAGAGGAAAGATGAATATCAGTCATGTTTTACTGCAAACCTGTTGCCTACCATGTTTGTCACTTAGTAGCAAGATCGACATAACGCCATAATTTTTTTGTTCTTACAACTCTCTTTTATGATGAAAAAATTACTTTGCAATCTAAGTTACATCCACATTTATAACTTTCAAAAAGCATTCTATATATATTTTCATAGTTCTTTAGTCTTCTTTATTATTCTGGCTCCATTTATCTCCGTTTGTTTCATTCATTTAAAGATCTTACAACTTGATATTAAAATTGTAACAATCTTTCAAATGGAATAAGACTCAAACAGCATCTGTTACTCGGAAACGCCCTAAACATTGATAATTCCTAAGGGGCTAGACTATTCAATATTATCTGTGGTAATCTTATGCACTTCAATACATTTTATTGCTTAATCCATTTTCAATCTTCGAACTTGGGAAATAAGGTATAGTTTGTGTGTAAAGAATAAATTGGTTTTAGTGTCTTCGTGGGGTTGACATCAGACGCTATGCTTTAATTTTCTTTTAATCTCAAACGCCTTGATGTAATCATCGGAGGGTTCCGTATAACGAATTAAACGGATCGCATTGGAGTCGCAAATGAGGCTATTTTATTTCTCCTGCGATGTCTCAATGAATGAGAGGGTGGTAAATGAAATTTCGATTGTTTGTGTTCTTTACTGGTTTATTATTTATTGGTGTATGAAATCGACGCAAACTACGTCGCGCTGGTTGGTCTGAAGGAAAAAAAAGACTTTTTGCCACATAACTAATAGTGGTACTGTTCACATACTAAATTAATGAATATCTTATTAACTAAAAGTTTTTGATTTTAAATCCGTTTCCCCTCTACTGCAGAGGTTGGTTACATTGGGATTACGTACTGATGCGAGCAAAATTGATGGTGATGCTATGTGCTGGTATATGCATAGTCGTGCTGTGTCGGCGAATTTTTTTTTTAAAGAATATTAGCCATACGAATCATGACTAACATTCCCCTTTCCCCTCCAACTAAGCGTAAAGCTTGTGCTAGGATTGGGTACGACAATAGTGCAACGGGTGGGTTTGAACCGCCGATCTTTCGGATTACAGTCCGCTTCTATAACCGTTGAGCTATTGAGGCTTTTCCACACTAGTACTTAGAAATTTTTCCTACTTATCTGACAGCAGCTGGGTTCTGATAATGATGCCTTTGGAATACAATATAATTCGCGGAGATGAAAATACTTAGGTACCTACTTGAATTTTTGTACATATTTTATGCATCAGATCTTTATCAAGCAAGTATAAGCAAGGTATATTTTCACATAAATTAATGTTAGTATTTATTGCCTAAAATGTATGGATATAACATGTATGGATTAGATTAGATGAATAAATATAGCAAAATGTCAAAAGCCACACACACGCACACAACATACGCACAACACAAAGGAGAGTTCCTATTATTTCCATCCTTTTTATGAAATGTATTAGCAAATAGAAACCCTTTCATTACATATCGTCCCGATTTAACATATAAGTGTGTATGTAGAATAAATATATAATATGAGTGCGTGTTTTATCGCTAACACAGCCATTTTGTTTGAATTTCTGTACGGTTTCATTTTCGGAAGACCTTTCAGATCTTTGCTTGAATAAAGCATTGCAAATATTCATAGATGACTTTACGAGTTCCGTACCTGAAGAAGAAAAACGGAACTCTTATAGGAACACTTTGTCTGTCTGTCTGTCTATCTGTCCGTCCATCCATTCATCCGTCCGTCCGTCCGTCCGTTTGTCTATCTATCCTCACTAGTTAACGCCTAGATTTAGCGTTCCAGTACGAAACTAATGGGGTATGGGCGCTAAGTGCGAGTTTTCCGACATTTTGCATGCTAAATCAAAAGGTATTAAGTATAAAAATAAATAAAAATATGTTTTAGAATGTACACGTAAAGGCCTTTCATATGGTACCTCACTTGGTATAGTTATCTGACTTTGAAAATACTCATTATTTGTTCATGAACATATTTTAATTTTTTTTGTCATGTATTCCACAAATTAACGGTTTTCGGATTTTCCTTTATTTGTGCTATAAGACCCACCTACCTGTCAAATGTCATGATTCTAGGTCAACGGGAAGTACCCTATAGGTTTTCTTGATAGACACGACAGACGGACAAACGGACAGACAGACAACAAAGTGATCCTATAAGGGTTCCATTTTTCCTTTTGAGCCCTAAAAAGGAATTGAGAGTCAAAAAATAAACACTGAAATTATTCCACTAATACGTTTAAGGGAGACGCATCAATAAAGTTTGCGTATACATTAGTTGACCGTTATTCGGACGGACGTCAATTCAGAACGTGGTTTTGCATAAACATTTAAGCTCCGGCCACACCATGGGGAAGATTAATTTATACCCATGCTACAGCAAATTGATTGACATCGGCCGCTTGTATAATCTTAGCCAAATACGATGGAGTGATTGAGAGCAAATCGTGCGAAATGTGATAGTCTTGTATTATGTAGGTAATCGCCATCATCATCATCATTATCAATCGATTGACGTCTACTGCTGGACATAGGTCTCTTGTAGGGACTTCCATACACCACGGTCTTGCGCCGCCTGAATCCAGCGGCTGCCTACGACTCGGCTGATGTCGTCCGTCCACCTGGTGGGGGGTCTTCCAACGCTGTGCTTCCCGGTACGAGGTCGCCGTTTCAGCACCTGGGACCCCAAAGTCAATCGATTTTTCAAACTATGTGCCCTGACTATTGCCACTTCAGCTTCCCCGCTTAGCTATGACGGTTACACTGGTTCTCCTACGGATCTCCTCATTTCTGATTGATATATTTAATAAATTGTAGTAAATAGGTGATCATCAAAGTATACTTATAAATTAAATTCAATACTATTTTCTTTTCAGGTGCATCAAAAGAAAAAGAGAACATAATACCGCCTTATAAAAGAAAACTGAAAAGAGCTCGCAAGAAACTCGGCAACTGTACTACCTCGTAGGCTGCTTAGTAAAAAATTTTAAGCAAGTTTCTACAGTAACTTAGATTCATCATCATTATCGTCTCGACTTATCGCCGGCCCACTACTGAGTATGGGCCTGCTCTCAAAATGAGAAGGATTTAGGCCATAAATTATGACCCGCATGTGCGGAACCAAGTGCGGAACTTAGATATTATTATACTTATACAACTTAGATATATTATTATTATTTTGAACCGTTATTGACAGGTTACATCAACTACGATCGTTTATAATTTCAAATTCTTTGATAAGCGGTTGTAAGTATGGGTCGACGAGTAAAATTGTATAGAGATGGGAATTATTGCTACTTTTAAATCATTTTCATTTGGGGGTTTGGTTTCAGTTGGTTTGGTTATTGCTTTATAATTTTACAATTTTTAATAATTTTCAATTTTCGCAATTATATACAATCGTTCGTTACATTAATTTCACTAGAAATATATTATAATCAAGATCAATAGCGCTGATATTTCAAAGATAGTTTTTCGCAGTTATAAATTGTAAGTATGAAAATTCATTAGTTATCCGTGAAAAGAAACAAACGATTATTTGCTACATTAAAATTTAACTAGATGTTTGCCTTTTAGAACTCGGAGCGATGCAAGTGTTCTCGCTCGCGCATTCTTTACCGTCTTAGCTTGAGTTGACGATTTGATGAATGATTTTCAAACTTTGTGAGATTGTGCTTCGTCATTTTTCTCAGGCTACTTTAACTAGGTAGCAAGTGTTACAAATGAAAAAGCTTTTCATGTGATTTTTCACATGCTACCTGTGAAATGATCCATCTCTATTAGATAGGGTTTAGACTTTACAATGTCTACAAGTGACCCAGGCGGCGCGCATCGCTGGGCAGAATTCGTATTACCATAGATCTGACGTTAGACGATATTTGCGATAATAATATTGAAATTCATGCGGTCAAGGAAAATATAAACATAAACTAACGGTTAACGACATGTTTTAACTGGGATATAAAATGATATTACCGTTTTAAATTGTTTTAATGTCACTTTAAATTTGCCGTAGGGTCTGCCCCGACTGCCTCTGTGTAGAACTGTAGATGTAGTCATCAAATCGAAGATACCAAACTATTAGAAATTACTTCAACGCAATAGGGTAAGGATGATGAATGTTAATAATATAAGTGGTGATAACGGCATCCTATTTGGATGGTCCAGGTTCGACACGCACCTTTATTTTTCGGAGATACGAGCATATGATTTGTGAGTTTAAAGCAAAATTAAATATCACTTGCTTTAACGGTGAAGGAAAACATCGTAAGGAAACTTGCATACCAATGAAATGTGCCAACCCGCACTTGGCCAGCGTAGTGGACTTTAGCCTATTATTCTACGATGAGACCTGTTCTCGGTAGTAGACTGGCGTTGGGTCAAAAAAAATATGTGATGAAATCCACGCTGCAGGAAATAGAGATTATGGAAGAACATCATAGCAAGAGTCATAACGAACGGGAGCGTCAAAACTGAGTGACCGACGCGAAAAGAAGATCATCATCATCATCTTACAAACCCAACAATTGACCATCAATAAGTGTAGTAATGTACCTATTTCGAATAAATTATTTGACTTTGACTTTGATACATTACGATTGATTTCCACAAGCCAATACCACAAAATAAATGTGAAAATACTCAAACTTTTGCAAAGGGTCAGCCTTAAAATAATTGTACATTGCAATTTCAGTCGTCACGGTACATTTGACATGCCGTTTTGCTCAACGCATTATGCATCACCCCGTAGGTATTTATCACCGAAAACACATCGGATAATGAATCTTATTGCTGTCAAGATAAATGTGCGGTTGAATGAACTGGCATTAATTAAACGGTCTCTCACAGGCCCGTCCTGCGCCGCCGGCTAAATGGCTTGACGAAATACTTGTATCCATTTCAGGTGCTTCTGGGAAAAATTATTTTCAGGACGCTTGAAATTATTGCAACTTGATTAAGAGGTCTCTCTCCGTCACTCGTTTCCACTCGTTTCATACAATCGTAGTTCCAATTTCATTTGAATATTAAGCAACCTAAGTCCATGAAATTTTGCAGACATATTCTAGAAACTAATATCTATGTCTGTGGTTTTCCAGATTTCTGTTAAAATATTCGGTTTCAAAGCTACGCGGTCTTAAAATTTTCATACAAATCTTGGAGCCCCTGTAATTTTAAAACTACATATTTTTAGAAAAATCTAAAACACCACAGATACAGATATTAGTTTCTAGAATATGTCTGCAAAATTTCATGGACTTAGGTTGCTTAATATTCAAATGAAATTGGAACTACGATTGTATGAAACGAGTGGAAACGAGTGACGGAGAGAGCCCTGTTAAAGTCAAAAAGTATATTATGCTTCTTTTTTATATGATGACATTGATCCCTTGGCGATCTCACCCGGCAATTTTGTACTCATCTGTTAATTTTACACTCCGTTATTTTTATCAATATGAAGTTTTTCAAATAGTTTTTGGAAAAAGACTACCGTTTAAGAAATCAAAGTGTTTGCGTATTTCAGTAAATTTCATATCTAAATCTTTTTATTGTTCCATATAATTTCGTTTTCTACCATACATTATTCCAAACCTCATCGATACAAGATAAGTTTCTAGCAAACAATTACGTAACTGGCTACTAAACATTAAACTTGCTAACTTAATCATCTATGCGTTTGCTCCGGTACTAACCTTAGCACTTAAGCAAATGGCTATTGATACTTGAGTAAATGCTCGATAGTTGTTTATTAATATGGTCATCTGACTAGCAAGCCAAGTTGGAAGGTCTCCAAAGAGGTCTTGTCCAATTTGGCAAGATGTCCTAACTGTCGGCATGCACCTGTGTCTTCATTGCAATCACGCTTTTGGCAGATAATGCTGTTTTTAGTGTCCTAAATGGTGAATATCTTGGTTGCATATATCTTTGCTGTCTAACTTATCTGTATACGAACTGTACTTATGTCTCTTCGCATGTATTTTAACTGTTAGAATTTCCCTTTTTAGGGTTTCGTACCTCAAAAGGAAAAACGGAACCCTTATAGGATCACTTTGTTGTCTGTCTGTCTGTCTGTCCGTCCGTCGCGTCGGACGGACTGGACGAATCGATATTCATAGTTGAAGCACAGAATATAAATACAATACAATAAATAGTAGTTAAGTGCTGATTAGTAGCTGTGATAGCCTAGTGGTTAGAACGTCCGCCTCTTAATCGGAGGTCGGGGGTTCGATCCTGGGCACGCACCACTAACTTTTCAGTTATGTGCGTTTTAAGCAATTAAATATCACTTGCTTTAACGGTGAAGGAAAACATCGTGAGGAAACCTGCATGCCTGAGAGTTCTCCATGTTCTCAAAGGTGTGTGAAGTCTGCCAATCCGCATTGGGCCAGCGTGGCAGACTATGGCCTAAACCCTTCTCATTCTGAGAGGAGACCCGTACTCAGTAGTGGGGCGAAAATGGGTTGATCATGATGAAATAGTAGTTAAAAGATCTTCACATTATAGCTATCAATCTACCGCGATTTGTATCCCGGAAAATAAAAGAGTTTCTATGGTACCTATCTGAAAAAAAAATCAAAATTTACCTACAAAGTCGCGGCATCATCTAGATTCTATTTATTAATAAAAACCCTCTCTTCAAGTTATTCTTAAAAAATAATATATGCACTTCTGAAATATATTACAGCGCAAATAAATTTTCTTCTAAGTGAACTTAGCCATATCGTGTCGTAAAGTCGTCGTTACGTAATCTGCATAAAAGTTTGAATGGGGCAAGGGATGAAAGCCCCGAGCCGCGTCTGGCATGCGAATAGCTTTTTATATTCGCTAATATTGACTCTTCCACTCACAAGAGGCATGTTGCCGTCTTTGGTAGGAGTCTTAGCATGTGCATGCTTCTTTACATTCTTTGATCCTTATTTTACTAGTTTTAAGTCTCCTCGATATTTTTTTAAATTTGCCTTCTAACTTATGCTTATGTGGTGCAATGCCTCTTTTGTTTAAACGCCTCGTGTGCCAGCTATTGTATGTTGAGTATGGCAGAAACCTTCACACGAGTGCCAAAAATAACTAAAAGTACCTATATAGCTTCAACTCAATTGGACGAATGATGCATTAACACATAAGTAATGAAGAAACAAAGATTAATTTTTTATACAATGTGTAGGACTGGTAATAACTATCAAATAGCGTTTTCTATACTTAAAACAGAGTCTACCTATTTATTTTACTTTAATCAACTAAATTGGCCTATGTCCAACAGTGGGCATCCACAAGCTGTTGATGATGATGATGATTGAATTAACTAAAAATACTTTCAAATGATTACTCGGCTCATTTAAATGTTACCAACTTATGTTCTATTGTTTTGGATGCAAAATAATTAAATTGCATTTTTGATTGATTAATAAATACTTTATTTTTGTTAACCCCCGACCTAGAAAGAGGGGTGTTATAAGTTTGACGTGTGTATCTGTCTGTGGCATCATAGCTCCTAAGCTAATGAACCGATTTTAATTCAGTTTTTTTTTTGTTTGAAAGGAGGCTTAATCGAGAGTGTTCTTAGAAGTTAGTTCTTCTTTCTAATCCAAGAAAATCGGTTCAATCGTTTGAAAGTTATCAGCTCTTTTCTACTTACTGTAACCTTCACTTGTCGGGGGTGTTATAATTTTTTTATTTACACTTGTGTAGTTTAAGCTACGAATAACAAAAGTAATATTATAGCGTAAAAAGAATTGAAAAATTAGTAAGTACCTACCGACTGAATACGTTTGGTTTAAGTTTCAGAATGTGTCGTCTTGTGGTAGATACGCCACATATTTTTATCGTTGCGATGCATAAAATAATACAAAATTCACGACGGGTCTCAAAAAATTTATCAAAATTGACCAAAATAAATCGTCACAAAATTCACAAAATATGATTGCAATGTACAACAGAACAATATGAGTGGGAACCGGATTTCTCTAATCAAAATCAAGATAAGAATTCAATTTATATTTCCGGGCAATTCATCGTCCCCATTGCTGCTTTAAATCAAAATTTACCCCAAGCCAATGTTTGGCCGATCGCAATCGCGAACTTTGCCAGCACTTCCATTGAATGTTGATAAGAGTTTGACAAATTCAGCAAGTTTATCGCTTAATTTGATTATGGTTTAAACGAATATTCTATTGTATTATTAAAATTATTTGTACTCAATGATAACTTGAAATTTTGATGTTTTTCTGTTTTTCCTATCACTCAGTATGACCCTGTATTTTAAACTGCAATACCTATCAAGGATTTAAAGTTCTGATAAATCTTTGTGAAGATGCTGAAAAGTTGTCTCTACATGCTATATCGCATATTTTCTTCTTATGACTGCAAAAGGATGAATAGAGATATAACTTGCTTATATAAATGCTTAGGTATACACCGGCAGACTGGAGTAAAACTAAGGTGCAACGTCTATTTTGATAACAAATAAAACTTAGTTAAAAAAAATTGCATGATTGCATTGATTTTCAGTCTCAGTTTCAGTTATACCAAATTTAATCGGTACTAAATTTTTCAATCATCAAGTAAACTTTAATCTAAGGAATAAATTTGAGGCTTTGATAGTTATTGTATAGGAAATCTGTGAACTCGTCTCATTAATTCATGAGCTTCATCAGTTAAAGTCTATCCAGCGATCGGAAAATAAGCTCTAAACCTAGGTTTTTTTTTTAGAAAAATGGCGCTGCGCCTAAGAAACTAATTATCTACACCAATTATCTAGTAGAACTTGTTAAAACAAGTTGTGTAGAAACAATTGTGTACATCAAAACAAAATGTTACAAAAAAGATCTAGCTCATTGGATCTGAAAGCTTCAAGTACCTGAAATATCCTGAAAGTCACACAACCACAAAACAGACGACTTCTAACTTTTATAATGTCAGTAGGGTACTAGGAATACATGATCAGGTTAGTAAGTTTTATGTTAATTCCCAAGCCGCTTCGTTGTATTCCAAGTTGAGGCTTCCAGATACTTTTGAACACGAAAAGCAAATATGAAAGGAATGTAAGAGCGTATCGTGTAACAGTTTCGTGCAAACATTCGCTGAACTGTACAAGTTGGATGCGATGTAAACTGGTGGCGTGTCTCGCTGACGGGAACTTTCAAACTTCCAGCCGCTTCTACTTTGTGACACATCGTCTCTACGGTGAATAGTAATGCGAAAAACAATAGCTATCCATGCTTATGAGTCGAGTCGGAGTGACGTTGGCGAAGAAGCCCTGTCATATGATACCCCACTTGGTATAGTTATCGTACCTACTTTGACTTTTTTTAATGATGTAACCACAAATTCACGGTTTTCGGATTTATTCCTTTACTTGTGTTATAAGACCTAGCTACCTGCCAAATTTCATGATTCTAGGTCAACGGGAAGTACCCTTTAGGATTTCTTGAAAGACACGACAGACGGACGGACGGACGGACAGACTGGTAGTTGGTTAAAAAGACGTGAAGTGGATTTTTTTTGAGTAATCGCTTAAAGAGTGGAAATTTTTAAAAATTAATTTTTCTATGAAAATAAACCTACGTAGGGGCAAGGTTCTTATTTAGTTTCTTGGGTGGTCCTACGAAGCATTATTTTTAGGTTTCTTGTAAGTACTATGCGCTTCGTTATTGCATTCTGGATACAGCAGTTCCTTGCGACTCATTTAATGTCCAAGGAACCAAAAGCTTAATTTGCTATAATCCGCCAAACCAACGAAATCTGTATGGTATTATTGGCGTCACTCAGAAAAGCAGGTATTATTTAAATATTTTTATCGAATTATTGGAATGTCCTCTCCAAAACCAACACAAAAAAAACACAAGTTTAATGTGTAAGGTTATCCGAGAGTTTTAATCTAAACAAACTAATGCCAAAATAAATAATTTAATTAGAGCGTGATTGCTATCACAACATCTAATTATTCAGTTCACAATCCAAATACCGAAAATATGCGATATCGCTCCGAATCTCGGAAGGAGACTGAGCTAAAACCTTCGAAACACCCGTATTTATGCAAGTTCAATCTTGTTGGCCTCCTAGCAACAGATTGTATGACATCGAATGAGCGAAATATCGATTTTATCAACCTACCTGCATTACATACACTAATAATTTTATATTATTGTTAACAATTCAAATCAATTTTTAAAAGTAACCTTACAGTATGCAGCACCATACAAATTCCAACACCACTAGACGCGCGTTACAATGTCTAATTGCAAAGTCAACTTTGCAATTAGACATTGTAAGGTCTACATCTCCTGAGGATGCTCCGGTGTCGGGGCGAAACGCGCGTCGAGCGGTGTTGGAATTTGTATGGCGCTGCGTACCATACAGATTTCGTTGGTTTGGCGGATTATAGCAAATTAAGCTTTTGGTTCCTTGTATATCATGGACTTTCGCAAAATAACGCCTGCTTCTATAATATTTAATCCGTTTAATGTCGTCTACCCACCTAGTTGGAGGTCTGCCAGTGCTGCGTTTTCCAGCGCCAAGTCGCTGTTCCAGCACCTTGATGTGATCTCAACTATCGTTCTATGAACTATAGCTACAACTTTTAGCTTTACGAAAGTGGCTTACGACATGATAATGAAAATACACCGAACGCACCGTAATCTCTTGGTTATCTCAAATCAGTATAGGTATCTGTGCAGTCAGTATAAATCAATACATCAGCAAGACTCTCCAATTTGCATATAATGACTACTTATAAAGCGACTTGCGTCGTATCTATGCCTGATGCCAGTTTGTCGGGTCCATATCGCTTAAGATGTCAACACATGATCTTAGATTGCTTTATTACCTGACTGACTTGTGAATTACGATGTTTCATGAATTAAACATCTTATTTATGTGATTCTGCTATTAAGCTTTAAAAGACATTAATTTATCAGGTACGATACGTTTTATTGATTGATTGTTTTAGTAGTTGAATTCATTAATTTGGTTTATTACCATATTAATCGTGTGTTTTTGGTGTAGGTAACTTCACAAGATTTCTGGAAATATTTTAGGAAAACCACTAATTTAAACAGTAACTAAAGCCAAATAAATATATATTATACACTTTGTAATAAGTAGGTATTTCATGTATTTTTCTTTAAGTGAGACATTAAAATGAATAGAAAAAACTTTCGAAAAGTTTAGCTATGGTGGTTAAATCGTAGTTGTTGACTGCTTTATCGTCAAAAATCAATATTAATATTAATTTATAGCGTTAGTAAATATTATTAAGATTATTAAAAGTACTTTGACTTAGATTTTTAAAAATTCCATTGTCTGTCAGTCAGTTAATATTAATTTTCTAAGTAGATAATGCATTCTAACATCTATACTATTGTAGTGGTTATTGAATAACAGGGGGTAATCTTGACCATTTCATTCTTAAGCTTCACTTTAGTTTTTATTCAGAAAGTAATAATACAGATTTTCACAAATGTTAAAAATACTTAAATATAAAAATTATAAAATCACTGTAACGAGGCAGGGTGCCCAGAACGCTGGCTGCGTTACCTCGTTGAATGGCCAGACTAATATGCTGACCAAGGTAACTGCCAGATTTCCGGTCACCCGTGGACTCCACAAGACGGGATGACAGGTCCTTAAAAAAGGATCTGGCATCCTCGCCCCACGAACCCATGGTCTCCACTCCAAAAGGCACAAATATGAAATTATTTTCTATATTTTCATATTTGCGCTTCTTGGCCCTTTCTGCCTTAGTGGCTGCCGTTCCGGCCGCCACGGAGGTCACCTGTATGTGAGACAACGCCAGTGTATCAACACACGTGGCATCCCATACAAGCGACCTTCCTTGTTTCCACGTATTCCATTCTTTGTATGTTCAGATCATGTTGCGCCTGGGGCCTCAGAAGATCTGCAAATGGTCTTAGTTAATTTCATTTGGTGAAAAGCCTCTAGGTCCCTGTCCACTATGTGCAAGAAGGAGGCCGCTGAGCGGGACCGCGAGCGAGCCGATCCTACTCGGAGGCGGAGACATCCGGGCGGCGCTGATCAACGCCCTGATCGTTCCATTCAGTAGTCCCAGGCGCTGGGACCGGGCCGCTAGTGGCTGGAGCGGAGCTCTGGCTGGCGACCCTGGAAGGACGACCGCTTGCTGTGGCGCAAGCTGTCGTGCCTACATGCAAAGTGCACGAGGCCAGGGGAGTGCATCTTTCAGGATGAGCCCACTGGGCGTCGCGCAGGGGAGGCACCGGCGCACGTTCGTAAGAGTTCCCGGAGCCTCTTAATATGCGCTGAGGATGGCCATCGAGGGGGTTTTAGTGGGTACAAATCCCACATAACCCGATCTCTCCTCAAAGAGGTAGGGTATCTTGTGAAGATTTCCCCCCCGTCAACAAAAAAAAAAAAAAAAAAGGTCCCTGTCCACTAGAACCTCAAGACATGCTCTTTAATCCCGTCACAGGTTTCTGACGTCCTAATGACGTAGACACTGCGGAGGATTAGAGATTGCTTAGTACGGTTCACTCTTGATCCGGGATTAGGTATGTGTGTCGTGCAACTGCAGTTTAACAGCTAATTAGACGACATACTAACATGTAGTAGCTGTTATAATTACGGGATTTTAGATAAGAATTAATTGGTGAATGATTAATAAGATTAAAACTGTATTTTCGTAAAAAGTTGTCGTCATCTGCCGCCTTATTTTCTATAACGTAGACCTCCCTCTAAGAAAGGATTTTAAACCCGGATAAAGTCTTTTTTACTCCTAGAAACCTCCTAATGTTTATACCTATTTCGGGATCCTTAATATCCATGTAATAAATGATAATAAAAAGGTAACCTATAACAACTTACATTAAATTATTTATTGTTTTTTAGCCAAATTAGTCAATATATTTTATAGATTAGTCAAAATGCAATAGGACGATTTTTAAGGTATGAATCTGAAGTGTTTTTTTTGTAACTTCTGTGGATTAAAAAGACAAAATTTTGCCTTTTCTTCATCAAGATCCTCATAAATAAATGTATATTAGTCAAAAAGCAATAAGCACGGGTCTTAAAGTGTTAACCTGAAGTTGAATATTTCCTATCAGCGGAGAAGATCCAGACTAATATTTAGGACTTTACCTATCACATACGATGACCTTTCCGTAAAGAGAGCTTTTCTTGACCTTTCATCATGAAGTCCAATTAGGACGTAACATGCCCTTTGAGCCCGTCACAGGCTTCAATGGCACGAATACAGCACAGACGGGATTTACTCGTAATTCCGGATTAGCTCTACATGCCATGCAACTACTACAGTTTAGATATTAGGTAGGTTTGTAGGTATACATTAATGGTTATTTTTTTTATTTATATATTTATTAACTAAAAAAAAATTGGTTGTCTGTAAAGTCAGTTTACTGACGATAGTTGAACGTGACAACAAAGGCCGATTGTGTTTCTTTGTCGCTCGTTCCGCGCTCTCGCTTGCACTTCAAGCCTTACATGGAACGCCTCAGAGCGAGGTAACGCCGCATGAGTCATGTTTTTTCGTGCGTGCAGCCGGCTTTATCGAATTATAAGACGTTGTCACGTCAAAAATATACAGATATACATATTCTTACATTCAGCGCCACAAAAACCACAGTTGGTTTAACCTGGCACTGATTTAACTAGGTAAGGTTAAGTTCCATTAGTTCAGATGCAAAAATAAAATGTATGCTAGGAAGATAATAAATACTATATTTATGAATTGACGACAATCATGCTTGATGAGGTCTAAGTTTTTTTTTTTAATTTATTTATTCACACAAATTTTACCTATTTTTAACATTTATATCTCGCCAAACTGGTGGGCCAGTTTGTTGGCGAGGTGGCGCTCATATCTTTATGCTACTTACTCCATACACTAATTATAACTACTTCTGATAAACTATATTAAATATTACTTAAACCTCTGTTTATTTAAACAAACACAAAACACATTAATACAAAAATTCTAAAATACAAAGTTGCAGCGCGCTTGCTTAGAAGATGCCTTTTCATTCTTTTCTTGAAGGTATTTAAGTTTTACCTACGTGGCAGGAAACATGGAAACAGAAAACTTGTCATCGAATAATAAAAAAACAGAGATTATTATTTATATTTTTTGTAAGGATGAAGGAGTCAATATGTAAGGCAACTACTGTGACATTAAAACATAGAACCTTGATTGCTACAAATTCGTCTAAGTACTTTAATACTAATAGTATGTTAATGCCCTGTGATCCGGTCATAGGCTTCAAAGGCACGAATGCAGACATAGCGGCTGGCTAGTGGCTACGGCATAGTTTGGTACAGTTCACGGGTAATCCCGGATTAGCTTCTACGTGCGATTCAACCACTGTAGTATAGTAGACCACAGTGGCCTATCTAGTATTGTGCTGAATAATGTAGGCAATTAATGTACTGAATAATGGAGATTATAGGATATGTATGATGTTATAATGTTCCAACATGAAAGAAAGTTTACAGACATACTAATGTACAGCTCAAAACGCTGAGTCTAAAAACTTTTACATAGAATTATAGTACGCGACAGGTTGAGATGGCAATCGGGTATGAGCCATAGGTATGAGCATGTAGGTATGAGGCGATGGACGCCCCTCACACATAGGGCTGTGAATCACAGACAGACGGACGGTCTGAACGAAATTGTAAGGGCTCCTTGGTTTACTACGGAGCCTTAAAAAATAGACAGATGTCATCCAACAGGATAAGTATTCTTAAAAATAGAAACGACATCGCACTTCACAGTAAAAGGATCCAAAAATAGAATCCAACCATTCCAAACAAAATCCACTTTGGCCATTGTTGACAGACGTTTGCGTCACTTTCAGGATTTATAGTCGCAATTAGTTATGTAGCCGACGCGACAAACGATCTGTTGTGACAAACGGCGTCCACTCCGGAACGGACTCGCCGGGACGTTCCGGACACCGCGGCAATATACGGCGTTTGGCCTTTTCGATCACTGCCTGAATCAGTCGTTCAATCGGTAAATAGTTCGAAAATCACACTATCACACTTCACACTAATATTATAAAGGCAAAAGTTTGTGTGTATGTGTGTGTGTATGTTTGTTACTCCTTCACGCAAAAACTACTAGACGCATTTGCCTGAAATTTGGAATGGAGGTAGATATTATCCTGGATTAGTACATAGGATACTTTTATCCCGGAAAATCAGAGTTCTTACGGGATTCCAGAAAACCTAAATCCACGCGGACGAAGTCGCGGGCATCAACTAGTGATAGGTAAATATAAATTTACAACCCTTATCCTAATTATTAGGTTGCCGTGCCTCAAAAGAAAAATCAGAACTCTTATAAGTACACTTTGTTGTCTGTCTGTCTGTCTATCTGTCTGCCCGTCTGTCCGTCTGTCGCGTCTGTTAAGAAAACCTAAAGGGTACTTGCCGTTGCTAGAATCATAAAATTCGGCTGCCAAATTTCGTACTAAGTAACAAGTTCAAAACCATTTTCATAACAAATAGCCCACCCGTATTGAGTACGAATATCAAATTCTGTTTAGACTTTAGGCATCGCTGATTGACGTTGGTGGCGCGGTGACGATTTACAGCTGCAATTAGTAATGTATGACGCGCCAAACTGCGCACGACGCGGTGCAGTTCTGAAACACGCTTCACCACACGCATTTGATCTGTAGACTTAGCACAAGCTTACACATTACACCAGCGTTGATAGATTTCAAGCTGATTTGTAGGCTTAGTATGCACATCTCGCCAATGCTCATAAATTTCGAGTATCGAAACACTAAAATCCGATTCACACGCGCGCACGTACACGTGACACTTGCTTGTGACGCGCGTGAATCCGTAGATAGAACTGCACGCATTATGTCTACGCGAACGTTCACGCCACGCAAGCGGTATGCCATGTCTCATACAGTTCCATACATTACAACGGAATGGTACGCGCTACGTCTACGTATACGCGGCCTGAAGCGTCATAGCAAACACCCTTCGCTCTACGCATCTGGTTTGCCTAGGCTTAGTACATGTTTAATCATATCACCAACATCGATAGTACCTAAATTAAAAATTTATAACACCCCCGACAAATGAAGGTTACAAGTAACTAGAAAAGAGCTGATAATTTTCAAACGGCTGAACCGATTTTCTTGGATTATAGCTAAGAACACTCTCAAGCCACCTTTCAAACAAAAAAAACTTACATAAAATCGGTTCATAAGTTAAGGAGCTACGATGCCACAGACAGATACACAGATACACACGTCAAACTTATAACACCCCTGTTTTTGGGTCGGGGGTTAAAAACTGAACGTAAGTCAAAGCGCTATTGGAATGGTCGCATAGCTAATAAATAAGTACTGGTACAATTTCATGGCGATGTACAAAGCATTATTTTAGCTATTATCTAGTTCGGTTTGAAATGTGAATTGGTGCGCCAATAAAAGTTTATGTGACATAAAACTATGACCCGCGCTACCTATTGTTTGGCGAAACATGGACGCTTAATTCAAAGTGTGTTCACTATTTATTTTAGTACGAACCATCGTTTGGTGATAACTGATAACTATATTTTTATAATATTTACGATAGTGTTTTTTACCTGCACTTCAAGGAAATTTCTAATAATTTTTGAATCCATAAATCAAAACTTGCGAAACCGGAAGGATTCGAACCTGCGTAGACCGCTAAGCCACGGTATCGCTTACGGCCAGTGATGGTGATATATTATAAATGTTCACTCAGTTCTGAAGCGACTGTTAATGCCATCTAGTAGCGATACTTTACAGCTTGCTTTGGCTCGGAAGAATCGGGGACTTCTATTGTCCGTTTTTGGTCACCCATCCAGTTAACAACTTGAGTCAACGTTGCTTAAAAATCGCAAGCGATTGATATGCGTTGTCACGACTAGGCCACATGTACCTCGGTATTATAAACTAAACGAAAGACGATACCTCTAATAAGGAAATATATGACACCAACGGACACTGTCCATAAAAGGGGCTATCAATAAATATAGCACCATCCGGTCAGTACACAAATTTCAGGCCTCCGTGCTGCAGTATCTTGCATTAAGCCTGTACTGCCGTGATTTACATTGCAACACAGTGTGTACTGCGCTTTATGGCTGCCTACAACCTATGCTGTGAAATAACGATCTACCTTTAGTAACCTTAGTAGAAGCTACAGTTTTTGTCCAGAAGTACGACACTATGCGAATTTCCTGACGCTGAAAAGCTGCGAATTCTAGAATCCTAAATCTACGTGGATGCAGTCGCAAATATAATGTATTTGGTACTGATAGTTTGTGTCTAGGAGAGGTTGGGGTCCGAAGGTGTTGGAACACCCCCCTAGGTGGATGGACGAAATCAGGGAGCCGCAGGATTCAGGCGGCGCAGACCGTGGCACGTGGCGTAATATCCAGCAGTGGACGTCTATCGGTTGTTGTTGTTGATGATGATGATGATGATCCTGGAGACAGGCAGAGGTTACTTTTATCTCAAAGAAAAGAAAGAGTTCCCACGACATGTTGGCACTGTAAAATAATACACAATAATAATTTTACTGTGACATAATCATAAACTTTTAACATCTTTTAATTTTTGACATTATTCTACTTGACTAATTATATAAGAACATTATATTTGCATGCCAGAAATGGTTTAATACATTGGACTCATTGTATACTCCTTGTACCACCTTTTGTACCTGTACTCAGCAAATAAAGAATATACTGCTGGGTAGGAACTTTTTAAAAAAATAATATTAGCCGTACTAATCATGACGAATCCCCTCCAATTAAGTGTAAAGCTTGTGCCAGGAGCGGATACGACAATAGTGCAACGGGTGGGGTTTGAACCGCCGACCTTTCGGAATTCAGACCGCTCCTCAACCGTTGAGCTATTGAGGGTCAACTATTTGCGCTATTGGAATTTTATGACTTATTTTAAAGCGTTCCGTAGTGGTGTGCAAGAAAACTGACATGACTGCAAAGATGTCTATTGTGCTACATTGTGTCAGTGTGTAAGCTTTATGGCTAGCTACCGCCTATAGTAAAATATAACGCCAAGTTATTATAGCGGTGGCAGACACCCCACGATTTTGTGCCCGAGCCAAAAGTTTACTCATACGTAAACCTAAATGAAACATTTTTAATTTTACCCACCGAATTTCGTTTCGGTTGCAATTCAACAAACGGGTAAAATAGGTATTTAAATCCTTTTTTGTTTTCCAATGTACCTATTAATTTTGTTTTTATAAGTTCATTATTTTATCAGCAATATTTTATTTATTTTCTAATCATTAATTACCGTACAAATCGGATAACAACCAGAGATTACTTAAAAACTAGCAAAGATACAGTTACCCACCCATACTTTCGTATTTATAATAATATTACCTACTTATAGTATTGATTAACAGTATAACGCAGTATAATCAATAATAATTAATTATAGAACAGGTATGCTATCCCTCTGGTTGGTTATATTCTAAGTTCGTCTAATGATTTAATTAATTACTAATTATAATTCTATTTCCTGATTAATGATTAACAAATAAAGTTCTCATCTACCTTTTGTATTTAATAATGTTGG
The DNA here is from genome assembly GCF_905333055.1 of Maniola jurtina. Taxonomy (NCBI): domain Eukaryota; kingdom Metazoa; phylum Arthropoda; class Insecta; order Lepidoptera; family Nymphalidae; genus Maniola; species Maniola jurtina. The sequence continues at coordinate 5,005,499 of NC_060040.1, read as the reverse complement.
AAATAAAATTGAAAACGGACAAGTTTTAATCAAAGACATAGACATAACTCAAAACTTCGCATTAAATTTAATTGGCTTAAGTAAAAAGTCTCATTCTTTATCAAAAAGCTATACTTATAGTGGAGTAAACGAAGCATTTTCGTCGGAAGTCCTCAGAAACAGCTCCGATTTTGATGATTTTTTTTTTAAATTCTTGTTTTTTATACATTATTTAAAATCAGAAACGTTTTGAAGCGGGGAAATAATTTTTTTATCCATATGTGCGATATTTATACACGAAGTAAATTAAAATAAGTAACAATTACATGACTGACCTGCCAAAAAACACACTAATAAGTAAAAAAATCACATTTGAAAGTTGAAGCATAAAGCGCCATACTTGGCGCCATATTGAAATTTATTTATTTTTCAAAAAAAACACTCGGAATATTGGGTTCTCGATAAACGCCGACCCCAAATTATATAAAAATATTGGGTTATAAATTTTATTATAATTTTTGTCGTTGTTTTTGCGTGCCTACCTGCTTAAAAAAAGGAAATACAGTTTTTCTAGTCTTAAATGTGGCCCATCACGTTTAATATATACCATAGGTATACCATAGCTAGGCAGACCATAATTGTCGTGAGTCATGACACATAAAACATATAATTTTAGGACTTAAAATAGCTTCAGTTAATGATTATTATTAGTCTAATGATGCTACATCACTAGTTAAATTCAGAAGGGTCCTCGAGTACCTACCCTTTTTTAATTCGAGTGTCTCTTTTTAGAGTCGAGGAAATGGAACATAAGTTACATTAGTATTCGAGAGGAACACGGTTAATTACTCAATTTATAAAATCTGTTACTAAAGCTAAATAGGTACGTGTCTATTTCGGTACAGTTTTTTTAAGATGACTTTTTGTACATGTCGTTTTGAGTTATTCCCCATTAGGACTGTTGACGTGTGAATTTAAAAATAGAATTCTTATAGGTTTTTAACCCCCGACCCAAAAAGAGGGGTGTTATAAGTTTGACGTGTGTATCTGTCTATCTGTGTATCTGTGTATCTGTGTATCTGTCTGTGGAATCGTAGCGCCTAAACGAATGAACCGATTTTAATTTACTTTTTTTTGTTTGAAAGGTGGCTCGATCGAGAGTGTTCTTAGCTATAATCCAAAAAAATTGGTTCAGCCGTTTAAGAGTTATCAGCTCTTTTCTAGTTTTCTTGTAGAAAAGAAGGTTAGATAACCGTTAGGTTCTTAATATTATGTCAATTGACAAATTTATGTCAAGCTGTCAAGATGCCTTCACTTGTCGGGGGTGTTATAAATTTTTAATTTACACTTGTTGAAAAACATAACGCCCGGTAAAAAAGTCAAATATCTACCTAGGTAAGTACATGTCAAATTTTAATGATAAAGATATACTTCGGTATATTTTTATTGTTTCAGACATAATTTTGTATCTGAGCTTGAGGTAACAAAATAATAGAACTATGTATCCTACTTTTCTAGACAACTATCACAACTGTTTATTGGTGTAAGAAAAAAATGCGTATACGAGTATACCTACCTAGAATACATTGCAAAATATGGTTGGAGTTTATTATTAGTCAAAGTCAAATTATTTAAATTGGTACAATTATTATTGTACACTTTCGGATTGTCAACTGCTGAATTTGAAAACTAAAGCTACGAGAGTTCCCAACGCGCCCAGGTCTGAGAAGAACCCACAACAAACTCAACCGGGTATTCTTTACTAAAGAACTTAGGTAGGTACTTTACTTATTTATTAACGAATTTTTATATTCGAAGATAATTCTTAGTGGCATGTGGTAGTAAGTGACGATCTGCGGTCTAAGTTGGAAATGGTCTACTTAAAAAGCTTAATATAGGGCAGTTCAATAATGTAATAGGAAGCTATAAAAAATTATTTTTAAGGAAAGATTTTTTGAGAAAGATTTCAAAAGCTTTAAATTTTGAACTTTCGTTACATACAAACAACAATAAGAATAATATATTATAATTATTTTATTCACTTCTACTAATACTTACACACGTACCTAGTATTTATTTCATCAAAAAATCATAACCCTTCCTTTAGGATTTGCCGTAGTCGGGTAAAAAGCAAACCCATTTTCCAATAAGTTTGCACTCCATAGCGACATCTATCGCCACGACGTACAACTATAAAGTGTTTAAGCTTTCGTATAGGTGGCGTTAGTAGTTGATGCGCACGAACTTTTCAGATATTTCAAAGCTCTGGAAAATCAAATGTTTATTGTATTTTTATTTAATTACACTGCAGTAAATATTTTTTTACCCGTATTTTAATTATTTCCTTATAAGATCAGTCGATTTAAAATTGCGGCTATAGAAATTAATGTGATATCGAAATCGTCGATCGGTTTCCATCATTTTGCCAAAAATCTTGCTCTGGTTTTTCCTTTAACTTTAGTCCTAAACTGACAACATGTAAGAATGTCGTACGAGGTACCCGAAGTCCCATAGGTACAAGCTTTAAGCAACTTTTTCTTCAAATCTGGATGGCCTAACAAAAACTTGTCCAGTCCTCATAAATATTTACCGATTCAATAGCATTATCAACGAATCTTGTTTTTCGAGGATTCGTCGGCTACTACACGAATAAGGTATGTAATACGATGCGACACTAATTGATGAGTCCAAAATAAAAAAGCTAAGAGGCAATGGGTTCATTATGGCATTGATTTAATTTGTATTAGGTAGGCACCTACCTACGTAGGAACCTTTAATCATAATAATGCCTTAGCGTGTGAATAGAACATTGTCAGTTTTAATTACAATAATAATAATTTAAGTTTATACCTAAGTTCATATTTTATTAATTCAGTAAGTACCTACCTAGATCTATATCTGATCATTATACCTACCTACCATCAAATTGCGTTGGAAGCTAAAAGCTTTATTTAATTTCCCTATTATTTATTAGCCATATAAAACCCATTAGATACGATTATGTAATTAATGAAAAAGGGTCACACTCTCAGCAATGAGGAATACAACGAACAGAGAGAGAGAGAGAGAGAGAGAGAGAATGATCCAAGAACAGATTGACTAAGTACCTAGATAGTATTTTTATTTAGCATCACTATATTATTCATTATACTTTTTACCTTGACTTAACCTTAGTATCACAGTCTGGTCCATAAAACATATCACTAAATACTTTGTTAATTATAAAACATTTCGCACCATAAAACTTAACTACTTAACTACCAATGGATAATTAATTTATTAGTATCCACATCTGTAACGACGAACACAATTCGCATATAAACTATGATAAAAGCCTTTGCCCCCATAACAAGAAACCATCCACGACAATACCAAACTTGGAACAGGTAGGTATAATTAACAGAGATTAGCTCTCAATCTTGCAGCCCTCGTGCCTTTGTAGCCAAGACTGCATTATGGCCGGCTACCTCCTAGGATTACTAAGCTGGCTCCAGATAACGACGAAACGAGCTCTTTGACGAAAATTAGTAAAGCATACCCTACCTATGCTACTCCAATGCATAAAGGAGTATCTTATTAACACTACCTTCGGCGCATTGAGTTATAGATCATAGAGATGCAGACCTTGCACACCTGACGTCACAAACACGCCCCCACCCATCACATAATTATTATCATCTTCATTCATCATCATCATTTCAACCTGTCGCCTGCACACTATTAGTACAAGTATTTCCTCAAAGAATGATTAAATTATACAAAATCCCGTAGGAACTCTTTGATTTTCCGGGATAGAAAATAGCCTATGTCCGTCCCCGGGATATAAGCTAACCCTGTACCAAATTCGTTAGAATCGGTTAAACTGTTGGGCCGTGAAAAGGTAGCAGACAGACAGACAGACACACTTTCGCATTTATAATATTAGTATGGAAGTATCGATAAATAATATTATTGACGGATAGAGAAAAGTACGTAGAGACAGCGGTAATTTACTGAATTACTAAAAGATCAACTGGACTTCTATTAACTATTCAAGTTAAGGCAGTTTTTAACCCCCGACCCAAAAAGAGGGGTGTTATAAGTTTGACGTGTGTATCTATCTGTGTATCTGTGTATCTGTCTGTGGCATCGTAGCTCCTAAGCTAATGACCGGTTTTAATTTAGTTTTTTTTGTTTGAAAGGTGAGCCGATCGAGAGTGTTCTTAGCTATAATTCAAGAAAATCGGTTCAGCCGTTTGAAAGTTATCAGCTCTTTTCTAGTTACTGTAACCTTCACTTGTCGGGGGTGTTATAAATTTTTAATTTACACTTGTGTAGAATATAATTATTATCGTCTCTAGATTATATATCTCTTCTATTTCAGCGTAGCAGGTTCTCCTTATGTAAGCATGTCTGGTTCATACTGTAATCCGATTTTGACAGAGTGCTCAGTAATACTACCTATCTACCTATGATACACTTTGAAATCATCAAAGATGCACATTAGGACAGCTGGAGGAGGATACCTATAAAGATATCTAATATTATTAAGAGGAGACAAAACACGGAATACTTACTTTTCGTTAACTGTTCCATTATACCTACCTCTTACTTTTATTTATTTTTTGGCTTGAACGGTGGATTCCGTCCATCTATCAGCCTGTATGCTGGACATGGGGTCTTCGAGAACGCGTTATGATCTTCCATCTTCCTATTTCAGCCATTTCCTGCTACCTTCTTAAGGTCTGCGATTAGCGGACTACAGCTGGATATTTCTTTCATATACCGTCTTGGTTCAATATGCCTAGCTAGTAGAATAACTTTTGACCTACCTCTCGAAGAAGGTTAAAAGTTAATATCAGTTAAGACAAAATTACACTCAATAACAATAAACGTTAGCATATGCTTAAAAACCTGTGTTATAAAGTCATTCGACTGAGCAAAAAGTTTAATGAACATTGTAACATTTATTGGAAAGAGAAACTGACACCCAATAATGGCTTATAATGCTGATCGCCCATTCAGGACCAGCTGCACCCGCCACACACACCGTACGCGCCGAATGCAAGAAAATTTTCAGTAGGCACTAAAATACTAAGGACAGTTATAGCTGTACGTTTATTCTCTTCTGTGTGTCCTGCACGTGAGAGATAACTACGGGGCGTGCTTTCATCAGACACTGGGTTTTATTTGGGTAGACCTTACGGCGCGTATAGCTGACATTTTTTCAGTACTGAAAAATCAAAAAATCCAGAAAATAGACGACGTTGTAACTGGACAGTAAAATAATGTCGTAATTGAATAATTAAAAAATCGTTATCGCGAAGTTCTGGATAAGTCAAAGATTCTGACTAAAGATCGTTTGTTAATATTTTTTATTAAGCCTTCATTTTACAAATTCTGTGTACATCTTGTTTAATGCATATATTTATTTAGGTATAGTATTGCTGTGTACACCTATTAGGGGTTGTCACTTAGATTCGGATTTTTTGTTTTTATGTTCAGACTATTTAGAGTTACAACCTGTTTTGTGTGCCTTTTTCAATAAAATAAAATAAAGTAACCTTTCCATTGAAGTTCCAGTCATAGAAGCTCCACTGTATAGCTTAATTTATATTAATATAATCTTTCAGTTAATTTCGGTGCGGGCGGCGCGTATAGCACGTCCGAAATGTGCATCTAGCATTAAAGACAAGTCATTCACATGGCAAACAACCTGCGGGGGCCATTATAAAATCGTAAAATCGTAACTTGGTCTTTATGCAATTGAGTACAGTGAAATTATCCGTAATTTACCTCAGAAAAGAAATAAAAACATTATAATCCGATGTATGGTTGTGCGAGGTAGGAGGTAGGATTTCTTTATCAAGGTCTTTTTTTTCAAAATCGGAAAACGTAAGCAAATATCGTGGGTAATTCCGTTGTACAATATAACTTCTAACCATCACTAAAATTAGCTAACTAGTAGTATATCCTTATCATAGCGCTTTCTATGCTAAAGGATACCTCCTTACCTAAGTACTAGATTTAGAGCTGACCTGTGTTTAGTTTAGAGATTGTGTACCTACATATAACTAGCCATATTTTCTAGGTTAGGTAGGAAGTTTAAATTTTTACTACGTTTCCTCCCTTTCATAAATTGAAAAGAAAAATTGGAATGTGGACAAACTTATGCTATAATGGGCTACAAAAGTTCAAAAGCTGATTTCGATCAAAACAGCACAATTGCACTAAAGTTGAAACTTTAGCATTTTATTTCAACCTAATTACTTATTCAACTTAATTACTTATTCAACTTAGTTACCTAGTGTAATTGATCCGTTTTAATTCAGTTTTGTCCCTTCTGTAAAGTTTTATTTCATATATTACGCCGCTTTGTTTACCAGCTCAATTAATTTCATTCTTGCAGTCACAGTGCAACTCCAATGCTGCACCCTTATGTGGTCGACATCCAATCTACTCATATGAATCGGTTTAGCTCCACGTTTCTGATACGAACCGGTAAGGTGTGTAATGCGCTTCCGGCGTCCGTGTTTCCTGCCAAGTAGGTATAACTTGAATACCTTCAAGGCAAGAGTGAATAGGCAATACCCATCTCCTAGGCAAGCCCACTTCAACCTAGACGTACTAGATCAACCTAGAACTAAGTGAATAAGATTATCTGTACCTACTTAAGTAAGTACTATCCAATCCAACACACCTATGTATAGTCTCTCCGTTCACCAAAGGTTGCCTGGTGGGGATTGCTTTAGGCAATAAGGCCATCTTTGCATACAATTGTTTTTAGTTTATAGTTTCTTGTTTTTTCTTGGTTTATTTCTTGCTTTTTGTGTAATAAAGTCTTTTATCTATCTAGATCTGATCATTGCTCTGTTTCTTAGGCATGATTGTCGTCAAGGGTAAGCCTATCTCGCAATTTAAAAAAAAACTCGACGGTGAAGGGAACCTATACGTCGTTCCAGTCGCTTGTAGCCAACAATTAAGAATTAACATATCTCGAAATGCTTTAACGGAGGCGGAATGTAATAAGTCCCTTGACGCGTCGTGATTAGCCTGTCATAGGTCTGGGGAACTGGCATTGTAATCAGGTTGTAGGCTAAGAGGCGGTCGCCAGATTCAGAGTGCACAGAGCCACTCTGCAGAATGTACAATTTATACAAAATATTCATACAAAGTACAATTCATACAAAATAATATGGAGTGTTAGCTGATATCTTCGACTTTATTTACGTGATTTTATAAAAAGTGCGAAAGTGCATAGAAATTTTTCCGATTTTAGGCTTGTAAATTATCCATAAATCCACCTTCCACAGATCTGGTCAGACAGACCGAAATATTTTCGAATTTAATATTAGTATGGAAGATTTTCGAGGTATAAAATAATTCAATCGTATGGACCTCCCGAATGCAGGCTCTCTTTTCTAAACTTAAATAAATAGAAATAAAAAATCAAGTCTGAATAAATTCCGCTATGTCTTAGACTATAGTTACACGCCTCCGCGAATCCTGGCTACGGATTTCGTGCTTAGGTTTAAAGCCAGTGGACGGCAAGGGTTTGGCAAGTTTAGTGGGCATGCTATTACGCTGTTGTTTTAAAATCCAATGATTGAGAATTCAATCTAGGTACTTTAATTTATACTGTTAAAAAATGGAGGAAGAAGAAAATCCTTTGTACCTACCTATTATTAAAAAAAGTTTATTTCTGGAATAAATAATAATCTAACATTGTTTTGGTCTATAATGGTGCATTCAAGCCTTATCAAGCCTCAAATCAATCAATAGTCTTAGCAACGGCAATATTTTCATGTGCAGTTAAAGCACAAAAGCACAGAATATACTACCTATGATAATAATATTACAAAAGCGCATCAGACGCAACTATACCTACCTACTTACAACTCGGCGCAATACACTTGCAATCTGTGTAACTTTTACACACTTTTATACATGCAATGCCATTTGCCGCACTGTCGACATGAGTTAGCAAAACCATGATGGCTGAACGTCATCAAATGATTAAACGTCCACTGCTGGGCATGCCCACTCTGGGCATGAAAACCATGACCGTCACGGTCTTGCGTTTCCTGAATCAAGCGACTCTCTGCGACTCGTTTGATGTCCTCTGTCCATGAGAGTCTGCCACGCTGTCCACCAATCGGGACCTCAATGCCTATCAGTTCTTCGAACTATGCGCCCCTTCCATTACTACTTCAATTTCGTAATCTGTTGAGCTATGTCGGTTACTTTGGGTTTTCTACGTATCTGCTTACCTATGATTAGATGTCGAAGAGAAACTCCAGTCTGCTCTCTGCATCACTCACTGAGCTTTTTTACGAGAATTGTAAGAATATACGAGGACCTGTAGCTATAAACAAGTGTAAATTAAAATAACAGCCCCGACAAGTGAAGTTTATAGTAACTAGAAAAGAGCTGATAACTTTCAAACGGCTGAACCGATTTTCTTGGATTATAGCTAAGAACACTCTCGATCAAGCCACCTTTCAAACGAAAAAACTAAATTAAAATCGGTTCATTAGTTTAGAAGATACGATGCCACAGACAGATACCCAAATACACAGATACACACGTCAGACTTTTAATACCCCTCTTTTTTGGTCGGGGGTTAAAAATAAGCTTAGTTAGAATCAAAAGAAAAAACTAAATAGGGACACATTTAAAGTCTAATTTGAAGTCCACAAAAATGTTACAGTTACATTTTGGTAGACAGCAAAGTTCATTTCTTTTATTCAGCCCCGCTGCACCCACTCAGTTAAAAGAACCAGGGGCTTTTTAATACGAATGCGCCGAGGACAGTTGAGAGCTCATTTACATAACCACCTTATTTGGGGCTTACTTCCAGAGACATTCAATATTTTTATGTTTCTGACAGAAAGGACACCACGCTGATTATAGTCACGACTTAGGAACTTGGAACACCATATGGCCATTTTTCATGATCATAACAAAATGTTTTAAAATCACATATAGGAATGCAAATCACTATACAGTCAGGTATAGCAATCACTACTAATTCTACTGTTGGTACTTCGACAGTTGTTAGTAATGAATTAATCTTACACCTGTTTAAATTCTAAAGTGATTCAATTGAGAAGACAAGAAGTTCAGTACAGTTACTTTACTTTTGCTTTTATGTCTATTATTATCTAATGCATAGAAGCATTGACCGATAGTTGGAATAAATGAGTGTGTCCTGTAACTTTATTTACGCATTTATTTTTTATTTACTTTAACACAATAACACCTGATGGAAAGTGATAATGTGGCCTAAGATGGTACACGTTTGTCTCGAAGATGCCTTTTTACTCTTGTTTTAAAAATATTGATCTGGATTGTAATTGGTACGAAACACGTCTCAAAAGAGTACCTACTGCACGCTTTAGCCACACGTGGGAGAAATGATGAAACAAAAAATTTCGTGCGTGTAGATAAATTGTCGATAACATAAGGATGAAAACATAGAAATGGATCAAGACTGAAGTTCCGTCAGTAGAGGAAATTTTTTGCCTATGCCGTAGCTACTCTATCTCTTAAATAAATCTCTATACTCACTTCGTTTCGGACATGGATAACTTTATGCATTCGTTCGTTTTTCTTTTACTTTTTTTATTTGATTCGTCGATACCGATACTTGGAAAGTTAGGTTTATTTAAGTTATATCGATTGGTGTAAAACACAGACAATATTTCACATCCTCGACAGATTAAGACTTTGAGCTTGTAAGCCTTTTTGCATAATTTTTAAGTAACTTTTTTATACAACTTTGCACATTTTAGTAAGTTAAAGGTAGGTAGGTATAAGAGCTCAAGTGCTTATTAAATCTAAATGATGCCTGCGATTTATCTGCGTGGATTTAGGTTTTTGAAAAATCCAGTAAGAATTTTCTGGAAACAATTTATAAGATCACTAACTTATGCCCGCGACTTCATTCACATGGATTAAGGTTTTTAAAAATCTCGTAGTAACTCTTTGATTTTCTGTGATAAAAAGTAGCCTATGTCACTCTCCATGTAAGTATTTAACTATATCCATGCAAAAAAATCACGCAAATTCAGCCAAATCCATCCAGTAATTTTTGCGTGAAAGAGTAATAAACATCCATACATCCATCCATACATACAAACTTTCGCGGTTATAATATTATAGTAGGATCTCTTCCACTGAAATTCAATATCTAGAGTTCAGAAAGTTATCCAGCCAATTTATTAATCACACTATCTTATCGACAACTTATCTGAGCATCAATTATAAAGATTTGTGCTGGAGTATTAAACTTAGTTGAGTCTGGATTCATTAATCCTCTAACCTTGATAACCGTTGCATGGAGAAATTCTCTCAATACTTTGTATTGGCTATTGCACTGCTTGCTACTATCTAATATTCTAGTTTATTTTACATACTTATCTTATCGTATAACTAGATGGTGCCCGCAACTTTGTCCGCATGAATTTAGGTTTTCTTTAGGTTTGAATTCTTCGTTTCCCAGGTCATAAAATAGTCTATACCTACATAGATTTAAAAAAACAGATGATACCAGTGACTGTGTAAACGTGGATTTAGGCTTTACGAAAATCCCGTGGAAACTCCTAGCCTGTATCCGTTCTAGAGATGTAAGCTAACTCTGTAGGCTTTTATCAAAATGAACGGATGGTCCGTGAAAAGCTAACAGACACTCCTTTTTGCCAGTATGAGTTGCGCCTAAGCCTCGATAATAATCATTTAAAGAGGGCATTTTTTTAACAGGGCTCTCTCCGTCACTTACTCCATACAATCGTAGCCCCAATTTCATTTGAATACTAGAAGATGCCCGCGGCTTCGCCCGCGTGGATTTCGGTTTTTTAAAATTCCCGTGGGAACTCTTTGATTTTCCGGAATAAAAAGTAGCCTATGTGCTAATCCAGGATATTATTTATCTCCATTCCAAATTTCAGCCAAATCCGTCCAGTAGTTTTTGCGTGAAGGAGTAACAAACATACATACACACACACACACACACACATACAAACTTTCGCCTTTAAAATATTAGTGTGATTAAGCAACCAAAGTCCACGAAATTTTGCAGACATATTCCAGAAACTAATATCTGTGCCTGTGGAGTTTTAGATTTTTCTAAAAATATGTAGTTTTAAAATTACAGGGGTTCAAAGATTTGTATGTGAATTTTTAAGACCACGTAACTTTGAAACCGAATATTTTAACGGAAATCTGGAAAACCACAGGCAATAGATATTAGTTCCCGGAACGTTTCTACAAAATTCCATTGAATATGATTGGTTAGTATTCCAATGAGAGACGAACTACGTTTGTATGGAGCGAGTGACGGAGAGGCCCCTCTTAAGAAAGCCTTAATGTAAGGACTTCTCTACTCATGTGATGTAAGACCGAATATTTGCTAACCATCAGGCATGTTAATAGTAGCGTGGGTGCGAGCCGATCACATCACATACACTATCACTCCAACCTGTTCGCGTCATTTGTAGCAGATGAAATGTAAATGCACATTCGTTATGTGGCGCCCGCGTCCCGCTCTGTATTCATGAGAGCCAGGCGCAAGGTATAAGCGATACTACTATGTAACTAAAATCATAACCCTTCCTTTCGCTTTTGCCGTAGTCGGGTAAAAAGTATTTTCAAAGACAATTTTTTCTTAATTCATTACAGGCAAGCGCTTGACTTCAATCACACCTGATGGAAAGTGATGATGTGGCCTAAGATGGGACGCGTTTGTCTCGAAGATGCCTTTTTACTCTTGTTTTAAAGATACCCGGATTGTAAAACACATTTAAAACATTTTTTCTTCTTTTTAAAAAATGTTATAAATGCAAAAGTGCGCGTGTTTTTTATTTACACTCAACTGCCACAGAGATTTTGATGAATTTTGATGAAGGGTCGCAATCCCTTGGGACCCCAATGTTTATCGATTTTCCATACTTTGTGACCTTGCCACTGCCATTATAGCTTCGCAACCCGTTGAGCTATATCAGTTAGGTACTTTGATTCTCTTCCAGATCTCCTCGTTCCTAACTCGATCTCGTAAAGTAACTTCAAGTATAGCTCTCTCCATTGACCTCTCCATCTTTCTTTACCCGCCTCCTCCTGATACTTGGACCACAGCCGCAGCGGCGGAACTTGCGCATATTATCTTCAAATGTGTCAACAGCTCGTTCGTACTCCTCCACTGCTTTAGCTGCATCGAATGAAATTTTTTTTACACTCATTTAGTACTGTTTTTTTACGCAGAAACGTAGATAAACCTTTTTAAGCTCTTTAGAATATCATGCAAAGTGACACTGGAATAGGTCTGACTACGCATTCGTCTTTTATTACAAGTTGAAACTAAACTTATGTAAAACCTTCATTTAAAGTTGAAACCATTCAGATTTCAGTACATCCCATAAGCTTCATAGTACAGTAGGTACATACCTAAGCTTGCGAGACCTTTAGACTCAGAAGTTGATTGCTCATCTATTGCTAAAGAATTAAAACTTCAGCATTTTCTAGAATATTTTATTCAGAATCAAATAAATAAATCAGAAGAGCCCGCTTATAAACAAACAAGATAATGATTTCGAACATGTCTGGACTAATCCCGTACAAGTGTACCCGTAACTGGGTGATACTCGTACAAAAGTGCCCGGGGCCTCAATTCCCGGGTCAAAATTTATGCGTTCCATACAGCGAACCGATGCATCTCCTCTCCGTGTCACCCGGCCGGGGTCCAATTAAGTTCGACTCACGACCTCCAGAATGGGCCATTAAGTAAGCGATACCATAAACTTGAACTTAATATAGATACCTACATAGTATACCTGCCAGCTTAATTTATTCAATTACATTTACAAACACTTTCCAATCTTGACTGGTCTTATGGTAATTGGCTGCGATACAGCAAACAGCTATAATAAAAAAAATTGCAGCATTTTAAACTTTATTTAGGCACTAAAATACTCTTCTGTAATATATTTCAGCGATTTAAAAAAGTTTTAAGAAAATCCACTAGGTATAATTATGTATGTATATTAAAAGGAAACAGTGCAGCTTCACAAGATTTTCTTCAAATTAATATTTTATTCCAATTTTCATGATCGAAGTAATATATTGCAACTTGAATTTTGATTGTGTAAAATGCAGTTATATTTTCTGCATACTTGTAGATAGTTTCTTTTTAAAGATAGCCCCTATACCGTATATTATATCTATCTATCTATCTAAGTGCCAATTTCACCAACGTCGAGTGACGTTTAAGGTTTAACCTTGGAATTATAAACCTGCCAAAATATCAAATTTACACTCGGATAAGTATTATTTTAATCGACCCTTAAAGGCACACCAATTGCGTATGTAGCACGTACACGTGCACGGACGCGCGTGAATCCGTAGACATAACTGCACGCATTACGTCTACGCGAACGTTCACGCCACACAAGCGGCATGCCATGTTTCATATAGTTCCATGCATTACAACGCAATGGTACGCGGTACGTCTACGCTTACGCAGCCTATGTGAACTAGCTCTTATGTGGGAAGCTTGGTAGTGTAAAGCGAGGACAAAATGTTGTAACTAAAAATGCGTGTCTCGGTTACAGCTAGTTCTATATTTTGACGCTGATTTCATGGCCTAGGTCAAACGAGAAGTTCGTGCAAGAGAAAGCGGAAAGCGGGTCGCGGTTAGATCTCTGCTATTAGATTGTCATGCATGTTACATGTTGGATGAGGTTATTAATTGTGACAGACGATTTCGCTACAGCGGCGGTATGTCGGATTAGGAGAGTGATGTTGGACAAGTTTTGAAATTAATATGGTATTAAATGCGTATTGTCGTTGAGATTAAGATTCGTTCATTAGAGAATATTAATCAAAGACCTCTAGAAAGAAAGTACTGCATGGTACCTATGATAGTAGGTACTTAAGTACTACGCGCAAGACGGGTTTTTTATTCACATTCAAGTTAGCTCTTGACTCCAAACTCACCTGGTGGTAAGTGACGATGCAGTCTAAAAAGGGGTATGGCAGTTTTTTATTAAACCTATAAGTACCACTTGTGTTTACACATGGCATCGTACTGGAATGCTTCACTTAAGCTTCACTTAACATTTAGTGTTTATTTCATGTCAATCGGTTCATAAATATCAATTTATCAATATCATTTATTCATTCTAAGTTCTTAAACAATTTCAGTGCACAAATAGTTATTCTAAAAATTATTTTACAATATTTTCCTATGTACTATTTGTTAGTAGATCTGCCTTATAAACAGTAGGTATACAATGTTAAAAAGTTGGTAAGAACATACGAATAGGTTTGACAACCCCTGTACTAGTAAACAATGCTAAATCGCTTGACTCATCTGAAAGACTATGCGGGAAGTATAATAATTAATTTGACTTTACCACATAGCTACTCTGTGACATTACATAGTTTATGGGTAAACATCATGTTTTGCGGTAGGTAAAGATTAAATAAATAAACCTTATATAAATAAATAGTATAAAAATTATGTAAGTATAAGCAATTAATAAACCTGTGGCGCAACTCCTCGTCCAAAGTAAATGATATCAGTTTAATTTTAGACTGCAAAGGCAAAAATCAAGTAAGGTAGTCAAGCGTAAGCTGTCAATGATAAAAACCATTTGAGATCATAAATCAAAACCAATTATATTGGTCAACAAGCGTTCAAACTCTAGGGAGCACGATGTACCTTCATATTATCAGAAACGGCACAAAATATTACAGACTGACAAGCAACAATTATGCAATTTGCGTAATTATACACTGGGAATAAGAACCGCATTCAACGAGGTGGAAATGCAAATTCAACGGGGGAGCTTTAGAGTTCAACACTTCATAAAGTACACCGGCTTTAAACACCGTGTTTTCTTTTGATTGCTCCACTTCTTTACCGATTGTATCATTTAGATCAGATTTAGCGGATACTAGCATTTTCCTGTATTTACTCAACCAGTAATAAATATTACCTACTGTGTTTCTGATAGTAAATAGAGTAATAATATCATAGTGTATTTTATAGTAGGTATACCAATAACTATATCGGCTTTAAATACTGGCAAACGTTTTTTGATTCTTCGCATTTTTATCTTTCATTCTAATGTAAATTAATAGACTCAATGGCCTTTAATGGAACGAATATTGACAAACAATCCTTAATATAATAAATATTGGATTCAAAACAGTGTATTTATGCGTTCCTTCATACTGTTAAGAAATGGGTATGTAATCCCCTTGAATCGAAGCAACAATTTCAATTCTACCGTTAGTAATTTAATTTTAATTCATTCCAATTTCGCTAGGAAAATTAAATACTAATCATCCGTGTAGAAAAATTCCAAACACTCCAAAGCAATTTGCCACTTATCAAAACGCATTACACACGAGAACCCATTGAACCTACTCGTAATGCCGGATTACAAGATTATTTCATCTACGTATGCGCTGCGGTGTAGCTTGTTTAGTGACCGTCATCTTGCGGTTACCATTATCTCACAAAACCACATAAATGCCGCTACATCTTGTTAGTAGACAATTTACCCGCAAGATTTATTTCACCGTTTTTTACAAGGGTTCGTATCCCGCTACTGCACTTACGCGGTTATTCGGGTAATGAAAAAAGTTAGTTGACAAAACATAGAATCGTATAGTGAACACTGATGGTTGTTTTATTTTTTCGTACTAATAGATGGTTGGTTTTTCATTTAACAATTAGTGTAAGTTAAGAATTTATAACACCCCCGACAAGTGAAGGTTAAAGTAACTAGAAAAGAGCTGATAACTTTCAAACGGCTGAACCGATTTTCTTGGATTATAGCTAAGAACACTCTCGATCAAGCCACCTTTCAAACAAAAAAACTAAATTAAAATTGGTTCACGAGTTTAGGAGCTACACAGATACACACGTCAAACTTACAACACCCCTCTATTTGGGTCGGGGGTTAAAAACATATATACCTACTTAAGTAAGGTTTTTTAGTACTCATAACCTTGGATTATGTAGGTATATAGGGTAGGTATCAAGGAATCGTATAGTGAACACTGACCACAGGATGATTGTTTTATTTTTTCGTACCAATTTATGGTTGGTTTTTCGTTCAAAAACACATTTAGGGTTTTTTTTATTATTCATAACCTTGAATTATGTAGGTAAGTAGTAGTAGGTAGTAGGTATAACCTCCCAGTTAGTATAAAATTGTCTTACTAAAAGATAACAAAATAAATAAGCGGTGATCAGTTGTTAAACACTTTGAATTTCTAGCCGGGGGGGGGGGGGGGGGGGGGGGGGATTCATGCCTGGGATTCAATCCCCGGCTCGCACTTCCAACTTTTCGGAGCTTTACGTGCGTTTAAGCAATTGAATTATTTATCATTTGCTTTTACTTTGAAGGAAAACATGGTGAGGAAACCTACGTATACCTAAGAATCTTCCACAGTCACTCCACTATACAGGTGTGCAACATGCATCTTTTAAGCATATTTTGCATAGATGCATATTCATAAATTTAATCTGATTGAATAAATTCTATAAAGCTGTCCGTCTCTATCACTCACGGATTAGAGTAAAAGAGACGGAATTAGTTAAATCAAAGCTTAACATGAATCTTCGACAGGCGGCATTAAGTAGTTTCTCGAGTTATTAATTTCCTAACATCAGACGGGTGGCGTAACCAGTTTTCTATTAGGAATTAATTCTTTATCTATACAAAGTTTCAAATATATTACACCAAATGTGACTTTTAAAGTAAATAGGCACCTACACTTTGGAAGTATTATCGTTATAATGTTTTTTGTTGTAAGGCTAAAACATTCTGAACCAGTGGTAAATTATATTTGACGATTCAAGAGCACTTGTAAAAATTTATTTAAATAAAAATCTATTCTATTCCATTACTTCACAATTATTTTTTGTGTTTTATTTAGGTGCGAATTGTGATATAAATTTAAGTATATTGCTTAAGCTTGTGCATTTGTTAATAAAAAACCAAATTAATCTTTAAACCTTTGTCAAGTTTCAATTCAATCATTGCATTTAGCCATAAAAATGTTAGTCTGAATAAAAATAATTTTGTCACATCAACATTGTATTTGAAAATAATCAAAAAAATATTAAATATTAATCCTTTGGAAGTTTGGATACACAAATATCAAACTATAATATACCTAATGTAAATAATCGTGATATTTATTTTCGAAATAAATAACAAATCATTTTAAATGACAAAGTTTCTAACACCACTTCAGTAGTGGTGCTAATTATAAAGTTACACCCAACAAGTCCGAACACATATTTATAACTGTCATATCCGTAACAAGACAATATTTACTACGAGGATCATCAAAGGCCTATGATCAAATACATTTGCATTGTGTTATGATTGCATACGGATTATGTGTGCTTAAGATTCTTCTGGCGATGTAGCGTTCTGTTTAGATTCATTTTTAAGGGTTCCGTACCTCCAAAAGAAAAAAGGAATCCTTATAGGATCACTTCGTTGACTGTCTGTCTGTCAGTCTGTCCGCCTGTCCATCTGTCCGTTTGTCCCTCTGTCGTGTCTGTCGAGAAAACCTATAAGGTACTTCCCGTTGACCTAGAATCATGAAACTTGACAGGTAGGTAGGTCTTATAACACAAGTAAATTAAAATCTGAAAACCGTGAATTTGCGGTTACATCATAAATTTTTTTTTAATGTGTTTCATTTTTCAAAGTAAGATAACTATACCTAGTGGGGTATCATATCAAAGGGTTTTACCCTACTCTATAACAGATTCTTATTTATTTTTATGCATAATAGTTTTTGATTTAACGTGCAAAATGTCGGTAAAAATACTTGAGTAGGTACGGAACCCTTGATAAGCGAGTCTGACTCGCACTTGGCTGGTTTTTTAGTATTTATAATATTTACACATTTAAAAGTTTGATAGCAATTTAGAAAAAAATAACTTCCACACGTTCAAGTTCTATTCAGGTATGAATAGTAGAAATAACTCTACCACGACCCAAATAAATTGTAAACATATTGGTAAATACGATCACAACGTCACTTTTACAAATAGCACCGTTCCCGTACCTGTCACACATCTTAGCTAACAATATTCATAGAGGAATCATCAAAGGGCTCGCAATACCTTCCCTGACTGTGAGATATTACCAGGCGGAACAGACTCGACAGCTCATTTTATTTATAACGTGCGAACGCACCGTTTGATAGAACGAATTAAAATAGCTCCTGTCGCATAAGGATACGCTCCAAATGGATGTATCGATTTATCTGTCGCACCGATGTTTTATAATGCAATTGTGTGTATTTTTATTCGTCTAGAAGGCTTCGTGCAGACGAAGAAGAACATTTTTAACCCCCAGCCCAAAAAGATGGGTGTTAGGTATAGGTTTGACGTCTGTATCTGTGTATCTGTCTGTCGCATAAGGATACGCTCCAAATGGATGTATCGATTTGTCTGTCGCACCGATGTTTTATAATGTAATTGTGTGTATTTTTATTCGTCTAGAAGGCTTCGTGCAGACGACGAAGAACATTTTTAACCCCCAGCCCAAAAATAGGGGTGTTAGGTATAAGTTTGACGTGTGTATCTGTGTATCTGTCTGTCGCATAAGGATACGCTCCAAATGGATGTATCGATTTATCTGTCGCACCGATGTTTTATAATGCAATTGTGTGTATTTTTATTCGTCCAGAAGGCTTCGTGCAGACGACGAACAACATTTTTAACCCCCAGCCCAAAAATAGGGATGTTAGGTATATCTGTCTGTGGCATCTTAGTTCCTAAACTAATGAACCGATTTTAATTTAGTTTTTTTGTTTGAAAAGTGGCTTGGTCGAGAGTGTTCTAAGCTATATAATTTAAGAAAATCGGTTCAGCCGTTTGAAAGTTTTTCCAGTTACTGTAACCTTCACTTGTCGGGGGTGTTATAAATTTTTAATTTACACTTGTCTCTATTACTGAAAGTAAGAAAACTCGGTAGGTACCTACCTAATAATTATATGATATTTTATATATATATAGAATTTACTCACCTCACAAGTGAGGGAGTAAGTGAGGCGAGATTAAATCTATAGCTATACGTAGTAGGTACCTACTTCTATACTAATACTATCAATACTAAAGTGTGTCTGTCTGTCTAACTTTTCACGACCCTTCCGTTTAACCGATTTTAACGAAATTTGGTACAGCGATAGCTTGCAGCCCAGGGAAAAAATAGGCTGTCTCAGAAAATCAAAGAGTTTCCACGGGATTTTTAAACAACCTAACCCCCGTGGATGAAATAGAAGGCATCATCTATTTAGCTTGCAACCTGGACATACTCTCATAATCTCACACTTAATTTTAATATGTGCGATTAACTTTATTATACAAGATAATCCTATCAAATCTCATAATATTTTAATGCATACATTTCGGTGCTACTCGATATTCGATAAAATATGGTAAGCAACATTACGATAGTAAGTATTTAAGGGAAAAAATATCACCAACTGTACGTAGGTAGCTTTATTTATCAGTAACCAATTTTATATAAGTGTTTTTACCTTTTTATCCGTCGGTGAAACGTAAAGGCTAGATTATGTTAAGTTGGAGTTATTAATGTGCCATTAATCCTGTACCTACTGTTCTTTCAACTCGGAGTGAAATGTGCTTGTAGAGTCGCGGCAAACGATTATTGAATTAGCTACTTTAGTGGTAAATGCGGTACTTATCTGTGTATAAATGAAGGAATAACTCGACTACCTAGTCAATCTGGTTTTTAATCGATGAAATAAATAGGCAATTAACTTGTGTACGACTAAGAGGTCCTTCATCTGTGCACCCCCTTGAGTAACACTATAGAAATATCGCAATAGGATGCTGATGCCACACTTTTCTTATCAACAAGTGTAAATTAAAATTTATAACACCCCCGACAAGTGAAGGTTACACTAATAACTAGAAAAGAGCTGATAACTTTCAAACAGCTGAACCGATTTTCTTGGATTATAGGTAAGAACACTCTCGATCAAGCCATCTTTCAAACAAAAAAAAAAACTAAATTAAAATTAGGAGCTAAGATGCCACAGACAGATACACAGATAATACACACGTCAAACTTATAACACCCCTCTTTTTCGGTTGGGGGTTAAAAAATAGCATACGTCAACTTTTCTCGAACTAGTTCCGAACTCTAACATTAGAATCCAATCTCCTAGTTTCTCCACATCCAAGGCTCAGTAATAAAGACGGGAGTAAAATTAAGTTAATTAATCAATCAGTCGCCATTGTTCGGGAGTTCTTGTTCTATCACAAAGCATGCAGCTACCGTTCACGACAAAAGATTATGAACTCTCACCTTATGCTCATTTTGTTTCCTTTGTACTCAACGTCATGTATGGAATGAAGGAGTGATATTAAAATTGTATGTTTGAGGACCAGTTTTGCATTCGACAAAGTTTCTACAAAGTTTATTGAGACAAGCTAAAAGTTTAATTACTCCACGCGTGACAGGAGCACAGCACGGAGATTATTAACGGACAAAGACTCGCGAGGTCATAGGCGCTTCAATCTAATAAAGTAATCTACAAGTGTAAATTAAAAATGTATAACACCCCCGATAAGTGAAGGTTACATTAACTAGAAAAGAGCTGATAACTTTCAAACGGCTGAGCCGATTTTCTTGAATTATAGCTAAGAACATTCTCGATCAAGCCACCTTTCAAACAAAAAAAACTAAATTAAAATCGGTTCATTAGTTTAGGAGCTACGATGCAACTGACAGATACACAGATACACAAGTCAAACTTATAACATCCCTCTCCTTGAGTCGGGGGTTACCAAAATAAACTTAAATCTGAATTCAATCTAAAAAAAAACTTTCCTCAATTATACACTATCATTCTCGTATTGTATCCTATTAGCAGCCACACAAGTTTTTTACGTTTAATTTTGATTCTCTGATTATATCTATACGTTCTGCATTTCCTGACAAGCCTTGACAATTTAATAAACTTAACCACTTTCGGTTCCATATTATGAAGTTCGTACATTTCGAGATTATAACGAATGCGCCAACAGCAATTATCCTGAACAGCATTGCATTGGAACATCAGCTGATGAGAAACCCCGAGGATTCCTCCGGACATTTTAAATAAGATATCAGCCCAACAAAAAGATCAAACGCAATGTGCGATACACGGGGAATCGTTGTTTTATTTCACCACTCTTGTATTGTAGTGATGTGCTGGGCAGGGATGCAAGAAACAGTTTATTTTTGATTCACATGAAGCAATAAAAGATTTCAACATGGGTCAACAATTTCCTTAAAACCCAGTAACGCATTGGCGGTTCCTCTGGCACTGCAAATGTTCACAGGCGGCCTGTAATTTCTTAACACCAGGAGACCCGCCTGATATATTCAAGTAAAATATGTGTTTCTGTGCTTCACCTATCTACAAAAGATCTGACCATCTAACACCGTGCCGTCCCATAAGAATCATCCCATAATAATATGTACATGCAAACAACTCTTTCGAATAAAGAACTTCACGATGAAATCGTGCGTGGCCTACACAATTATACCACTTGTTGAACTTGTATGCCTCATTTCATGAAAATTATCCAGTTTTTACATACAAGATCCATCTTATCTTAGCCTTGAAGTACTTAAAACATGTTCACCTATTCAGTTCCTAGCTACATAATATGAGATAGACTTCACTCTAAGAGAGAGATACGGCTCGATAAAAAGAGACACCTCTACAACCTCATCCTGATATCGCTTACAACACTAGTCGTATAATGTAAATAGCTTGGAGCCAGGTGCATTTCACAATTTGCGTCCGACCCGCAATTACCACGTCGTAGGAGAAAAATTGATTTTTCAATGTTGGTTTACGTCTGCCTTGTAATTACGTGAGGCTCTGATGGCTACTTTAAATGATCTATGCATTATAATAAATATTTTATAAGCTAACTTGATGAAATTTTTTTAACTTGCAAATATCCAAGGTGAAAATACGTATTATGGATATGATATAAATTCGTTTTTAATGGATAGCGGAAATCAGATGATAATTAACATCATCATCATCATCAACCCAACGCCATCTCACTACTGAACACGGGTTGTTTCTCGGGTTTGGTCATAGTCCACCACGCTGGCCGTGTGCACATTTGCATTCATTCATTCATTTATTTATTGCAAGACTGTAAGTACAAAAAAGATGTTATGTACATAAATTATTATTAAGTAGGTACATATCACAATCACACTAATATTATAAAGCCGAAAGTTTGTGTGTAGGTATGTGTTTCACGCAAAAACTACTGGACGAATTTGGCTGAAATTTAGAATGGAGATAGATAATATCCAGGATTAGCACATAGGCTACTTTTTATCCCGGAAAATCAAGTAGCTCCCACGGGATTTCGAAAAACAAAAAATCCACGCGGACGAAGTCGCGGGCATCATCTAGTCTGCATAAAATGGCTTGCAAAATTTGCTAGCTTGATCTACATTTTCGATAAGTACATAAAATATTTACTCTTTATCAAAAAGTATTAAACACCTTCACACACCTTTGAGAACATTATGGGGAACTCTCAGGAATGCTGGTTTTCTCACGATTTTTTCCTTCAACTACGCATATAACTCCGAAAAGTTAGAATTGTATAGGTACTTGAGATTGAATCCCAGACCTTCCGAATAGAAGGCTGATGTCCTAATCACTAGGTTACAGACATTTCAGACTGAAATAATTTCTTGGAATTTCAACAGTTTGTTACAGCGTATACTCGAAAACACAAATTCCCTGAATGGGAGCAAAGGTTTTAGTTCGCTACTCAAACCGAAGGCTGTTTCAACAGAATAATAATATAAGGATATCTAATGATAGATGATTCAAACCCACGTCATACTGCCTTCACCTTTATCTTCACAAAGTTTAACAACATGAAGCTTATTTTGGGATATAACTGTCTCAATAGGATCAAAGAGTGTTTACTTAGCCTACAGCAAACATTGCAATATAAAAGCTTTCAACAAATCAAAGTTCAAAGTAAACATCAATTTATTCAAATTAGGTACTTTTGTACCCTTTCTGATAGGTAACTGCTGAGTATGCAATAAAATGATGAAGTTCTGATAATTAATTACGTTTTAAAACTAAAGGTTATAGCTCATTAGAATCACCAAGCAGCCGACCTGCACCGCCTAAACTCGAGCGGTTAGTATTCTATGGACTTCTATGGGCATACGCTCACTACATCAACTCCGTAACCTCAACGGATTGCCTCGTTTAAAAGTTTAGGTTAAAGTAAAACTATTGATTAGTCAAAAATGAGGCTAGATTGTAGTTCAATTGAGTAAAAAGTTTATTCGCAATCAGTAACAAGAAAAAATAAGGGTGTCCGAAACGTGTAATAGATGACAGTCCACCAGAATCGTTTGCGTTCGCCGCGTGCGGTTATTCAAGCTCACTACTAGTGTGCGATCGGCCGTAGAATGACCTTCGGCCGTAGTATTATTTTAAAAATACTAAGAATATTAGGTACACACGCACGTGCGTAACGCGCGCTATAAAATTTAGTAGGGCAATAAATAGCCCTAAGTATTTCGGGTTAAAATACATTATTAATTTTCTCCACGAGTAGGAAATATAGGCGGCGTCGAAAGTGAATTTATTGAATTAGTTCATCGCATGCCGGCCAGCAATAATCGGGTAGAGGCTAAGGTTACTGATACATAAACCATCGGACTAACTACCGTTTGGCAGCTGATGTGTTACCCGAGCATGATTATATTGAAATTTACATGTTATGCCTATTGGAAAGACGTTATTCATTCTGTTGAATTATGCTCACTGTTAGTTACTATACATAAGTGTAGACATGCAATTTTGACTGATACATTTTGGTTCTTTTTAAGTATTTTCTATTTTTCTTTTTTCAACTGAGCGATTTTTTTGTTTATTTGTTTGCACGCGTGTGACGTAGAAACTATTAACTAGATACTTTAAAAAAAACATATGTAAGTTGATTTTGTAAACTTAAAGGTAGGTACTAGGGTTCCAAATGCGCCTTTCAAACACCTTTGTAAAGAGCACACAGACACACAGAGAGACCGATACACAAAAATTAGGGAACAATGTGAGTTGAGTGTTAACTTAGCCATAGATAGTTGTTGAGACATATTTTTCCGCTTCAAACATATAATAAATATGTAGGAACAATACATCTCCAACTTCGATCAAAAGTTATCTTTTTGACCCAAAATTCACGCGGACGAAGCGAAGAGTAAAAAAAACAGAAGTTTTATAAACCTGCATTTACATGTTCCCTACTGAAGTGTATTGCACAAACAGCATTGTTGTCATCGATATACCGGTCGCATATAATCTTGCTAAAGGGCGTTTGAGAGACAACACCGGAAACGAAAATGTGTGCCAGGCAGTTCGCGTCCCAGCTCGTCACTGCCACTCGTCAAGTCCTATTCTGCAAATGTGTAAGTGCACCTTAAAAATTAACTGGACGTAACATTATCAAAATAACACAATAACTTGTAACAAATGCCTATAATCTATAATTTATTTTAAATCTTCTAAGCTAGACAAATTATTTAAT
Source organism: Maniola jurtina (assembly GCF_905333055.1). Classification (NCBI taxonomy): domain Eukaryota; kingdom Metazoa; phylum Arthropoda; class Insecta; order Lepidoptera; family Nymphalidae; genus Maniola; species Maniola jurtina. Next base: position 4,980,904 of record NC_060040.1, on the reverse strand, counting down.
AAAGAAACCAAAAATATTACAGTAGATAAATATTACAAGGATAGTATGTAGATAGAAAAAATTATAATCATATTGATCGTAAACATAACCTACAAGTTATGAAAGCAGCGTTTAAGTTACGTGATTGGAAGATATAGATCGTACCAATTTATAGACGCAAAGCTTAGAAATACTAGGTGGCTCCAATGGCTGGGCACATAAAAAACACAAATCAAATACTGTCCAAATAGCCAACAGGCAGCCATCATGAATTATCAGGTTATCGCGACAACTATCGGAAGGATTCAAGGCTTTCCATGAGATATAATTAAAAAGTAGAGTGGCTGCTGGGAACGTTTTCACCTAGTAGCAGTCCTAAATTTCAGGTAAATCAAAGTTATATTTTGATGCAACTCAATATTTTAATCTCATTTCGAGCAACGAAAATTTTGCAATGCTTCGTCCGCGTGGATTTGAATTCTAAAGGATTCCGTGGGAACTCTCTGATTATCCGGGATGAAAGTTACCTATGTCAATGACAGGGATGCAAGCTACCTCTGTACCTACTTTCATATACATCGGTTAAACATAGGGGTCTTTAAGAAGCCTTTTAGCCTATGTCCGTCCCCAGGATGTAAGCTAACGTCTGTACTAAATTTCATTAAAATTAATAAAACTGTTTGGCTGTGCAAAGCTAGCAGACAGACAGACAAACAGACATACTCTCGCATTTATAATATTATAAGTAAATAAGTAATACTAATAAGTAAATAAGTAAATAAGTATGGAGTATAGATTGAGTGTTGCCACTTTGTCCTATCTGTTACTTATAATAAAATGTTTAACTATCTTAAAAGGCGTCGCTCATTTGCACGAATTCATCGTAAATTCTCGTTTGTAGCGTCCCGTGACACTTTTATGATAGTGCGGGAGGCCTCGCCGCGATAGATTTCCTACGTTTTATATCAGGAATTTTCTCTTGTTGTAATAGTTGGCTATTATGGCCAATTATTTTACAATCATTTCATCAGAACCTATGTTAGAATATACCTACGTAGCCTACGAAAGATGCTTATGTTTATCAGACTATCACACTAATATTATAAAGGTTAAAGGTTAGTGTGTATGTATGTATGTGTGTATGTTTGTTACTCTTTCACGCAAAAACTACTAGCCGGATTTACCTGAAATTTGGTTGCTTTGTTACTTTTTATCACGGAAAATTAAAGAGTTCCCACGGGATTTTAAATACCTATATCCACGCGAACGAAGTCGCGGGATATAGGTATTAAAAATCCTAATTATTCTTCGTCTTAAAATTGAGACACAATATTCGCGCACACAATCGTTACAAAGTAGGTATAAAGTCAAAATCAAAATTGTGGGCAGTCGAGTGGCAATGATAGCATGAAAATAAATTTTAATGACAAAATTGTACCCAAGTATAATAATTCAATCTTAGCTAATAACATGTTATTGTTGCGTAAATAAGACGAAATTCTCGGTCTGATTGCATAGCAATAATGTCCAATACATTGTAGGATGATTCCAACATTGGTTAGTCAATTCAAACCAAAACACGCATTTAGTATGGGAGCTTGTATGAAGTAAAAAAATATGTCCCCATAAACATTTGACGTAATGGACTAGGAGCCAACGAGGGCCAGAACTTCGTTATTTTATAAAAGTTAAAAGTTTCTCTGCGTATTGTTTCCAATACAGGGAAGAACGGCCAGCGACTATGAAGTTTGGATAATGATGGCTTTGTGTGCGCACACAATGTGCTTCAATTTAAAGACAGTCTAAATAATAATATCACAGTTTTATAAATTACTAGCTGATGCCCGCGACTTCGTTCGCGTGGATATAGGTATTTAAAATCCTGTGGGAACTTGGGAAGAACCCGAAGGTACTTTTTCAGTTTCATCGATAATTTGAAATCTTCACAGAGTAGATATGTGGATTTGACATATTTTGGAAACCTTTCTATTCAGTATTCACTAAAGAAAAAAAGTGTTATTTCTTACACGATGGTATGGGACCCTCCAGCGTCACCCTAACTGCCCTAACGCGTCATACGCAATCATCTCGCGAATGCCAATTAGGACACCTTAATTCGAGACCATGTATGTTAGATTGCGCGTTCGTACGAGTAAAATTCGCACGAATATATTAAGACGACGACGCCGACTGGCACTTGACCGGTTTTTTTACTACAAAACCCTAAAAAAGCCAAAAACCCATCATCAGCTTGTAATAAAACCCAATAAAACCACAGTTAATTCTGATATGTTCATTAGGTCCATTGTCAAATTCAAAAACACGCACATTGTTACATATACAAATCAAACTAACGAGGTAGCGTTTTACTCATTTTACTCATGACGATACACAGATTGTGTACACATGTCAAACTTATAACACCCCTCTTTTTGGGTCGGGGGTTAAAAACCGGTAGACATTGGGGGCCCAAGGTGCTGGAATAGTAACCTCGCAAAGCGCAGCGCTAAGTTGGAATACCCCCCAGTACTAGGTAGACGGACGACATCAGGCGAGTGGCAGGGAGCCGCTGGATTCAGGCGGCGAGGAATTCAGGCGGCGTGTGGAATTCCCTACATGAGATCTATTTTGTGGACGTCTATCAGTTGTTGTTGATGATGATGATGATGATGATGAAAACAACAAACAGTTAGCTATAAATTGTTGAAATTGTTGCGTCCGCGTCTAGGTCTCAATTTCCAGGACGCGTAATACCCCATCACTAGATCCACTACGGAAGCTGGGATTTAATTATAGTCAACCGTTATATTGCTAGTCTCATCGTCTCGGATGGTATTAATCATCGGAGGTTGATTTATACCGTAATTCCATACAACGCGATTTATCTTAGTGCTATTAAGATGCCCGCGACATTGTTGATCAAAACTTCAAATGTTAATATATTGTGCAATAATTCCTGTTAATTTATACTAGAATTTGTATAGCGGTAGGCATGAAAGGAGCATACACGATTAAGCTGCTATAGACGGTAAAACTTCAATTTTATCTATCTGCCTAGTATAAACTTAGTTGGAATCCTTCTCTCATAACTTTTAAGCTTCATGGTTCACCATTAATAAAAACATTCTTAGAGAAAGCTTTAAGTACGCATAACAATGACCTTTATATAATACAAGACAAAAGATTCTGAACGACAGTTTTTCGGGCTGCAACTCGTTTTTGTTAACAACTCGATGTCCAGTTTCACATTAACTTCGACAGTTGCATAAAATTTAATAATTTTATTTTTGATTGAAATAGCTCGTCTATAGTGGGTAGATACTAATTTACTTCAATAGCACTACTAAGATTTTACATCCTTTGAAAAGCCTAACCATAGGTCCGAAACTTCAGGTAACATACGGGGTTGCTTACATGCACGCACCACTACTTATAGTGGTTTGTGTTAACATAACAGGTTAAAGCCGTCCAACCAGACTTCTGCATAGAAATCAAATTACATACCATAATATGGTTTTTTTCCTATGTTATAAAGTCATTAGGTACATAACATATGACACTTATTAAGATAAGGTATATATGTGTTTTATCTTTTATGCAATCATAGATATGCTATTTTTTTTTCTCGAGAATCGTAAACAAAACTTCGTGACCACACGTTTTTTGTGCTAGAAGTAATCTTCTTCTACTCTTTAACCCGTCAATGCTTTTGTTTATGGATATCGATATCGTGAACGATATATCAAATGAGTTTAATTGAAAGATGTGCCAAGGTGCTAAGTTATGGACACGAAGTGTTAGATTAACCTTTTCTTATATTTACATTTCAAAGAACAAAAGAAATTAAGCGCATCTCCTTCGAATTTCAACTAAAGTGAATCATAATGGTACCATTATAATTATTGTTATAAAAAAAAAGGCTAAACTTAGGTTTTTATTTGGATTAAATACCCAGTTTGTGTAGGTACAACGTGTTATGTCAAAACCTTGATGTTTGAGAGAAATATTTGCAATGGCTGTAATTTAGTTTGTATCGAGTTTAGAACTTGTGTTCTGTTTATTGTGTTGTGTTCTATGGAATTAACCTCCAGTATCATTTAGTAATTTTATATTATTGTCGACAATTTAAATCAATTTTGAAAAGTAACCTTACAAATCTAAGAGTGAAACGATTTGATGGTGGATCCCTCTCGCAGGAGACGCAGCGGGCACCGAAGGGCAAATGATGACCTCCGGCCTCCATGAGTTGCCGACCTGCGGTTGACGGGCGTAAGGAGCGTTCGTCAGCCGATACATAACCAGGTCAGGAGGTAGCGCGCCGTGTTCCGGGTGCGCATCTGAGACGGAGCTGGTAGCAGCCAGCCTAGCGATGGGACCCGTCCGCTTGGCGGCGGGTCAAGTCCTGGCGGAAGTGCGGTGAATACTACATTAGTGATACCCGCGCAACCGCCAGTCCGTTGAGGAACAAACACAGGTTTTAGTGGGTGCAAGCCCCACATAACCCCTCCGTTTCCCCTGACGGAAGGGTATGCGTTAGGCATTTCCTGTGTATAAAAAAAAAAAAAAAGAGTGAAACGATAACGGCACCACATTGACTGGGACTTGCGTATTGATGAGTGGTTATTAGTACCCATAATATGAGTGAGCCTCACAGAGTAAGCACGTCTTCTCTTCTGCCACGACTCCTCACGGATTTTCAATTTATTTTACAAGCCTAGTTTGTTGTTAAATTAAACTATCAAAGTATATGAAAGATCCATTAAAGAAGTTATCTTGTTCAAGTAGGTGGTCTTGCTGTGGGGACTGATCTAAGACAGGCTTGCCGTAGGGCAAAAACTCGTAGTCGTATAATAGGTATGTCAGACTTCTGGAAACAAGTTAAAGATAATAACTACCTTCGAGCGGGGTATTACGCTTAGTGTTTGTTTTGTATAGATATCTTGAAAACTGGTGATTAAAGCATAGACTTAAAGGAAAAGATAGATACTTATACCTACCTAAGTACTTTTCAAACATTTTTTAAAATAAAATCATGTCACTTGCAGTGACGGATTAAGACTACTTGGTGCCCTAAGCAATCCATGCCTGTGGGCCCCCCTATCCGCATGTCAACTAGAATCGGTCTTTAACAGGGCTCTCTCCGTCACTCACTTCTGCTCGCTTCATACAATCGTAGTTCCAATTTCATTTAATTGAATATTAAGCAACCAAAGTCCATGAAATTTTGCAGACATATTCTAGAAACTAATATCTGTGTCTGTGGCGTTTTAGATTTTTCTAAAAATATGTAGTTTCAAAATTACAGGGGCTCAAAGATTTGTATGTAAATTTTTAAGACCGCGTAACTTTGAAACCGAATATTTTAACAGAAATCTGGAAAACCACAGACATAGATATTAGTTTTTAGAATATGTCTGCAAAATTTCATGGACTTTGGTTGCTTAATATTCAAATGAAATTGGAACTACGTTTGTATGGAGCGAGTGACAGATAGAGCCCTCTTAAACCTTTACCGCCTAAAAACATTAGTTTTTTGTAAGATAAGATGATGAGATGTAACGTACTTTAGAAGTGGAGTAGTTAGGTGCGACAACAATAAAAACCAAAGCATAATTTATTTATTTATTGAAATGCGCCTTGCGGCTTTCGGAGGCATTCAAATCTTTAGGACGGATTTTTTTTTTTGTGCTTCTTCTGGTGCCCCCTCAGACGTGATGCCCTAGGCAATTGCTTAATTTGATTAAGGGTTAATCCGTCACTGGTCACTTGTATTTGTGTTTATTATTTATATCACGCCTAAATCCTGGCTCACTGACTGATTCATCGACACCCAACCCAAACCATTGCACCTAGAAAGCTGCAACCGCTGTGCAAAATTTCCCTTTATAATATAGGCAAGGAATAAGGCCGTATTTTTCAAAAAATCTTATGGTAATGAAGCCATGGGCGGGCGGCATAGCAAATAAACGTAATATTTAGGGATCACCTTTTTCTGTAAAGTTCAAGCAGGCTTCAAAATATTATTCTAGAGTGTGTTACATATTCGTCATTTTTCTTGACTCTAAGGGTAAAGTGGATATGAATATTGGCTTGATATTTCTTAACTTGAAAGCACTTACTAGTAGTTATAAGTTATTAAAATGGAACAAGAAAATAGGTATAATATGGGATGCTAATTAAACATAAGTGGTTAAATATATATTTTTTTGGTTATGTATCGTTTATTTACTTACAAAAAAAAATCTTCACTTGAAAATTCACTACAATACTGATATTAGCCATCAGTACAGTTAAATTAATTAGGTACGATACTGAAATTAGCCGAAATCGACCTCTGGATCCGGGTTCGGATGAATCAATCTTGAAGTAAGTAAGTATTGCTGATTTATAAAATTTAATTAGTACTAAATGTCACTGATCTCTAACTATTGAATAGAATCCATTGATGCGTAAATCATAACCTCGAATTGATAATAAATTCGTTAAGGCCCATTCATCTGGTGTGATTGGCAACTCATGATACTAAAGGCTTGGATAAACACAACGCGAAATAGTAACGATGAAAATCTAGACGACAGTGGTGGGTGGGCCGTAATAACGATGGAAACGGGCAAATACACAAGACGCATATATTGAAGTCTCCACTACACCTGCACCTATAGATTCACGTCACTTGGCCGAACATTTATTATGGTCTAGCCCTGGAGGACAGCGGGGCGGATGATAGCGTGACACCATAGAAATGAATTAATATTGTATCATCGCACCACTCCCGCTTGCCATAGACTAACAGCAGTGTATCTGACGCGTCTCCCAAAGTTGCGATACGACGAACTGGACGAAGGTGCTCATATTAAACGCAGAAAGTCGAGCTCCTAATGCCATTAGTCTCTTATGTGATGTGTTTCGTAGACTTCCTTGCATTACAATTCACACATGACACTATTCGTATGTGATGGACCTACTGTCAAGTTACTGCCATCGAGCGTCCCTGCCGCTGCGCTTCTAATACGTCCATACCTTTAACTAACGTCAGTCATAGCTACTGGTAATACCGATTGGAGTTAAGGTCAATTAAAATTAAATTAAGTTTTTGTTCACTGAATCTTCAACGTGCAGACAGAATTTAATTTGTTCAAATATTTTCTTTGCTGATTAGTGCTTCAATTTGTAAAGTTTTTGGTAAGTACTTGAGTAAAATTAAATTCCTTTGGTGGATTTAAAAAGTTCATAGACTTTGTAATTTTATTAAATTACCTTAATTTGTTACTTATATAGATTAGATTAAATAAAATTAGAAAGAAATCATCAAATCTTGGAGAAGGGCAACCGCTGAGCTTTTGCTGGTTCTTCGTGGTAATAAAAGCATTCCGATATTCCAAAAATTTACAAATTGTTCCGGGGAGCCTGAATTAAGTTTAGTAAGGATGCATTTATAAAAGTTTAATTGAATAAAACTATTTGTATTCTATTTATTAATTACCTATTTATATGATGAAGCAGTATAAAATTCTATAAATAGGATCAAGCAGAACAAAAAGCCGTTTGAAGTCAAATAAAAGTGTTTATGTAGAGTATAATCTCAAATATAAATAATAAATAAGCTGTTGCGAATAAAGCACGCATACGGCGCTAAGCCGGCTACCCTGGTGGTCCGACTCCGAGGCACGTTTATAGTATTTCACGAAGTTAATTTTAAAATTAGCATCATCGAACGAATTGCCGTAAATCTCGTGCCGCTGAAACAAAAGATGTGCTAATAAAAGCAAATTGTTCGATAATGAGTCGTACGTAGGTGTTTGATACAATCCATAAAACTCCGTATGTACCTAGTATGTATAGTATTAGTTACAAGAAGATGCCCGCGTCTTCGTCTGCTTGGATGAAGGTTTTAAAAATCCTGGGGGAACTCCTGAGCTCCTGAGATAAAAAGTAGCCTTTACCACTCTCTAGGTCATCCACTATATCCGATAATAGCCGCGTGTATAGACCAAGAAAGATAAGCCAAACTCGTACGCTTGTATGTGTGATGCGTACGCGCTTAGCGAAACGCACTTCATGAGTTTTCGCAACTTTTGACATCTACGAGCGTGCTTCAAAAAATGGCCCTTACCATGATTGGGTTCCATCGTTAAAACAGCAGGTTGAACACAGTACCCAGCTAGTATATCATATTTGACTCGAACTCTCTCCGTTTTACATTTACGACGTTTAAAGTAAATTTCGTTGTAGACCACACAAAGATTGAATTGGTAGCCGGTTCACGGATGCATCTTACTTTGCATATTTTCTGCATTACCGGACGAGTCTTTTGTCAATATTGGGCCTCCGCTCATTCGGTAAATGACATAAAATGTAAAATGTAAATTGTAAATGTAAATTAGTGAGATGAGGCGGTGTGTTTGTGCTTTCTTTAATATTTGCTCATACTTTAACGTTGTAAGAAATGTGAGCCCAAGTGTCTTACAAAATATACAACTAGTGGCGTTTCGAGTTGTGCTTTTAAAATTTTTCTTTTATTTATCAATAAACAGCCGGTCAACTTTCAGTTGCCCACAATGTAGGTAATGTAGTAAATTGTAACGGTTAACACTGAACATTGATAATATTGTAACTTTTTATAATTTGAAAAGAATTTTCAAATTATCCTTTCAGTATCCTCTTTTCAGTCAAATCTGCTTTTCGGACCGGTGATAGAGTTACACCAAGTTACACGGTCTAGACGTAGCACCTTAAGTTGTCATGCATTAAAAGTAATGTTTTTATTACTTTCTTGTAACAAGTGTTAATTAAAAATTTATAACACCCCCTACAAGTGAAGGTTACAGTAACTAGAAAAGAGCTCATAACTTTCATACGGCTGAACCTATTTTCTTGGATTATAGCTACGAACACTTTCGATCAATCCACCTTTCAAAAAAAAAAACTAAATTAAAATCGGTTCATTAGTTTAGGAGCTACGATGCCACAGACAGATACACAGATACATAGATACACAGATACACACGTCAAACTTACAACACCCCTCTTTTTGGGTCGGGGGTTAAAAACAGACACATTTTTATGTTTCTTTGGATGCAATATGAGTGTAAATATCGGCGACATGCTCTCCTGACATAAAAGACATGCCAATAATTTTATTACCCTGTTTTTTAAGAACTCCGTGCTACCAAATAACCATTCTAGTATTATTTTACTTATATTTGTACGTTAATTTCCCCGCTATTGTTGCAGCCGCGTCGCAGCGCGAGATGTGCAGTCCTGACAAAAGCGCGACAAGATTGTCCGCCGCTCAGCCAACAAAGGTTTTTAATATCAGTACACAGCCCGCGGCTGGCTAGGGCTATTTACATGAACGCTAGTTGTTTAACATCGTGTATTATATAGCCAACTAACTGACTGCCCCAGCTTCGTTTGAGAGGAATTTCTAAGAATCCTTTCTGATACTTCATAGATTACAGTAACTAGAAAAGAGCTGATAACCTTCAAACGGCTGAACCGATTTTTTTGGATTATAGCCAAAAACACTCTCGATTAACCAAAAACAAACAAAAAAAAACTAAATTAAAATCAGTTCATTAGTTTAGGAGCTACGATGCCACAGACAGATACACAGAACACGTCAAACTTATAACACCCCTCTTTTTGGGTCGGGGGTTAACAAATATAGAAATGATAGCTAAAGTCGTTTTACGAAATCCGGATTAACCAAATATTATACCCCTACACACCTACAGCTGTGAACATATTCTAGACGATACCTACCCAATATTGTTTAAGAACAATCCGGCGTACATATTCGTGTGGCAACAACACGACCGAGACAGAATATTGTTATGCTAACTGGCTTCGTTAGTTTGTTCCCGGGAATTGTTTCGCTTTGTTAAAAGTACGTGAGCTCAGATTTTAGTTTGTGATCTTTTGGAATAATTTGTTTAATTTGATAAATGCCCACGCTCAAAAATATTACTGCGGTTGAACGAGTCAAATATTATGTGAATACCAAAGTTATTTGGAAGTCCAAAGATATATTTGAAAATAGAGCTGACTTTTAAATTAAATTGAGTGACTGTCTCAGCCCAATTAAAGTAGGTACGAAGTTTGCATAAAGCCGTTGAACACATTGTAATAAATGAAAATAATAATAGCTTTATCAAAAATAAACATACGCGTATAGGCTATTTTTTCTATGTAATCAATTCATATCATGTATTCATTTAATCATTAAATCTTTTGCAATTTTTACAAATACCAATGACAATTATTTTTAGACAAAATTGCCAATATGATATTGCAATTATATACATTATTAAATACTAGCTGATACCCGCGACTTCGTTCACGTGGATGTAGGTTTTTAGAAATTCCCGTGGGAACTCTTTGATTTTCCGGGATAAAAAGTAGCCTATGTGCTAATCCAGGATATAATCTATCTCCATTCTAAATTTCAGCCCAATCCGTCCAGTAGTTTTTGCGTGAAGGAGTAACAAACATACACACACACACACACACACACACACACACACACACACACACACACACACACATACAAACTTTCGCCTTTATAATATTAGTGTGATTAAATATATATATATTGCAATATGATATTGCAATTATATAATTATTAAATATGATATTGCAATATGATATTTCAACAAGTAATACAAGTTTATACGAATAAGATCATATTCCAAAATTGAACTTACAAAGTAGTAACAACTCAAGTTACATTGGAAATACTTAACTCTTTAAAATAAACTATAATGCCTTACAAATTTCATCACAGCGAGATATCCCAAAGATATTGGCTGCATTCATAATTCATAACAATATGTATAAGTTTAAGTAAGTTTATTATTTATTTATTGTGCTTTGTCCTATCTGTTTCAAAATATAATTTTAGAATATCAATGATTGGAGGTACGTGTTCATAATAATAATTAATACGTTTTTTGCAAAGCATTAAGTATACTTATATATGAATTTTATGGCAAATTGAATTTTTTTATTATATTAAAGTATAGGCCCGCTGGTAAATGATTAAGTATTAAAAAGGCTACCGGCGATTTGGAATACAGTTATTCTTTTATTAAAGTGGGAATAATTTGACCATAAAATTGTTATGGTCGAATAAAGTATGGGTACCTACCTACCTAGTCGAAGAGACTAAATTGGCGGGAGTTCGCCGGCTTGGATACCTAAAAAGGATGGGAAAGGAGCGTGCTGTGAAAAGATTATCACCATGACTTATCCTTCGCCAGTGCACTACTGAGCACAGATCTCCTTTCGGAATGAGAGGGGCTGAACCCATTATCTACCACGCTGGCCAAGTGCGGATTGGCAGACTTCACACCTTTTTGAAAACATCATGGAGACCTTTTAGGCATTTATGGTTTCCTCACGATATTCCTGCACTGTTAATTCCGAAAAGTTATAGTGGTGGTTTTAACCTCTGTAAGGCTATTACAGCTAAAAAAAAAGAATTGAGAACCTTCTCCTTTTTTGAAGTCAGTTAAAAAAAGAGCATACTTGGTTGTGATTTCGAATGTATTGGTTTCATTTATCTCTTACATTGTATAGTCACGGGTGTCTGCTAGTAAAAGATAACAATATAAAGTAGGTACCTAACCAAAAAAGTATATGGTAAGTAGCCGTATTTATTCACAAAAATGTTCAGATCTCCCCCGTTAAAGTTCTCTTACTTTAATTATAGTATTAGTTAATTAGGTATAATCTGTGCGTTATCGCGGCGGCTGTCATCAGAGGTGCCCGTAATTCTTTATTTGGTAAATATTTTCTTTGATGAGCGACTCTTCAGTGCGATAAGAACTCATTTACATTATAAGCGTGTGACTAGAGTGGAATCTTACGGGCGCTGTACACGTTCAAGTAAACCATCAATTAATCTGGTAAATTATTAGACTATTAATTTTTTTTCTAGATTGCTTATGCTTGTTTTCACCATCATCATTTTAGCCAGTGAAATACCAATGCTAGACTAGGTCGTTTCGAATGTCACCACGACACATTTCTTCATTGCAAAATACGCTTGCGCTTGACCCTAATCACGCTTAGTAAAAAGCAATGATGAGCAAAAACGTTTCGTGTTAAGGATGCCAACGTTCATGGTTTCTCGTTGTTCTGTGGTAAATGGTGAAGGAGGAACAAGATCATGAGGTTCCTGAACATATTCAGCAAAGTATATCTACGTACTTACCTTTCTTCATCCTCTTTGCATCATTATTCTATCTTGATGAAGGGCGCCCCAGACTTCTTTTATTCGTCGGTACGAGGTCTCTATTGCAGAATTTTCTAGATCCAACAGCCATTATTTACTGCCACTTAAACCAACTGGGGGTTTGGATTTTGCCAGTGAATTTTTTTTTGCGCATCTCTTTATTATAGACTTCTATTAAATATTATAATTTCTTACAAATTGAATGGAGCTTTAACTACGTATCATGCTAAATATTAGACTGTAGGCTTGAACGTGTGAAGATCCCTTTAGATTGATAAATACGCATGCACACATAGAAGACAGAAATGTCTTACAATACAGTGAATGTTTATTTGGGTATTTGGATTAAGATAAGAACTAAGAAGTGTTATAAGCCTGTTTATTCAGTAGATTTAAAAAAATCATAACTGTAACCGTAAAATCTATGGCTTTAATTAATGTTCAAGAGGCTGCAAATACAAAGAAATACTAGTAGGTACGAATGATTTTCTGATTTTCTAAAGACCTACTTACCTAGTAGCTGGTTTTTTGTATGTTTAAAGGGACTTAGGATGTAATGTAATTAATTAGATATAATATAGTACATTACCTTTTAAAACATTCCTTCATTACGAATATTTGCTATGCTAATGATTGCATACGTAATCACTATTAAGAAGCGTAACTAATTTCAGATTTCCCTTGTATAAAAGTTTAACTAATCTTAGAAGACTTTAACAGTTTAGGGAGCATAATTAGAAGTTCAAACAGTAGATTGAGATAGAGTGGCTGTCAGCGATTATATTATTAAAAATTGTTACGCTTTTCCAACGCTCTTTAAAATAATCTTCATGCGAATGATTTTGGAGATGCTTATTTAATTTTTTTTATTACTTCATACAGACTTTTTACTGTTCGTGGTTTAACCTTTACTACACATCACGTAAAACTAGAATTTAAAAAGGTTTGAAAAAATTCGACGTTCAAAGAAGCATATTATAAGCCTTGATAGCCTAGTGGTTAGAAAGTCCACCTCCTAATCGGAGGTCGGTGGTTCGATTCCGCCCACGCATCTCTAACTTTTCGGAGTTATGTGCATTTTAAGTAATTAACTTAATGATTTTCCGGGATAAAATACTTTTTATGGGCTTACTACCTATGTGTTAATCCAGGGTATTATCTATCTCTATCCCAAACAGCCAAATCCGTCCAGTAGTTTTTGCGTGAAAGAGTAACAAACATCCATTCATCCATACATACAAACTTTCGCGTTTATAATATTAGTAGGATATACTAACTGACTGTGGTATTGTGGACTAGTGGTTTAAGTTATGTATTAACTCACTTAGACGTTAGTTATAAGTAGATGTGTATGAGATACTCTCCACAATATAGTCACGTACAGTGTACATGTGAAGTCACTTTGCAAGTCTCCAAAATGCATATTTCCACGTTCCGTATAAAAACCCTATAACTTTTATTCTTAAAGTGCTCTTTCTAATGTCTTGCATGTAGGTACCTACCTACTGTGTCATACAAGATTATTGCCTAGCAATTACTTGTTATTACTTACAAATTTTTCACACAATCTACATAAATATACCATGCAGGCGAATACATATGAAACAAATTATCGAATTGTAGAATATATTAAAAAGGCTGCTTTGTTACCAGGAAAATCAATCCAGTTTGATACTTAAAAACCTATAGACAGGTATACACGCAGACGAACTCGCGGGCTTCGTCTAGTAAGTAATCTAATAAAATAGTAGTCTGACAAAGGACTGCTTAATAAATACAAGACAGAATCACTTTATGAGATCCATAGACGTTGGTAATGGCTTCAATTTGTACCGAAGCCGATATAAAAGCAACATAAACGTGTTTACATACATACGAACATAGGTGTTGCGAGCGATATTGGCTCTGTTATTGGTTCTAGCGAGACGATCACACAGGCCTTAGGAAATCGCCGCTTAATTGGATTATTCCTAGCATGCCAGCGCCAAAGATTATGAAGTTAAGTCTAGTACAAAGTCATAGTTCTGCTACATCACGAGACCTAAATTAAATTATAAAGTATAAACTATAGGTATAGCCATGAAGGATTAGATCTGGAATGAGGAAATCCGCAGGAGAAGGAAAAGTCACTGTCATAGCCCAAACCACTTGCAAGATAATATGGCATTAGGCACGCCATGCTTAGGGTAGGGTTGATGGCTGTTGGAGACGGAAAGTGGGATTCATTCTCTCACAATATCTTCTTTATTAGGTGGATGACATCCTCTCTCTTGTATTCCATTTTTAATCCAAACTAACCTAGAAAACCAAAACTCTAAGGTCACTATAGTGTATTGACATAATACTTATTTCATGACATGACACTTTATGTGACAAAATAGCAAAATCTTTATTAATATGATTAATATCGAAAACATGTATCACCAAAAGATTATAATTTATAACCAATCGATTACTGATGTTATTAATAACTCATACATTACATTTGACGTAATTGATAAATTAAAGTAAGATTAGCTGACTTATCTCAATTGAAATAAAAAAATCGTTACTTGGCAAAGCGTGACTTGATTGATTTCTTTTGGCATCCTTTTCATAACGCTGCCAATTAAGAGATAGAAATACGGCACCTTTACGCAAGTATAGATTGATGGCTTTTTAAATATCTACTTATTTAAAGTAGCCAGCTTTTCATTTTCTTTTCATTCTGAATTAGGTTTCTGGTTCTCAAAATCACTGACATCGTTAAAGGTACCGCTATGCGAATAGAAAGTTTTTAATAGATCACAAAACTCATCCGCTATGCGTGCCTTTTATGACATCGTCATTGATCGTCAATAGGACATATTGACGAAAGAAAAAAAATATACGAGTACAAGTGTAAATTAAAAATTTATAACACTCCCGACAAGTGAAGGTTACAGTAACTAGAAAAGAGCTGATAACTTTCAAACGGCTGAAGCGATTTTTTTGGATTATAGCTAAGAACACTCTCGATCAAGCCACCTTTCAAACAAAAAAAACTAAATTAAAATCGGTTCATTAGTTTAGGAGCTACGATGCCACAGACAGATATACAGATACACACGTCAAACTTATAACACCCCTCTTTTTGGGTCGGGGGTTTAAAATGACTCCTCTCTGCTCTTCTCATATTTTGCTCGCTATTATTTGCATGCCAGAAGTGGTTGAATACATGGACTCATTGTATACTCTTTGTACCACCTTTCGTAACTGTACTCAGCAAAAAAAGAATATGATTATGGTTATGGAAACTTTTTACCTAATTGTTTAGTTCGTACGATCTGTTGTCTTAATCTTTGGCCCAGTATAACGTTACCTAACGATGCACGCTGCAATATAGCCTTATTAATGAACGACAAATAGAAATTTCGCATGCCTTTGTGCGCCGGTATATCAATCACTGTCGATTATGATCACTTTGTTGCACTTTGTCTTTATACTATTTGCTTATACAAGATAGACTCCATAGAGTATAATTATTTAATTAAAGCAATTTAGATATTATCATTGACGTCAGAATGAAGAACCCTAGTTAATTATAGCTTTTGAATGAAGTAGCTCCTAATAAAATTAGAGGTGTTTATTAACAAGTAATTAATTACAGACCAATCATTATCAATAAATATTGATATTATACTATGTTACGCGCATAATAATTCATAGCCTGTACTCAGAAAACAGAACAATCTGTATTCTGAGACCGTGTGCAAAGATTCTCTTTGACGAGTTAAAGACAGAAAATACAAAACGCACAAGAGTAGAAAAAAAGCGCTCTTTAAATGTGGCCGGAATGCACCAGCTTTAACAGGGCTCTCTCCGTCACTCGCTTCATACAATCGTAGTTCTAATTTCATTTGAATATTAAGCAACCAAAGTCTGTCTGTGGTGTTTTAGATTTTTCTAAAAATATGTAGTTTTAAAATTACAGGAGCTCAAAGATTTGTATGTAAATTTTTAAGACCGCGTAACTTTAAAACCGAAAATTTTAACAGAAATCTGGAAAACTACAGACATAGATATTAGTTTTCAGAATATGTCTGCAAAATTTCATGGACTTTGTTTGGTTGCTTAATATTCAAATGAAATTGGAACTACGTTTGTATGAAGCGAGTGACGGAGAGACCGCTCTTAAATTCTCACTTTAGAAGTTTAGACACGGCAACATAATATCGACTACTTTTTCTTTTTTAAATATTATTTTGTAGTTATTTTTTACTTAACACTGTTTAGTGTGAGTGGTTAGTATAATTTTCGAATGTTGAAAAGCGGAAAAGTGGAACCGATTTACACGAAATTGGTCACAATGAAAAAACACGCTCTTTATCACTTGCATCGTGGCGTTCATTACATTTAGCGTGTGTCGATTTATAACCTCAATTAGTCAGCCACGCGCCGCGGCCGACGACATCTGACAAATCGCCTTTGCCTGCCGACTGTTGCATGTGGGTGGCACTTGCACTCATATGCTATTAATGCTCATAATGTAAAGGTTGTATTCAAATTTGTCGCATCGTATTGCGCGACCGCAACTCGGCTACAGCCTGCAACACTATTTCGTAAAAAAACCGGCCAAGTGCGAGTCAGACTCGCGCACTGAGGGTTCTGAACTCGGGTACATTACTGACAGACAGACAAACAGACAGACAGACAATAAAGTGATCCTATAAGGGTTCCGTTGTACCTTTTGAGGTGCGGAACCCTAAAAAAGGGTAAGACCCCACTCTCTTTACAATATTCCAAGCGGTAGGTTTTATAAAAGTGCATTATAAAGTCTGATATTGAATTCAAAAGCAGGTGATGAGCAAAAAGAAGTCTAAGTTGAACCTGTGCAGTGAGTGATTTATCAATTTATTTGGTGGTAAGAATTGAGGCACGATCATTTATTATTATGAGGAAAAATCCCTATGCCCACGACTTCATCCACGTGGAAATTAGGTTTTTTAATCGGAACGAAAAAGCGACCTATGCCCGTTACCGAAATGTAAGCTAACTCTGTATTAAACGTCAAAATCGGTTAAGCCGATGGTAAAAACGAAGCCGACAGACAGACAGACACACATTCATAACATTACTGTAGATATGGATTTAAGTTTTAAACGAGTTAACAAATTTGTAGATAAAATAACAGCAAAGTTGGTTAACACTGAAACATTCTTGTTTACTTTAGTTTTGTTTCTTTTGGCTACAGTCATGGTGTGAATAGCAATATTGTTTTGTATGGAATAACAATATTTGAACATCACTGTTTATCTATTCGTCAAGTTGTTCAACGATGCACATTGCACACTATGTAACTATACTTACCAACTTCATACTTTAAGTTTACTGCAAATTCGACTGTACCAGGTTTTGATAGGGTTTATTTTTGATTGTTTCAAAGAGCAGCAGTGCTTTCATCGCCGTTAGAAGTGTGACAATGAGCAATTCGAGTACAAATAAGTACGCCCCGTGAGTATCATATACGGCATGCTTGACAGGCGCATTCATGCATCAATTGCACTTGAATTTATTGCCTGCTCCGCCATCGTTAACAGCCAATGGGCATGTATCAACAAATCTATTTGAATTTAATACAAGAAGCACCGATAGACGTTAACTTACAGACATGTTGACAGGCTTGACTTGTAGTTTAAGTTCAAAGGCAAGTTACGACTAAACTTTGCGGCTATGTTTTGTATCAGGTCAATTTCTAATAAATTAGGCAACTTTAGGGTGAACTAAAACCTTTGGCAGTTGGAGATGAAGGGAGACATTTTTGAAAATCTAAAATGTTTCTAAAAATTTGAAAAATATTAATAGTATGTTAAACGTGAAGCCAAAACACGTAAATAAAACTCAAAACTACTATAAAAACCAAAATCAAAAATCCAAGGACAAAATAAGAAGGATAATTAAATAGACGATAGGTATAGCTTATAAAATATTATATTCTTAGAATGATATGAATATGTTTAGCCTTCATATAAATAGACATGAATACATCGGATACTTAGGTAAAGTTAGCAACAGAAGCATGCAAAGTGCGTGCAAGAAGATATCCGAACAGTTTCTAATATCAGAAGTTATAGCCGTGTAACATCAGGTAAAGTATTCTATGCATCCCTATAAATTCCCTAAACTACGTGGATCTCATGCAGTTACTAGAAAATGTACATGCAATCTACCATTTACCGTTAAGAAAACTCACAGAAGCTTTTCGTACGACGTGCCTAAGTTGGTTTCGTAATAAGAATATTCTTTTATCACTACTTTAAGAGGGGTCTCTCCGTTACTTGGTCCATACAAACATAATTCCAATTTCATTTGAATATTAAGCAACCAAAGTCCATGAAATTTTGCAGACATATTTTAAAAACTAATATCTGTGCCTGTGGTTTTTAAGATTTTTCTAAAAATATGTAGTTTTAAAATTACAGGGGCTCAAAGATTTGTATGTGAATTTTCAAGACCGCGTAACTTTGAAATCGAATATTTTAACGGAAATCTGGAAAACCACAGGCACAGATATTAGTTTTTAAAATATGTCTGCAAAATTTCATGGACTTTGGTTGCTTGATATTCAAATGAAATTGGAACTACGATTATATGGAGTAAGTGACGGAGAGAGCCCCGTTAAAGACGTTCCTTGATCATATTTTAAATACAAAAAAGAACTGAATTAATTATTTCAGGTAAAAAAGTATTTATTTAATGACATATAAATTATGACTACTACTTACTTAAATATACCTGCCTATTTTAATAACTATGACATTACAAAAATCATTATTCATTTTTCATGACACTTTTTTCTTGGTAAAAACCAAGAAAAAAGTGTCATGAAAAATGAATATAAGTAGATAATTTTTATGACTGTTAATAATCAATTATCATACTTTGTTAACTAGATCCTGCGGTAGGTATATTATTTTACAAGAAATAACTTGTGTGTTGCA
This sequence comes from Maniola jurtina, assembly GCF_905333055.1. NCBI lineage: Eukaryota > Metazoa > Arthropoda > Insecta > Lepidoptera > Nymphalidae > Maniola > Maniola jurtina. The sequence goes on along the minus strand of NC_060040.1, from coordinate 4,961,728 downwards.
ACCTGATTTTTGTAAGCGCTTCAATAAGCCTAAATCTAAACATACAAATATATTTACGATTTATTAGTATATGTAGATATACCTATAAATAGATAAAGCTGGGACAGTCAGTTATTATGTGAATAAAATTTTCTAAATTCTAAAGTTATCATCTCGAATTAGCTCTCTGCTAACCTTTTGGCTGATGGAATGTCGATAAATCGCCAATGGTAAAGAAAATAAAACATCGAGGAGCAAATGATAATTCAATCCGTACGATCCATCTAATGGTTTTTTGATCAAACAGGAAAGGATACCGTCAAGCGTGCTCGGCGAATTGATATAAATCGCTCCAGCTAAATCCATCTTCTTTAACTCTATCGATTGTGCGTTTGTAATGGCCGTGTGACATTCGTCTTTATTGGATGAAATAAAAAGATTTAAAAAGCGATTAATATTTTTATGAGATACTAGAGGATGCAAGCGGTTTCGCCCGCGTAGATTTCGGTACTGTATGATTTTCCGGGATAAAGAGTAGCTTATGTCCGTCCCCGGGATATAAGCTAACCCTGTACTACATTTCGTCAGAATCGGTTTAACTGTTGCCGTGAAAAGGTAGTATGTATTTAATATAATTAAACTTCAGTGAAAACTTACTATCGTTGAAAATAGAAGGTATTTTAACACTATAGGTAGGATTCATTATTTTTCATCTCGTGATGCATTTATTTCTTGACGAAAAACGGTCGTAACATAATATCATGGAAGAAGTATCAGTGCAACTTTAATTAAGGTAATTTTTCTTCAGTTTAAATTAGACGGACTTCAAATTAAACGAATTTATCATCACTTTTAAAATAAAATTGCATGAGCATTGCGTATCTGGAGTTTTCTAATATCTTTGCGTCAGTGCGACAATGTATTCTCCTGGTTTTTCTAATAATAAATCAGTCTCTAAAACTTATATTTGACGCCGGGCTTATTATTGATGTAGTCCTTAAAAATAGCTAACTAAGTAGGTACTGCATCCGTAAGGATTCTCATTAATATATTCCTGATATCTAAATGAAAACTGGTAAATGAGCATAAATGGAAACGATGCAAAATATATTTTACAAAGATAAACTAAGAGCGGCTTTTACGTATTTCAAAGGAATAGTTACTGTTTTTATCGGGAAATTATCATTACCATTAGTTAATGCTTATAAAAATAGATTGAGTATATTACAATTAATGTACCATAACTAAGCTAAGATATTACAGGAGATACTGGATTCCTGCATCTTCAATTTTATTGCATAAGTACTTTTTAATTTGAACTTTGCAATTATGTTACAATTTATTAGAATGATGATTTTAATACCATTCTAACATTGTAAACATTTTTATTGCTCAGTCTTATGACTCATGGATAGGTTATTGCACAGTTAAACCTGCCTATTATTTTCTAATCCAGATCTATTAACACGTTAATTACACAATAATATTTACACATTCGTAATAGAAGGTACGTCCAGTGGCGAGCCGGGATACACGCATTCGTCTTCGATCTCGTCTTGTAACCGTGCAGTCTCTTGATCACTCATGTCTGAAGTGTCAATGGCTTGAGATGCTGCAATGGTGAATATGTAGATGCAGGGATGCATTCGCAAAATAGGACGCACTAAATTATGAGCTACCTGTTCTGTTGTTCACGCATTTGTTCCCAAAGTTCCAATTTGGTTCCAAAGGACATGTCGATGGATGACATTGTGCGCTCGCGAATATGTAAATGCAGGGTAAAAGTATCATAGTGAAGTGATTTTATTTTTAACTATTGTTCTAAATCCTTAACTTTTCACACAGCTGTTTTCACAATAATATAAGCGAGTTTTTTTTTATTTGGCAGCGAACATTGAACTTTTAAAGACCAATTTTATCTTTAGTCTAATCTCAGTTAAATAAAACTTTTATCTTCATCTCTTAACCCGTGGCAGATAAATAATTCCTAATTAAGACAACGCTAAAGCACGTGTGGCGACACTTAAATATTTGTTTTGTCTTTAGTTATAGCACCCACGTAAGTCCTTCATATCAAACAGACTACTTATCTCCATCCCTTTACAAATAAATCTTTTTAGACTGCTCTGTCTTGCTCACTTATTATATAGACAACGATATGCACTGCCCAGCCAACAATGCAACGTTCATTCGTTTCACTTAGGTCCATAAAATATGACATGGCTGAAAGTTCTCCAAATAATTTTACCTACTCGGAAGACAGTCGGTAAAAATGCATGTTCATTTGGTTTTGTATATGATTATATAGCTTGGTCATTAATTGTTAAGTTTCTGTCGAAAAATTCTACCGATTTATCGAACTCCGAGTGATTTATTAAGTAGTTCCGACGCTTAAGTAAATCCAACAAATCAGATATTAACAGGGCTCTCTCCGTCACTCGTTTCCACTCGTTTCATACAATCGTAGTTCCAATTTCATCTGAATACTAAGCAACCAAAGTCCATGAAATTTTGCAGACATATTCTAGAAACTAATATCTGTGTCTGTGGTGTTTTAGATTTTTCTAAAAATATGTAGTTTTAAATTACAGGGGCTCAAAGATTTGTATGAAATTTTTTAAGACCGCGTAACTTTGAAACCGAATATTTTAACAGAAATCTGGAAAATCACAGACATAGATATTAGTTTCTAGAATATGTCTGCAAAATTTCATGGACTTTGGTTGCTTAATATTCAAATGAAATTGGAACTACGATTGTATGAAACGAGTGACGGAGAGAGCCCTCGTGGCTTGGAAGCAAGCGGTTAGTAATCTTTAGCTTGATCAAATTAACTTATGCGCTCGCCCTACGGTTTATTTGAGGATAATGAGCGGTAATAACGGACTAGAAAATGTGCTTGTGTAGTTACCATACGAAAACCATGATTAAAGCATAAAACTGATAAGCAAATATTTCCTAAGTTAGATTGAGCCGTAAAGATTTAACTTGATATAAAGTACTTACTGTGCTATTAATAAAATGTAATTTAATTTAACCTAAAACTCATTTTAAAGCTTTTTCGTTTTTTCACTGGTTCGTTTACATACGTAGTAAATTGTTATACCATATAGACAATGATTGAACTGTTTGAGTAACTATGTTAGATAACAATGAAAAACATGAATATATCGTAGTATCACACTAATAAGTTTGTGTGTATGTGTGTGTGTGTGTGTGTGTATGTTTGTTATTCCTTCACGCAAAAACTACTGGACGGATTAGTCTGAAAAGATTAGAGATAGATTATACCCTGGATTAGCACATAGGCTACTTTTTATCCCGGAAAATCAAAGATTTCCCACGGGATTTATGAAACTACATCCACTCGAACGAAGTCGCGGGCATTAGCTAGTACTATGATGTTTTCAATTTTTGTTGGCATTTTATGCTTGCACATAAAAGGTTAGTTACGGCACTGCTTAGGTACCCGTGTATCTTCTAACATACAAACAATGTATTAAGTATTAAAATAAATTAAGGTAAATACTCTAGAGCTTTTTAAATAATGAAAGTTCTGCAGATATTTGCATGTTTATCACAAACTTCCTCGTAACCGTGCAAGCACGTTCCGTATCGACAATATCGTAACAAACAAACTCATTTCCCAACTTTTATTACCTGTCACCAGTGCAAACTCTACTTCTAAAATCTAAATCAACTTTATTATCAAATTTATATCTAAAAGCTCACTATATTGGTTGACTTACATACATATCTACTTACCTGCATGATGGCGAAGGGCTGTTACTAAAAAAACCGGCCAAGTGCGAGTCAGACTCGCGCACCGAGGGTTCTGTACTCGGATAATTTTTCCGACATTTTACACGATAAATCCAAAACTATTATGCATAAAAATAAATAAACTTTTGTTTAGAATACACAGGTAAAGCCCTTTCATATGATACCCCACTTGGTTATTATCTTACTTCGAAAATTGAAACACATTTTAATTTTTTTTAAATGATGTAACCACAAATTCAGGGTTTTCGGATTTATTCCTTTACTTGTGCTATAAGACCTACCTAGCTGCCAAATTTCATGATACTAGGTCTACGGGAAGTACCCTATAGGTTTCTTGACAGACACGACCGATGGACGGACGGACGGATGGACAGACAGACAGACAGACAACAAAGTGATCCCATAAGGGTTCCTTTTAAAAATATTGTTTTATTGAGCTGCCAAAATTATTAGCACTTCAAATATCCTTCCTAATACTAGTCTATCTTACGTTAAAACAAAAAAGTCTGCTAGCCGTACATATAACGTGTGATTAAATTTTAAATTGGCAGCCCACACAGGCGGCTCGGCCTATGCGTCGTGACATGCTTGAAGCTGTAAATAATCTATCTGCGTTAAAAATATGCAGATCTGAGGCACTTTAGCCCTCGATAAAGCACTTGGATTTATCTACACGGTATTTAAAGTACCTACCTCTCATGTCGGACTAATTTATTTGTTTTTATTCTTCACTGAGTGCAAAAGCTCTTACTATAATTAGATATAAAAGCGTAAAATTACTTGACATTTATAGAGTACATCTAAAGTCCGTGAATAGCGATATTGAATTACCATAAAATAAATGTTTACAAGTGTAAATTAAAAATTTATAACACCCCCGACAAGTGAAGGTTACAGTAACTAGAAAAGAGCTGATAACTTTCAAACGGCTGAACCGATTTTCTTGGACTATAGCTAAGAACACTCTTGATCAAGCCATCTTTCAAACAAAAAAACTAAACTAAAACCGGTTCATTAGTTTAGGAGCTACGATGCCACAGACAGATACACAGATACACACGTCAAACTTATAACACCCCTCTTTTTGGGTCGGGGGTTAAAAATAAATAAAGCACGACTCTCTTGAGATCTGTGAAAGTGTGCTAGCTTTTCACGATTTTGACGTTTACCAAAAACATAGCAAAAGTTATACTTATTCATAAAAAAAAAAACAAAACATTCTTACTAATAATACTAATTGCATAATCGTTCATTTATTCTGTTGCTCTGTCTATCAGACGAGATAAAATCTAACCGTTGCATACAATTCATTGACAGAAACAAATCGACGTAATAGAAATCCAATTAAAACATGGTTACACACAATAATTATGCAAATTATTGCGCGCAAAACTAATTTCACACGTGCGACCAGTGTTTTAAGTCATATTCAATTATTAAGCTCAATCAATTGTGGTTCTCATTTTAAAAATAATTACTAAATCGATTGGATATGAAAGTGTTTTATCTGAATGATTGCTTTTAGTATCTTCAATCTAATATTGTATATCTTAACACTTTAAAAAAATTAAAAGTTTGAGTTACATATATATTTTGACAACCTTTCTGGCGCAATGGTGAGTATTGTGGTCTTTGGGAGATCTCAAGTTCGGTTCCCGGGAGGTGCAAAAGAATTTATAATTTCTAAATGGTTTCTAATAAGAAAGCCCATAGTCACTCAGCGAGCGTTTAAAAGAGCTATGCTTGGAGTTTGTCTACGTGATTAAATTACAATTGAGGACATTCTTAGGAGAACCAGAATAACCGGCTTAGCTCAACGGGTTGAGAAGATGAAATGGTTATCAGGGATGCCTGATTTTGCGGAAAATTCATAAACTGTGAAAAAGACCGAAACAAACGAAAATTGCGAAACTAACCACTCTAGGTAAAATTATATTAAATTCAGATGTGTTATTTTTGTTTAAAATATTGATTACTTTTTTATGCTTTTATGATTACCTTAATTAATGCTCTTCATAATATATTTCTACGCAAATCAGTGTTTGTGTCACCTTTAGTAAGTGGCACACACTTACTCTCAGGTTATATCGTGGTCAAGTCCGAAACCTGTCAACAAAAAATCCACTCGCAATCTCGCTTGTAAATAAAACGGAGCAACTGCACAAAATCGATCCGAAACAATTTCGCTTTCACACAAAAACACACACATAGACACAAACACAGCTCTTTCAAAACGTGCGTTAAGGCACGCGCACTAATGAAAACAGCCTACAGCAAAGATAGATTAATTTTTAGGGTTCCGTACCTCAAAAGGAAAAACGGAACCCTTAGATCACTTTGTTGTCTGTCTGTCTGTCCGTCCGTCCGTCCGTCCGTCGTGTCTGTAAAGAAAACCTATAGGGTACTTTCAGTAGACCTAGAATCATGAAATTTGGCAGGTAGGTAGGTCTTATAGCACAAGTTAAGGAATAAATCCGAAAACCGTGAGTTTGGGGTCACATCATTTAAAAAAAATTAAAATGTGTTTTAATTTTCAAAGTAAGATAACTATACCAAGTGGGGTATCATATGAAAGAGCTTTACCAGTACATTCTAAAACTGATTTTATTTATTTTTATGCTAATAGTTTTTGATTTATCGAGCAAAATGTCGGAAAAAATACCCAAGTACGGAATCCTCGGTGCGCGAGTCTGACTCGCACTTGGCCGGTTTTTTTTTTTTAGTCAAAGGCTTGTCCGTATCGCGAAGTGCAAAATGGTGTTTTGAGACGGACAAAATGGCGCGACTGCGGGGAGTCGGATTTGCAGTACTTTGGTAAATGCAGCGTTGGGTCCGGATTTGTTCGGATTTTCCGGATAAAACAGGCCGCGTTTACACTGTTTCTGTTTTCATCTAAATAACAAAGTAATTTTTAAATTTTTCGTTACTGTGTTTCTCTATACTTCTTTACTATATACAGGGTGTTTGGTAATTAGTATATAATAACGACACGTACCCATGCTACTTTGATCTGATAAATACAATGCTGAAGTAAAATGACGTTACCCTAGGATGAAAGTTAATTGTGTAGATTAATATAACTGTTGGCTTTAAAAAAAACTAAAAAATTCTTTAGTAAAACAACCACCATCCATCGTACTTGCAAAATTAGTTCAAATTTACTAAGAGATGATAAAATTTGAAAATCTAGGCATAAAATAAAAACTCTATTTTTTTGATTATGAGTAGAAGTGAACTAAAATCATTTACAATTCTCTGGTAAAACATCGAGCTTAAAACTTATCAACTTAAATGAGAAACGTATTCATAATATAGTTTTGTTTAAATCCCAGCTAAAACCCTTCATTCAACCCTGCCTTGTTTGAAAATAGCAATAATAGAGAATATTATATCATTCGTATAAAAATAACAAACATTAGCTCTTCAGTAAAATAAGTTAGTATTTTATAATACAAACGACATTGAGCTGAATGAAGAAAGCTCTATTTAATGAAGCTCTTAACTTTTAAAAACGTATAATGACGTCAAGACTCTGTATTCAAACGAGAAACTAAAATAAAATAGGAAGTTCATACTTCTTTTCTCGTTTGTAAAGAGTTCTTATCAACATGATAACGATGTACCTATTGTTGCTACATTTAGCATATTTTTTTCAGTGGGTTTCAGTTATTTTATATGTACTATGTATTACCTACTTCAGTTCAAATTTTAAAATAGGTTTATGTGGGACAGTAGCCTAAAAGGTTCTATCTTATCCTTGTTTTTATATCTTTGTTCTAGAGTTTCCTCATGCCATATGATTTATCAGTTAGTCTCCGATCATCATGTTGGCAGATGAACAGAGGACATACGGGTAAAAAACGGTTATAATTCACATTAAACTGCTTTCAGTCAGTTAAATACAGTGTTACAATACGGTGTGAGATAAGCCTTCTAAATCTTTCAAGATTCAGGGAGCTGCACTGCAGGCACGCACTTCCGCTGTGACACAACTTACTTCCTTATATGATTGATTACCAGCTTATCCTTTTATATTTACGACGCTTATTTCTTTACACTTAATTTTATTACGAGCTATACTTAGATAAAGTCTACACTTTTTTAAGAGAATGTCAGACTGTACGAGAACAAGTCTAAATTAAATACTTATAACACCCCCGACAAGTGAAGGTTACAGTAATAACTAGAAAAGAGCTGATAACTTTCAAACGGCTGAACCGATTTTCTTGGATTATATAGCTAAGAACACTCTCGATCAAGCCACCTTTCAAACAAAAAAAATCAAAATCAAATCGGTTCATTAGTTAAGGAGCTATACGATACTACAGACAGATACACAGATGCACACGTCAAACTTATAACACCCCTCTTTTTGGGTCGGGGGTTAATAAAACAACGGGTAGTATTCAAATCTATGTTTACAATTTTTATTCTGTAAATTATTTATTTGTTTAGGTTTTTAGTACACTGGGTACAATGTTTTAAAAAAATTGCATAAGCATTCTTTCGATTTTCTGAGATATAAAAGTCTTCTGTTTGTCTCCAGGCTATCTCTAGTATCGATGCCCAAATTTTTGTTATAGTTTGAGAGTGAAAAGATATAAAATTAACACTATACATATAAAATTAGTATAGATGTTTTTATATTTGGTTATTGTATGAATGCTATAGTTGTAGAGTCCAACTGAAGATAAGCTATTTTTGAGAAGACATCTAATTTTTCGGATCGGAATGGATAGGATAGGTACGATATCCATACAATTCAAATCATTGTCCTTTTCTATAGCGTTCCAAAAGAATCCAAATACCATCACCGTTCTCAAGACAAACGATACACAAATCTCTAATCGAGTGGATTCATTATTGGCTCATAAATAAACAATTTCTTAGCTTATTTATTGGATTATTTCCAAAGATATTACAACATTAGTTAAGAGATAGATAGAAAAGTGGCCATTTGGCTGGTTTTCCTTCGATAAAGATTAGCTCTTTTGTGTTATCTCATCATAATATTATGGCAAGAGATGGTGCGGCCTAAGATGGAAGTGGGTTTACTTGAAAAGGGTATTGAAGTTATATTAAACCCAATACCCGGTTTAAAAAAAAGATCCGGCCGGAACCTCGACGTGATCTGATGAGCTGATAAAAATTAACGATGTACGTTATTAACCAACTTCAAAAAAGAAAGGGATTCTCAATTTGTATTGTATTTAAAAAAAAACAATCAATACATATTATTATGTACATCGTTTAGTTCAAGATTTCTGGACCGAATTACGTAAATGATTTTTTTACAACAACAAGCAGGCTTGTGAAATCGTTTTCTAATATTTTTTGGATCAAACTCCGCTATCCTGATGTTGCAGAGGTAGTAGTCTAAAATTGTGGGGATTAAGGATCTGTCGATGGTGAAAGGATATTTTATGAAATGTTGAAAATAGCCACTCTGCCACTAGGTAGATCGAACATATCTTCGATTAATCCTGAATATTCCGGGAAGTTTGTTCCAAAGGATAATAAATACTGTGGAAGGGAAATATTTGGCGCGGTCCAAGAATATCTTTGGCGGCCGCGACAAGCCGCTACTGCCTCGGTAAGTAAAGTTGCGTGTAAGCCTGTCGATTAGGCCTATTTTATTGCAGTTTTTGCTTAAGAATTTAAATGCACAGGCATCTAACTTTTGAAATTCTTTTGTAATTCTAAACGGTACCTACACCTACCAGTGCCTTTAATGAGTGAATAACTATTTATTGTTGAGAACTTAGGTATTTTAATTTGCATCCATAATCGATTATTTACTTCCACTTTACTTTTTGTAAAGTAAGATTCGTTATGGTACATTAATGAGGTAATAAATAAGAGGATTTTGAAAAAAAATTAATATTTTGACTTTTAATATAAAATTGAATAAAAAAAACATATTTTTACAATCGTTAGGTGCTGTTTATATATTGACTACCAACAAAAAGGTGTAAATGCCCAAAGTTAAGTTAACAAACTTTGACTTGAAGAACACATTTTGCCTTCAACGAGGGTCAAAATTTAACTGTAACTGTAACACAACTGTAAACGCCTGTCATGCAACTCAACCACTGAACTGAAAAAGTGTTGCCATAAACTGATAGTAAAGAAATACCTAGTGGGTTAAGCTTAGTAAGAGTAATTAGCTGACTCTGGGTATCATGGCCATATTCTATTAACGCTGAGATTAATAATATAATCAATCTATATCCTTACTCCGTCTGTAAGTTACTTAGCGACGTTATTAATTTTATTTTTAAGTTACTTATCGCCAGATTATAGATAGGATTGATTATTTATTTTTATCATTGATGTAGGAGTAATCTGCGATTATTAATAACTGACCTCGGTCGTAAGAGGAAGAAGACACTTTTGTAAGAAATACATACCGATTGGTCCATCGAAAATCTTTCAAGCGTAGAAATCTCAAGTTATTTTTAGTGTTTAACGATCGATTCAATACTGTTGACAAGAAATAACAATCTCCCTCTTACGCACGGTTAAGACTTTAAGAGCTATCATTAAAAGCAAACAAAAAGCTAATGGTTATAGGCCACCCAAGTAGATGAATTTAGGAACGTGAGTTTAATATAACACGTCGTAAATTGGTACAGTTTGCTTCGCGTGCCCTGCGCACAAATTTACAGTTTTCCAGGAACCACCGCGCGTAGGTACCCTTTAAAGACATTTTTTAGCAAAACGAAACGTAGAAAGTATTACAAGGGGAACGACATGAATTTTTTCCGTGAATGGGTTGCATTTAAATTCTTTTGACTGTTTGCACAGTCGCGTGTGGTCTAATCATAATATTCTTAGGGCCGGCGCACATATGGCGGAGCGCAGCGCAGAGTATTTTTCACAGTCATTATATTATCGACATTGTCCTCATTGAGATAATATCTAAAATCAATTGTGCATCCGTGCGGATGCGATCCGCGCGCAGTCCCGCGCGTGCTCGCGCATTCTCTGGTAGATTTTCGCGTAATGTGTCACGCGATTAGAAAGCTTCGCGGGCATGCTCTGCACTGCGCTCCGCCATATGTGCGCCGGCCCTTAGGCGTCCATTAGACGATAGGTTTTGTTGTCAGTTTTGTCAAAATCAGTGCCGTGACTTAGATTGAAATCTTTGACTTTGCACAGACTTAAGTTTCAGTTAAAATGAGACAGATTTATGCCAGCGGTATAATGCTGTCTCGTTTTAACAGTATCTTAAGTCTGAGCAATGTATCAATGTAAATGTATCAATTTAGAATTCAATTTTGAGCATAATATTGCAGTGACTGAAGGAACATTTGCTTTTATTAACCTCCGACCCAAAAAGAGGGGTGTTATAAGTTTGACGTGTGTATCTGTCTACGAGATGCTATACCTACATAGGCCGCACGACTAATGACAACACTGCCAAATCCAGCAAAACTATTCACCGGTCAAAACTGTGTAGTAGGCGTTAACCTTTACATCATTCCTAAGTAAAAATTTTGTCAAGGTTCCGGAGGCGAATACATCAAAAGTATCGTACTCGTAGATAAAGGAAAAGTTTGTGACCTAGCTCTTAGTGCCACGATACCTAACTTTTGTTTTATCGTTTATAGTCTACTTGTCAGTTTCCTCCTCGTACATGTTTATCTTGTGGAAATATATTTTATTCAAGTTATATGACAAACAAGTGCGGTATTTTTGTATATTTGTAGCATTTTAATATTTAACTTCAACTTTGTACGCGATGTTTAACATTGAAAACTAACTTATTAAGGTTTTCTTGCCTTGTACTTGAAAACCATTTTATTTCAGAAAATATGTAGGTACGAAGTAGGTAACTAACAAACGACGTTGGTATAAAAGTTTAGTAAAAATTGGTTGTCTGTAAAGTCGGTTTACTGACGATAGTTGAACGTGACAACAAAGGCCGATTGTGTTTCTTTGTCGCTCGTTCCGCGCTCTCGCTTGCACTTCAAGCCTTACATGGAACGCCTCAGAGCGAGGTAACGCCGCATGAGTCATGTTTTTTCGTGCGTGCAGCCGGCTCTATCGAATTATAAGACGTTGTCACGTCAAAAAGAAAAGTTTGTCAAGTTGTAATTAAAAACCCGAAAGCTCATTGTACGAGTACCTCGGACCAAACTTTGTATAAAATCTTTAATAAAATACACTTTAAATATCTACAATTTTAAAGATTGAGACTCAAAAAGATGCAGTTTTGGATCCCATTCAGGGAACTTTACTGGAATATTATTTTTTGCCACAGTTTCTTTCTAATACTCTACCTTTAGGTAAGTCGAAAGAAAATAAATTCAATACTCTTTTTATAACTCTTTAATTTAAAACTCTTCTGTATTCTTTATTGTTTCAAAAGAAATATGGGAATATTCCTTTTGAAACAATAAAGAAGCATTAAAACTGAATTAAAGGGACTTAGTCGAGCATTATATTTGCGGGAGTCGCAACTAACCAGACGGTTGTCAGTATTGTGTCGCGCGCAGAACAGCGGTTTGCACTCAGCGGAGCATGCCTTGATCTCTTGTCGACATCTTGCGACTATCCCATACGTACGGCGATTAATTAAATGGACAAAATTCCCATATGGCTCGTGGCCATTTTACCTTAAAATTCATGATTTCATTAGGTATCGAGATATCGAGTATTATTGCAAATAGGTACTATTTAACATAATTGTGAGGGTCGCATAGTACGGCGATAAATTAAAGAGACCAAATTCCAGTATGACTTTAATGTGTCCATTTTACCTTTAAGTTTATAACATTAAGGCTAGACTACCATTTCATTAGATAGTGTATATTGCAAACCACTATTTAACATAATAACGCGATAATTAATAAAATAATTGACTCAAATAGTTTAATACCTTTTCTATAAGGGCAGAAGAAAAACCATAAATATCTACCTATGTCATTTATGACCTAGGTCAATTATTTTTTTTAAATACCTGATCTGTAGTCATTAGTAATTACTAGCTAATGCCCGCGACTTCGTTCGCGTGGATGTAGGTTTTTGAATTCCTGTGGGAACTCTTTGATTTTCCGGGATAAAAAGTAGCTTATGTGCTAATCCAGGGTATAATCTATCTCCATTCTAAATTTCAGCCCAATCCGTCCAGTAGTTTTTGCGTGAAGGAGTAACATACATTCTCTCACACACACACACACACACACACACATACAAACTTTCTCCTTTATAATATTATAGTGTGATTATCATTGATTGTTTTATACGAGTCATCCTAGAATTTTAATTATACTAAAATGTGTTTAACTTAGATGTTTTTTTTCAGTTACTTAACTGTCTTTTCATGACTTAACTGTTATGTTAACCATCACCCCCGCACTAAGCAGCTCTCTCTTGAATTAATAGACATCTCTTTGTAGTAAAAAACTTGCATATTGCCTTCATATTGCATCACACTAATATTATATAGGCGAAAGTTTGTGTGTGTGTGTGTGTGTGTTTGTTACTCCTTCACGCAAAAACTACTGGACGGATTTGGCTGAAATTTGGAATGGAGATAGATAATATCCTGGATTAGCACATAGGCTACTTTTTATCCCGGAAAATCAAAGACTTCCCACGGGATTTCGAAAAACCTAAATCCACGCGGGCGAAGTCGCGGGCATCGGCTAGTAGTAACATAATCGTTTGGCTGGGGCTTTGCCGGAGGCAGCCTAGCCTTCGACCTAAATCTCAATTGAGATTAATTCGTCGGCGAAATAAAATAATATTATTATCCTTCCAAATAAGCTATAAGATTTATGTTTTATTGACTCAAACTTGTCCACATAAATATCTAGTTTCAACACAAAATTTATCAAACTGTCAGTCGAAATTAATAAATATTTTTAATGTGGCTTATAAAAAAGAAAATATAGGTTTACATTTTATTTCAACAATCGAGTTTCAAGCCGAGTCTAGCTCGTGTTCGCAATATAGTTATCTCATTAAGATTAATGTGAAAGATAGGCGTTTAATAACACTGAATGATCAATTAACGGGTACATTTGTGATTCTAATACGATGGAATCACCTACTGAAATTTGATCTGATCTCTTGAAACACCTTCAAGCTTGACGGGTTTGTGTTTATTTAATAGTAATAACTATTATCATAAATATTAAGCACCACCACTCAAGCTGATCTTACTTAAGTTATTTGGTTATAGAGTTTCATTTGGACACTAAACAAGAATCGTTTAAATTATTTACATAGTGCATTTTTCATAAAAGGAAGAAAAAGTTTTGCTAAAATATTTTTTAAGTCAAGTCCATTTGGGTGAACCACGGAATAATTGCCGGGTTCGATTCCTGGTCGTGCCCGTTTGGGAAATTACCTAAAAGCGTGATGAAGAAGTTGTGATGGAAGGAAATATTACAGTTTCTTCTTTACCCACCTAGTACGATTAGGAACAAATCGAGCGCGCGTTAAGAGAAAGTTTCCCTAGAACGTTTTCCAGATGCCCCATCCGACAGTAGTTTGGTTCTCATAGTTTGACTGTTCATTCAAATATGAACCAATCTACGTTTGTATAGAGCGGGCATCGAATAAACTCTTCTAAAATGTGACTTTCTGGAGTAGTTACTTTGTTCAGGCTTTTATGGAAATATTCAGAATGCATTCGTCGCTTAAGAGGACTCTCTCCGTCACTCGCTTCTACTCGCTTCATACAATCGTAGTTCCAATTTCATTTGAATATTAAGCAACCAAAGTCCATGAAATTTTGCAGACATATTCTAGAAACTAATATCTATGTCTCTGGTTTTCCAGATTTCTGTTAAAATATTCGGTTTCAAAGTTACGCGGTCTTAAAAATTTATATACAAATCTTTGAGTCCCTGTAATTTTAAAACCACATATTTTTAGAAAAATCTAAAACACCACAGACACAGATATTAGTTTGTAGAATATGTCTGCAAAATTTCATGGACTTTGGTCGCTTAATATTCAAATGAAATTGGAACTACGATTGTATGAAGCGAGTGGAAGCAAGTGACGGAGAGAGCCCTGTTAAGCAACGTTACGTAAGTATGTAAGATCATAGCATATTTATATACCATGAATAAAAACATAAACTACAGGTTTTAGTGTAAGAAAGGGTAAATAAATAAATACATAAATAAAAGTTAATTGAGTCATACGTACAAATGCGCCCGTTGAAATTCCAATACCATCCGGTCATGTTATTTACGAGCTCGGCATAAAATGCAATAAATAATCTCGCCTACGTTTATACTTTTAAAATAAATATTAAATATATCTACACTTGACCTTTTGTCTAAGATCCGATCAAAGTTAGTGACTGTCCATACATGATATACTGTCAGCACGTTTTCAGGAAAACTCTTGAATTTTCTTTATTTTAGGTTAGCCTCTGATTACGATGTCACCTAGTGGTAAGTGGTGATGCAGTTTAAAGGTAAAGCGGGCTAACTTGGAAAACAGACTTTTTTAAACCGAAAATATACCGAAATATGGTCACTGAAACTATTCTAAGTGTACACTACTTTCAGTTACAGACTTACAGATACAATGCCTACAATAAAATAGACATTTATTTGGTAAATAATGTTTTAATTTTAGTTTTATTTAGACTCTACTTTAAATATCACGTCCTTCTATCAAAAAATTAACAGATATAGTAACTGCGTGATACTAGAAAAAACTGACTTAACACGCAGTTAACTTTAATTTAAGCCAATTCTGCACTGCGATCACTAAACGCGCCGGCAAGGCGATCAATGTGAACGCACCCTTATTAAATAATGCAGCGCTACACGCAGAGAACAATACGCCATAAAGCTTCTGTCACATCAACGCCTTATACATTTTGTAAGGCGATAATGTTATGATGTTTTAAATCACAATTATACCTTCATATACCTAGATTAGAGCGGATATTTTACATGAATTATGAAGTTGTTGAATTAAATGGAGAGGAAATCTTGCTATTATTTATTTGAAACTTAGTAGGTATAAATACTAAGTAACTCTAACTTAACTCTAACTTTTCAGTTGCGAGTATGTGTGTTTTAAGCAATTAAATATCACTTGCTTTAACGGTGAAGGAAAGCATCGTGCGGATACCTGCATGCTTGAGAGTTATTTATCAAATTGTATGTAAAGTCTGCCAATCCGTATTGGGCCAGCGTGGCAGACTCTGGCCTAAACCCTTCTCACTCTGAGAAGAGACCCGTGCTCAGTTGTGGGCCGGCAATGGGTTTATCATGATGAAGTATAAATAGGAAGGTACCTACTCTTCAAAATTATGAGTAGAATGTTTATCATCATCACCATCAACCGACAGACGTCCACTGCTGGACATTGGCTCTGGTACGGGATTCCACATGCCACGGTCTTGTGCCGCCTGAATCCAGCGGCAACCTGCGACTCGTTTGATGTTGTCTTTTCTGTGGTGGTGGGTCCTTCAACGTTGCACTTTCCGGTGCGAGGTCACCATTCCAACACCTTGGGACCCTAACGTTCAATTCAATTCAATTCAATTTCATTTATTGGCAGATACAGATACATAAAGGTGTAAATACATAGTAAAATATTGGTCAGCTGTACCAATCTAAGTTGGCATTCAAATACCGTCTATCAGCTTTTTGAAGTACCTATGTACTTGGGTTGGGGGTGGGCAGGGCCATCCCCATTTCAGTTTCGCAACTTGCTGAGCTTTGTCGGTTACTCTGCAGGTTCTCCTTAGTAAAACGTTTGGTTTACATTAATATTCAAATTGTACGCAGATTTAGGCAATGCAAAAAGTCTAAAGTTTTGCTAACTTTAGTCTACTTGTCTAAAAACATTTTTACAACAAAGTTAACTAGGTTAGAACGTTTACAAAATGAATAGTTAATCTACTAGAAACCTTAGGCGCAACACATACCTATAGAATGAGGTGAATATTTGAAAAATCGGTAGAGGTGTTTATTTTCATTATATAATATCAATTTCAACCATAATAATATATCCGTATAAAGCTCAGTTTAAGATGTTGTCTCAACTCGGCTCCACTCCACTCTGTAAGTTCGCGGTAAACCTTAGTCAAGGGAATTTACTTATAATAATAAACTTTAAACAAAATTTAATATGTAATTCAATATTTATTTATATTAAAAGCGTCAAAGTATTCGTTTATTTTCGTTGATTTTATCAACAGGGAATGTAACGTTTTAATGCAGCGCTAAGTATAACATCTCGAGAACAATGCGCTATAAACCCTCGTCCATATCAACGATAATGCATTCGCATAGTGAATACTTATTTTAAATTCAATATCATACATGTTAAAGGCTATAATGTAAAGTTTACTCGGTTTTCCGCACGATTTGCAGAAGGTAAACGAAGGTTATGAGGGTTATAATTTAGTACATTGAATTTTAAAATATGGACTGACTTTTTAAATTAAAAACTTATAACCCTCATAACCTTCGTTTACCTTCTACAAGTCGGCTTAAAGTAAAACAAGTATGACGTAGGTACTTATACAGTTTTTCGTATTAAATTGCGTTCGATTAGTTTCTAATCGAACGCGCGCTAAGAGAAGTTTCTCAAGAGTACTTCCCTGATACCTCATACAACAGTACTTTGGTTCTCATGGTTTGATCGTTTATTCAAATGAGAAGTAAACTACGTTTGTATCACACTTATTATTATAAAGGCGAAAGTTTGTGTGTGTGTGTGTGTGTGTGTGTGTGTGTATGTTTGTTACTCCTTCACGCAAAAACTACTGAACGGATTTGGCTGAAATTTGGAATGGAGATAGATAATATCCTGGATTAGCACATAGGCTACTTTTTATCCCGGAAAATCAAAGAGTTCCCACGGGATTTCAAAAAACCTAAATCCACGCGGGTGAAGTCGCGGGCATCGGCTAGTGGAGCATAAAAGTAAAAAGACCAGCGGGAAAAGGCGTTTAGTATACTTAATCATTGTGACAGCACACATGAAACGCTGTTATGCTGGTTAAGCAACATTAAACCTAGTCGGTAACTGGATGGGATGACCTTTAGTAGGTTCCCTTTAAGGCCTTGTCGTGTCCTCGGTGCCTCGAAGAGCACGTTAAACCGTCGGTCCCAATATTATCATTAACATCTGATAGTAACCATTAAACCTAAGAGTCGAAATCTCATCTCTTACTTGAGTTATAAGCCGGAGGACCTGGGGAACCACCACATTATGATCCCAAGAAAATACCTACCAATTTAAATGAGATACTCAAGAATACAAAACGGTTTTCAAAAATATTTTCTGTGATAAATCTTCGAAAAGTTAAGTTACTCCACTGAGGAAATATCTAAAATACTCACGTAATTTTTTAAAGAATTTTTAGTATTATATAGGTATAATATAACCTTTTATGTCTATAAATAATGTAAGTATATGCATAAAATCTGATCGTAATCTTTTCTATGAGCAATTGAGTAACATTGTAATAGAAAATGTAGGAAAAAGTGGTGGTTGTAAACCCTTTGCAAGTTGCAACGAATAGAAATGACACTTAAGTGGTTTTAAAAAACTATTCAATAGTCCTCAAAAGCCTTTGTGCACTAAACGACATCTGCCAACGATGTTGCAAATATTATCTAAAAAATATGCCTCGTGAACGCCATTGAGATGTTATTACTAGAGCATGCACTTTCCTCAAAAATTCAGCCCAACCTGACTGGCGATAAGAGTCACAAGTAGCGCTTTGTTTCAAGCAACAATCAAACTAAATGCTTGATTGTTGCTTAACTTGCTTAAAGTCGCATACATACTATATTGCCGTAATTAAAGTGGTGTAACGATCGGCCGTTTAGAGAACCACCAGTGTGCCAACGACTGTTGGTTTTAGGTCTAGGATTTAGGTTTGTAAATCTTTGATTTTCAGGGTTTAAAGTACTTTATGTCATTCTCCACGTCTTTAACGATCTCCGTTGCTCCGTTGCAGCGTAACTGAAGAACAAACCTACACGCTTTTTTATTATTAATATAAGTTGTGATGATCAAACTGCGGTAATGTAAATAGAGTAAAAGAGTTCTTAGAAATAAGAGTTTTTAGTTACAAGTTTTGAACTTGTGATTTTATAATTGGACTACTTATTGAAGCCTGATGTAGGAGTGTGTTCCTTCATAGATGATACCTCACTGGCATAAACCATAAAATGTTAGTCAGTAAATTATATATTTCACGTTACGTACAGTGCGGCTCCTGTCACGGAAGTCTTCAATTATTAACATTACAGAAGGTTCGCATAAAGCGTTGTTACATGAATAATAAAATACTAGAATACACCGTGAAAACAGCGAAGGAACTGTGAAGGGTGCAACACAATGGCGTTATAAAGGCAACACTGTATATTTATATGCGTTGACAATGTGCATTGTGCTTTATATTCCGGGAGTCAGTAGCACGTTTTGAGGAAGTGTCTGACAAACAAAATTTTGTTAAATGATTATTTTTTCTTTGTTTTTGTCTGAAGGAAACATCAAACGGACCCACCTTATATACAAAGACGAACCACAGAGATTATTACGAATTTCATTGCGATGCCAATTTAGAAATCGATCAGATGACAGCTATACTCCTTGCATGTGAGCGCGCTTCCACCTTAGACTGTATTGTTACTAATTTTTAAGCAAGGTTGCAGTGTTTAAAAAAAATGCCTTTTCTGACAACGGTAATAAACATGACGACATCCTTGGTGCTGTTTACAAAATGTTTAAATTTTCTTGTATATCTGGTTGTTTTATTGATATCAAGCACCTCCTACAATTTTACCACGACCTCTCGGCCCATTAGTACTTGGTTAGGACTTGTTTCGGAAAGAATTTTAATATTCTCCGGGATACTTCATTCGGGTTCTCAGCCACTTTGCACTACATGAATCCCTTTAAAAATTCACTGCGGTCGCCCGTTTTATATTGCGGGTCCAGAACTTACGCTCAGCGGTTAAAGAAAGTTCATATTTCGTTGGGAAAAGTTAGGAGAATGATCTTGTACTCTCGTGAATTTAGAACGTCGTAACATTTACTTATAGTGCCATATCCTTTTACATTTCCTGAAACGGAAATTTTAATGTAATATAGAGATATTCTTGATTTCAGGTGTGATGTGTGAGTATAGACTTGCTGACTCGGTTTCATACATCTTTGAAAACTGTTCTGCCAGACAGAAACGTTCTATCTATTGGCGGAAACTCGAATTAAACTTTAATCAGTACTTTTTGGGGTTCCGTACCCAAAGGATGCCAACGGGGCTTTATTACCTACTAAGTTTCCGCTGGCCGTCCGCCCGTCTGTCTGTCTGTTAGCGGGCTGTATCGCGTGAACCGCAATAGGTAGAGAGTTGAAATTTTCACAAATGTGTATCTATACGTTATAACAACAAATAAAAAATTGCAGCCATGAAAATTAAAAAAAAAGAAAGTGCTATTTCTTGTACAATGGTACGGAACCTTTCGGGTGCGAGCCCGGTTTGTACTTGACTATTTTTTTAGAAATTAGCAATTTCAAACTAACATGCGGCAGCGGTACCATTTAACTAACTACTTTAGTCTATAGGCAGATATAGGTACCTGTATGGTCGTGATTGATAAAATTCCGTAAGCTTTATCGCTATCTGTAAGTGCAAAACAACTTTCACTTTGGCAGTCTTAGAAAACAAAATGCTCTCAACTTTCCGCGATATAGAAACCATTCTTCACAATCATACTAAAAACAAACGGTTCATCAATCAAGTGCCAGTAAAATTAAATTTATCATACTTATAACAAAGAGTAATGGAAAAAGACAGATATTCTAAATATAAGAATCCGATAGCCTTACTACCTAAAGCCAAAAAAACGTGCGGCGATATCGTGTGTAATACGATTAGTAGAAGTTGTAACTTGTAATGTATGTATGTAATTGTATGAAAACATTCACACTGTGAAGTACTTCAAACCCGCACTTATCCTGCCATTGTTGTCGGGTGTTGTATTCTGACGTCCTTCACAGCCTTATTCAAAACCTTCCTTAGATTACAAATCGTACTAATAGCATGTGTTCAGTACCTACACACAACTGGCTTCACTTTTATAAACTTATTTTTCGCATAGCTATGTCTATCTTCTTTTATTAGTCAGAGACATAAATGCAATGCGCCGTAGCTGCGTAGGTGAGCGCCGTACTTTATCGCAAGTTCCATGAATCAGCTATTTTGAACTAATCAAAGATAAACAAAGCTTGATGGGCATTCGAAAAAGCTTTATGAAAGTTTTTAAAGCTTATCATCGTCATATTTTTTTTTTGCTGAGTGTTTTAATATACGCCATCATTCTTATTAATAAGGTTTCAATTTTATAAGACTACTAACAAAACAAAATTTTTCAAATAATTTTCTATTTTGATCCCTAATAAATTGAATCTCAAATGAAAGACGTTAGGTCCACTCATCATCATCATGATCAACGCATCGCCGGTTCACTACAGAGTACGGGTCTCCTCTCAGAGTGAGAATGGTCCACTACATTTTTGGAAATTAAAAAAATGCATTAATTGTGTTGATTTTTATTAAAATATTTTGTCTACTCTTGTTATTACCCAATTTTGCAGTACTTATTACAATTACAGGATGTTCCAAATTAAAACTTCAAATGTACTGAATGACTTTTTGTTTTAAATAAAAATAAATAAATAAATAAATAAACTTTTATTTCAGGCCATTAGACCCATAATTTTGTTAGTATGACAATTCACTTAAACTATGTTAGTAGGTACTCATTACTAGCTTAACAACTAATTCTATAACTAAAACTATAACTAAAAAGCCCGAGGGAGCCTCTTGGCGCCTATGTGCGCACCCCCCCAGCACCTCCAGAGAGGACTATTTAGTTTTCTGGCCAATGCGCTGAGAAGAGTGTTGGTACTACTTATTAGCCTGCGCATCATGGACGCGGCACGCTTGCGCATGATCGCGTAGAAATCATCCACGCGAGCATCCGCAAACATTGCCGACGCACTGCAGTGTCGAGGCTTCCTCAACACCGCTCTCAGCACATTGTTATATTGAACACGCAAGGAACTGTAGGTCCGCTGCCTGTAGTCCGTCCACAGACTGCACGTGTAGAATGACTGGCAGTAAGCCCTGAATAAGGTCAGCTTTACCTGCCCAGTACAGCGTGCAAATCTGCGGGCTAACATATTGCCTCGGACCGACAGAGCCCGGCGCTCTCGTTCCATTTTATTCAATTTCATATTTCTAATTTCATATTTCTAATAATCATTAATATTTATTCATTTTAATCAGCAAAGTCACACTCATAACCTAGTTTGAACAAAAATAATTAAAAAAATTAACTTCTCTTCATAAGACAACGTTATGACAGCAGAATGACGTGTGCGATCATTACTGACATAGTTCAAAGTTCACCGGCCGAGCAAGTGGGAAAGAATTCTGACCTACATTATCTCTGGCCTTGCCCCTGAATGAGAATAATTGAACTTGGTAGAGTCGAAGAGTAATGTAAGTGAGAAATTACCGGACGGATTCGTTTACCACATTTTGACAGTATATTGCACGATGTGAGAGGCGTAAAAGTCAAAAATCTATAGCGCAAGCACAACACAACGCTTTTACATCGACAAAACGTTGCGATAAAGTGACGGTTGTCGCACTGATTATGCTTGGGTTGGTCTTCTAGGTAAAGGTATACGCAAAAACGATACCTTGCCGATCGAAGCCTGATTGAACGTCCTCTATGCACTCAATAAGCTACCGGTAACGCACCGAAAAATAAACATAACTCCAGAATTAGATTCTACTGTAAAAATTGTACTGTATTCAGAAAAATTCTACTGTAAAAACCGTTTTCTGTTTTATCCGACAAATACGCTAACTATACTTTTTGTTGTAATAAAGCACATAAGAATGTTATTTTTGTTAAAAAAAACAGTAAAACAATTGTGCTAGGGTGCAAAGGCGGCCTTATCACTAAAATTATCTTTTAAAGAAATCCCAAGCATATGAAGCTAGCAAATTCTAAGAATACAAGAGGTTGATGTACAAAGCATATAAATATTAAAAATAATAAATAATATACTTACATAAACATACATACAGTAGTTTAGTACATAGTAAAGGTATAACAGTACACTCGACAAAATTATGCCATTTTAAACTTACGGAATAGTTACATAGTTATAACATTATACAATATTGTTTAATTTAGAAACGCGTCCTGTTTTCATTTAGCACACACGCTCTAATATTATATTGAAACGTAGAAAGACATCGAGCCACCTCGGATGTACTGAAATGTGGTGCTTTCAAAATCTTTTATTTTTTTCTACGCGTTAAATTGCTTAGCGATACATAAATGACTGCGAATCCAGTAAGGTAGTAGGTACCTACCTAACCTTTTTATCAAACACGAGGACTTATATTCATAACTTGCAATCAATACATTTTACTAACTTCTACTAAACTAACTCATTATAACATGTAATAAACTATTTAGCAATTAGTGGCTCAAGAATAGTGAGCTTATGTATTTTAAAATAAACTATCATAATATCATCTTAACCACACTAATCGCTTATTGATATGACACTAATTGATAGTCATATCTGATTTGACTGAATTTACTACATGGCATATCATATATTTTAATAGACACTTTACTGCATATTATGCCGGTAGATATTAATGTCATAGCTCAGCTTTTTTTGTAAATTAATTAATGTTAAACTGGCTACTCCACAGTTTTCTGTAGCAAACTAAAACATGTGAGTTTAATAAAAGAGCCCCTATCCCAAAAGATAGACCACAGATAAGATCATACACATAAACACGAATAAAACCCTACCAATTGGTACCCTTTTCACCCTTATTTGAACGCACCCGAATACTAGCTATCCTATTACGGAACTTAGTCGTGTTCATTATTATATCGAATATTATTGTAAATTGAACAATTGAAAAGAGCAACCGCCGAGTTTCTTGCTGGTTCTTCTCGGTAGGAACGGCATTCCGAACCAGTGGTAAATTATTTGACGATTCAAAAGCACTTGTAAAAGTTTATTTGAATAAAAATCTATTCTATTCTATTCTATTCTATTCTATTCATTGTGATAATCGCGATCTCCTGATTGGCGCATTCTTAGCAATAATTATGAGTAATATTAAGTTTTGTAAAGACGATTGCAACAGTCACAAAGGATAGGTACGTAATAACAAGATACTTAATACAGGGCCAGGTCCAGTCTAGATATGAACGCTGTAGTTTAATTGAATCGAACGATGGAGCCCGGAATTTTAAATGAAAATATAATTGCAGGCCCTTTTATAATCGTGTAATCGCTGGCGTTAATAGCTGAATGGTTTTGGCTTATTAAATATCAACGTATTTTACTTGTAGTAGAATCGAAAAAATATATCACGGAAGTTTCACTGTGATTCGACGAAGAAGATGTCCGACCGACAAGCGATGATACCCCTGACGGTTGTATTCAGGGGATCAAGGGTTCGATTCCGGGCACGCGCCTCTACTTAATATTCGAAGTTATACTGCATTTTGAGGAATTAAAATATATATAACACTTACTTTATAGGTGAAAAAAACATCGTGAAGAAACCTGCATGCTTGAGAGTTTTCTTGATTTTCCGGGATAAAAAGTAGCCTATGTGCTAATCCAGGGTATAATCTATCTCCATTCTAAATTTCAGCCCAATCCGTCCCGTAGTTTTTGCGTGAAGGAGTAACAAACATATACACACACACACACACACACACGCACACACACACATACAAACTTTCTCTTTTATAATATTAGTGTGATGAATACCAATAAATGTTTTGTTTAGTCTTCCTTGTTTCCAATAATTTTCCAGATTTTACATAATTTATGATAAAATTATTCAAAGTAATTGTAATTGTAAATTGGGAGTCAAGTTCTCGAATGTTTATTCAGGATAAAAATAATATAAATAATGCATGAACAATAGACATTGCTGCAGTATAATATAACATGATTTATATGAAAAGGCATCTTTATAAATGAACACTTTTGCAGGTTGCTTAAATATTAAAATAAAAGCTGATCAAGGATGAGTCGGGCTTGTAAACGATGGGTTCCGTATGATCGTACAAAATATGTACTATGTACTTTTAATTACATTTTATATGCTGTATTTGTTGTTATAGCAGCAATAGAAATACACGGTTTGTGAAAATTTCAACTCTCTACCTACCATGAGATAGGTACAGCCCGCTGACAGACAGATGGACAGACGGAAGGACAACGAAGGCTTAGTAATAGAGTCCCGTTGGTTCCGTACCTTGGAGTACGGCGGGTGGGCGGGCGAGCGGGTTCAGGCGGGCAGTCAGGCCGGCAGACAGACAGACAGACAGACAGACAGATAAACAGACAGGCAAACATACAGACAGACAGACAACAACGTGATCCTATAAGGATTCCGTTTTTCCTATTGAGGTACGGAACCCTAAAAATGTAAAAGTTTTATTCCTTTTCACCTTTCTAATAGGTAATTACATCATAATCGAGGTAAATTGATAGCGTAGTACTACCACAGTGTGGTACTTGGGTGAGCTCACATTATTACGAAGGTGGTTAGAAGACGCCCCGCTGCGCGCACAATCAATTTATTGCGCTAGAGGATACAAATTGCTTGCCTCTCCCAGTATGTCACTTTGCCGTGCGACTGTAGACATCTATCACTGTATTGAGTACTTGGCTCTTGTATTTGAGTTTAGTAGGTTTATAGCCTATAGGTAGTCTAGACAGTGCTCACTATAACTCAAACTCAAACTCAAATCATTTATTCAAAGAGGTACTCCTTTTGATGGTCTGATTGTTATATATAATAGTGGTGATAATCAATTACGTACCTAAACTTAAAATAAAGCTACGAAGGTTCCAAACGCAGCCATCACACTAATATTATAAAGGCGAAAGTTTGTATGTGTGTGTGTGTGTGTGTATGTTTGTTACTCTTTCACGCAATAATCACTGAATGGATTTTTCTGAAATTTGGAATGGACACAGATAATTTCCTGGATTAGTACATAGGCTACTTTTTATCCCGGAAAATCAAAGAGTTCCTACGGGATTTTAAAAACCGAAATCCACGCGGGCGAAGCCGCGGACATCTTCTAGTATAATATAAGAGGTGTCACTGACTGTGCTAAGCTGCTACTAATACGTGTAAAAAAGCAAATTGCTAGTTGAAACAAATTCAATTAGAAAAAGTGGAAAAAATCTTTTTGAACTATGTACAAATACTTAAAATATACTATTACTGTAAAAAAATACTGATACAGTCATAAGATAAACTTTAAAAAAATGAAAACTATAAAAAGTGGTTAGCTATGAATTCTCTATGATACAAAAGAAACGAAATGTTTCTTACTGCAAAGTTGGGAAAAGTTCATCAAAGATAAAGGAAAATTCCTTTAATTTCTTCATTATAGAGTTTTAAAATCAGAAACACTTCCTTCCATCTTTCTGATTTCAAAGTACTTTTTATAAGGTGAATAATAGAAATTAAAGTTATATCCTAGCTATTTAAGCTATTTATAAACTGCGCAACTCAATAACTAAGTACATATTTAAATTAAAATTAATAAAGGTACTGATAAAAAAGCAAAGCAAAAAAATGGTTGCCATTTTTATCACTAAGATTTTCAGCAAGGCGTCTTATAGCCCACGTACCTACAAGCCACTTTAAAAATGCATTTACTAAAGCTTCGCTTCAAAGCCACGTCAATCCGACGGGCAAATAAAGAGAGCTTATTCCTTCAACAGCTGCATGCTACGCAATCTTTTAATCAATCAAAGGATTAACATGTTTTACTTTTGTTTATTTCAGCGTTTTGAAGACGGTTTATAGAAGACTAGCTTATTCCCGTGACTTCGTCCGCGTGGACTACACTAATTTGAATCCCCTGTTTTATCCCCTTAGGCATTGAATTTTCAAAAATCCTTTATTAGCGGTTTTTTTTAAAGAATATTAGCCATCATAATCCCCTAATAAATATTAGCCATCATAATCCCCTAAATAATGACTAATACTCCCCTTTCCCCTCCAATTAAGCGTAAAGCTTGTGCCAGGAATGGGTACGACAATAGTGCAACGGGTGGGGTTTGAACCGTAGATCTTTCGGAATTCAGTCCGCTCCTCTACCGTTGAGCTATCGAGGCTCAATTCATCCTAAGAGCTATCTGCATGCGCAGCCCGATCTATCCAGTAGTTTGAGCTATAAATATCACTCAGTCACCTTTTTCCTTTTATATTTATTTAGACTAGCTGACCCGCCCTGGCTTCGCTTAAGTGGAATTGTTGAAAATCGGTGAGGGGTTGAAGTTTCCAAAATATCTGAATTACGTACTTCTTAATTTTAGATGTTAATGCCCAAATTCCAATTTTCATGGATCTTGGAAAATTACGGACTTTCATACAAATTTTCATCCCGTATTTAACCCCTAAGGGATGGAATTTTCAAAGTTCTTTCTTAAAGAGTGCCTACCTACCTATCTTAAAGGAACCTACCTACTAGCTTAATATTTTAAGCTCGTGAGTCATACTATCATCTAAACTTGTTTAGCAAGTTATTAGTGAAGATGAGTCCACTTCTATGATCCAAATGAAAATCCAATTTGAAACAAGAAATCATCGAATAACCACAAATATCTAAAATCGCTGAAGTTAGCTAGCTGGCTTTTGATTTCAAAGCTTATTGACACAAAGTTTCGTTTCAACTGTGCGTTCAATTGAAACGTTGCCGTGTTTATTTTCGCGGAATGCAATTTTCTGCTGACATCCCATCTGTCAAAAGCCAACCCGGGGTGTTATATGGGTGTCCGAGTAACAGGGGTTTTGACGGTTACTTATATGCAGAATGATTGAGTGAGTATGGGATACAAATGACAGTTAAATTTAAAATTTTGATTAGCCATTGAAAATATTCGACGTGACCCAACACCCTTCGTATTTTCCAGTTTGATATTGTTTAAAATTACATTAGCTTAACTAGTTTTTGTCTGCAACTTTGCCTGTATCCCTGTCCATATTCACAAGTTTATAAAAACATTATGCCTGTGCAAATTCATTATCCAATTTTATCTTTTTATAAAGCTACAACTTGTGTTATGAAAATTGAAAATAGACTTATCTAGAAAAATCGCTATACAACCAGAAATTCATTGGTGTCACCCATAAATTAAATGGTTTTTTTTTTTGAGTTAACACCAAAACATTTCTCAACATTTCTCAAGAAATTCTCTGCAAAATACACAAACTCTTACTAAAAACTTTTCACAATAAATACTCAGCAAAACACCTTCGTAAGATTGACTGGTAGAATATATACGGTTCTCAAGCCTCAAGTTCGCCTTTTGTGTATTGTTTTGTGCAATAAAGTTTTAAAAATTCTCCACAGAAAGGAGCCTCAGTGCCTCTCAATTTTGGTGTTTGTACATAGTTATTTAGGTTAGTGATACATCACTGTATCATGTGTAAACACTGTATTTTGCTGATTTGTGTTGAACTGTTCTAGATTCTGAGATTATAGCATACTTACATCAAACATCATAACGATCTAAAGCTCAAAAGGCAACAGCATAACTCCTGCCGTACACTCGTTCTGTACGTAACAATGAATCTTGCTGCATCCTCTTGGGAAATCTTACATTATACGGAAACTCGCAACGACTACGAAATATAAACGCACGCTTCCCTAACTTTCACCTAATAAAAGTTTACTCACTGCTTCTTTAATATGGTGAATTGTACATACGCAATACAAGAAATGAGATCCTGAAATTTTAAGTACCTATTCGCAATTTTCTTAAGCAAATGTATATCTAATACTGTTAACATTAATAATTCTATTATTAGCACGTCTTCTACCTTTTTCATTAACATTATTAGTTAAAGTAAGCCAGTTTAAATATATATTAAAAATTATAACTTTTTGATGTTTTTTTCTAAATATCGGATATTTAACTTGGGTAACCATTTACTGTGACTACTATAAACAGGGATGTCAAGTCAATTTAAAACTCAGAAGTTAACAGGATAACTTTTGCCCGACACTCGCACTGAACTGTGATTCTCACTGAGCTCTCAAGGGAAATTTTACATTATTTGAAAACTCGCCACGGCTGCCAAGCATAAACGCATATCTAACTTTCACCTAATAAAAGCTTGCCCAGAAATCAGATACTTTCATATCAGAAAAATCACACGTGAACTTGGCAATTCTTAAAGGCAGTTCTTACTAAAACATGTGATATTCAAACTAAAACGCTAGTTTTATAGATACTATAAAATAAAATTTAATAGCTTTCATTTAATTAAGTTACAGCACCATTGTAAAGCATGCAGCAAGCAACCCAGACAACTTTTTAACACAAAAGAGTTTTTCTACGTAAAAGCAGTTTCAGTTTTTTAACCACAAAAAATATCCTAGTTGGAGGCTAGAACAATATAAATGTAAATGCATAACGCTTTAAAGACCGTCACGCCTTATAAACCCCGGCAAAGATTCGCATGCTCAATTCGAAAAATCCACAAACCGCCAAGCAGCGTACCGAAATTAAACGAGTAATTACAGTGCTTATCCAATTTGGCAAGGCAGAAAAACGCGACCCCCCGTTGTACAGGAAATTTGTTTTAAAATTCGACAACAATGGAAGATTGCAAGTTGGATAATTGCGTACAGGAACCGTCCGTGACGCCGGTTCTGAATAAATCCGCCAGCACTGAACGGTTAATGATAGCTTGCTTAGCTTAAACAAGGCTTTCAATGGGACCTCATGGTGGAGCAATCTGCGGGATCTTCAATTGGAAATCGCGTGTCTTGCGCCATTTGAGTGCTCCGTTGCATACGCAAATGAAGATATTCAGATAGCGGCGTACGGAAAACGGGCTGATTTGCGCTTGAGAAATCAATGCAAACAGTTTCAACCACGACTTCAACGTTGCCTAATGCTTGTGAATATAATTAAGGTTTACGTACATACATTCCCGTAATCAGACAAGATTACGGGAATGTATTCAAACTTTATTACTTACTTTGTATTCCCACTACAATTCGTTAACATGAATTTACCTACATTTTATTGGAAAATCATCATGAGTATAATAATGAATGTTTTGAATAAGAATACTTATTTTATTTCTACTAATTAATTACAAAATAGAATATTAAATGAATAAATCAAAGAAACAATACACACTTACAAGAATACAAATTGTATCATTGTATAAACGCAAAATTTTACCTATATTTTCTTTGAAAATCTTCTTGAGCATGCAAAGAATTGACACTGTGGGATTTGAATATGTTATAGTATAATATGTTATAGTAATACCGCAAAATAGAAAATAGAATAGGAAGGAAATAATGGAAAAGGGTATAGTGTAAAGTGGCTAAGCAAAAAAATTTAATACGCAAAGTCTCCATAACTCTAGCGAAACTCGATCGGATTATTTATCCAAGAAATGTCGTAAAGTTAGAGCGAAAATATAGATGCAACTTAATAAGCAAGTGGATGGAGAGATGAAAAACTTTTACGTGTCATAAATCACAGGATTGTAAATTGGTTTACAGCCAGTAGTTGATCCCGCAAACGATCGTAAATCATAAATGAAATAGGGTGATATATCTACCTAGAAAGCCTTTGACAGATCGAATTACTTGTTCTAAAGGAAAAAACAACTACTTACATCATTTTTAGCGTTCCGTACCTCAAAAGGAAAAACGGAACCCTTATAGGATCACTTTGTTGTCTGTCTGTCTGTCTGTCTGTCCGTCCGTCCGTCCGTCCGTCCGTCCGTCCGTCCGTCTGTCCGTCGTGTCTGTCAAGAAACCTATAGGGTACTTCCCGTTGACCTAGAATCATGAAATTTGGTAGGTAGGTAGGTCTTATAGGAATAAATCTGAAAACCGCGAATTTGTTGTGACGCCATTTATAAAAAAATTAAAATGTGTTTCAATTTTCAAAATAAGATAACTTTACCAAGACGGGGAATCATATGAAAAGGATTTATCTGTACATCCTAAAACAGATTTTTATTTATTTTTATGTATCATAGTTTTTGATTTATCGTGCAAAATGTTGGAAATAATACCCGAGTACGGAACCCTCAGTGCGCGAGTCTGACTCGCACTTGGCCGGTTTTTTTGATAATAATTATTTCTCTTAACTTTTTGGAAGTCTCTTTGTCTTCTTTTATTCTTTATTTCTTTAACACATAATTTATCTCAAACAAGCTTGAAATTCCTTGACCATTAGTGGCTACCCAATTAACCACTTTTCAAATTCTGGCTGCAAAAGCCTTCAGTAATTTCTAAGCTGTAGGTTAGTACTTAAGGAGGCAAATGTTGGTATCACACAAAGTTTATTTCAACAGAATAATGGTCTAATGTAACTATGCACTTAAAAGGTGTTTTAACTAACTCATCTATCACGTGCCTTACCAAGAAAGGCCAAAGTTAGAAAGACTTGTTGGCTGAAAGAACATGGAAAGTGTTTCCTTCGTTTACCTTAGAGTAATTTTGCATGTTCCAAATCACGTGACGCTGCTCTGATTCGCCTGGAGACACGCAAACTGCCAAACTTGGCATCTTACGCAGTTGCGTCTAAATGGATATCTTAATTAATGTTTGAACTTCAACCTTTAATGGTTTTTTAAATATCCGCAATGCGATATTATGCTGGCTCTAGTATCATTATTGTTAGCAAAAGTTGATTAAATTTTGTCACGAAAGCTCAATTTTTACCCCTCATTTCCTCGATTATACCAAAATGATTAAATAAATAAATAAAATACAATAATTCTAAGAGATTAAGGATGATGCTTAAGGCATGTGGTATTTGGATCACATTGACATATAGATATGCTAATATTTCAAGGATTCCACAACGATAATGTAGACATTACATTATTGCCCAAAAAATAGTTAAAAGTTCAGCCTCTTATGCGCGAAATCTGATTTGATCCCAGGAAGCACTTCTCCAACTTTTTGCAGTTTTTTAATTATTTAAAAAAAAGCGAGCAAACGAGCAGGTTGGTCACCTAATGTTAAGTGATTACCGCCGCCCATGAACATTTGCCAGAGTTATCGCCGATGCGTTGCCGGCCTTTCAGGAATTGAACGTTTTTAGCAATTAATAGTATGAGTTTAACGGTCAAGGAAAACATTGCGGGTAAACCAGCGTTCTCCATAATATTCTCAAAGGTGTGTAAAGACTCCCAATACGTACTTGGCCACCGTAACTTTCCAACTTGAGCTGCAATAACATCAACCTATCGAGTAAGCACCATCAAGTTCAGCCTCGTATGACATTAATAACCAGTAGTACAAGAGCATTACAATCACAATCGCTAGGTAGTCTATAAACCGATTACCCTGATCGGCCGTCACTGTCACATGTACAATGCCGCTGCCGGATTTATAAACAAGATATCGCCGTCCCGATTTTTATCAACGGCACCGATTTGCATCGCATTCGAATCAATGATACAATGATTTTCGTTAATCTCCTTTGCATATTATCGGTACGAACCCACTATATATATATGCTATTCATTTTATATGTCAATAACTTAGCCTACATTAAGTTAGAGTGTAGAGCTTAAGTAGCTTATTACCCTTTCCAACTGAGTTTTTTGCAAGTCTGACACCGACCAATCAAAATCGAATTTGTCATGTTGTCGATTCAACTTCACGTAGCTACAATATTATTTAAATAAGCCGTGTTATAAGATATAAC
This sequence comes from Maniola jurtina, assembly GCF_905333055.1. NCBI lineage: Eukaryota > Metazoa > Arthropoda > Insecta > Lepidoptera > Nymphalidae > Maniola > Maniola jurtina. The sequence goes on along the minus strand of NC_060040.1, from coordinate 4,929,175 downwards.
ACTACCAACATTACCTGCCCAGTTGTCACTAAACTTAAAGCCAGAGGTATAACCATAATATTAAACTCCAAACCGTAATACCTATCTTTTCAAGCGCACTCATTAGATAAACAAAAATTAAACGGTGAAAAGAATTAAACCCAAACCCAACCATAACAATCAGTGAGACAACGACTTTCCTCTGTTTTTTTTTTTTTTTTGCAAGAGTTAAGTCGTAGGTATTGATTATAATTTTTGAAGATAATGCGTTTAATATTTCACATAATCAATGTCCTATGTACTACAATATATCTCTAATTACATGGATCTGAATAAAAATGTTAATTGCTTCTCAAAACAAGGTTTCTAAACCAGAGGGAACAAATCTCTCCTTACCCATGACCGCTTTCATTATAGGTCAACAACACGCGCACATGAAGGATAGCATAAAAGAAAAAACGTATTTGTCTTTCAAAGAATTGTTGTATCACGAAAAACAAATAACAAACATGAACATAAAACATTTCTCGTTAGTGATGAAAACACTGATTGGATATAACGAGGGCACGACTGCAAAAATTTGCCTCGAATTATATAGCGATGCCTCAATTTTGTAATATTCAATAGTGAAATAAGACGATCGAACAGTGACCTAAGCGAAAGGTTACACGGGGGACTTATTGTTTCAAAACTTTTTGTCGTGTGCCCTCCTGCTAACTAATCAGCATGACCATGACATGACAAAAATATAAATTTTTAAATGGAAAAACTATAATTAAAATTTACTACAACACAAAGAGGCCCGTTTTATCAATATGACTGAAGCAGCATGGCTACTTTTCATTCCGGAAAATCAAAGAGTTCGTACAGGATTTAAAAAGAAACAATGCAAGAAACAAACAACGACAAAGTCGCGGGCACCATCTAGAATTAAAATTATTTAGAAAAGTTCTCGTGCGATACATAGTGTTTTCCCAAAAAAAACATCACTTTTCATAACAGTATGTTAGTAAACGCGAACGGCGAAAGTGTATTTGTTTGTTGGTTTATTAGTTTGTTCTGTTTGTTCTTCAATCACGACACAACGGAGCAACAGATTGACCTGACTTTTATATGAATGTAGTTGACCTGGAGAGTGACTTATGCTAGTCTTTACCCTAGTTCCCACGGATTTAAATCTTAAATCCACGCGGTCGAAGTCGCAGTCATCAGCTAATAATACAATTCAAAGCAACTTTTTGTCGAGCGACATGCCCCTTGCATGACCCTATGCTAAAATAAGACGATCAAATAGAGGGCGGGTTAAATTGCGGTCCATGGTCAGTTGTGATCGAGCTGTATAGATAAAATGCAAAGCGATGCGACGGGAACAATAACCGATGCACTTCCTTTGACAATAGGTACAGACTAAGCTGCTCTCAGTAATTTATATGCCAGGAGATCGCAACGATACGCTCTACCAAATCGATCAATAGTCCTAGAGAGTGATAAGGAATGGCGACCATCGGATTGAATTGTCAACGACTACAAGTAGCCACCCAACCGATATGCAATAACCCTTTGAATTATACAGAGTGTTTTATTTATATCTACTAGGAGCTTAAAAATTGATTGGGTGAAAATGAGAATCAGGATTATATTTTGTCTACTTTATCATCGTCGTTTACAGCTGATAGATTTCAACTGCTGGACATAAGTCTCCTGGAGATAATATGCACCTGGATCCAAGCTTCGCTTGATGTCGTCTGCACCTAGTGTGAGGGTTGCCAGCACTGAGTTTTCCAGTACGCTGTCTTTGTCACCATTACGGCACCTTGGGATCCCAAAATCTATAAGTTTATTAGATTAATCCTGAACAAGGCTAAGAAAAATCTAGTGGCATTTTGCTATAATTTCGCAATTAAAATATCATCCGGTCGAACAAAATGGCGAAAATCCACGTATGTTTTTTCCTCCAGTTACGTCCTTACTTTAAAGATTTCAAAATCAACATTTTGTTACTTGATTTTATATATATTAAATACTTACATTGACATAAAAGTTGTGCAAAACAACTAAAAAGACTCTCAAAAATCTAAATAAGTAATATGTAACATTATTATTTCTCTTATAAAGAGCCTAACCCTCATACTGTCCCAGATAATTAAAAGGCTGTACTACTTATAAAGTGGGCTGACCACGAGCGTGTTTCAAACGGTCACTTTTCGTATAATTATTACGTTAGACATTCTTACAGCCTCGCTGGTGGTCTATAGGTACTCCACATAAAGCGACGCGGCTGCAGAATGAAACTATACGTTATTTTGTCATAGTTGAAGACCATCGGGTCTAAAACTATATTGACACTGAAAATTCTTAGTGTTAGAGTTAGTGATGTACCTGTGAAGACCTGGATAAGTAAACATATTGAGCTTGATATAAATTAATGGACATACACGAGCATTCACAAAGTCACTAGACAGCAAGAAGATAGTAGGAGAATTAAAGATTTTTTTAATTGAAAGATTAGCGCTTGATTGAAATCAGATAGGCTGCATCATTACTTGCTAGCAGGTGCTAGCAAGTAATGATGCAGCCTAAGATGGAGGGCGCTTGCCTAGAAGATGCCTAGTCACTCTTGACTTAAAAGTTATTAAAAGTCCTATATTCAAAATGGAGGGGAAGCCATGCCGTTCCATATTCTAGCGGTTTAAATTGGAAACCTTTGGCATGAAGGATTTGGCAGGTTGTAGTTACCTTCCTACCTGGGATGAATTGAATAGAAATAAAATAGTTTTAAGAGCAGCATAGAATGCTTCCGATGGAGGAATTTGCTCGTTCAAGCCAACACTTACCCAAGCCTAGAGATTTGTTGATGATGATTTTCTATGTGTTGCGTTGTAGCGATGATTATGATGATGACCAAATCAAATCAATGTATTTATTTCTATAAACATTTTTTTGTTCTGATTGGTTACATCTAACAATAACTCATTGCTTAAAATAGAGTAATATTTATCCAAGGGCACATAATACATTGCAATTTCTACGCATGCTGAATTGGCGTTTGGCAACACTGCGATTGCAAATAAATTATGATTAATTTATTGATTTATTCGCATTTGTCAAAAGTGCTCTGTCAGCTCCCAAGCGTGTTGCTAGATGATACTCTATAATACTCTCACTTTGTTCATGAGTTCACGTTTTGAATAAGATACGCATCCGGGAATGTTATTTAAAGGCATTTCCACTAAACATGTATTATGGTAATACTTGAGGCAGACGTGAAGTGTAATAGAATTTAAAATATGTATTACAATCGGTTTCATCTTCAATATACGTTGGTAAAAAAACTAAAGGATAGGAGATAAGATAAAAACAGTTTCTAAGAGGTACTTTTTGTGTTTAAGACTAGGGACTAGGGAAATCTAGGGGATTTTTGCTGCAGTGTTACAGAATATTATTAAAATATTCGTCATGCTGGCCACGTGCGGTATGGCAGACTTTATCACCTTTGAGAATATTATGGAGAACTCTTAGGCATGCAGGTTTCCTCACGATGTTTTCCTTCACCGAGCAAGTAATATTTCATTGCTTAGCACATAACTCCCGAAAAGTTAGAGGTGTTAGACCGGAATTGAACCTCCGATCTTCCGAATAGGAGGTGAACGATACGCTAACTATGAAGCTATTACGGCTAGAATTACATACATTACGGTATAAAATCGGTATGGTGATGTTTTCATAAACAATGAGGCTTATCAACCAGTTTTATACGCGAAACCATATCGTATAAGTATAAATCTTGGGTTTTGTATACAAAAGTAGATTTAATCTTTGATATCATCAGGAATCAGGATAATATTATCATATTGCGCTTTGTAGTGGATTTAGCTTTGTCTTTTTCTTTTAAATTTTAGATAAGCTAATCTGTTCCTATGCTGGTTGATTCTCATGTATTATTGATGTCTTTCTCGATCTAAGAATTCTATCAATACATTATTCTATTTTAACCCTTATTATAATGATTTGAATCAACTTATCATCATACATAATATTGCACTGAAATAAATAAGATCTTCGTGATACCAATAATTTTTATCACTATCCTATTTTTGTTTTTATGTACGTCATCTGATTTTTAACCCCCGATCCAAAAAGAGGGGTGTTATAAGTTTGACGTGTGTATCTGTGTATCTGTCTGTGGCATCGTAGCTCCTAAACTAATGAGCCGATTTTAATTCAGTTATTTTGTTTTTTTGTTTGAAAGGCGGCTTGATCGAGAGTGTTCTTAGCTATAATCCAAGAGGTTAAGCCGTTTGAAAGTTATCAGCTCTTTTCTAGTTACTGTACCTTCACTTGACGAGGGCGTTATAAATTTTTAAGTTACACTTGTGGTAAAACTTCACCCATTCGAAGCAGCGCAAATAGATGATACTGATATGTTAAAGTCTCCACATTCAGTTTGTCTTAAGAACACAAATATTAGGCACGAACAAGCAAACGCGACGGAATAGCAAATCGCGGAGTATTTGTTCAAGAAGTACTCTGAATGGAGTAAACAGAACAGAAATGTTCAATACAGTTAGTTGTGTGGTTGTCAATGATGTAGGAATGTCTTCAAATATTTAAAAATCAAACGAACTTACCAAGTGAAGTTCGATTGTAATTATGCGAGCAGCTTCTTTCGACGCGATTTGGTTTACATATTGTAGAACGCGTCCCACGCATCAGCCTAGCACGGATTTTTAGATCTTTTTTGACTTTGAAATTGGCAACACTGCCTACCCGCATCCAATCCCCCACTAGCGCCCTCCCACCACAGCTCGGACCATTTCACGACCGGCTTGTCATTTTAGTTGATAGTTATAGATAGATACATTTTATATTTGTTTATATATGTATGTATATATATATAAATTAGGGTAGGGTGTACTTTTGTGTACTTTATGAAAATAATAAAATTAGGGAGGGTGTGTATAAATCGCGTCGAAAGAAGCTGCTCGCATAATTACAATCGAACTTCACTTGGTAAGTTCGTTTGATTTTTAATTATGCTTCGCAGCTTCTTTCTTTGCGATTTGGTTTACATATTGTAGATGTTCAGAGCTAACAAATATAAAATGAGTAACCTATTTGGAAAATAAATAGATTACGTAAGTATTTGTGAATATTACAAATAAAAATTTACATTAACAACATAATAGATTATGGTATATTATAGCTTGTTGAATCAACTTTTTTAATTGAGTAGGTATATACTTATACAATACATTTGTGATCTTATACATATACCTACTATCTACATAATAAATCGGCATGTTAAATATAATAAATAATAATAAATTTAATAAATCAACAAAAGTTATCGTTAACTAAGTATCTTTATCTCTCTTTTATAAAATTTAGCGAAAGTAGCCGATAACTGGCTGTAATCAGCAGTGTTATCATTGTTGACACCTGCTCTGCTGGCTCCAGATGTGGATGCATGGCGTGTTATGTGAGCACTAAATTTTGTCATACTTATCAATAACACTTTTATGAATTGTTATCCAATGACTCAATCATTGGGATGATAACTTTTTGGAAGGCCCTTTGTAACTAATATAAACAAATAATCATTATTAGTTTCACGAATAGAATTTGTTTTATTAATATACTACTTTAAACATGTATCTGAATATATACTACTTTAAACATGTATCTGAATATATATAAAATTTTCACTAAAGAAAGGTAATTTCAAAAAAAGGGTTGAGAATTGAGATGAATTAGGTCAAGAGGTCGTTATCAAATCTGAAATTTTAATAGTAATCTACTTCAGCCTATTGACGTTGCTTATTTTTATCAGTGAAAAAGTAAGCACTCTATGAGTAAGCAGTCATTAAAGCCAACAAAGTAAGGGTCTTTTTTTGAAAGATTTCCCAAGTTGAAGTTCTCATGTGGCCATTGTTCAGATAAGTAACTAGGAACAGTGTCAGTATCCCATGTTATATTATACCTTGGTTGAGTTGGGCTTGACCTGCAACTCCCTTCATAAACTTCCTAATTTGATAGTCATCTAACATATTAGGAAAACCCAATAACAAGGCAGATAAGTACAAATTTACAGTTCCATTTTTTTTTTTTTTTTTTGTACTCTTATCAAATATTTTTGTAAGAAAATCTAAAATCACAATAACATTTTTATGACTATAATGATAATCATTTTGTTTACGATATTCTATCTAGGACCTAATACGTGTATCGTATTGTCTGTACGTAATGGTCAGAATGTGAATTAATCACAAGATCAACAATTATTGCTGGTACCGACATTTTCAGATATTTTTGTCGCATAATTTCACGGTGACTAAGTGGATTGTTATGTGAAGATTATGAGGTTTTCTGAAAGGTTAAAAGATTAACGTTAGGATGAAAGTATACATAGGTACATGGTGAGCAGACCGATCTTGTAAACAAAGGAAACTAGGCTTGCGATGGCTAGTTATTATTTTTATCGGTTTTAAGTTATTATTTTTCTTATCATTTTTAAAATTAAAATCAATGGTGGAAACGCATAATAGTACAAATGTTTTTAGGACACCGTAGAGGAATCAACAGTACATGCATCAGGATTGATTTTCTATGTGAGTCTCACATTTTGCATTGCAACGACTAGCGAACAAATCTATTTCAAAACTGTCAAACACTTGAGTCAACGTTTTAAGAGCATAGTCAGTTAATTCCTGGTTAATTCCCATTCGGTGTCCTGGAAAGATTTTCTCGACAAAATATTAGCTTAGGTATTATCTTTAATTAATAATAAAGATGTAAATACATAAGAATTACGGGTACTGCGCGCTTCCCCCGTACAATTTACGTAGAAAATAACTGCTGTACTATCAATCCTTAAAAGGATTGTCTACGTTACAAAGATCATTTGCAAATACCTTCAAAGCTAGGAAAACTGCCTTTAATTCTAACTCGTTTATATGTAAACAGGAGTCTTTCTTCTTACGACCGGACGCTACACTGTAGCTACACTATACATTATTATAATAAAAAGTACTCCAGTTAAGCATGCGTCCGAATGTTTAATTATCAATTAATTAAAGGTGAAAATGCACTGTTGATACTATTTAACTTTCTCAAATCCTCAAACTCAAATTTAACTATTTCAAATTGCTAAGGCGGTGAATGTTTTTGTTCGTAACTCGGGTTATTTAGTAAGCAATGATACTTGTGACGTTTGAACATTTTCGTATAATAACCCACGAATATTGGACTCCAGGATAAGCTGAAGTTAACGGTTCAAACAATCTAGCAAAATCACGAAGTTTGCGTTTCGATTGTGTGAATATCTTTTCAAAAAATAATAATAATAATTAATTTTAATTTTCTTATCATCAAGAAGTTTTAAGTATCATGTCAGAATGCTCACGACATTTAAAACGTAAATATTTTCGCTGTGATATAGTTATATTAAAAAACATGCATCTTTTAGGCTGATTTAAGCCAAGTGACAATTTCTTGTAATTAATTTTGATGCAGTGCGATAATCCTCTATTTTAAAATTACTACTTTTAATAAACCTAAATAGGTTTATAAGGTTTAAATACTAAAATATACTATAATAGTTCTTATCTAGAACTGAGAGTTGTGATTCGTCATCTACGAATCGCTCCTATTTCGAGTAATTTGTTTAATGGTTTTTGAAAACCTAAAGACTTGTGAGGTGATTTTGGGCAACAATCACTGGGATTGCTATTTTGGATAGGCGTGCTTATAAAAGGAATAATGTAGCCTTCGATCCATTATAAAACAATTAGATCACTTGTAATAAATACATGATCATTCATGTGAGAAAGGACGTAAACGTCATGCGTACGATACCTCGTGTAGCACTAGCGGCGGCTGTGAGCGCATGCGGCGCGGCGGCGACGCGACGGCGGCGGCGAGCGCTCGGGTGCCGCGGCGCGGAGGGGCCGGCTGCTCTGCTGCTGGTACTGGCGCGGAACTAGCCGACTCTTCCCTATATCTTGTTTGATTTTTCCGACACATTATCGCCGAATATATACTTGTTAGTATATGAGTTTTCAAGAGTGTCTATAGAAGACACCACGAATTTTTTCCTGCTTCGTTGTGGTGCATATCACATAAGATTCGGCAGGCGTCGTTCGCTATTGCTCTTGGTTTAAACCTTCGTATATTATGATTTCTAGTGCTGGAGTTAAGGCAGTTAAGGTGTTACCGAGTTGTTTGTGCAATTACATAATTACATTTTACAAAGGGTTCCGTTAGGACTGCTTTTAGCTTCTCAGTTCAAAATTGGAGGTAAAATTTTGTCAATTTTCGAGTGACATAATTTCAGTAACCGGGTTTGACTTCTACTTCACGTGCAACCAGCACGTGAAGTAGAGAAGCATCGTCGCTATATTCATCATGAATATTTGAATGAATGAAAACAAAATTGAAATAGCCCTCAATTTAGCTATTCGCTATTTTATTTTTGTTTTGACGGTAAGAGCCCAAAATTTGGCAATTACGCATCAATGTGGTAAGCTTGATGGTTAAAAACCAGGTATTCATCATAAATATTTGAAAGAATGAATATTCAAATTTAAATCAAATTCAAAACATTTTTATTCAATTAGACTTTTACAAGTTCTTTTGAATCGTCGAAAGTATCTACCACTGGTTAAAATAAAATTGAAATAGCCCACAATTTTTAGCTATTCGTAATTTATTTTTGTTTTGATGGTAAGAGCCCAGAATTTGGCAAATACGCATCGTGACGGTAAGAGCCCAGGAATTTGGCAAATACGCATCACTGTGGTAAGCTTGATGGATAAAATCCCTGTATTCATCATGAATATTTGAAAGAATGAAAATAAAATTGAAATAGCCCACAATTTAGCTATTCGCTATTTATTTTTGTTTTGATGGTAAGAGCCCAGAATTTGGCAAATACGCATCGTGACGGTAACAAGCCAGGAATTTGGCAAATACGCATCACTGTGGTAAACTTGATGGATAAGATCCCTGTATTCATCATGAATATTTGAAAGAATAAAATTGAAATAGCCCACAATTTAGCTATTCGCTATTTATTTTTGTTTTGACGGTAAGAGCCTAGAATTCGGCAATTACGCATCAATGTGATAATTATCCATCAAATAAACTGCAGCTATTTATCATGAATATTTGAAAGAATAAAAATTCTTTAAATTAAAACTTAAAATATTTCTAGTCAATTAGACTTTTAAAAGTTCTTTTAAATCGCCAAAAGCATCTACCACTGGTTAAAATAAAATTGAAATAGCCCACAATTTAGCTATTCGCTATTTATTTTTGTTTTGACGGTAAGAGCCCAGAATTTGGCAATTACGCATCAATGTGGTAAGCTTGATGAATAAACTCCAGCTATTCATCATGAATATTTGAAAGAATGAAAATTCAAATTTAAATTAAAACTCAAATATTTCTATTCAATTAGACTTTAAAAAGATTCTTTTGAATCGTCAAAAGCATCTACCACTGGTTAAAATAAAATTGAAATAGCCCACAATATAGCTATTCGCTATTTATTTTTGTTTGACGGTAAGAGCCCAGAATTTGGCAAATACGCATCATTGTGGTAAGCTTGATGTATACAATCTAGGTATTTATTATGAATATTTGAAAGAACGAAGTCTTCTTTAAAGTTATATTTTTGTATTGGTTTAATTTTAATAAAATGGATTCTACTTACGATTTGTGTTCTCGTTTTCTCTGGCGTTTTTCATTTAGCCTCCTTATTTTTCTCCTAATTCTTTCCTCTGGGTCCTCATTTTTCCTCTTCTTCCCCATGTTCAGAACGATGATTTTAATAATATTTCGCGCGGGTTTCTGTGACGTGCGTAGGCTTCGGCACGGAAACACGTAATGACAAGCCGGTCGTGAAATGGTCCGAGCTGTGGTGGGAGGGCGCTAGTGGGGGATTGGATGCGGGTAGGCAGTGTTGCCAATTTCAAAGTCAAAAAAGATCTAAAAATCCGTGCTAGGCTGATGCGTGGGACGCGTTCTACAATATGTAAACCAAATCGCAAAGAAAGAAGCTGCGAAGCATAATAACTGTATATTGTGGCATACAGCTGCTCTTTGGAAGACTCGTTAGTACTACAAACTACTAAACCAACTGCCAAAAGATACTCTCTTTAACTAGGCGTGTGATATTTTAATGTAAATTGTTGGGATATTTTGAATTTATAGGAAAAATATCAGTAAAAAGAAAAGCTTGGACGTCCTGTTTGAGATATATATTTGAAGTCAGTTAAAAATCATCGAACGTAAAACAAAAAGATTTTAGAAAAAGAATAAAAATAAGAATAAGTTTAAATATAAACAATTTAGTTTACAGCCAGTTCCAACATCCCCCTTTAAACTAAATTGTCTTACAAAAAAAAAACTTATCATAACATATCAACACACAGCAACAAAAAAATAAAAAACTAACTAAAATCTACTCCTACCTGATGATTCTTCAATTGATTCATGCCTATGCGACATAAGTGTCCTAACCGTTAATGCCAGAGCTGATACTTGCTCAGACAGTCAGGGTGCACCTCGTACGCAATATTTTCACTATTCATCTTAGGTGGAATATTAACAGTACCATCAACTATGTACAGTCCACCACAGGGCGAAGCATGAAGGACAGAATCACCAAACATCCTTATTTGAAAAATTAGCAGTAAGTGCTGTGATCGAATCCGTGACTTCATTTGGTTTGGATTTCATTCCTTTGGCCACTTATATCTCCGCTTGCTTGCGACATTTGGAAAGAAAAATATCTAAATATGATTTTCCTTGTTCGCAACAAATATAGCAACACTGGACAATTAACACCACTTTTCCACTTATGATTTTTCCCAAGAGCCTTCGTGCTGATAACGTGTTGGGATATTTTGAATTTATAGGAAAAATATCAGTAAAAAGAAAAGCTTGGACGTCCTGTTTGAGATATATATTTGAAGTCAGTTAAAAATCATCGAACGTAAAACAAAAAGATTTTAGAAAAAGAATAAAAATAAGAATAAGTTTAAATATAAACAATTTAGTTTACAGCCAGTTCCAACATAAATATTGTTTGTAGCTTTTTACGTGTCGGCATTTCATCAGTATCTTTATTATCCTAGTAGTAGTAATATACGATAAGTTTAAGACCCCAAGCCTGCAGCTTAATCGTTGCAAAGAGATCGCTGGCTATTATTACGACTTGCAAGAGTAAATACCTATAATAAGTATAGATTATTACGGCTATACTCAGTCCTGAAGTAAATACCCAATTGAACATAGCAAAGGCGGTGGGAGTGTGGCTGTGATGTGTATGGGATCTTACAGGCTCTCTTTTAACTAAAAGTCTAAATTAGAATTTACCAGTTAAGCCATTGGTAAGATCTATTACCAAAATTTTTGTTCATACACACTTTTTCCAGAACAGACATTCTGATGATGACGTGAACATTGAAACTACATATATTATTTTTCAAATTATTATGACCTCATGTATGATGTTAAAAAGTGTCCAGCTGTATGTAGAATCTGGGGACAAAACCTCGTCATGTCAACCGTCTAAGATGCCCATTGTCCGTGAAACGTTCCTTTACAGCAAACAAGTTAAATGCCTCAAGCACTCTCCAGTACAAGCTAACGATTGCATGGCTGGTTCAGAACAACGCTCAAGCTCATTCAAAAGCAGGTGTTACTAGTCGTAATATCTCTTTACTTGTTAAATACTTAGGCTTTACTTTAAATGAAGGATTTCTTTATAACAGCCACTTAGAGACCAAGGGGACGTTACATATATCCTTATAAAGTAAAAACTTCTTTGATGGATGTGCCTGTTGCTATATAACCTTAACAGAATAAAAAGTGGTTCCATCATGGAACCGCCTCCTGCTGCAACTGAATCAAATAAAAAATTGTATTTTATTCATGGCATAAACCTTAACATCGGGTTTATGTAAAATTTCGTAGTGTAATGGAAACAATGCATAATGCATTGAACTGACTTGACACAATGACATATGGAGTATGCTGAGCCGGCATTAGGGACAAACGGGTATAACGAAATAACGAATGCAATCTCAAGAGCCGATATGTTTTTCACAGGTTTTCTTACGCTGTTAATGTTTTTGGGCGCAATGATTTTTGTCGTGTATTTTTACCAAAAGGAAAAATCGATATTCGATTTAAAGGGAACGAAATGGGACGCTGCGTTTGCGCATAATTGGCAGAGCCTTTTTGCACACGGACTGAATATAAAGCGAATTCAATATAATTCAGGTTTTTTAATGCGCCGCAATTCTTGAAGTCCGTATTTTAAGTTTAAGGTTATGTGGGATGCAAAAAAGCGATCAGTATTTCTGTCAGACAAATGTCCCAATTATAAAAATCAGAGAAGCATACGACATTTTTCTTCAGGATGCCTATGGGAAAATAAGATTTATTATACTCGTAAGTGCTATATTACTTTTAACAAAACTAGCTGATGCCCGCGATTTCGTCCACGTGGATTTAGGTTTTTTAAACATTTCATGGGAACTCTTTCATTTTCTGGGATAAAAGTAGTCTATGTCACTCTCCAGGTCTTTAACTATATCTATGTAATGACATCAATCAGTTGCACCTTTGTGACTTGACTGAAGAAATAAACCAACAAATAAGCATACTTTCGCTGGTAGTATTATGGAATGCTGGTAATGAAATCACATCAAATTGACATCATAATCTGAGTATAAAGAACCGCAAAACTTTTATGGAAGCTGAAATATTCGGTATGTGAAATTTCCCTATAAATACCTAAGTCGGTCCCATAAAACTTCAATAGTTTACGTCACGATCGGATCTATAAGCATTCTCTGATGATCAAGATAGTGAAGTACCTATGAACAATGTATGATCGCTAAGGGGCGTGCCCCGTGCGTGGGTATGCGCGTCGGTGGACATTGTTTAACAGAGCCGATGGTCTAGTGTTGCCAGTTGTTCAGCTTTTGTCGGGACGTCCCGATTTTCTGAAATCTTGATGACCTAGCCCACACTAGCACGATTCATATTGTACAAGTTGTGTTGTGTGGGAGGACTAATCACTGCTTCCGTTCTACGCTTGAGTAACTTGGCCCAAATGCTTTTGACCCTTTTATGTTCAGTATCAGTTTGTTTTGTGAACTTTTAAAGCAGTTACTTTAGGAAAAAATTGATAACTCATCGGTCACAGGTCTGGCACGATCAGTCTAAGATAAATCCGTCATAAGGTAATTAATGTCTCCTTTTTCTCTCACTTATCCCATACCATGTGGGGAATGGAGATTACAGAAAATGTCTTCTATTTTTTCTTTCACTCACTCCTATCAGTCATCATCGCACTATCTACTTTTATACATCCTCTTTCACACAATCCATCAATTTCTTCTTTGATCTTCCTTTACTCCATTGTGCTTTATTTGCACATTTAACATTCTTCGAGACGCTATAAATGAACCCTAAATTCAAATTTAAAAAAAATACCTTGATCATATTAATCATGATATTTTTTTCCCTAACTACTTTTTATCCGTCTGGGTTTTTACACAATACACCTGGCAACACTAACCGATCATTCCCAAACCCAAATATTGAGATCGAGATGTTATCAGGAATTATAATGTTCTTTTATTAGTATTTACAAGTATAGTCATTTGGGTATCGATGGATCAGTAAACGGTTTTATTCAATGTGGTGGGTATGATTTCGTGATAGGTGTTCTGACGTGGTTGTTTTTATGGATCATACAAATCATAGTTTTTTTTAGTATAAGATTATATTTCGCTTTGATTCAGAGATTAGATTTATCTCCAAATTGTAGCGAAGTTTTACTAAAATAAATAAACTTATAAAATTAAAAACACTTTTATTAACAGCAAAATAATAAATCTGTATAAAACACTTAACTAATAAAATAAACTACCTAGTCTGTAAATACTTACAATGGCACATCGAAGTATTGAAGAAACAATTGTAATTTTTAATGATAATATCTAAGTATCCTGCCATTTTTACAAAAAAGTAATGTATAATAATATAATCTATTTGATGACTAGGTACATAATAATTTAAAACCACAGAACAGTTTTTTAATGAAATAGAAACCAAAAACAACTCAACAGAATACAAAAGCTTTTATAAAATTGAAGCTAAAAAAAGAATATTCTTTGTTACTTAAATTGGCTCAAACAAGAGCCAGCGCAAACAAAACTAGTAATGAGCTTGTACCCAAATCGCCGCTAACAATGCAACAGAATGAGCAGAATGGAGTCCTCAACGCAGCTTTATTCAAATTCGCATGTGAAATCGCGATTCGTTGCCTCAATGCTAATTAAGAAGATCACGACATGGAGTCACCGTGTCATGAGGACCTACACGATGTTGAAACTATGGATGTGACATGACATGTGTTGCGCTTTTACGTTCCGTATGGGCTTTTTGGATCTGTTGCATCACTATTTTGAACTACTGAAGGTAGAGTCGTGAAACAATCAACCTCAATAAAGCTTTATTCAAATTCACATGTGAAATCGCGATTCTTTGCCTCAATGCTAATTAAGAAGATCATGACATGGAATCACCGTGTCATAAGGTTGTTGCTGAAACTATTAATGTGCCATGACATTTTAGCATTTAAAACAATGAAAGGAATGACGGCTAAACTCTCATGTTTTTCGGAAATTGTCCGATTAGTTTCAAACGTCCGCGGTCCCTTTCAATGGGTCACAGCTCGCGACGCTGTGTCAAGGAGACTGCGAGCCGCGCGGACTGTAACACGCAAAGCACGCTATGAGGAGGCTGAGGTTGAGATTAGGTGGCTCCAGATCATATCCCAACGCTAATTTTACTCTTAAAGACTATGACAAACACACATATGTTTATTTTATCTGTACTATCCTTTCTAGTATCACTAGCATCCTGAATAGCAAATACCGAGCGGAGATGACTGCGTGGAGAAAGCAAATGAGACCTATTAGTACTCGCCACATAGTTACGGGCACTCATCTTATTAGCTCAGAACATGTAAGGCACAGTACCCTTTTTTGCTTTTGTTTTAGAACGTTGTTTGAAGTGCTCCTTGTACGGTAGGAGAGGATTTGTGCAAAACAAATACTGTACCTGTTTGATTGTTTACCTTTCCTCGACCTAGGATATTCGTGATATTTAACAAGAGACGTCCATTTCAATATTCTTGTTTTATTCAACTACAGTAGAACTCCAATTATCCGAATTAATGGGGACCGGGACCCATTCGGATAATCAAATATTCGGATAATCGGATTTTTTTTTAAAAAATTGCCATTGGAGAGAATAAAAGCTACGTTTTGATATTGCACTATTTTTTTATTGAATTAAATGAAAGAAACATGAAATTTTCACATGTTTTAAATATAAATAAAATGTACTTATGTACAAGTTTAGAAATAAAAATCATTGTTTTTTAAACATCTCCGTTAATGTAAGCTGTTTTGCGGTCTTCAACCGTTTTCGGGCAGCCAGGTCACGCATTCGCTTGACGGTAAGCAGTTGCAAGTGGTCACACTCGGGCTGACGCTCCATCCACTTCAAAGCAGTCTCGAGGCCGGCAAATGCTTCACTAGCTGATGGTCCAGCGTCTACTTCAACATCAGCAGAAAGTTCTTCTTCCACTTCAACATCTTCTCTCACACTTACAACAATTTCATCGTCATTGAGAATTTGAAAACCAGGGTCAGACGTGTCACAAGCCATCCACTCTCCTACATCTTCAGCACTTACTTCTGTACAACCAGGAATTTTTACAATCATTTTTCTTATTTCCTCTAGTGACAACGCATCTTCATCATCATCATCCTCTCCATATTCTTGTTTCTCATTTTCTTCAGATTCTTTTTTTTTGTTCTTCTCAGACGGTAGGCCTTTCAGTTTATTCCACGCACGTCTTAGCGTCACTGCCGTAACCAAACTCCAAGCTTCCGCTACCATGTAACAGCAGTCCTTTAAATTTATTTTGCTATGATTTGCCAAAACCAATTCTTCATCTTCAGCACCTTCGATCAGCAGTTTTCTCAGCAGTTGCCTTCTGTAATGGCGCTTCATTGTTTCAATAACAGACTGGTCCATGGGTTGCAGCAAACTTGTAACATTGGGAGGCAAAAACGTCGTTTTAAACTGCCCATTCTCTCTTTCCAACAGTTCTGCTGTAGGATGAGTGGGTGCGTTATCAACAATTAAAAGCACCTTACTGCCTTCTTTTCCCACCGATTTTTGGTGCTTTTTCACTTCAGGAATAAACACTTCATCATACCATTCGGTAAACAAAGCTGCAGTCATCCAGGCCTTGGGTTGACTTTTGTAGAAGAGTGGAAGTTTTTTTACGTTTTTAAATGCTCTTGGATTTCTTGACTTTCCTATCAAAAGAAGTGGCAGTTTATGATTTCCAGTGGAGTTGGCACAGTTAAGCACTGTAACACGTTCTTTACTGACCTTATGTCCAGGGGCACTAGATTCCCTTTTAGAAGCCAAAGTGGTTTTTGGTAATGCTTTCCAAACAAGGCCAGTTTCATCGGCATTATAAACAAACTCCGGATCATAGGATTCTGATGCAGTTTTAAATTTTTCAATAAAATTTTCAGCAGCTGCAGAGTCTGCTGAAAGCTTCTCACCAGCCAAATCTAACTCGCGTACACCATGCCTGAATTTAAAATTCCTTAGCCAGCCGTTACTAGCCTTAAAAGATGAATAACCAAGCTTTTCTGCTAAGATTTTGGCTTTTTCACAAAGGATTGGACCTGAAATCGGATTTCCCATAGAACGTTGCTGCAAAAACCATTTAAACACGGCATCTTCCAAATTTTTGTTGGTTGCTGACTTCATTGTTTTCCTGGAGGAACTTCCATCTTCATTTTCAAGCACCGAAACAAAGTTTAAAAGTGTTGACTTACTGTTTTTAATGTCAGAAATTGTTGCTTGTCCAACATCATAAATCTCAGACAACTTCTTACCCGTTACACCTTTATCGAGTTGCTCTATAATTTTCAGTTTGTCCGCTAACGATAGCACAACACGTTTTCTTTTCGAAGCCATGGTATAAAAACAATACAGTATTGTACACGCACAAACAAAAGTAAGCCGTAGCGAAAGAGTAGCGTCCTGGAGCAAGGTCAATAGCACACTGGCTAATCAAAACAAACAATGACAGGTGCGCCGTGACTGCAATGCGCCGGAACTTGTCTTAACTTGCCGCCGTGCCTACACCGACCTCGCGGGGGGAAGTCAGTGTAGGCACAACGGCAAGTTAAGACAAGTCAAGTCAAGACTTGACGCGCAAACACTGGCTTCGCGGGGGGAAGAATAATAGCGCACTTAGACTTTTTTTGGACAATTTTTTGTGATTCGGATAATCGGCGATTCGGATAGTCGGAGTTCGGATAATTGGAGTTCTACTGTATAAGTTAACTGAATAGATAATAATATTTGGAAAAGTAAGCGAGAGAAGAGATTCCACATATTTTTTTGTTATTAGTATATTTAAGTTGAAAGAAACATATCTCGAAGAACATTTTGGGAAATGGCTTGTGTCTTGTTTTTACGGGATTTTTAAAAACCTATCCACCCATCCAGTCCAGCCCAGGCATTAGCTTCTTAGTTGCTTTATAAAAACAACCTTTTACATGTTTTTTCAAAAGTGTGTATTTTCGAATTTGTTCCAATTTTTACAGTAGTTTTTTACAATATTTTATTTTAGGCTATAACTAAATGACTAAAGTACATTCAAGATGCTGAAATACCCTCATATTCGAGAAAAATAATTCTTTATCTTACACCTCGTTCTCAAGAACCATAAATTTAAGCATGAAAAGCCGGGTTATGTCAGTAGTGTTATTAAAACAAATTGTTCTCATGCAATTCGAGCTAACCTCATTTTACTCGTAGTTTTTCACGACACAATAAACTCAAAATTTACCGCCCGTAAAAATGAGCTGATCCAAATGAAAACAGAGATAGATGACACTCTTTATGGCACTCATGTTACACTTAAATAACCCATGTTTCATTATCATCATCATCATCATCACAGAAACAGAAATGAAAGAACACTGAACTAATCTGTACGAAAGGCGTCGATAAAGCTTGCATAAATTGGAGACGTAGCTTAGGTAGGTATATTTAGCATGTTTTTTAACCCCCGACCCAAAAAGAGGGGTGTTATAAGTTTGACGTGTGTATCTGTGTATCTGTGTATCTGTCTGTGGCATCGTAGCGCCTAAACGAATGAACCGATTTTAATTTAGATTTTTTTGGTTCAAAGGTGGCTTGATCGAGAGTGTTCTTGATATAATAAACTGAAAAACTGAACTGCTATTTGGAATTTACTTGATATTTAAGATGAAATAAAACTTTGGTATAAAACAGACAGCCTTTTTATTTCGGTGCCACACAGAGAAAGATAGTTACAATGGTAGCCACAGAACATAATACACGATGACATGTCACAGAGAAAAGCATAGAATGCGTTCATATTTTAACATCCTCCCTTGAACGCATGTCGCATACCCATAGCTTCCAGGAAACGTTCATGTTTTGGCTTCGGGAGAGCTTTGGTTAGACAGTCAGCAATCATTGAGTCCGTGCCCACATATTCAAGCTTGATTTCACCATGTTCAACTTTGTCCCTCAGGTAGTGGTGACGAACATCAATATGTTTACTTCGAGCATGATAACTACAGGAACCTGCAAGTTTAATGGCACTTTGATTATCACAATACAAAGTTAAAGCTGTAACCTTTATAGAAGGCCACAGTTCGTAGTGCAACTGTCTCAGCCACATAGCTTCTTGAGTGGCAGCTGAGAGCGCCATGTATTCCGCCTCAGTGGTTGACAAAGCAACAGTGTGCTGCCTCTTCGAATTCCATGATATAGCTGCACTCTGAAAATTAAAAATGTATCCCGTACATGATTTTCTGTCTTCAGAGGATGAGGCCCAATCAGAGTCAGAATATCCAGTGATTTCTTCATTGACATTATTTTTATAAAAGAGTTGTAGATCTTTAGTGCCTTGTAGGTATCGAAATAACCTCTTTATAGCATTCCAATGCTCTGCTGTAGGTGAACTGTTATAACGACACAATGTATGTACTGCATAGCAAATATCAGGCCGTGTACCCTGCGAAATGTACAGCAAGCAGCCAGTGGCTTCTTGATAAGGTATATTTGTCACCACTTCACAACTTGAAAACTTGATATTTGGTTCCATAGGAGTTCCAACTGAGTTGCATTGCTCCATACTAAAACGTTTTAATGTACTTTCTATGTATTTACTCTGATCTATAGCTATACCATTAGAATGGTATGTAATACGAAGTCCAACATAACAACTAGCAATTCCAAGCTCTTTCATCTTGAAGTTATTCATCATTTTCACTTTTATTATGTTTGCTGACTCTTGACAATTGTGAAACAATAGAATATCATCAACATATACTGTTAAAAACATAATGACTTCATTTTCATGTTTATAATATACACAGGGATCTATCTTTGATTTTGAAAATCCAATACTATTCAAAAAATTGTCCAACTTTTTATTCCAAGTTCTACTAGCTTGCTTTAATCCATATATTGATTTCTTTAGTTTACAAACTTCCCTTGTTCCATTTTCATATCTGGATGGCTGTGACATGTACAGCTCCACATCTATGTCACCCTGTAAAAAAGCTGTTACAGCATCCAGCTGTTCTATCTTGAGTTGATATTTAGCTGCTGTCGCAATCAAGTATCTGATGGAACTTAACCTCACCACAGGTGCGTAGACATCTGTGTAGTCTATATATGGTCTCTGCTGATAACCTTTTATAACCAATCTTGCCTTGTACCTAGAGACTTTCCCATTTGAGTCTAATTTTGTTTTAAATACCCATTTGCAAGGGATCGCAGTCTTTCCAGGAGGAAGCTCTGTAAGAGTCCATGTATTGTTTTCCAATAAAGAATTATATTCATTATCCATGGCTTTTATCCATTCCTGTGAGTTTACACTTTGCAAAGCCTGCTCTAACGTTTCAGGATCGGGCTCAATTGACGAGTTTTCGATTTCGTTCTGACAGAGAAAGGTAGGCATAGCTCGGTGCTTTCTGGGTCTTAAGGAAATTGGCTTGTAGCAGACACTCGAGGGTGAAGAATCTTCCGGGACATATTCATCATCATCACTCCGACAGACTGTGCTATCATTCTCAATGACAGTCTCGGACGTGTTATTAAAATGATCAGTGCTGCTTGTGGTATCATCTAAATTATCATCATTTTTAACATCTTGAGATTCAGAGAGCGGTAATAAAACAAAATCTTTGTTCACACTTTCTTCAAGGAAAACTACATCCCTGCTCCTCATAATTTTTCCTTCAGCTTTATCAAACAGTCTATAACCCTTGGATTCCAGGCAATAGCCAACAAATATAAGCTCCTTTGATTTGTTATCCCATTTAAGCCTTTTTTCCTTTGGCACATGCATCATAGCTCGGCAGCCAAAAACTTTCATGTTACTGATATTAGGTTTGACTCCAGTCCAAATTTCTTCAGGTGTTTTGTACTGTAAAGACTTAGTAGGTGAGCGATTGATCACATATGCAGCAGTGGCTACTGCTTCCGCCCAGAACTTCTTTGGCAAGCTGGAATTAATAAGCATACATTTGGCACGTTCAGTTAAAGTTCGATTCATCCTCTCACTCATGCCGTTCTGTTCAGGGGTGTAGGGTATACTGAACTGACGTTTTATACCAGACTCTCTACAAATTTTATCAAATGCTTCATTAACATACTCTTTTCCATTATCTGATCTAAGTGCTTTTATTTTGACATTTAATTGATTTTCCACTAATTGCTTAAATTCTTTAAACTTATCGAGTACTTGAGATTTAGATTGAATAAAGTAAACAAATACCTTTCTAGAATAATCGTCGACAAATGTCACATAATATCTGGCACCTCCGAGTGACTTTTCCTCCATTGGCCCGCATACGTCTGAATGTACCAATTCCAGGAGGGCGGAAGCCCTTGTGCCTATGTGTTTGAATGGTTGCCTTGTTTGTTTACCTTTTAAGCATGTGTTACAGACCACATTCTCCTTCTTACTTGATTCTATATCTGCTCCTTCTGTAGACTCATTAAGTTTCTGAAGATCACAATAATTTAGATGACCCATCCTTTGATGCCACAAGTGCACTGAAGATAATAAAGCATAGGTTTCGTTATGAACCACATATAAATTATTTCTTGTATACCCAGTGAGAATTAGTTTTGAATTTTTATAAACTTTGCAACAATCTTTGCTAAACTTGACTTGACAATCATTCTGTGTGATTTGGCGCACAGACAATAAGTTGACAGCTAAATCTGGCACATATAAAACATTTTTTACCTGTATTGTACCTATTTTTTCTTTATTCTCACTATCATACGTTTCTATGTTTACTTTACCACAGCCTTTCACTGCTAATATTTTATTATCGGCTACTTTAATGTTTGTCACTGAAGCGGGTCCGAAGTCATATAGCCATTCTCTCTGATATGTCATGTGCATCGCAGCTCCTGAATCAATGTACCAGCATCTGCTCTCTAGGTCTGGAGAGGCTGGAAACGCTGCAACATAGCTAGAAGAAGAATCATTATTAGTTTCAGACTTATTCTTATGATTTGAGCTGTTAACGGTGCAGAATTTTGCTATATGATTATATTTATTACATCTGTAGCACCTGGGACCCTTGCTAGACCCCGCTTTAGACCCTGAACATTTACTTTTGTTCGACTTGCCCTTGTGAAAGTTTGAGAAAAAAACAGATGAGTTGTCTGGAGTTTTTACATCTTGCAGTATCTTAGTCTTAACTAGATCTGCCGTTATAGCCACACCTGAGCTCTCCATAGCCATTATCATTGGTCGGTAAGACTCTGGTAAACCAGCGAGCAACAGTGTTCCGAGCCACTCGTCGTCAACTATGAAGTTGATGTTTCTGAGCTTGTGTGCACATGTAATTACTTTATTAACATAATTTTCTAAACTGCCACAACTCTCCAGATCTGTCGTAATGAGCTCTCTTAGGAGACCTACCTTTCTCAACAGGCCCGAGTCGTCAAAAGCCTTTCTCAAATTGTCCCATGCTTCCGCTGCTGTTTTAGTTTCCTGGACGTGGATGTAATTTGTCGGATCCACAAGCAAAATTATTTTCGATCTTGCTTTAACATCCTCACTTTTGGTGAATGTCGCCGTTCCATCGACGCATTTCCACAAGTCCTCGTGTTCCAAATAGGTGCGCACGGCAAAACTCCACGTGGCATAGTTTTCCCGTCCGGCCAGTCGATCGATTTGGGCAAAGCCATTATGCACGTGTTGGCCCATGACCTGATATAATAAACTGAAAAACTGAACTGCTATTTGGAATTTACTTGATATTTAAGATGAAATAAAACTTTGGTATAAAACAGACAGCCTTTTTATTTCGGTGCCACACAGAGAAAGATAGTTACAATGGTAGCCACAGAACATAATACACGATGACATGTCACAGAGAAAAGCATAGAATGCGTTCATATTTTAACAGTTCTTAGCTATAATCTAAAAAAATTGGTTCAGCCGTTTAAGAGTTATCAGCTCTTTTCTAGTTTTCTTGTAGAAAAGAAGGTTAGATAACCGTTAGGTTCATAATATTATGTCAATTGACAAATGTCAAGCTGTCAAGATGGACGTTGCCTAAACACATAATTATTTATTTGAAAATGATGTTTTGGAAAACTCAAATACTTTGGATCGTCGGGGGTGTTATAAATTTTTAATTTACACTTGTTTCAAAAAAATATCTGAAAAATCCATAGACTTACGATTTTTTCGCTACGCTCATAAGTCTATTAAGTACATTCGTAAGTCTATGGAAAATCAAAGAGTTTCCATGGCATTTAAAAAAAAATGTAAATCAATGCTTTGGCATTAATTAGTCTGAATATATAAAAGGTGTGACTGACTGGCTGATTTACAATGCACAGCTCAAACTATTTGACGGATCAGGCTAAAATTCGGTAAGGAGTGTTATAGTCCACGCTGATGAAATTTAATGTTTTATAAATGCAACCTTTTACATTTTTCAACTGTGTGTATTTTTGACTTTGTTCCATTTACATTCCATCAGAATCGATTAAGAAAAAGAAATTAACTAAAACAAAAATTTTGGATGGTATATAAATAATTCCACTTAACATTTCACCAAAGACATTTTTACTTTTATTAACCCCCGACCCAAAAAGAGGGGTGTTATAAGTTTAACATGTGTATCTGTGTATCTGTCTGTGTCATTGTAGCTCCTAAGCTAATGAACCGATTTTAATTTAGTTTTTTGTTTGAAAGGTGGCTTGATCGTCGGGGGTGTTATAAATTTTTAATTTACACTTGTAACGAAATTTCTTGGATTAAAGCTAAGAACACTCTCGATCAAGCCACCTTTCAAAAAAAAAACTAAATTAAAATCGGTTCATAATTTTAGGAGCTACGATGCCACAGACATTTACACAGATATACAGATACACACTTCAAACTTATAACACCCCTCTTTTTGGGTCGGGGATTAATAAAATAAAGTAATCCGCCTACATTTTCCAATTGCTTCTCAGAACCGCCCTAATAAAATATAGGTGGGTAAGCGGAACTCACTTAAAATTCAAGTAAACATTAAATCGTTCACGTGCCTCATAACGGATGCAGTAATTTGGCCATACGTCTTGTTATGGCCGTTTCGGAAGATTAAAACCCCGGCCACCCTTCATAAATCGCACCCAACACACCTAAACTTCATCTATAATTCAGCCCCTTGAAATACGGAAAAAACCTAACCAAGTGCCCAGTAAAGTCAATACCACGACTTAACTAGCAAACAGTAGGGGATGCAGACCACTGATGGTGTTTTGCAGAGTAGAAGCTCCACATAACCTGATCTCACCCAACCCTGAACAAAAAGAGATCGAGTATCTTAAGAAGGATTCCTTCTCGTCAACAAAAAAAGAGACTTTAGTATATGGTGGGTGGGACTCAATGTCATAACATTCCCAAACATTTTAAATCTGCTCCTTTACATTCTTCTGCTTATTTTAAACTTGTGATTTTTGAAGCTCAAATAAAACTGGATTCTATGCATATTAGAGTATCATCATGTAAGCGGAGCAGGTCTAATTTGCGCAAAATAGTCTCCAGACTGCGCAGTCCCCACCAATGCACTGCCGATTCTCATACATTCGTTGCCTAACTATACGGTTGCTAAACCATGTAAAAACGGTAGAGTGCAGGTCTGAATCCACTCTTTACCAGGATTTTAGAAGCTCAAATAAAACTGGATTCTATGCATATTAGAGTATCATCATGCGAGCGGAGCGTGTTTTATTTGCGCAAAGGGTCAACTTTATAGTATCGTTTTTATCGGTGAAAAGTCGCCAGTAAAAGGCTATGTGGACGTTTACGCCAGCGAAGCTTCCAGAAAGTACCAATATAAACGGGGGACTAGACCAATATGTACGACTATGTTGTGGTTTTATTGCGCCAACTTACCACAGTTTATACGCAGAGCTTTATTGTTGGCGAATCTAAGTATGTATGCATACTTAATTAAAAAATTGTATTATACCACTTTGTTACTGGTTTGTAAAAAGGACGAATATTGAAATTGAAATTTATTTATTAATCACTTAATTACACAGGATTTTTCACAATGCAATATATTCGAATTCTATATTTAAAAAAAATATTCGCCCTTCTACAAACCACTGAGGATTTAATGACAAATAATATTTTGTGATCACACGCTCAAAAGAGGAGAGGAATACCAAAGAAAAGGTGGATGGATTGACAAAGGAGTGAATAATGCGTAGACAGATGACAGAAGTAAGTGAAAAAAGAAAACAGGAAGGAGATAAAGACAGGAAGAAAAATATTATAAAGAAAAATACCTACTATAACCCACTATGTCCCAGTTCTATGTCAATGGGACACATAAGGTATAAGCATCGATGTGTATAAGTATAACACAGAAGGATTGGCTTTCTTCACTTAGGTTACATCCCTATGGTATTTCCTTTAACTTGATAACATGATTGATAAAATCTTTCGTTTTGAATAATTTTTAACCAATAGGTATATGAACATAGTTATAAGAATGGAGAATCTAGGTATAAATGAAAGCTGGATAGGATAATAGCTGAAAGCCTAACACTATTAATAATTATTAATTGCACACACATTACGACCCATTTTAAACTCTATAAACATAGTCCCTTAGATTGTAAATCACTTTGGCAAAGTAAAGCAAGTGATGGCATTCCAGAAGCAAACATAAAATTCAATCATTGTCGTGAGACTATAGTTAGTAAGTAGGTACACTTTCGGTACATTAATGTTTTATGGTGACGTTGCTCCCTACAAACACTTTGCACTTTGAATCAAATGCATTTATTTCGCGTAAAACATTTTTCACAGATAATTTTTTTATTAGGGGACAATAAATAAAACTAATAAGACTATTATTACTGTGCACATGCTACTAACTCGTTAAAAGTCAATCGCAACAATAATGTAACAAGAAATTAACAATAGCTGAGTTTCCGTGAATGAGGTCATAATATATCTGTCACTGAACATATGGCCGCTAGGGCCATAGAACATAGAGGTAGCCCTTCCAACACCAAAGGCTGGGGCAGATATGCTCTGGAGTGGCAACCGCGTACCAACAAATGCAATGTGGGATGACCTCCAACCCTCTGGACTGATGACCTTAAGAAGGTAGTGCGAAGTGGGTGAATGAGATAGGCCAAGGACCGTGTGTGGTGGCACGCTATTGGAAAGGCATATACACAGCAGCGGTAGACACAAACAGGCTGATTGATTGATTGAATTTCTTTATTTTGATCTTTAATATTGATATTATCATCTTGAGAGCTATCTATTCTTTTACACATAAAATCAAGGATCACTTTTTCATCTAACCGCCAGCTATAAATTAAAACACCAGTATAAATTGTTCACATACAGTTTTCCGTACCTCCTTTTTCAAGAGGGAGGAGGTTGTGGTCTAGTCTTTGAACATTGACTGTTACTTTGTCTAAAACAAAGATAATATAACTTACTGTGATGTGCAAAGCAGTCCTTTCTCTTAAATATATTGCACATATCTGCGAATTCAACTTGATTTATACCAGCAGCGTAGAAATATTTTAAAATATAACAGTGGAAAAGTACGTCTTATTAAACAATAAATTTTGTTCCACTCTCAACATCAGCATTTCAAGGAAACTTTATTGTATTATGTAAGTGAAATAAACTTGCAAGGATATTGTGTTAATATGCAAGACAGTTAGCTGTTACTGCACATCATAGTTTTGGTTAGGCCTTCAAAAATAAACTCATGTACTGATTAAAATTTCGAAGTGCGAATGCTATTCCAGAATAAAGGCATATACTTACGATATTAAAATTGGCTTAGTCTATATGAATTTAATAACCTAGGGTGTAATAACTAATTATAACCGACATAATGTGGACACTGACAGCGAGATCTACAAACCTAGTCACTCAGTGTGCTATGGAATGATCTCTACGCTCGGAATTTCTTTGAGGGATACTGTCCGAATTCGAAGCAAAGTATTTTACTAAAGAACTGAAGTAACTGGTGTATGTCGGAAGTCACTCAGCATGCTATGGAAAGAGCTATTCTCTATGCTCTTTCTTTGAAAGATAATAGTCCGAATTCGAAGCAAAATATTTCGCTCAGAAGCTAAGTAACTTACAGACTGACACACTTTAAAATAGCAGTGCACTCGTCACTTTTGTCGGAATACTGACTCTGAAGTCGTGGATGTGGAGAACGGAGCATAATAATTATTACGGAATAATTACAAAGTATAATAATTCATCTAGCTAGGATGTGCAACTGAATCTTTTGGTCACGGAGAATAATAATTCATCTAGCTAGGATGTGCAACTGAATCTTTCGGTAACGGAGAATAATAATTCGTCTAGCTAGGATGTGCAACTGAATCTTTCGGTAACGGAGAATAATAATTCATCTAGCTAGGATGTGCAACTGAATCTTTCGGTCACGGAGAATAATAATTCATCTAGCTAGGATGTGCAACTGAATCTTTCGGTCACGGAGAATAATAATTCATCTAGCTAGGATGTGCAACTGAATCTTTCGGTAACGGAGAATAATAATTCGTCTAGCTAGGATGTGCAACTGAATCTTTCGGTAACGGAGAATAATAATTCATCTAGCTAGGATGTGCAACTGAATCTTTCGGTCACGGAGAATAATAATTCATCTAGCTAGGATGTGCAACTGAATCTTTCGGTAACGGAGAATAATAATTCATCTAGCTAGGATGTGCAACTGAATCTTTCGTTAACGGAGAATAATAATTCATCTAGCTAGGATGTGCAACTGAATCTTTCGGTAACGGAGAATAATAATTCAACTAGCTAGGATGTGCAGCTGGATCATTCGGTAACATATCCGGAAAGCAGCTACCATCGATATGATAGGAAAAGGCAAGGATATGCAAGTATCTTTAAAATATTTTCAAAGAGACCTGTTTGTGCGACAGTGGATGCATGTCATAGAACAGAAGATTAGATATAGATTCGCGGCCTCCTTTTCTACTTTCCTTTCGGGAAAACTAAGTATAGTCAAATAGATTTCGCTATTAGAAAAACTCATAGATTATTGAAATAATATATTCCACTATCACTCAGTAAGGTTGCATAATTTTCTTATCACTATGCAATAACCCATTTCTCGTATTCTGTCTCATAAACATTAAATATGTAGCGATGCGGAGATAAGATTACTTAATATTCATTAAAGAATATTTAATTCTAACAAAATCACATTTTCTCTCCAAATCGAGTATTATTAGTCATCCGAGCGTCCAATAAATTTAAATTAGCACTTATGATAAACATATCGACAAAAAAAAGGTCAAGAGCGTCCGTAAATTGTTTTAGATTGATTTTTAATCGCATAATATTTCTTTCCAGCATTTGGTTGGTCATATTATATAATATTTAGAACAGTAGTATTGACTTTCATGTTAAATAGTGTGTTAAATTCTTTAATCACTTGTGAACATATTGAATGAAAAAGAAACAAAATATGCAGGGAATTTATAATCTAATATTATGGAAGGTATCTGTCTCGCTGTAGGTACCAACTATTTAATAATTACACTAATAATTAAATATTAATTAACTTTTCAGGTCAAAAACTAGACACCAAAATTACGTCAATATGCCAAAATTGTAGGAATGTTAAATCACGATATTTCACCATCCATCGCATCATTAAACTTTAAACACATTTAACTTTGCATTTAACTTTAAACACTTGCTACTGGCATAATATTTGAGAATTCGGAACTATTAAATATTAAAATGAATAATATTGATGACATAACAACTGACACCAACTAGAGACATAAACTAGCGCCATTTTACTATATTTTGGGATATGGGATTTACATTTAAAATAAATAACTTGACAAACGTATCAAAAGTAGAATTTTACGATCGTCCAAAGATTTATATTAATAAAAACGCTCATAGGGACCAGTTCATAATATTAAATATTATATCTTATTGCCATTAAAATACGGAACCAAATGATTGCTTACCGTGCCGATAAAGTGAAACAGATTTGAATTGATTAGATAAAACATAAAATAGCAATGATTTATTAATAGTTGACCGAGCAGCATGAACGTCCGATTCAATGAAAATGGTAATATTTTTAGGGATCCGTCTTTAAAGCAACTATGAGTTAATCAACCAAGAATTAAAGTATTTACGAACATAACATTTTTTATATACCTATCTTTGTTAACTAACAAGTAACAACAGCTCAAGTATTAGTTTAATAGAATATATTATACCCAAAGAAAAAGCTTTGGGTGCTCTATAATATTCTTGTTACGCTTAAACGAACAATATCCTTTTTATATGTTCTAAGTCTATAAAGCACCAAGAATACTATCTAAAACAATAAATATAGATTCGTACCTATGCATTTTAACTATATGAAGCAGCATAATATATACGCTATCAGATTGTTATGAAACTTTGGTAAGGTGTTCTGAGGGCGCCCGAGATGGTTCCTGCATCAAAAAAACTATATATCTATGAATTTAAAAAAAAATGTTGGTTTACGGCATTGCAACGCATGCCAGGTACAGCTAGTATTAATATAAATATAAACGCTTTTTGCCAACCCTTGATGGAAGATGTGCAGAACCCATGTTCTAACGAATTCAGAATGATTCTAACCCACGCTTGTCCAGTCACTAATCATGAAATTTAAAACAGGTGTATCACACCTGTATAAATCTTCTTGGTTTTGTTTTGGCCCGCCGCATGATGACTCCATATCAAACTAATTATTGATTCATGAGCTTGTATCTTTATCTAAGGGCAACACAAGTTCCGACTGTTTAAGATACCCTACACACATCGCGTTAGTAAATTATTGATTTTGTTTCAACTATCTTAAGATAAAATGGTCGGAAAATAAAGATAAATGTTATCTTTTATTGATATATTTTGCATTTTTGTAATAGATTTGTATTCCAAGATTGGAGGTTTTCTCACCCAATTAACATTATAACATGAAAAGATGTATATATGATTATAACATTATAGCATGATTTTTATATTTTTTATGGGCTATAATATAGCATGTTTTCGTCTTATTTTGGTTGGAAATCAAAAGTCTTTTAGAATTTCCCTACTTAAGTACAAAATGATGACTTAGGTACTACTTATTTTAAAACTTCGCTAAATTATGCTTTGCGTCATCAGTCCTATCCATCAGGTGTGATTGTGCTCAAAAAAATAACTAAACCAGATTTAGCTGGTTTTTACAAGTGATGCCTTTAATAACCCTCACACTAATCTATAGGCTGCTTAAACTAATCGCCAACATCAATCAAGTCAACCCCTAATATTAAGTCGTCGAAGCTAAGGGTGTCTTTACAACCTTACGCATGATAGATTTACACAATGGGTGGTTTCCATTTTTTAACCAAAAACTGGTTTCTGACGGAAACTGATAGAAGGGTTGATGTGTTTTGAATTAAGTGTGTAAAAAGCGTTGTTGAAAAGACCTTTGTTTTTTATATACAGGTGCACTGTTTTAATTAGCTATAAAGGTCGAACTAATTTGTGTTCAAGGTTAGCTTCTATAATAAAAGAAGCTGACTTCGCTCGGGTGGAGGGCTGAATGGGGGTCTACGTTATAAGGAGAGCCTTCGTGCAAAATCTCAAGATTGTAAACCCATCGGTTTCAGCTATAGGTACGTTGATTATTATGTCAGTCAGTTATATTCCGTCATATATTTTATTATTGTCTGGTATCATCACACATCCTGGCACATCCCTGTTGGAGTCGATCTATTTAGTGGCATATAATAAAGCATGATAAATTTTTAAACCAAAGAGAGTCGACAGTTTTTCGCGACCATCGCGCGATATTGTTTCAAAATTTTCATAATACTTTCATAATTACTTTCATAATTACTTAATTCTTCTTACGAATGAAGATTTTCTCACCAGTCCGGTGCTTTACCATTTGTATTCGAGTACTTATCCGAAGCTCTTTAAAATGATGTTCTGTTTGCATGTCAACGACGCCGGCTAGAGCTGAGATACTCGTACTATTTATTGGTGGGTGGTACAAAAATCTCTATGTGGTCCTCAATTAAGGTGTCCAGAACGCTATCTGCGTTACATCATTCAATGGCCAGACTACTGTGTTGACCTAAGTACCACGGATGATCGCAGGTCAGGTGTCGCCTGACCTGCGATCATCCGTGGACTCTGTCAGATAGGATGAAAGGTTATTAAAAAAAATCTAGCATCATCCAGCAACCCATGGTTTCTACCCCAAAAGGCATGAATATATATTTTGTCTAGGCGCCA
The DNA here is from genome assembly GCF_905333055.1 of Maniola jurtina. Classification (NCBI taxonomy): domain Eukaryota; kingdom Metazoa; phylum Arthropoda; class Insecta; order Lepidoptera; family Nymphalidae; genus Maniola; species Maniola jurtina. The sequence continues at coordinate 4,898,202 of NC_060040.1, read as the reverse complement.
TTTCCACGGGTGAGAGAATCGAAACGAGCCCGACCTACTATAGTCAGCGATAGTATCGTCCTGTGAAGATTGGCCTATAAGAGTTGTAGGTATCGAATTTGGTGGCACGGCGAAACTACCGTTGAGCTACCAAATCTATCTCGCCTCGTCGCGCCTTAGGTTGAGATGTATAGAGTGCACTTTGTCTTTGCTTTAGCATATGACACTATTAAAACGAGGCAGTGCCATACTGCTGATATAAAAAAGTTTCGTTTTAACTGAAGCTCAAGTCTGAGCAAAGTCAAAGAACTCTCTACAGAAAGACGCTGCTCCGGCCGCCACGAAGATCACTCACTATGTATGACGTATGCGGCATTAGTGCATATAATCTGATTAACCTGACTTCCTAATAATAACAAGTGAAGGGCCTATACAAACCATTCTCTACTTAGACTCTACCGAAGACAAAATGATGAATGAACCAATAGATCCCAATCAGAACCGTTGCGGCTCTGTTAATACCATTGTCGTATTATATTTATAATAGATCCTATCATTATGAATGTTTTCCATCATGTCCCGGTACATGTGGGTCAAGTTTTATTAAAAATCTATTCCACTTTCTAATATAAGTCTTATAATCGTTGATATACAAACCCCCTAAGATATACCTACTACCCATATTATAATAATGCGAAAGTATGTATGCGAATATGGGTTGCTCTTCAATCACGTCGCAACAGATCAACGTGATTTTTGGCATGGATGTAGTAAAAGACCTGGAGACTGAAATAACCTTCTTTTTATGCCGGTAAATCAAAGTGTTTCCACGGGATTTTTAAAACCTATCCACGCGACGAGAGGACTGCTAAAACATAGGTACATAGCCTATACCTACCCACGAGTTATATTATTACGAGTATCTATGTACAGTATCGCGTGAGGAATTGCTTATTATTTATTTATTTCATGCCATTTAGGCGTGATAAATATTTAATTAACTATTACATCATTTCAACAAAATCAAGGCGTGGTAGTAGTACCTTGGCTCAATTGCATTGGTCATGGCCTTCCTTTAATTCATTCCATCCATTCTAAAGGAATAGGATTTTTTTTGTAATATCATTATCATTGTTTGCATAATAGAACTTATAATATAATGTTTTTGCCTACAGGCAGGCCTATTTACCAGAAAAGTTGTCACTTTTTGGATTGCTCTTTGAAGAAACTGTACCTATATCTTCGGTTGTTGTATATCATTGGATATAATATCAATTTGCTGGCACCATGAGTAATTACAACGAATGAGTGCTCTTGACAAATACGTCGTGAAGTATGTACCGTACAAATTTGATTGGTCTCGGTGCTAGTTACAAAGGTACGCCGTTTGAAAAGGCTTATAGGCTTTGTTGATATTGGAATTGAGGTATTTTTTGTATATCTTTGGTAATTTTCTCTAGGGCCAAGATCGCTTACTTGTCTCAAGAGAAATAATCGCATTTTAAAATCGGAATGTCTTCAAATTAATATTTTTAGTTGAAATTAATACCTATTTAGTTTTAAATAAGTAATGTTACTTATGTTAATGTTGTATGTATTATTAAGTAATGTATGTTCTTATATTTTTTTGATTACAAGTTTGAAAGTTAACAGTCATATTTCATGTAACACCGAATTCTAAATATTGTATGGAAAACTTAAACCAAACATTTACGACTATGATCTGAACTTTAAAGGTGTGTCCCCACTGACATGGAGCTGGATGGAGTGGAGCGGAGCGGACCATGAATTGGCTAATCACAGTGCTGGACATCCCCACTCCGCATCAGTGGAAACTGTGATAAAAAAATACCCGGCTGAGTTTGTTGTGGGCTCTTCTCAGACTTGGGCGCGTTTGGAACCCTTGTAGCTTTATTAATAAGTTAATGTAATTAATCATCTTACGAATCTTAGAATTCTGTCCGTTAAAAGGTGTACAATAGTAACTAATTTAAATAAATGATTTTAAGTTTGAGAAATCGTAAAATTTCAAACCCCTGACGGGAATCGAACTCGGGACCTCCCACTAATAAGATCACAGATAATGATCATTCATATAAAATATGCAAGGATAACGGTTACAATATACCTACCTAATCGGACATTTTAAGTATTTTAACCGTTTACTAAGATCGCATCGGATCAATTAAAAACTAATTATTTATCCGTAATTGATCAACATTTCTCACAAAAAGGCCGGATGCCTTTTTGGGCTCAAATTAAATTAAATCCAAATAAAGAAACTAATTTGAATATTGGTTTTTTATTGAAGGACTACTTAAAAACAACTTAAATATCTCGATTATTTATAAATTGTATTGTATGCAAAATAATAGCGTATGCAAATTCATCCAACAATGCAAGTACGAATAGTACCACTACAATAATTAACCTTTTTCGAAAATATACTTACATTTTGTTTTTTACTCGAAATGGGTGAGGACTGGTTTCACATCTGCATAATATGCCATTTAATTACATACCTATCTTTTCTGTTTACTTGCTCCTTTACTTAACTCTTCCCAGAGTGTAATTACTTCTTACCAACTCTCAAAAGAGTTTCTATGGTTTATGGTGGAACAATTTCTATGGTTTAAATCTGTAAAAAAAAATCATCATCACCGGTTCAGTACGTATTAAGTACGGGTCTCCTTTCTGAAGAGAAGAGTTTAGACCATAGTCCATCTCGCTACCCTAGTACGAATTGGAAGACTTAACATATCCCGTGAAAATATTATAGGGATTTCTCAGCCAACAGGTTTTAATGCTCAAGTGGAGTAAGCGCCGGCATAACCTACTCTTAGGTATAACATGGTGATGCGTGGCACAATTTAAGAAATAAACGTTTTACCTTCTCTCTTCTTTCTTTCTTTACCTACGATATGTTACCCTACCCATTCTCACTTTTCAGGCATACATGCAAGGAGAAATTAAATTCAAATAAGTGATATTACAAATCCGGATGAAACTTTATCATCTTTATAATTACCTACAACCAGTAGGTACGCTGCAAAGTGGTACACAGCATTTATCAGCAACATAATCATAAGAGCCCGTCAGGTACCATTATCATTGCGTGATGGATGGCTAATTCTTCTTACAGTATCTGATAGAAACCCGTATAAAGATGCGTGGGACACAGCACACAATGCATCGTTTAAAACCAAGTAGCTGTATCGGAAATGAATCAAAATCCTTCGATACTGAACGTTCTTAACCTCAAAAGGTCGCAGCAAGACTATTAAGAAGATAAAACCATAAAACGACGATACTGAGGATGCGTGATTGGGTTTGTAATTGTTTATGTACAGTAATACCTTTCACTTCTTACTTACAGTAATACCCTTATCTTACAGTAGTAATACCTTTACTTTTTACTTGGCTTTTTAGTAACACTTTTACTTACAGTAGTATGTTTTGATAACAAGCGGTGATAGTCTAGTGCTTAGGACGTCCGCCTCCTAATCAAAGGTCGGAGGTTTGATCCCGGGCACTCGCCTCTAACTTTTTTATGAGCGTTTTAAGTAATTAAATATTACTATAGCTTTAACGGTGAAGGCAAACATCGTGAGGAAACCTGTATGCTTGAGAATTTTCCGTAATGTTTTCAAACTTGGTCAGCGTGGTAGACTAATGGCCAAAACCCTTCTCACTCTGAGAGATCTGTGCTCTGTAGTGACCCGGCGATGGATTGATCATGATGATGATTGATGATGCCCGTGACTTCGTCCACGTAGATATACATATAGTGGATTTAAAAAATCCCACCCCCCATCGGGAACACTGATTTTCCGGAATAAAAAGTAGTATATATGTACTTCTCCAACATAACAAAGACTACTTTTAATTCCGGAAAATCAGGAGGAAGTTATTTTTGTACCATAATGATGACATATTGACATACAAAAAATCAATATATGTATGATATTTTGTAGGAAGTAAAAACAAAACGATGAAAATATAAGGTAACCGGGTTGGTTCTTACTATACCTCCTTATCCTTTTTCATTCCAAATGCGATTTTGCAAATTCTCGACTCTCAAAGATTTTTCTCAATCATTAACATTCTTATGTGAATGTGCGGGCTTAAAATATTTATGCCGAATATTAAAAGCGCATTTACGTCAATGCCTGGGACGATTACGGGTAAATATATGTATGTCCGAGTACCTTATGTTCCCTAATTAAGTTTACTGTTTCTCGTAAAATGCCAATTAACATCGCTTAAACAAATTTGCAGTTCGATACCGTTTTCGAAAATATAATCATCAATTTCGACGAGGAAATTACCATCTGACTGTACATTATACCAGTGGATAATATTTAATGGTGCATCAATAATTCCACCGACGCTAATACTCGACAAAAGCTGAAGCAAGCAAACAAATTTACCGAAATTATTCACTCGGCCGTGAGTAAAAATTATGACCAATATACGAGTATGCGCCTGCGGCTCGCTCGAACTTGGATCATGAACTAAAAATGTACGGGAAATAATACCAACTTAAATCGCCTACGTAGAATAGTTATAACATTTTTTGTAACTTCGTAGCTGACACAGTAAGAGGGCTTATATTTATCTTTAAAAAAATATACCTTTAGAATGTAGATATTCAAGTACAGTTTTGTTTGTTCAAAAATACAACATTATATTTTATTAATCTCCGCCCACAGCTTGGGTCCTCAGTCCTTGAGAATTCATAAAAATCCAGCCTTATTCTTTGTCTATATTTTAAAGGGTACCTTGATACAAAACCTCAGCTTTCTGAGTCTAAGAGTTTGGGCTGGGCGTGGATGAGTCGGTGAATCAGGGTTTTTCTTTTTATATTCAACTAGAGGATGCCCGCGACTTCGTCCGCGTGGATTTAGATTCTTAAAAATCCCGTGGGAACTCTTTGATTTTCTAGGATAAAAAGTAGCCTGTCTTTCTCCGTGATGTAAGCTAACTCTATACGAAACATCAAAATCGGTTAAACAGCAGATCGGTCGTAAAAAGCTGGCAGACAAACACACTTTCGGATTTATACTATTAGTATGGATTATTTAAACATCGTATTTCGCAGAACATTTCTTTGGCGAGTGGTTTTCCCACTCCCCACAATTTAAGAAAACGCTGACAAATGCCTCCAATATAGTCTCGTATATTCCACATTTGAAACCGCGACATACCCGTCCAATATTTATGTGCTCGTAAAATTTGAACATGCTCTGTATGCCCACAAAATGGACAGCAGACGTTTGTATCCTTCGATCAAAAGGAATTGAATAATAAAACCTGAGCATCTTTTCGGCCCCTGCGTTATTCTGGTTATCATTAACATTATTATGTGTATTTTATGTACCTACGTAACGCTTTTAAACTTTCTGTTTATAGTTTTAGATGTAAAAACGTCACTTTCTGTGACTCTACTATTGTGTTTTCATTTTAATACGTTATTTCTCTTTAGAACGTGTTTGTTGAATATGAATAGGCATAAAATGGGTTTTTATTGAAGTAACTAGAATAACTTTTACTAGCTTTGTATAAAATTCATATCTGTCAGTAGATATGGCTTATTTATTTATCACTGTTAGTAAAATGAAGTTTAAAATACCGGTATAAAATATATTATAAAAAGATGAAGTTTGTAAGTTAGGTTATAGAAGGTAAACTTCAAAACTACTCATCCGATTTAAAAAAATCTTTCACTGATGCAAAGCTATTTTATCCCTGAGCTGAGTGCTAATAAATTATAATATTAAGTTTCATGAATCGGTTTTTTTTCACAAAAAAAATTAATTGAAATTCGTATACAAAATGAAAAAAAAAAATCTAGGCGATATTTTACGAACGATCATAGCACGAATTGGAGACTCCCGATCAATTCGCTATATTGGCAAAGTTTATTCGCCATTTGACAACTTAATGGGAATTTCAGTGTCGATCGTTCTTAATTAGATAGCGCGGTGCCCCAGGCTGGACAAATATTTTAATTTTAATGCTCTCTACGCCACCCACGAACATTTTGGCAATAGTGCTGGCTATTTGTAAAGTGAAAAATTGTTTTTACGTTCACTAGTCACGATGCTTTGTCTGCTAACACAATAATATACTTAATCACACTAATATTATAAAGGAGAAAGTTTGTATGTGTGTGTGTGTGTGTGTGTGTGTGTGTGTGTGTGTGTGTGTGTGTGTATGTTTGTTACTCCTTCACGCAAAAACTACTGGACAGATTTGGCTGAAATTTAGAATGGAGATAGATTATACCGTGGATTAGCACATAGGCTACTTTTTATTCCGGAAAATCAGAGTTTCCACGGGAATTTTAAAAAACCCACATCCACGCGAACGAAGTCGCGGGCATTAGCTAGTAAAATAATATTTATGTAAAAAATAAGTACAGGCAGACAGATACGTTACATAATAAGACTTACAACTTGGCCCATAAAACTAGTTCTTTTTTTAAAAACTATATTTTCAGGGGTTTTCTTTAAAAAATAGTTCAAAATCTACTCATCGTTATTATTCTGAAAGACTGCGATCACAAGGCGATCACACCATTGGCTATAATTGATATTTATCACTTAAAATGAGCTTTCCTTATGATAGTAAAAAATCTATATTTCATTATTTAAATAATTACCTAAGTTTATTTGAGTTCGAACAGAAGCATTGCTGAATAAATCTTCAAAACCTAGTATTGGAGAATGATTCACAAATCAATAAATCAGTGATTTTAAACGCAAATGAATTATTTAGATCTGGTTTGAACGAAAATTGTATAAATTAATTAAAATTGCTATTTTAGGTTCGAACTTTGATCTACCTACTACATAAGTAACTATAAACACCGAGACTTTGTAATAGGGCCCAATGGCCCCCTTTGGGTATGAAATGCTAAAAAACATCTAATTGTGCAAATTAATTATGCTTAGTGAAAGTGTCTCAGCATCTCTCCCACAGTTATCATTCAAAGGAAGAAAGTGTAATTTGTCTGTTGAAGTTTATCATACAAAGAAATAATAAATTGGGTGTATTGCGGTTAATTTGCTGTTCTCACATCGTGACTGACATAATTAGTCATACATTAGCACAGATGAATGATACATTAGCAATTATTAAATTAACATATTAAATGATCTTAATTAATTTGTCAAATAAGTACATGTGATAATAAACTTGTTATGTTGATTTCTACTGCCTGTGACTGATTTTTGTCAGGTAGTGACAAATAACCCCTCAATTTATTATATAGATAATAATAATTAATTAAAAGCCGTTTCACACCAAGCACGTACACGTGAGTCGTGACACGCGCGTGGTGACGCGCGTAAATCCGTAGACATAACTGCACGCATTACGTCTACGCGAACGTTTACGCCACACAAGCGGTATGCCATGTCTCATACAGTTACATACATGTCTCATACATTACAACGCAATGGTACGCGCTACGTCAGACGCTTACGCGACACATACGCGGCCTGTGTGACCGGCCCTTGAATGTCTTATAAGTAGTTCTTAAGACATCATTTGTCTGTCTAATAGAGACAATAACAGAAAAAGCACAATATAAATATTATAATTTTGATCTAGATAGACACATGTTATTTGCCCAATTATTATTTTGAAGAAATGGTATGAACCTTCCTTATTCTAAAAGATTTTGAGTTCCGTCATGTCTTTATACAAGAATCAAATAAACATTTATACGTATCCTTGAAAGTAGAATCTTAACCGTTGACGACCGCTGACACCCGTCAGGTCACTCAGACCCCGTGTAAACTGAAACGTGGACGACAGATTATCCGTCGTGGTTAAGTACCGATGTCTTCTCGGTAGGAACAGCATTCCGAACCAGTGGTAGATTATTTTGACGATTCAAAAGCACTTGTAAAAGTTTAATTGAATAAAAATAATTTGAATTTGAATTTGAATTTGTAGCCGCGATAAACGTACTGTCTGTATATAAGTCACTGACGGATTAATTCAACCCTCTCTTCAAATACACGACATCGGTTACAATGATCATGCTTCGTTGTATCACTTACACCTGTGACTTAAAAATAACTCCAAAGAAACCACTCTCGTACCTAATAAAAAAATATTGTGATAGTGTCCAAATTGAAGTTCACAAAATGACACAAATGTTGGTCGCTACACAGTAGTACCTATTTTAAAATAAATTGCCATAATATCTTGTATGATCCATCCATATTCAAATTCAAATTCAAAATATTTTTATTCAATTAGATTTTTACTAGTACTTTTGAATCGTCAAAAGCATCAACCACTGGTTCGGAATGCCTTTCCTACCGAGAAGAACCAGCAAGAAACTCGGCGGTTGCTCATTTCAAAGATTTGATATACAATATAATAATTAAGCCTCAATAGCTCAACGGTTATAGGAGCGAACTAAAATCCGAAAGGTCGCCGTTTCAAACCCCACGCGTTGCACTATTGTCGTACCCACTCCTAGCTCAAGCTTTACGCTTAGTTGGAGGGGAAAGGGGAATGTTACTCATGATTAAAAATGGGTAATATTATGTACATTATAACATATATTGTATAACATTATTGCTGATTATGAATGCGAAAGAGTGTATATGTCTGTCTGTCACAGCCCGTTTGTTTACTCGGTTTTGATGAAATTTGGTAAAGAGGAGCATGCGTCCCGGAAAGGGCATACCTCGGCTAATTCTCATTTCAAATTCCGAAACCTAAATGGTACAGAGACAGCTTACATCCTGGAGAAAAGCATAGGCTACTTTTTGTCCTGCAAAATCAAAGGATTCTTACGAGATTCAAAATCATCACGGACGCAGTCGAGGACATCATGTAGTATTGAATATATTCTTTAACAATAATTGACGACAGCTACTGAACACATCAAGTCACTCCGAGTCCATGTATAATAAAACGTGGACGACAGATTATACGTCAGCCGCTCCGATGTCGCCTCGATAACGTCGCTACACCGCTGACGGGTTAATTCAAGCCTCACTTCCAATAAGTCAAGTACAACGCGAACGGTTATACAAAAGATCGTACTTACCTACTAATTTTTAAACTATAAGGGTTCCTTTTTTCCTTTTGGGGTACGGAACCCTAAAAAAATTATAAGAAAGAAAAAATAAATTCATTCTAAAATTATAAATGCGCAAGTGTCTGTCTGTCAGTTTGTTAGCTTCCGGTGTTTAACGACCCATCTGTTTAACAGTTTTGACCGTACTGAGCTATCTTGCATCCCAGGGAAAGACATAGGGTACTCTTCCTTTCTGAAAATTAAATCCCATGAGTTTTTTTTAAACTTAATCTACGTGAATAAAGTCGCGTGAATCGTCTAGTTAGTAGGTAATACTTTGTTTGATTAAGAAAAAAAAAACAGGTAGGTATATTGTGTGAACATGATTAAAATTTCATCAAATGGAAAAATGTAATCAGCATTTTCAAATAAATTCAAACAGAACTTTTTATTTTCGTAATACATTATAGTTGCGTTACTTGCAGTCTTAGCCTAGTAGTTAAGACGTTGGTTTCCCATTCGAAAGTCCAGGGTTCGATCCTTGCTTCAACGCTGAAGGAAAATATCGTGAAAAAAACTGCATATCTGAGTTCTCCACAATCTTCTCAAAGGTGTACGTGGAGAAGCGTGGGTTGATGATGATAATAATAGCAGTACCGCAAACTTGTTACCAATAAATCAGCTAATCTTCATAAAATTAACTGTCAGGTAAAAGCAACAGGCATTCATAAATAATTGCACAATCTTATAGGCGTTGTCCACACTGCCAGCCTAACGCGGTTGCGATGACGGGCGCGAATTATCTAACATACGAAACCGCCGTTTGCGTCCATAGTGTAGAGACTAAGGCGGGCGCCTAGCGCGACGGGCTTGAGCGAGATAGCGCGCGTTGTTTTCAAACGTTCTTTTCCCCGCGTTATGGCCACACTACGGGCCTAATCAGCAAGCGATCTAAAGCGCGGGTAGCGGGGGTATCAAACCAGTTCAGTCTTGTCGCTCGGCGTCTGCGCGTGTGCATAACTACATTTCAAACATATTACATATATATTCAAATATATTTACATTTTAAATGGCGGTAAACACAGAACTATTTATAAGTGTGATTCAAGCTAAAACACCTATATGGCAAAGTAAGCATCCACACCACAGTAATCGCACAGTAATAAGAAAGTTATGGAACGAAATAAAAGAACAATTTCCTGGAAGTGAAGGTAAATTTAATATACTTATACCTAAATAATTACAATCTTTGATATTGTTCCCAGAAATAGTTTGTGAATTTTATACGAACATTTTTGGCTCTTCGTGATGGATTATTATTATTTACTCCGAGGTTTCTGTGATGATTTTCATATATTGGTGGGTTAGATAGCACACTTTGGACATCCAGATCACAATCACTGTTAAAATCCATGATGACATTATGCAGTATGCACGCAGCTTTTATTATAGACAAGGCATTCTTTCTGTTAGTTTCGATAGGTTTCAGTAGTATTCTCCATTTACATGTTAAAATACCAAATGCGCATTCGATTGTTTGCCTAGCTGTAGATAATCTGATGTTAAAACATTTTCTCTCATTATTGAGTACCCTCTCGGGATAAGGACGCATTAAATAATGTTTTAACGGATATGCTTCATCACCCACTAGGACGTAGGGTGCAATGACGTCAGAATTTGAAAGTCTCTCTGGCATAGGAATTTTGTATTTTTTTTTTTCTATAAGCTTATACAGTGTTGATGCAATAAAAGTACCACCATCACTTTGCTTGCCTCGACCGCCTACTTCGATTGCAACAAATTTCCTTTTTGCATCAGCCACAGCTTGCATGACGATGCTATTTCTTTTTTTATAGCACCAATGTGCTGAACCTGATTTTGGTGGTTTTTTTATTTCGCAATGTTTCCCATCAATTGCTCCAATGCAGTGTGGGAAGTTCCAGGTGGCTTCAAAATCTTCGGCGATAGTTTTCAGACGTTGTTCTGTTGGTATCGGCATATGTAGAGGAACTAACTCAGTCCATAAAACACGGCAAGTTTCGTGAACGATGGACGCAATGGTGCTTTTTCCCATGCGAAAACTATAAGCCAATGCTCTAAACCCTGTTCCTGTTGACAAAAACCTGAAAGAAAACAGTAGATAAAAATATAAAGTTATTGTTACAGAAAAACAATTGCGTAAGAAGTGGAAGAATCTGCGTGATCAGTATAGAAAAGAAAAAAAAAAATTCCCTACACCGCGCTCTGGTGACGGTGGCGACGAAATAGAGAGTACGTGGCCATACTTTCAACTTATGCAATTTATAAACGATGACATTACCCCAGAAGTCATGACGGGAAATCTAAATGACAGTGATTCAGAATCCCTCAACGAGCAACATAACACCGCTGAAGTATTGAGTCCGGGTACTTCAACCTGCAGTAGTCACACAACCGCATCAAAACGTAAGAAAACTACATCCGATTATAGGGGTGAGCTTATAGAATTAGAAAGAAAAAAAATTTCATTAATTGAACAGAAAATGGCGTCAAATAGTGACCAATCGGAGAAATGTGACGATTTTCATTTTTTTATGAGTCTCCTGCCACAAATGAAACAATTTAATGAATTACAAAAGTTACGCATTCGAAATAAAATTACCCAAGTCATAATAGACGAAGCAGAAAGGATGCAGTTTTCCCATCGTCAAAGTTACGTGGACAATGATAATTATGGAGGATACTCTTCTGGCAACTACGCTAATTATTAATTTTTTTTTGTGATTACATAACTTTTCTTAACTACTTGATTATTTACATAAATACTACTTATTAAAAAATCTCGTTTTATTCTTACCTTAGAGTTAAAAACAATTTCTCCGCAGGACTAATACTTTTGCGAAAGTTTGTATCTTCTTTCGTGATTTTAGGTGCTATTTTACTCAAGATGTAGTCAAATGTTGAGATTGACATTCGAGTGTACTCGAAGAATTTTGTGGGGTACAATCTCAATTTTTCGAACAAATTAAAAAATTCCCCATTTAATTCTCTGTTTTTATTTATTTCGTGTACACCATCTCTTGTGTTCAATACTTCCCATCTCAAGATCGGACTCTCTAGTAAAAATACCAAATCCTCGTCCATGGTTTGCAACACCTGAAATACGTCTGATCGCTACAACAGCTCGCACGTCACTGTGGCCACCGCAACGCCCCCGCCGTCGCACCCGCCACAGGCCCTAGTCACCGCGCATTCACTGTGGACGCACACTTAGGTCGTTATTGCTTGTAAACGGAAAGAATCGTCATTAAATTATACCAAAACGATCTCCTCAATTTGAAGGCCCATGTTAACTGGTAGGGGTTCCAGAATTAATTGCATCTCCAGGACGGATATGTTTTAAAACCTTACTTCTTGTTATCGCAAATTTTACAGTTGGCTAAGTACTTATATCAATAATTAGGATTTCTACTCTGAACAGGTCAAATCAAAGCCAAAAATCTGTGAAGGATACATTTATTTACTGTAGTGTAAGAGGTCTACCGAGAAAAAGGTGGCAATAAACCAATGTTAGTCACCACGGGATAAAAAAATCAAAATATAACGTTTCAAAATAAACTATGTAAACAAAAAAGAGTGACATGATATTTTTGGAACGTACTTATTTGAAAAATTAATTACCGTTTCCAATTAAACAAAGAAATGTAGATATTTGGAGCAGTTTCTTATGGTAATTAACATAAGTGCCTACTACAAAAAAGATGCGCCGTAAACACTTTTTAATGACAAGTAATTAAAACTCAGTATCATGCACTCATCAGGTAAGAAAAATGCCATTTCGAACATGGCTTAACTCATCTAATCACCTCTTCACTACCGGCGTATCCTTACAGACTAATGAGACAGCGTGGCAGATAACAACATCCTTAAGTGGGAGAGGAAGACACCACAAAAATCTTTTACAAGATAAATAACTTTGAATAAAAAAAACAATGTCTTCTGAATATTCATAGCGGACAGTTTTAATGATTGATGAATGCTATTTTCAGAACATTAAATCTATGGAAGCAAGACGTTTTCTGGAGAGTATGTGTAGGGTAAGCTGCGAATAGCCTAGTGGTTAGAACGCCCGTCTCCAGATCGGAGGTCGGGGGTTCGATCCCAGGCACACACTGTTAACTTTTCGGAGTTATGTGCGTTTTAAATAATGGCTCCACGTGGACAGTCGCAGGACTTGCGGGCGTCATTGAATTAATGAATAAATGAATATACCTACTGTTATTGTACACCACAAAATATTGTAGAAAAACACACACAAAGCAAGCCATTCTCATTAGTTATAAATAATTAGGAAAATGCTAAATAAATATAATTCAATACAAGTAGATTAATGCATCATCAGTCATCACAGCAAAATAACGGTGAAGTAAAAATACCAAAGTTAAATAAAGGAATAAAATAAGAAAAAAAACAACAGACAATCAAAACGCACAGGCAGTGACCAATCCAAAACCGGTTATGCAAAATCAATTGCCACTCGACGAAATTTTTGTTCAACAATAACTCAATACAGGAAATGTTATCTTAAACAATGTCTCTTTGAATGAAACCATCAAAGCATGCTTAGTGCCTAACGGTAGAACAATTTCCTCGCAAACGGTAGCTGTCATGGGTGTCTTTCCACTCTGTTTGAACTTCAACTAGCATTAAGCTTGGGTAGGTACCTACCAGTTATTAGTTTTAGCAGATTAATATCGTGTTGATTGTATTGATAAATTTTACTAAAATAAACATCACTTGCTTTAACGGTAAAGAATTATTGAGATGACAACATCGCGGGTATCATTTTATTTGCTACAGAAATGACTTGCATGCATCTCTGACTGGGATATGGGCTAAGATTTATCCAGACAAATCAAAGAGTTTAAGGATTTTTAGGATTCCGTACTTCAAAAGGAAAACGAAACCCTTATAAGATCACTATTTGTATGTCTATCTGTCTGTCCGTCTATCCGTCTGTCGTGTATGTCAAAAAAACCTAGAGAGTACTTCCCGTTGACCTAGAATCATGAAATTTGGTACTGTCTTATAGCACAAGTAAAGGGGAAAAAATGCAAAATGTAGTAAAAAATACTCAAGTACGGAATCCTTAGTGCACGAGTCTGACTCGCACTTGGCCGGTTTTTAAAAACCTAAATCCTCGCAGACGAGGTTCAGAATCTACTTATGTGCTTCAGACGTCATCAAATATAGTAATTTAACAAAATGACTATGAAAGTGTATGGCGTATAGTAACAGCTCACAATCCATGGTTTCTATATCATAGATTTTACACGCACATCCCGTTGGCTTCCCGCGAGATTCCTCCTCGTTCTCAGTGGTACAATTCACACCTAATTGTTCTCGAGACTCGCAACGAATCGGCTTGTCACGGAAGTGACGCGGTTGACTCATAATCGTGACTATGGTCGTGACAGAACGGCCTGGCTATTTCCTCAGTCACGTAGATTATTGATTTAGTGACCATTGTGACTTCTAAATCCTTGCTTTTTGTGAACAGGTTTTGCGATAATACAATAGAATAACTATTCTAACTTCAGCTACGTATTTATTATAGAACATTATATGCTTGGAGAAGAGAAAAATACAAAATCTTCCAATTTAGTAGAATCAATTAGCGCAACTAAGGATTGTCTTAATATACTCCATGACCTTACTTAAATACACAGCTGTTCAAAGTTCAAAACAAAAATTCGTAACAGCTTTTATTTTCGTTCACTTCATAAAAAGCCGAAAAAAGCAGGCACAGGAGACACTTATGAGCGCAATAAATTCGATTAAAGAAGATTAAAAGGCAGGAAACTCACATCTATAGCGCGGAAATTAAGCCGAAAATCGCATAAAAAATTTGACAGTCAACGTGCGTGCCAATCCTCTTTATAGGTGCGTACTCCAATAAATTGGCTACAAGGCCGTAACTTGCTGTACAAAGTACGGCGAGAGAGATTCATCGAATAATTGTACTGCCAATATCTTACGCGGAATGCCCTTTATTTTTACCGGAGCAATGCGAAGTAGCCGAAGGCATTTTAATGTAATGGTTGGACACATTACCGCACTTAATTTTGCCCTAATGTGTATCCGAGAATAAGAATCTCGTCTTTGGCTTGCTCCGTTTTTCCCTCGGATATCTGAATCGTCGATGAGCCAGATAAAGCGGGTGTCCTTTAAATATGCAAAGCGCAAACTTTGTGGTGCACTCTTCCGACAGGATACTGAATAATTTTACACGCTCTTAAGGCTTGCGTGTCCTGTTAATTTAAAAGCCTTACATTGACACAGTTAAAAGGGTAGTTAATTATGCATTGAATGAAAAGAGTCATTCCCATCGACAAAAAACAGCAAATAAGGCAATTGTCCCACCGACGACGTGGTACTATCGATTGCTTTTCGCTCAACCATCGTACAATCGATGATTCCGCCTCAATATAAGAGATCTTAAATTTGATTTAAACATTGATTAACTATATTATTATAAGTGATCGCTGACTGACACTGCCGATGAGACTCGTAGCTTGTCGCAGCGGCTATCAAAGAAAAACTCGCACTTTTGGCGGTCAAACATTCACAGTTTTCTCGCACGCAATGATTACCGATAACTCGACCCTTGCACTCTCACACTCCGTCATAGCCCAGTTACAAAACTACCAACTTTCACGTTTCTCGCTAATCGTTGACAGTCGGAAAACTGCCTAATGCTGGAGACTTCTTACTTTGAGCTGGCGACTTCTTTCTCGGAGCTAGAGACCTTTGACAACATTACCAAAATCTGTCTGAATTTATATATATTTATTAGGGGTAATGACTACTGACAGAGATTGGTCTGTCAGTATTCAGCCATTGCATACCTATTTAATATATATAATTTTTGTACTGCTATTCCACCTTTCCTGATATACTAAGATGAAATTTCAGTACCTTACACCAGCAGTCCAAGCTTTGCTATGCAAAAAATCGCGGGAAAGCGTTGTCAGACTGACAGTTGGATTTTCATAATCTGTAAGAAGGTGGTTGTTCTATCTACTTTGCTTTTAAAAGTTAGAATCTTATAAAATTAATTGAAACCATAACAGTTTCACTGTAAATAAATCTAAAAACACTATTTATGTCAGTGGAATCAGCGGAATTAAGTTTCATTGCAGTATTCTTAAACGTCCACATAAAACACTTCTTATCTCACGCCGATAAATACTGTAACTGACTTTAATATTAAAGATTAAACAATTTAAATTCGAAATGGCGGAGTTATCCACGCTAGCAAGAGCACTAGTGGATAATTTTCAGGAAGTGTTTTTGTAAAAAACATAATTAAATAGCATTTCTACGTTCTACAGTCATTTTAACCTGAGAAGTGAATTCTAGTTATGCCATTCTAGTTGTAGTATGTTGTAGTTCTAGTTATTGTTCTAGATGTTGTAGTATGTAGTTCTAGTTATGATATTCTAGTTATTTCTATTGCCTGAAGGTATATTCAAGATTTTAATTTTAAGTTCAGTTTGTTTTGGCAGATATTTGGAGTGACTTGTTAGACTGCTATACAATATTCACCATTAAGATGCTGTTTTTCAGTTTCCTTATTTATCTCGTTTTAAAAACTGTGTAAAGATTTACTGGTTTGTAAGATTACAAACTAAATACGTGATTGTCACACTTCAGTAAGTTAGAGATATATGTTGTTATAGGTACGTATTACGAATTTTGAGTTTGATTCAAGTACCTCTTTAAAATTTCCCACCAGCTCCTGGGCCATTCTGTCTGGGCGATAGCCAATAAAATCTATGGGATCACTAGATAATGAACAAGGATATACGACCATCTGCGACGGAGCTCCTGTCTTTGTCAAGCCAGTGTGTTGGCAACACCGGGCCGACATAATTTAGCACCATACCCGTTGATATGGAATACCAAAGATACGCCGTAATCTTCCTATAAATGACGCTTAGATGTGTCCATATTTTCCAGTAAAATAACACTCTTTTTCCTTTCAATTTACAAATTGCTATTTGTTGACCAAATTATTATGTTTCCCTCGCAAGACACAGACATAGACAAAGTCCTCCGATAGATGAATCAAACAATAATGTAGTCAAATGTATGCGTGTCAAGTGAAATATGCTGCAGTAGGTATAGTAGTCCACAGAATAAGGGTACATTTTTGTTTAGTATCTGAAAATGTTAAGCCAATGTGCTAATTCTGTTGTACACAATCTTGAAACTAAACTAAAAGTACTGGTCTAAATATATTGCTATCTATCCCTTTCATAATTCTCCGTGCAGAAAAGGATAGCATTATATAGTCTTATCAATTTAGTTTCGCTGTGTACTAGTTACGTTGTTATAATATGGACTACAAGATGATGATGATTGGGTTTTTAAAAATCCCGTGGGACTCCTTGCTTTACTGTGATAAAGAGTAGCCTATGTCTGTCCCCGGGATGTGAGCTAACTCGGTAAAAAATTTCATATAAATCGGTTTAGTGGATGGGTTTTGAGAATTCTGTGGGAACTCTTTGTTTTTCCGGGATAAAAAGTAGCCTATGTCCGTCCCGAAAATGTAAGCTAAATCTGTTAAACTGTTGGGCCGTGAAAAGCTAGCAGACAGACAGACAGACAGACACACTTTCGCATTTATATAGTAATAATTAGTATGGATATTCAACACAATTTACTTTAGTTACAGTTTTGTACAGATTCGAGAGACACTCAGCAATCTTGGCGGACTCTTTTCTTGCAAAATTGTAAGTATAATCTTGGCTTATGCATATCAATTGCCTTATGCCGAAGCGGACATTTTTCCAAAGACAATACAAGTCTCTCGCCGATGGAATATTCAGAGTGCTTCAAGAATTCTTATTCTCGCGCCCGCTAATGAATAGCTATTCTTTGGGCATTTTAACTATGGCCGACGGAATGGCATTTGTGTGTACAGGTTTCTTAAAAGGTCCCCCGATATGCGTCGGACCCTTTCCGCTTCGCTTAATTTATGGCCACACATCTTTTTAGTTTGTTTACATTAATTATTAACCGCATTAAGATTTCGCTCGTCGTGCTTCGAGAGGTTCGCCTCCTCTTGTTTTATTAACCAATTTTTAAGGGAGGGAAATTCTCAAGTTTACTGTAGGTATGTATACCTATTATACGCGCAGGTCCAGATGGCAATCGAGGTGTGGACGTCCCGCACACGGGTAACCCGGGATTGCGGGTGTACGGAGCGTACCCCGCCTCATACCCCGATTGCCATCTCGACCTGTCGCATACTCGTAGGTCTTTCTTCAATTTATTAAATGTATTGCTATTCTTTTCATAATGCTCCCTGTGGAAAAGGATGGCACAAGATTTAAACTTGTCAATTTAGTATATTTTATGTACCTACGACAGAATTAGCCACATTACCGTACCAATTTGAACCATATTTCCTCGTAAAGTATGTGGTGAAGTTTCTCAAAATAATATGTGTCGGTCCCTTTCCGGTTGGTTTAATGTATATCAAATCTTTTTAGTTTGTTTACATTAATTAACCGCATTAAGATTTATTTCATCAAGTTTCGAAAGTTTAGCTTATTTTTATTTTGTTAAGCAACTTCAAGAGATTTACTATAATCCTGTGTACAATTTATGTAATAATTCAGTCAAAACTCAAAACTATACTACCAATATAAATTGCAGACTATTTCCTCATCTCTACAGATCACTTTTCACCAAGAAAATAATTTTCCCATTTATTATTAAAATCATTGAATCGTTTTATAACAGATTTGGTTCATTACTTCAAAGAAATCAGCAAAATTGCTGGAGTATCTTATTATATCCCAATTAACCTTTTTCATGATCGATTTTATTTTTCTAGTTCAAATTATCAATATTTCTAATAAGAAAACAATCGAAATAGCACGGTAATAAGTTAAACATACGAGTATCTCTATTAGATACGCTTGTCTTTCACGGTAGGTTAGAAGTATATTTTTTGTTTTGGATGCGAACGAAAAAACCGTATTCATCTTACTGTTGTCAAGCAATCAATTAAATTTTGATCGCATTAATTTGAATAGATAAATGGTATCGTCTTCATTTATCATGATTTACGATGCTTACGTATTTTTTATTCATTAATTATAAAATTACTAAATGAGGTAGGTATTTCATCCGCGTAAGTTTCGGATGTTCAAAAATCCCGTGGGAACTCTTTTCTTTTACGGGATAAAAAGTAGCTATATCCGTATCCGAGATAAAAAGCTATTTCTGTACCAAATAGATGTTGCCTGCGTTTTTATCAGCGTGGAATTATATTTTTTAAACATCCCGTGGATACTTTTTGATTTTCAGGGACAAAAAGTTACAGGTTGTCTGACCACCGACAATTAGTGAGAAATGAGTTGAACTCAAAACGAGTACGAGTTGGCGAGCAAGAATTGAGTGTGTAGTTGAGATAGTTTTGTGACTGGACTATAAGACCCATCACGCATGGTAGAGTAGTCGCTCGCGCGACTTTGTCGACGGCGACCGTTAGAATCTATGCCTAATTTATACACACGCAGTCGCCGCAACTTTCTGCGTACAGGTACACGCGACAACTTTCCGAGTTACTGTGTGTATGGTGTATGCGCAGCGAGTTGCTGGGCGATTAGTCGCATTAGAGAAGCGAGCGTAACGCCTATTCAGTGAATATGCGAGTGTGACGAGTGAGTATTTGCCCGTCATACATTAATAATAATTAATCCCTGCGCAAACTGTGCGAATGTTTTATTGGCTAATATGTAGAGCGTCGCTGAGCGAGTTCGATTGTTTATTTTTGAAAAAGAAAATAGTCTACACCTAGTTGTTTCCTCGCCGCGGCGGCGGAGGGACAACAGTCTTACTGTCGTAGTACGTTGTTACAGTAACGCTTCGTGTCTGTCCAGGCCTTTACAATCTCTAGATAGAGTTGAATCACGAATAAGCAAAAAAATGAGCTCTGTCGCCTTTAACGTCAAGTCAAAGTTTTAGTCCGCTCCGACGCGTTTTTTACCACTTTTTAACATTTCAAAGGGCCACGTAACATCCCTGTCACCATGTCCAGAATATATTAATACTAATAGGGGTTTTTCTAGTTTGGTATCGGAAAGTATTCATGTTGAGGTGTCAAGAACTCTGACTGCTCGCTTCCTTTTGCAACTTTAACGTAAACCAACTTACATAAACTTGTTGAAATTGAACATAAAAGATTATCTGCCTGATGATCATACTGTATTCATTGATTCTCAATGTTTGGTCAGGTTTAACAAGATCAGATTATTTGAAATTCCCACGAGATACAGAATAAAGAAGATTAAGGTACTTATATTTTCGCCGAGCAAAGCCGCAGGCGATCGCTAGTCGTTGTCTGTCATATTTAACCGAAAAAAGGCAATTGAATACTAGCTACACGTACCTACACACATAAAAGCCATCAATAAAAAAGTTAATTAATATAACATTTAGTAGCAACCATCTGCCACTTAGTTTTACTATGGGTTTATTGTCATTTAAATATTTTCAGCGTCGAAGGAGCACCACTTTTTGCGTGACTTTTGCTCGATTTGCATGTCAACTGCTTGTCAACGGAATGTAACTTGTGAACTGTAGTAATCGAGAACCACGCGATTCAGTTGCAAAAACTAGCATGTGTGTTTTAGCTCCTTAAACGGTTAAAATAATACTTACCTATATGAAAAAAAAAAATTGTCTTTAACAGAGTAAAATTGTTTTATCCACTTAAACGCACGGAGCTATTACAAAGAGACAACTATTTATGCATATTGAACCTCTCACAAGCATAAATACGATATGTATTTGTTTAACTTATTTTATATATTACTATAGATTAATCACGGGGAATGTTTTGAAACATATTAGTAGGTGTCTCGTATTAATATTATAGTCAAGTAAATTTACTACAAAATAATAAGGGGTAGATATAGCCTCGCCTTTCAAAATTAAAGTAAGTAAAGTAAAATTATGCGAATATTACTTAAATTGCTCTTTTCATCAGAAAAAAAAAACAGTTTTTGTAATATTTCATAATAACAATGAACCATAAACTTCCGAAATCTCTCTTTATACAAAACGATCTCTGGCAAACACGCCGAATGATTTATTTAAGAAATTCACTCAAGATTGGGCCACGGGCGCAGGCCGCTTCATAATCAATTCTTAATAATCTGGAATTTTAAAAACAATACTGTATTTAAAAGCTTTTCTCAGGTTAAACTTTTTACGAAGTCCATAAAATTTTTAATCCAAAAGTATTTTTCGGGTAATTTAATCCGCGGCTTTTATAAACCGACTTTATTTCTTATTTGAATATTTGCTTTCTATTTTTGAAAGCTTTTAATTCGTTTTTTTCCTATGTTGTCTTTCCAGTTCCAAAATGGTTTTTTTAGAGTTAGGATGGAGTTATGTTGGTTTTATAGGTAAGAAACAACCCACATAGGTAACCTACATAACTTTTATATTTTGTAGGTAGTTTTTTTTGATAGGATATACATTTAGGTATTCGAATAGATACCCTTTCAACTTTGTAATTTGACGAATGTTTCACTAATTTTTTTTTTAAATAAAAAGTGTAGAACAATAAGTAATTACAAAATAAAGAGAGATTACTAAAATTGATGAAACATTTAAATAATATGCTGTTAACTTGAGATAGTAAGCAAATAACTAGTATTTAAAATTAAGAAGCGGCGCCACTGTCTCCAAACAAAGTAAGTAAAAGACGCAGCCTAAAGTCAGGAATCCATTAATTTTTCCATCACGTATTTACCTACTCATTTCGTATGCTTCGTAAAAGAGCGGATGCATAACCTTTCCTATCTTGTCGCATTCAGACCCCGTCGGATTAAGCTTATAGGCACACTAGCGACACGCGACTTTCCAGCGACAAGAATTAAATCATCATTTAGTAAACATCACACTATCACACTAATATTATAAAGGCGAAAGTTTGTATGTGTGTATGTGTGTATGTTTGTTACTCCTTCACGCAAAAACTACTGGATGGATTTGGCCGAAATTCTGAATGAAGATAGATAATATCCTGGATTAGCACATAGGCTACTTTTTATCCCGGAAAATCAAAGAGTTCCCACGGGATTTCGAAAAACCTAAATCCACGCGGACGAAGTCGCGGGTATCAGCTAGCAAAATATATAGGGTCCTAATAATATTCATTATCATCATCATCGTCATCCAATAGATGACCACTGCTTCCCTATAAGTCATATGTTATGACTCTTGTAGGGACTTCCACACCCACGTCTTCCATATGGCAAAAAGTCTTGAAACAAAATGTCTCAAGTGTGACTTACGTTATGCATAGCTTAAGTAACAAATAGCCTCTTTAAACCCCATTATTTATAAACGATCCATACAAACTATAGTTTATCAATGAAATAAAAGTTATTTTATATGCTTTGCTAAGAACTTCTATACACAAATAAAATAAACAAACAGAAAGGCAGAAACGAGAAAATAAAATGGATAGGAAATCAAACCAAACAACTATTACAATCTAGAGCAAAACTAATATCAAACCCCAATAAGTCAAAAACCTTAAGAAAGGAAATAACCAAGATAAGTAACGAAATTAAAACACAAATGAGAAAGGACCGTCAGAAATACAGATTAGACTTACTGGAAAAATGCATACAGAGAACTGGGGGCGTCAAAAAATCAACCAAACAACTATTAGAGAAGCAAAACTGGATACCAAATCTGACAAATAAGAACAACAAATGCGAAAAGCGTCGTCCAGAAATCATGTCCATAGCTACTAGCTTTTTCAAGGAACTGTATGAAAGTAAAAATACCACACAAACAACAATCCTAACGGGAGGAGACGAAGTACCAGATATAATCTCTGCAGAAATTAACAAAGCTATAAAAACTCAAAGAAAAGATAAAGCTCCGGGACCAGACGGTATCACCAATGAGTTCCTCGTACTAAATAAACAACACTTAATACCGATTCTCAAATACCTTTTTAATGAAGTAATGAATACCGAAATAATACCTAACCAATGGACAACGTCGACTATAATACTTCTGCACAAAAAAGGAGATAAAAATAACATAAATAATTATAGACCAATCAGCCTATCATCAAATATTTACAAAATCTTCGCTAAGGTCATACTTGGCAGAATAACTAGAACATTAGATGAAAGTCAGTCAAGAGAGCAAGCAGGATTCAGGAGCGGATACTCGACGATGGACCATATATATGTTATCAAACAGTTATTTGAAAAAAGCAAAGAGTTCAACTTCACATTCTATTGTTGTTTCGTGGACTACAGTAAGGCGTTCGACACAATAGAGCATGACAAAATCTGGCAAGCACTTAAGAACCAAGGTGTAGAAAACAAGTACATCAGAATAATAAAAAATATCTATGATAACAGCAAAGCAAAAATTAAATTAGAGAAACAAGGAAAGAAGATCAAACTAGAAAGAGGAGTACGCCAGGGCGATCCCCTCTCACCGAAATTGTTTACAGCAGTTCTGGAGGAAGTCTTTCGCCAGTTAGATTGGGAAACATGTGGGCTGGTCATCAACGGTGAAAATCTATCACACCTAAGATTTGCGGATGACTTGATAATCCTCTCACCGACGAGTGAAGGCCTGCAAACAATGTTGAACGACCTAGACAGAGAAAGCCGCAAGGTGGGACTAGATATGAACACACAAAAGACCAAAGCTATGACGAATGGGAAACAAGAACCTATCAGGATCAATAACAACCTTATTGACTATGTCAATGAATACATATACCTAGGTCAAATTATTTCCCCTTCAGATCTAACCACAAAAGAAATTGACAGACGCATTGGAAATGCCTGGAAACAATACTGGAATTTGAAGGAAATTATGAAAAACAGTGAAACTAGGACAAATATCAAACAGAAACTTTTTGATGCCTGCATACTACCTGTAATTACGTATGGTTGCCAAACCTGGGCACTTACAAAAAGACACTACAAAAAACTAAAAACTTGTCAGAACTCCATGGAAAGAAGTATGCTAGGTAAAAGACTATCGGATAAAATAAAAATTGCGACTATTAAGAAACACACAAAAACTAAAGATGTCATAAAAACGATAAAAAAGCTTAAATGGAAGTGGTCAGGCCATACTATAAGAGGAACTGAAAAATGGTCAAAATTAGTCATGAATTGGTTCACAAGTGACAAAAAGAGGAAACGAGGTAGGCCATGTAGACGATGGATCGATGATATTAAAGCCGTAGCAGGTGGCACATGGACAAGAGTAGCTGCTGATAGAGAGAAATGGCATCAGTTGGAGGAGGCCTTTGTCAAATAGTGACATACAGACAGCGAGTTGATGCATAATGAATAAGTTAACAACAACAATGAATAAGTTAGGAACAGTGTCATTAAAATTTATGTTAAATTAGAAAAAAAAAAAAACTCATGATGTAACTGAAATAACGTCTGAATAAAGGCTATTATTATTATTATTATTATTATATGCTTTGGACACCTCATTAAGCGTTCCACGGTTTCCTATCTTATGAATGTTGTAAGAGATAAAAGAATACAAAAGCGCCGCTTGGGCCCTGTGCAAAATATTTTGGTGGAGTGAAATAAAATCAAAGTTATAATATAATACTATCCCACCAAAACATTTCATGTAAAGATTGCCAAGACTCACAAGTTCATAATGTTTTATCTGTTAAAAAGTTATGAGATCTCTAGTAGAGCCAAGCTCCTAGCTGAGCTTAGATTTGTGCTGGCCATGGCAGCTATCCCAAGTCCAGAGTATATAGCTTTTAAATGCTCTTGACTATATCACATTTATAACAATAAATAACAAATAACTCTACTTCCAAGCTCTGATTCTACAAACCCTACATCTTGGTTAAAAATGTACGGCTTGGCCGTTTACAGTTCGTGGATTTTTTATCTGAAATGACATTTAAGCCCGGAATAGCTTCTGCGACCATCACGAAGTACAATACAAATTAGTAATTGTCGAACAAACTATTCCTTATGGCCTTAAAATATGTTATGTCATGTAATCGTTTTACGAACATTACAACACACACACACACACACACACACACACACACACACACACACACACACACACACACACACACACACACACACACACACACACACACACACACACACACACACACACACACACACACACACACACACACACACACACACACACACACACACACACACACACACACACACACACACACACACACACACACACACACACACACACACACACACACACACACACACACACACACACACACACACACACACACACACACACACACACACACACACACACACACACACACACACACACACACACACACACACACACACACACACACACACACACACACACACACACACACACACACACACACACACACACACACACACACACACACACACACACACACACACACACACACACACACACACACACACACACACACACACACACACACACACACACACACACACACACACACACACACACACACACACACACACACACACACACACACACACACACACACACACACACACACACACACACACACACACACACACACACACACACACACACACACACACACACACACACACACACACACACACACACACACACACACACACACATACAAACTTTCTCCTTTATAATATTAGTGTGATATTACAGTGCCTTACCTCTAGGTTTTGTTGTTATATGTAGTTTACGCTTGGCTATTTATTGTCTATGATGAAGCCATTAATCAAAGAGATTTGGCAGTATTGTAAGACAAGCTCCAGCTACAAGCTCCGTCTTACCTGAGAGCTTAACTGCACTTGGCCAGTTTGCGCAGTTAAGTAGGTACGTTAGAAACGCGTAAGCAACGTGATCTTGACAGCCTCCCTGGTTGAGTGGTAAGCGATTTAGCGTTCCGGTACGATGCCGTGTAGAAACCAAAGTAGTATGGGATAAATGAAAACTGCCATAAGGCACCTTTTAAGTAAACTAAGGAAAACTAACGTATACATACGTTTTCTTCAAATTTAATACATTCTTGCATAACATTATCTTCCCATGTTACGTTATTACTCTATATCCGCTTTCAAAACATTGTTATTGCCAAGTATAACCATAGTTGAACCCAATAAACGGCAATTTTATTTTTATAGTAGACCAACATACGATGTTAACAGGGCCCTCTCCGTCACTCGTTTCCACTCGTTTCATACAATCGTAGTTCCAATTTCATTTGAATATTAAGCAACTAAAGTCCATGAAATTTTGCAGACATATTCTAGAAACTAATATCTGTGTCTGTGGTGTTTTAGATTTTTCTAAAAATATGTAGTTTTAAAAATAAAGGCGCTCAAAGATTTGTATGTAAATTTTAAAGACCGCGTAACTTTGAAACCGAATATTTTAACAGAAATCTGGAAAACCACAGACATAGATATTAGTTTCTAGAATATGTCTGCAAAATTTCATGGACTTTGGTTACTTAATATTCAAATGAAATTTGAACTACGATTGTATGAAACGAGTGACGGAGAGAGCCCTCTTAACGGAAAATACCTTCAATTTAAGTGTTATTCCCTCATTTAAGAAACAGAACCATCTCAACCTTTACGCAATCGGGAGCAAGAGACCAGAAATTACTTTTATGTTTATCCAATTGACTTATTATTCCAGTAGTAAAACTTTTCTATAAAGATTCCACGGGGAATATAACGTTATCTATAAAAGCAATAAGGCTTTTACGACAGCTATATGATAGCCAAAGAGCTGAGGCTCATTCATTGACAAAAGACATCGACATTTATTAACCCCCGACCCAAAAAGAGGGGTGTTATAAGTTTGACATGTGTATCTATCTGTCTGTGGCATCATAGCTCCTAAACTAATGAACCGATTTTAATTTAGTTTTTTTTTGTATTCTGAAATGTTAAAGCTCGCTTGCTCTGAAGTAAGCTTAGATTTTTGCGCTAGGCTTATAAGCAATGCTCTTGACGATGCTTTGAGATGCTTTTGACGTTTCAAATGTACTTCTAAAAGTCTAATTGAATAAAAATAATTTGAATTTGCTCTTAGTTTTCTTTGACTTTGCAAATATTCTAAGTTGTGCAAAGTAGTGATAGAATTCCTATAAAATAATGTCTAAAACCTAAAAATATAACGGAATCCTTTGTCTAGCACAAAGGATTCCGTTATATTTTTAGGTAGGTAGAATTATCATCACAGTTCGATTTTACTAACTGCAATTTTGACATCAATACTAACAATTTTGTATAAAGAGATTTTGGTGTCATCAAATATCTGTGAACTTACTTACGTTTTGTGGTAAAAAAAATTTTTTTTTAATCATTCATTGTTTTAAATAATCATTCTCAAATTAATCAATTGTTCATTGAAATTTTAAGCTGCAACCCCAACTTTTTTTAATAATTTATGAAATACTCAAATGGCGTGTGTCTTGGGACCGCCAGCTCTTCGACTATAAGACATTCTACAGGTGCAAGTATCGAAGCTTATGAATGAGGCTGTGACATCGAGCGGCTTTCATGCAGATGTTTTGTTAACATTACCTGCGACGGATTGATATTTATAGATTCTTTTATGCAAAGATTTGCAGATTTACTTTACAAAATTATATGCCAAAACCTATTTATGTGGATTCAATTTTATTTATTGATGCCGTTCACCAACTTAAGCATATCAGGTGCGTGTACACCGTACATTTTGAACGCTAACGGCCACTGCTGCAATTAGTCTGTTTATCATCATCATCATCTTCATCATGATAAATCCATCGCCAGACCACTACTAAGCACGGGTCTCCTCTCAGAATGAGAAGGGTTAAGGCCATAGTCTACCACGCTAACCCAGTGTGGAAAGACAGGTCGTCATTCCACTACCTTGAACCCCAACATTTATCGGTTCTCCAAACTGTATATTATGTACCTCGCCTGCGTGTTACAGCAGAAATGGTAAGTAACTTTCAGACAAACAGACAGACATCATGTTCTTGCGCATTCATAAACGGACGTCATAATATCTAACGTAGAACGTCATGTTAGACCTACTAGGTAGGTATGAAGCGAATAGATTTCAAGTAGCAAAGTGATACCGTCCCTAACTCACAAAATGTATGAAAAATTCACAAGCTATGTTTATTGTAGGCACAAATTGTAGCAAAATATCAGGACGGGTAACATTTTATCTTGACTTTGTTTTTCTATTTCCTCGGTTGATGTATGGGACGCATTTCCGCACTTTCGGATAACTCTGCTATTCCGTTTCATGTGCGTATTCTACAGACATATTACATTTAGATCGGCTATTCGTAGTTAGCGATAAAATGAGTGACTGATTGCCATTCCGATTGTATAGCTTTTTATATAACTTTTAATTTAAATGAATGTGCTAACTAACCATAATTACTTAATGAATAATTATATGTAGGCACACATTGTGTACTAACATACAATTATTATAAATATATAGGAAAAATAACTGTGTACTTTTAAAAACGGTGCTGATTCTTTCTTATTCTTGGTTTGAGGATTCGATGTCTCATTAATTTATGTTCTTAATTTTCTATGGGAATTTATCAAAACTCTTGAAGAAATAATCTAAATTGAGTTCTTAATAAAAAAAATATCTCATAACATTCTCATAATTTGTAAAACAGGAAAGGCAGGTAATGAAACTGAAATGAATTTTATTTTAAGTTTTGCCGATTTTAGGAAAGAAGTAGGTAAAGGAAAGCTAAAGGCCAAACGGTCTCTATTTCTTAGTTTGTAACTTTGTCCTCTCTGTAACTGAAATATCTTTAAATATCTTAGGTGTATTGCTTTAAAAATGTATTCGCCAGGGGTGGGCGTTCTTTTCGGAACATGGGGTTCCATGATTTGTTAAGGAATTTTTCAGGCGTTATCCTTTGGGAGGTCACTGCTCGACTACTTTAATACTTACTATTGTTATTTTTTTAGAATTTTCACGAATATAAGGTGGCTTATTACTTTTGAAATACTATGTAACATGTGTCACCTATGTGATATATACTTAAGTACTACTTATAATAATATGTGCTTTGTGATCAAAAAAATATTAAAAAACAATCAAAGGTATAAAAATCGAATTGAAAGGAAACTGCTGCAGGTATTCAATAATTTTATAATATCCAGAATCTTATTTATCAGTAATCAAAGTCACTTAAATTGCTTTATATTAATCGATCTTACAAAGTACGAGTGCATTGAATCGGGAGAACAGAGTTAACAGGACTCTCTCCGTCACTCGTTTCATACAATCGTAGTTCCAATTTCATTTGAATACTAAGCAACCAAAGACCATGAAATTTTGCAGACATATTCTAGAAACTAATATCTGTGTCTGTGGTATTTTAGATTTTTCTAAAAATATGTAGTTTTAAAATTAAAGGGGCTCAAAGATTTGTATGTAAATTTTGAAGACCGCGTAACTTTGAAACCGAATATTTTAACAGAAATCTGGAAAACCACAGACATAGATGTTAGTTTATAGAATATGTCTGCAAAATTTCATGGACTTTGGTTGCTTAATATTCAAATGAAATTGGAACTACGATTGTATGAAACTAGTGACGGAGAGAGCCCTTTTAAGGTAAGTACCTAAAACAAGTCGGCATGCATCTTAAGGCAATAAACTTTAATACAAATAAAAGGAGCTGTAATTTCTTCACGATTATCAAGTAGCGTATTTCAATGGAGCAGATATGGATCAAGTATTTCATCAAGGTAGGGATGTCCAATGTTCATCGAAAGTATCGATGCGAGCGTAAAAACATCGATATTACAACTTTTAACATCGAATGCTTTAAAATATTTCTTCTCCTTTAAAATCTAAGCTCGGTAATCTGTCTTAAAATATTTTGTTCTATTCATATTTCTTATATTTAAATAATTTAAAATTTATGCTTGCGCCTAGAAATTTTGGTGATTTTGTTTTGATTTACACCGAATGTTAACTTATCAAAATTTTAATCGATGTTTTCCTAATAATGATCAACCCTACGCCGGAGCGACAGTGGTGGGCACGATTATCTTGGAGGAGGAAGCGATCGCGTTTCTTGATCTATCTAGTATGCCAATTAGCCAATTAGAGGCAGCGAACAACGGAGGCTCGAGATAAACTCATGTTTTTGTCTCACCCTGAGACATTTCCTTTATCCATTCATCGTCGCCTCGCGAAATGGCATCAGTGCCGTCAACAAGTTCGTGACACTCATTACTTCAATTTGATTCTAAAAGCGGATTTATGAAGCGAGACTCTTCGTAGGGCGCATACGAGTTCCCACACAGTTTATTGCAGACTAACTGACGCGCCCCGGCTTCTCTCGGGGGTATTTCTGAAAATTTTAACCCCCGACCCAAAAAGAGGGGTGTTATAAGTTTGACGTGTGTATCTGTCTGTGGCATCGTAACTCCTTAACGAATGAACCGATTTTAATTTAGTTTTTTTTGTTTGAAAGGTGGCTTGATCGAGAGTGTTCTTAGCTATAATCGAAGAAAATCAGTTCAGCCGTTTGAAAGTCAGCTTTTTTCTAGTTTTCGTATAAAGGTTTTTGTGTCGGGGGTTTTTAAATTTTGAGTCATTCTTAATGGGGTTCTACGATATATAACTCACATGCAAGTGTCAAGTTTCTAAATACAGTGGTTTGAGTGTGAAACAGGGACAACTAAATATATTTTATTTAAATAAATAGGTACCTACTTGACAAGCAATGTTTATCTTCCAACCCCAGAACTTGACCAGCCCCAGCGAGGTAGACTATGGCTAAAACCCCGTGACCCATGCTCTGTAGTGAGCCAGCAACGGATTGATCATGAAATGACCATGATGATAATGATTGGAATTGAACCCCGGACCCCCGAATAGCAGGCCGACGTAATAACCACTAGGCTATCAGCGCTTTTTCAGAGCGGTACATAAGTGGGTAATGGCATGTACCATTGGTATTCTACAACTGACTCTGCATGGATGTATGTAATTATGCTTGAACGACTTCCTTGTTTGTTTTGTGGTTTGCATATTATATTATTATGCAATATTGCAATTCACATGATGTTCACATGGCGTTTAAACAATCATGTTGACATGTAAATTGCACTTTATCATCTTATTCGTAATCTACCTAGGTCCTACCTATCTTTATTTGAAATGATGAAATGCTTTTCTAAATCTAAAGATCTGATTAGATGGTGATGCAAGAATCTTCATTTTCAAGATGTCTGTTTTTTCCAAAAATTTTAATAGGTATAACTCATTTCCAGCTTTAAGGCCGAATTTTTACTTTTAACTTCTAGCAGCTACTTTTTATACGGGAAAATCAATGAGTCCCGCGGGATTAAAAAACCTATATCCACGCGGACGAAGTCGCGGGTTTTATTTAGTATTGAAATAAAATCCGCGTGCTTAGTAAAACATCTGTGCGTAGTAAGTAGCACAGTTAGTAGGCTAGTTTCGTTGCAATATACCTACTTAATAGGCCGCCCGTGCCGCATTCAAAATTCAGTTTGAGGAGGAACACATTGGAAAAAAATTAAAATGGAATCTTAATATTAAATACAAAATGACCGTTCAATTTTGCTGCACATTAGTTACGTAAAAACGACAACAATGTTAAAGGGTTAGCAAGCTCCCGGGACGACAAAGGGCGAAATCCCGCGTTAACGAAGGTCAGGACGTAATCCCGGGCCAAATCCCGCTCGGATGCAAGTTAACAGGCTCTGCTTAACCTCCTACGTATAATTAGTGTAGATTGTGTAATATGACTAGATTTACTTTGTAATAGACTGTTAGTACCATTTTTGACCGCTACAATGTGTTGACCACACAGTAGCTCGATTGCGGTAGAATGGTCAACATCGCAATCACCTCTGATTGGTTGACATTCGCTGCCTATTGGCTACAATACATTGTTGCAACAAGAATACCATAAATTCAGCCAATCACAACAATTGCGATTGTAATAATGATGCAGGTTTTTCGGAATCGACCTACTGTCATGACTGATACTGTTGTGGCTAATTCTGCTGTACATAATCTCTAAACCAAATTGACAGATCTATAAATATAGTTCTATCCTTTTCCGCAGGGAACATTATGAAGGGCATAGCAATATCATTTCGGCCAAGAAGCTGCTGCTGTTCCTCAAAAATCCCAATGGTGCAAATCACAATGCTGCGTGGTGGTTGTGGGTGTGGCTTGCTTGGTGGCTGGCTTTTCCTGCATGTTTATCAGTGGGAGGGCGGGCGGTGCATGTCGCATTCTGCATGTCACACTATACAGATTTCTTTGGTTTGGCGAATTATAGCAAATTAAGCTTTTGGTTTCTTGTATGTCATGGACTTCCGCAAAATAACGCCTGCTTCTATACTACATTAATTTTCTGGACATTATTATTATAAACGGGTTCAATAAAAATACATAGGTACCTGCTTTATAAATAAACCCCTAAAAGCCACAGGCATTCTACCATAACGTTTGTCGTGCGGCAACGTCACGTGCCGACGGCGGAACTCTGCGGTGCGCGTCACCGGCCGTGGAAGCGGATACACGGAACCACATGTGACTACGTGTATGCCTCACTATACTCATTCACACGGTTCAAATACAATATTGTTACAATTTTAAAGTGAAAGTCAAAGTCAAAATCATTTATTCAAAGTAGGTACACAATTGTTCCTTTTGATGGTCGGAATTGTTGTACGATATAGTGGTGATAATTAATTACGTAACTTAAAACTAAAGCTACGAGGGTTTCAAACGTGCCCAAGTCTGAGCCTACAACAAACTCAGCCGGGTATTCTTTTTCTTTTACTGTATGAAGTTTGATTTTTTAATCTATCTTCTAGAAATACCTACCTATAACATGACAGGGATATCCAATTTTCTTGTCTTTTAGTTGTAATTCAGAATTGGTACCACTCTACTCCTCTACACTCTAGCCCAAAGAAATTCTCCACAGATTACCGTCTTTAGTCACTCGCGTCGAGTGACTCCCAACTAGATACGCTAGATGTATCTTGACTCTGGACGTTATTATTTTGGACAGGTGCATTAAAAATACACGGAACCACATGTGGGTGCGTGTATGCCTCTCTATACTCATTCACACGGTTCACATACAATATTGTTACAATTTTACTGTACTTATAGTTTGATTTTTTAATCTTATTTCAAGAAAAATGATATGACAAGAGCAGCTGGGAGATACAAAAACTTTCTTGTCTTTCACTCGTAATTATTATTACCTTTCTTTTAATTATTATAATAATAATAAAATCTCCTCTCACCAAAAGTTGCCTGGGAAAGATCGCTTTAGCGATAAGCGCCTGAGTATTGACATAATGTACCTACAAGTTTCGCTTTTCTTTCGTATGTTTATCTTTCTGTTTATGTACCTAATATGTGTGTGTATGCAATAAAGCATTCAAACAAACGATAAATAATATCCTCTGGGTTGTCTCAAGTACGGAAAGCCAAAGGCGTTATGATAGGAAACTTCAATCGCATCTATGTATACATCATCACATCATCATCATCATATGATCATCTATATGTATAAGCCTACATAGAAGTCATTGGGAAACTCAGTGACGCTCGCTCTTACTAGGTAGGTATAAACATATACCTACTTTTGGTGTCGTAGGTTCCACCGTTAGCGTAGTTAATCTGCTCATTATTCTCTAGGCTTGTAGCAGCAGGAAATTACGCATAAGTGCGCTTTCACGTGTTTTTAAATTAAAAAGAAAGACTAATATGGAAGCACGCTAACCTGGAAGAAGCATTGCTTACCTATGCTTTACTTTACTGGTACATTAATATAACATGGCAAAACCCTAAAATGATTCTGCGTGAGATTGTATCCAGGACGTTAAAGTGCTCGGCAGATAGTAAATAACCACAGCTAAAGCCTTCCACCAGACCACAGCTGTCAGGGAAACTAAACTGACTTGAAGTAGTCAAACTTCTTGATCATTGCAACTTTACAAGGTAATATTTCAAATTATTAAGGAAGCAGTTATAAAGGTATTTTACCTCTAAAGGTATAAGCCACTATCTTCATCTTTTTTGTAAAAATAAAAGAAATACGAATGTAAATAACAAAATTTATGAAAACCCCACAAAAACTTAGCTATATTTCTCATTGATACGCCATCAACAAGAACCCAGAGGCCGCCGCACTAAAAATAAATGCAATTAATACGCAATATCCATCCCGATGTATTTTACGACCAATAAAAACTTACACGGAATGAATATTGTTGTAAATTGAAAAGTAAAATAAAAAGAATGTGACTTTTTTAAGATGTCGGTACTTCTATATGAGAGGTTGATGTTTATTTTATGCTTTTTAAAACAAGGGTCAGAAGAAATCGATGCATTTGGCCCGGCCGACATGTTGCTCTTGTCAGATAAATCACTACCTTAATAACAGTAAAAAAACTGTTAATACAGAGTATAAATTTGAAAATGATTAAGGCTTTACACGAAACACCGGAGCAACGTTTTGAAAATTTGTTTTGGCATGCACTGTAATGCACCTACATGGACTAAAAGTAGTAATTTATTTGCGTACTACAGTTGGGTAATTTTTTGGAACGTAAACAATTGCGTGTCAAGACGTGTTTTTTAATTTTTTTAGTAAAATTTATTTAGCTGACTTGCCTCTGTTTCACACGGGTGGCCAATATACTGTCTCCTCTCAGAATGAGAAGTGATAAGGCTATAGACCATAACGCTGGCCAAGTGTGCTTTGGCCGACTTCCCACACCTTTGAGAACATTGTAAAGAACTCTCAGGTATCCAGATTTCCTCACCATGTTTTCCTTCACCGTTAAGTCCGCAAGTGATATTTAATAACTCCGAAAAGTCAGAATTGAGTGTCTGGAATCGAACCCGAATAGGAGGCGGACGTCTTAACTCTAAGCTATCACGGCACGGAAAACAAATTCAAAGAAAAGAAAACAAGAAAAGATACAGAATAATGATGAGGTACCTACCCATCGTTACCTTCAAAAGCATCATTGTTACTAAAACTTATAAACTACTTTAATATTTTTATTTACGACTTGTTTCATTGCAATAATTGAATAATAAATTGAATAAAGGCACCATATTAATTTTTTTTCAGAAAAAATATAGCTAGTGTCACACGAGATGATGTAAGGATTCTAACGATATCCCATACATCTTTATCTGTTCAGGCATTTAGAAGTTATGGTGGACTACAGAAACTCCAATTGGTACATACATACAGGAACCCTGAAGACATCAGACTTCTTTTTTTGGGCAGTTGTGTAATGCTTTTGTTCAAGCAATTTGCGTATCAAATAAAAACATTTCCGCTATAATCAAGCAAGTATCAAATTCCAAAATCGGTACGACCATTTTGGACAGCGCGCAGCGTAGGCGTATGACATAATTTTCGTATTAAACCCCTTTGAATTCAATGAGAGCCGCTAATCCGGTTTTATTAGCTGCTCATTCTCTCACTTAGCGGATATTCACGAAATCCAATTGTGTCCACGAAACTAAAGCTACAGTGCCAATCAACATG
The DNA here is from genome assembly GCF_905333055.1 of Maniola jurtina. Lineage (NCBI taxonomy): Eukaryota > Metazoa > Arthropoda > Insecta > Lepidoptera > Nymphalidae > Maniola > Maniola jurtina. The sequence continues at coordinate 4,862,500 of NC_060040.1, read as the reverse complement.
ATGAACGCTACTAGTGTAGAATAGAATAGAATAGATTTTTATTCAAATAGACTTTTACATGTGCTTTTGAATCGTCAAATAATTAACCACTGGTTCGGAATGCCGTTCCTACCGAGAAGAACCAGCAAGAAACTCGGCGGTTGCTCTTTTCAATTCTTCAATTTACAATAATATTCCATACTATACAAGCAATTGCAGCCCCGCGCATTGCTGGAGCGAGACAAATGCATCATCAAATCATTGTCTCGCTCTCGATTCTACCTCTACAAAATTGTATTTCGAGGTCTGACCTATCTTTTCTGTCTAGATACGTTGGTACTCAATAGATTGCAAAAGTCCATCATTATGTTTCAGAATTAAATAAGTATCTTCCTACCTACTTAATTAGTTTTGCAGTTGGGGATATAGCTAGTGTACTGAGTCAATATTACATGACCATCCAATGAAAGAATCTGATGATAGCTGTTTGGATTTGAATGAATCTGCGTTTCGTTGGTCTACGTCTGATATGTGTGTGTGTTTGGTTGGTAAACGTCTGATGTGTAGATTGGAAATCAACCTTTATTTTCCGATTCACTCTAATATGCCGCCACACCTTATCTAACTGCGGGATAATTGTTAAGATCAGTCGCACAATAAAAGCTATTTTTGGACAACAATAGTCATTTGCGAAACAATAAAGACTGTATTCGCAACTACATTCGAAATTCTTTATCGAATGAGCGAAAAACATACTTATCGAATATTTTGACAAGAATATATAAGTAATAAAAATAAATCGATGTGGGTGGCACAGTTTTATGCCAAGATATGAATGCTGTGTGTTTAATGAAAGTTTTAATATTTATTGTAGTTTATGCTAATTCTATGACATAATTAGGTAGGTTCATTCATATCTATGATTAGGTACAATTTGCTAAAAAGGTGTACACATAAGTGAGAAATGAGAAAATCTAAAAAGATATAAAACATACAGAAGAAATAATGTCTCAATTTCATTACAATCACTTCAAGATATCCTTGGTAACAATTCAAGGTAGAAACGGCATTATGAATAATCACCATTAATTTAAGAATGGCACATCAGTCGGAAGAGATTATGAGCTTAAAATTTCAACAAAAGCTATAACAATAGGACTCAAAGACACTCTTGGACAAAAATTGCAAAAAATGTCATAAATGTAACGAGGTCCTTTACCTGTCGCAAAATTAATCCCCGCCACGGTCCCCGCCCAGGCGAAGACAAGAATAAACACCTTTTATACAAAAGGCAAATTATATCACACATAGTGGACAGAAATTAAATCTTTTGTAAGCTAAGTTGCGTTTAAAATTAACTTTTCTTCTCATATAACTGTGGCATTTATAGTAAAATCAACTTTAATGTAAATACAGAAGGTTAGATTTCGTGTGAGTTGTGGTAATATAAAGTAGAAGCGACATATTTATTTTACGAAATCCAATTTTCTGCTGACATCTCATCTGTCGACTTTAAGCGTTAGGGTCTGTGTGAATGTCTACACGGTTTCACGCTTTTTCTTCACATATTATGATCCTCGCTCTCGAGAAATTAAAATATTAAAAACAGCAGAGTTAAAGCCGATTCACACCAAACACGTACACGTGAATCCATAGACATAACTGCACGCATTACGTCTACGCGAACGTTCACGCCACGCAAGCGGTATGCCATGTCTCATACAGTTCCATACATTACAACGCAATGGTACGTGCTACGTCTACGCTTACGCGACGTATACGCGGCCTGTGTGGCCGGTGCTTTTAGCTTTTCTTTACATAATTTTTTTTTTTGAAATGGAGAGAGTTATGTTTCGAGTTTCTCTACATAATAAATGAACAGAAATCCAAGGAACCAAAAGCTTAATTTGCAGGAAATGTAGATCTTACAATGCCTAATTGCCTTATTTGCAATTAGGCATTGTAAGGTCTACATCTCCTGAGGATGCCCGGTGTCGGGGCGAAACGTGCGTCGAATGGTGTTGGGATTTGTGTGGTGCTGCGTGGTGGTGGTGCGTATGGCTTGCTTGGTGGCTGGCTTTTCCTGCATGTTTATCAGTGGGAGGGCGGACGGTGCATGTCGCATGCTGCATGTTACATCATACAGATTTCTTTGGTTTGCTATGTTCCTTGTATGTCATGGAATTCCGCAAAATAACGCCTGCTTCTATACTACATGTACAGAAATCGTCCAGTTACAGTTTTATTATAATGGAGGTCGTCAAAGAAACAGGCTGCTGTTTACATAGAGATAATATTATGTTACCTTGGGTCTTTTAGCAAAACCATAATAGTAATCGATGACCGGTGACGTATGTAGGTGTCACAACGGTACCTTTATTTATTGCACTATAACTCTCGTAGAACTTTAAGCTCCCGGTATGACCGATAGAATCTTGGATTCCTACTGGTCGACCCTTTGTAGGGCTATCAACGATCCTATAGTATTTTCGCAGATATTTCCTGAATTTTATAGCTACGATAGCTCAACGGTTGAGGAGCGGATTGAATTCCGAAAGGTCGGCGGTTCAAACCCCACCCGTTGCACTATCGTCGTACCTCCACGTACCCACTCCTGGCACAAGCTTTACGCTTTATTGGAGGGGCAATACTAATACTCCCCAGTCATAATTAGCATGGCAATCTTTAAAAAAAATAAAAAAAAATTTGGACGGCTCTACAACTCAAGTAAAAAATACGGATTGATTTTACCAATTTCGATTCTAGTATTTCTATTATTATTAGCTGCAATTGATATTTAATTATTTTGAATTAAATTCTAATTAGATTATTATTTAATTTTTGTAATTGTTAATCTTAATATACTTACTTTTACCTCTAATTGTCATACTAATAATTTAATAATTGTAATGCTTGTGATAAAGTGAATTAAATGATAATTGATTGTTTACATTGGAATAAAGGTTTTATTTATTCATTTATTTTAGTGAATATTTAATGACGGCTGAAGGACCATAAAAGAAAAATATCTTTATTATTTACTTGTTTTTCTTATAACAGGTTCTATTCGATCATTCATCGCTTATCGAACTTTTCTAAATACGTTGATGCCATACCATTTGTTACGTTACATACCTACGAATCGAAAGGAAAAATCTCTGCAGGTTACATTTGTAGAACCTTATCTCTTCTACTCTTATAAGTTTTGTTTGCGTTTTATTTTCTGTCTTACTCATCACTTAACACCAGGTGAAGATTACAGTCAAGTATCTGAGTAAAAAAAACACTACAGCAACGAGGCAAGTTCTATTATACTTAACCATACTATGCCGTACATGGCAACCCTAACCTGTGGAAGTATGGGATATAAAAATGCATCAAAGCCGCTTACGTTTGAGGTTAACGAGAATGCTGTGATTGTGAATCGAATACTTGAAATTGATGATTCGAAAATAAAATATCGAGTAGCTATGACATTCTTTGTTCGGTCGCGTTTTTCAGATTCTCTCTACATGTAACCTTCGATAAACAAGATATATGTAACTAATTAATATTCAATGGGGGCAATATTTTAACCGCGGGAAATTTTTACTTGCTTTATCAGCGAAGGAACACATTGTGAGGAAACATGCATGCCTGAGAGTTCTTTATAAGATTCTTAAAGGTGTGTGAAGTCTAGCAAATCACAAAAAAAGCAAAAAAACTCTGAAGGAGTTACTGTTGAATGATGGGTCACTATAGTATTGTATAGTATTTAGAATTATGCATTAGTATTTAGAAATACATAATATATAAATTCAGTATAATTATGTACTTACCTAAATATGGTTCAGGAAAGGACTCCAGCATATAAACCCACGTGGTTTAAGCTGGATTGTAAGGTATATTTTTTTTTAACTTTAGATAGTAAAAAAAAACATGGCCAGCGTGATAAAAGCCAACCCCTATTTATTGGGAGAGGAGACCCATGCGCAGTAGTGAGTATGGTAATGATCATGATGATAATGAATTACAATTTCGTAGTGTCAGTTTCAAAGAAAGTTTTAAAAGTTGTTAAAAGTACTTAGATAAATATGCGCTAAAATTGTTGACCTGTAGGTTTGATTAATCAAGTACCATACAGGGATAGCTTTACCTCCATCTATCATTAATATTTCCCCATTCGCGCAATACCATAGTTTACGGAGTTGCCAAAGCTAATAAAAGGGGTACTAATTCTGCCTAAATATATGACAAAGCCCACGCGCGCCCATTAACTGCCCTCGATGGGGTCATTCGTTGCGTTTGATATCCACGGCAAAACATATTATCAAAGGTTTTACTAGGTACTTTAAGTTTTGTAGCGTCCTTTAGAGCTCGTTCACACAGGCTGCGTAAGCGTTGCGTAAGCGTGGAGGTAGCGCATACCATTACGTTGTAATGTATGGAACTGTATCTAACATGGCATACCGCTTGCGTGGCGTGAACGTTCACGTAGACATAATGCGTGCAGTTAAGTCTATGTTAGGTCACTTAGGTTCACGCACGTCACTACGCACGTGTCACGTGTGCGTGCTGCATACGCAATTGGTGTGAATCGGCCATAAATTACTACTCATATTTAAGTACAAGCTTATGACCGTGACTTCGTCCGCGTGGGCTACACAAAAATCCTTTCTGAGTGGATGTCTACGTCATAATAGCTTAATGCATGCCAAACTGCCCGATCTGTCCAGCAGTTTGAGCTGTGCGTTGATAAATCAGTCAGTCAGTCAGTCACCTTTTCCTTTTATTTTATATAGATAAATGCTAAAGTTTGCTTACTTATTGGTTTATTAGTTTATTGGTTTGCTCTTCATTAACGTCGCAACAAAGCAACGGATGTGTTTTTTTTTTTGCATGAATATAGTTAAAAACATAAAGCAAGATAGATACTTTTTATCCCAGAAAAACAAAAAATTCTACGGGATTTTACAAACTTCAATCCATGTGGAAGTCGCGGACAACGACTCACGATTTTTTCCTTCACCGTAAAAGCGAGTAATATTTTATTGTTTAAAACGCACTTTTGGGTAAGGTCTGACGAAATCACAAACACAATCTTTATGATAAATTATTATACTTTTATTTCATATTTAAATTTATTAACTTTTACATTTGTGTCAAATAAATGTTGTTCCTCTTACGTTAGTATATTTCCGAATGTCTTCGTTTTAAAACCACTCTTACAGGTAACCTCTCCACGTTTATTAGCCACTCCCCTTTTTATCTTATCGTTATCGGCCAATCCAAATTGTACAATGAATAAACTTAGTGACTAATATACAAATCATCAAGCTCGTTTAACAAATCATCTAAGTAATAAAGATGTTTTCATCTTATATATTGATTACAAATATTATCCTTTATTATGCTACAATTCATCAACTAAAAACTATAAGAATTTTATATACAGTACGTTTATCGATCAGATGTTGAACAACTTCAGCCAATCAATGACGCCTTCTAATATGATGTTATGATTTGTTATGATTTGAGTGGCGCCAACTATCTAATCAGTAACTTCTATACGTTTATAGATAATTAAGATGGGCCAAGCTTACAGCTCGGCCATCCTGTTTTAAGCGAGTCTCATCGCTTTTAAAAAAAAAAATTAAAACTTAAGTAACATGTAAACTTCACAACCAAAATGACAAAGACTTAGTTCAACAAAACAAAAAAAAATTAAGATAGTAATTAATTAAATTAATATTCTTGCTAACCTTAACTAGAAGGAATATACAGTTTTATTGATACATTGGTATTGATTATGATTGCAACTTAATTTTAGAGCACTCGCAGCAACCCTTTCCATCCGATATAATTAGAAAATAGCAGATAAACTCAATTCAATTCCAAACTATTTACCCTCGCAACTTTACCTGCCAGTCTACAGTAGCACTCAAATTTAGCCTTTAATCTAAAATTCATTTTTCTGTTCTCTTCCGCTAATATTAAAATAAAAAGATGCAGACACTCTAAATTTATAAATAATTTTTCAAAAATCATAAAGATATCAAAAATTGCGAGACCAGTAGCAACTAAAGGAGGCCTCCATTTAATCAAAGAAGGTAGGTACATGCATAAAGTCCGAAGTATCAATTATAACTCACAAGCCAATATTTTACAGGAACACTCAATAGAGATTTGGGGATGAGCATGTAAAACTAATTACTAAAAACTACTTTAAAGGGTTTCAAGTATCTCAAAATAAATTGTTAAAAGTTCTGTTCCAACTAGACTCTCCTTCCCACTAAAGAATTATATAAGAAAACTGATGAACTATATTATATAAGTCAATTATACAAATTCAAAATATGTCTATTTGTTAGGAAAATACTATTAAAGTCCGTACATACACGCATCACTTTAAAGCTAAATCTCATAAATATGGTACACAAAACGAACATACCTATTATGCTACAATTACATAAAGCTAGGACTAATTATGGTATGTAAACTACCTAGCTCTACTACATAATGTACTTGCCGAAACTCATACTGGAGGAAAAATCTTTTACAAAGTTTAAAGTTTAATCAAACAGTGTCAAACACCATAGATATCTTAGCTAGATGTAGGTATAGTTTGTTAACGAATATAACGTGTTTTGACTTTTTATATTATTGTATAGTCACCATACCTTTAAAGATTATGTTTTCTTCTATATTTATATTTAGAATCGGGAGCGATTCTTAATATGAATATGTGTAAGTGAACTTCTTGTCCTTTTGATAAAATAAACTCTCTAAACTTAAAGTTAATCGCCGCCAGTTCTCGATTTAAATCACAAAACATTTTCATACACTTTCAACGCAATAGTTTTACGCACATATTTTCTTCTTCCCTTCTTATTGGAAAATCGCGGATTCCGAGCCTTGGCGCGTCTCTCTTCTACCGGGATACATATATGATTGTCCTTATTTCCCTCCAGATCCAAATTTTTAATGACCCTTATCCTAGGGTCTTTTCCCTCCAGATCCAAATTTTTAATGACCCTTATCCTAGGGTCCACCTCCTTCCTCCTATAGGACTTTTTGTCCATAGCCCGTAACCTCGGGGCTTTTCCATCCTTTCCTTCCTTGGGACTTTGTGTCCCTGACCCATACCTAGTTTTGGGTCATCCTTTCCCTCATTTGTTCATTTCCAACATCCTTGGATCCTGCAAACATAAAACACTTTGAGTAGACCGTTCATTTAATTTTGTTTCATAAGCATCCATCATAATACAATCCGACCTAAGAGAAGTAATTTTACTTGGTAACCTAGAAAACCTATTATCATTATTATAATTTAGTTTTCTCCAGTTCCGTACCCCTCGAAGGGTGCCTACGAGACCCTATTTTCTAAACCTCTGCTCTCCGTCCGTCTGTCCGTCTGCACGTGCGTCACGGCCCGAACCGCGAACGGCGTATCGTGAACCGTGATAGATAGAGAGTTGAAAGGAACGTGATTACGGATGTATGAAAATCCTATGCCTGGTTGCTTCCAATTCAAACTTTTTCTTTTAATGCAGATTACGCTTCCCATATTTCTTACAATTACCTATTGTTTTTTTTTCTAGCAAAATCCACATTCTGAAGTACTAATGGACAATGTTAAACAAACGCCAGGGTACAGTAGTTGCGTCACTTGTGCCTCTTAACCATATAATATCTACATGCAAAAAGAATCTTTGATTTATAATTTCACATGATACTTATATATTTTATTTTAGCCATAATATGCACCATATGGCGTACTTTGTCGTTTCGAGTAACATAAGCAGAACTACCAAATTCGACCCTGGGAACGACACAGTCGCGACTCGCCGCCGAATGATACCTATTAGTTTATCATTAATTCCTTTTCATAGAGAAAAGCGATATCAACATAATAGCAGGAAAAAAATGAAATAAATATTCCGTTCGATACATCTCTATTCTCTACGACATCAAAATCTCTATCACAAGCTGATCGATCATAAAGATTAGAAGAAAGTAGGTACCTTATACATTATTTTATATGTTAACCGTAATGACCCGCATCTGTTCGATTTCCCTTTATTCGTTTCGTAAAAGATTCATCCTCGTACGTCCATCATCATCATCATCGTCATCTACATCGTCAATCATCATAAGGTCACTGTTGAACATAAACCTTCCCTAGTAAGCACCACACGTACTGTCCTCAGCCTTCCTCATTCAACCCCTGGTTCCTATTGATACAAACCACTAAACCCCCCCCCCATCAAATGTGTACCTATCTACATCCATCCATCATACCCAAATGCCGTGCTGGTTGATGTGATGAGCGACAAAGTGTTAACCTCTTCAATACGTCATGGAACTGTAGGAATAGCCATGGAAGACCTCCAAACCGAACGTTGATATTTTGTGTAAGTGGTCCCACGAGTCAAAAAAAAATATTCTTGTCCATAAAGGAACAAGCCACGATATAGATTCTTCTATCGGAACTTAAATATTCCAATCACTGCATGTATTCCAACTAATCAGTTTGCTACTGTATATTTGAAGTTGATAATAAATAAAAATGTTAGCTTAATTAAATTCCTATGATAATTCGATTTTTGGTGCATCAACCAGCTTCACCTATTATGTAAAATTAAATATATATATTTTTTTTTAAATTACCGGCTGTACATTTTAAACTAACCTAAGCAAAATATACTTTCTTACTAATAACTTAATCTTAAAAATTTTCAAGAGGATCCTTCCGCCTCAAATTAACTCAATGATAAAAATGAACAGGAAACTTTAAATGTTGTAAAATCCAGCCAATGCTTCGTACCTTGCCTTATTAATCCAATAGGTACTTCTTTGGATTTTGTCAAAACAAAATACTTTTACTTGTTGAGTGTATAATAAATAAATAATGTAATAAATCAATTAACTGTTAAAGCTAATAACTTTTACAGAAAGCGAACCTCATGATATCTCTTATGAGTTTTAAGCGTAAAATTACCACGCCGAAAACAAAACATGAGCTGACAGTATTCTTATTTGATATACGTAATCCAGTAATACTATATCTATCTACATAATTCGTAGATATGTATGTATAGTTTGTAAGTTACTATTTCACTTTATGCTGTTTCAATGCTTTAAGTTATTATTTTTATCTTTGTCTCATTTTTTTAGTTTAGCCTCATTCTATTTTTAAACTTACTATTTCGCTATAATATTTACAAGTAACCTCATCGAAGACTACACGGTCTTCTGATAACCCAACAAGCATTTATCCAACAGCTATCGCTTTCACCCGAACGGAGGTTCCCTGAAATATACTGAGATAACAATACCTAGTCGACACATGGATGTACAAGAGCGGCAACAAGCTATGACCTCCTCTAGTCATAACTATATCTTTATGATTGTAACATTTCAAACAGTGAAAGTATGTATAAACGATTTCGTCCATAGGACATGCGCTCTAAAGAATGTTAATATAATTATCAGCAACTAAAAGCTTGAAGAAACTAATAGGTACAACTTGTCTTTGAAGTATGAAAATATGCACATTTATCAAGTATACCAGTCCACCAAACATTAAAGTACGCATTTATAAAATGATAACTCACTTATTAATCAAGATAACTACCTGTTTATCAAACCTACCCTACCAAATATAAATAACTACTCACCAAATGTAATACTTTATAACTTAAGTAAAAATATGAAACAAATGTGCATCAACCACATACATACACTCTTCAAATTCATCCATTTATCAAAATGTTATATAACATAACCATTCACCAAATCCATTATATACTTAGTTCATTAAATCGTTTAGTCAAACTTTACTCCACTTGCCACGATTGCAAATTTTCCAAAATAATCAGCCGCAAACATTGCAGCTCATCTCACTTGATAATGCATCCCTCCCTCAGAAAAACAGGCATTAGGAATGTCTTTCCAAGACGCGCGAGAGACAGCCACCGTGGCTTTTCGCGAGATTTAATCCAAATTGAACTAATGCCTAAATAAATGATTTAATTAGAGGGCGATTGCTTTTGCAACCTCTAACCGTCCAATCAAACACCGAAAGTATTCAATAATCCGAGACGTAAATAAAAACCCGTCAGAACACCGTATTTATAAAAACAGAGACAAGAAAAAGATTCCTCCTCGCAATAGATCGCGTGACATCCAACAAGTGAATTATCGACTTTATTACACAACTTATCCTCAACATGTTTTACATCATTTCCTACAATTGAAATCTTTCTATTTTAAATACCCTAACTACAACTTCATAATCCAACCAAAAATCAAACTAGATTTATCCCTCGGTCCCACATCTTTAATGCTTTTTTTTTTCTGTTTGGGTAACTAAAACAAAAAAAAATATATACTCATGTTATAAAACGTTGTCAAAGCTTTCCTGAACGCGCTAAATAAGCAAAAACATAAAATCAGGCGAAATGCCAGACCAGCCGAAAACCCTTCAATGCTTAATCATCCTAAAAAAAAAATTATGATCAATATTCATATTATTATCATGAGATACTACCGGCGCTCCTAAGCGAAATTTATAAGGCACCGCATTTCGATTTTATCAAATAGACTGATCAATTTCGAGAGCACAACAAACGTGGTTTCCTGAGAGTTTTGTTAACTAAATGCATATCGAAACTGAACTATCGCGAAGCGAGTCAAGCGAGCGTGAATTTTTTTTAAAATATATTTCTGGGATAATGTCATGCCACAAACGCGAGCGTAGTGCAAAGATATTTGCCTAAAATTTCTTGCGTACAACAAAGAAAATAGTATTTTGGTAGTAGGTACTTATTATCGCGCCCTGCCCTAAGGGCAGTACTGTAGGTATATTACCATTAAAAAAAAACTTACTCTAATTTTAATAGAACATTTGCCAGGAATTTAACCCGCCAAGCGATGTTATTCCAATAAAAACAAAATCATATTGCATTTAAATGCGGCAGTACACAGTTAATTGCGTGAATACAGGTAAAAAAAAAACCCCGCTGCCCATATACTATACCTACCTACTACTCGTAGTACTCAAATTATTGTGCCAGTATTAAAAGTAAATTAGCTGTTATCTAGCGTGGTAGACTACGGCCTAAACCCTTCTCATTCTGTGAGGAGACACTTGTTGCTCAGTAGTGGGCCGGCCATGGGTTGTTCATGGTGAGCTGTTATCAGCAAAGTTATGTTTGAAACTCAAACATTACGCGTTTCAAGTGGTAAAAATAGATAAATGAAAACATTTCTCCTCACTTTTGTAAAAAAAAACACTTATTTATGCACCCCGTATTTAAAACTATCTGACTACCTACCTACCATAATTTTAAATTTAGTTAAAGAATAACCAGATAAGATAAACCTACTTTTACACCCATTTTAGGATTTATATTTCTCAAAATGCTCAATTTATTAACCCTGGTCACTATTACTTTATTACAACGGATCACCTTCATTTTTATCAATTAACATTTTATATCCCCAATCACTCAGTAACCATTACAAGTAGAGGCGGATTATTTCACTGGCAGGCGTAAAACGAAAAGCTATTTCATGTAACTTTTTCTACCTTATCCCAAAGCGGTTTACAAAAAATAATAATTTCACAAAACAACATTCAAGATGCCCAATGAGTGCTGTGTGATAATATCGCGTCACTGTGTGCTAGAAAAAGGAAAACATCTATCTATACAATGAATGCAGCAAACGATTGAACCTAAATCCAGAAATTCACCTTCCGTAAAACAAAACCACTAGGTATGTGAAAATAAATCCCTATCGTAACTCTTAACCAAACTAATTCGGCACACGATTACAAGTGTGAAGATTGAAATACCACGTTCCGTGAGATATTCACCTGTGAAATCATTTAATGAGAAATAAAACCCCGGCAGGACATAGTAGATACATCCTGAAAACTATTTAAAAGTAACAATAACGCCCATCATTAAGTAAACCACACTTTTTATATTGTTTAACACTATGTTCACTATCTATTCCATTGTACCCACGATACAGGATAACCTAGTGCGGGTACCACCAGAAACAGGAAAATTGTACAAGACTGTATTTTGTAAATAAACATTTTTCATTTTTCATTGTAAAATAAGCCTTCTAAATACCTCAATGTTATTTAAACCACAATTTGAAGGTCGATCGCATTTGTATAACCAATATACAAGATGAATTATAAACATGTGGGTAATTCTAGGTATCATAACGTTATATAATTTCCATTCCAACTCGGAGCAAAGCTTTTTAACAAAATGATAACTAAATGTAGAACAAACAAAACGAAAACCCACACAAATAAAAATAAAAAAAAAAAATTACCATTAATAGCTATCAATAAAAATAAAATCATGGAAAGATCCTACCCGTTTATCCAGAAATCCTTTGATGCCATGACTAGGTACTTTGATATATTGAGGCCCAAATATTGGCCTTGTGCTCCAAAATGTCTGTGGTCTATTAGACCTCCACTTCTTTCTCGTTCCTCTGTATATTTCCACTTGTTTCTCTGAGTCGTGAGCGTGACAAGAAAATATTATATTTTCTTGATGTCCCTCTTCTGACCTTTTGGGTAAGGTCTGACGAAATCACAAACACAATCTTTATGATAAATTATTATACTTTTATTTCATATTTAAATTTATTAACTTTTACATTTGTGTCAAATAAATGTTGTTCCTCTTACGTTAGTATATTTCCGAATGTCGTCGTTTTAAAACCACTCTTACAGGTAACCTCTCCACGTTTATTAGCCACTCCCCTTTTTATCTTATCGTTATCGGCCAATCCAAATTGTACAATGAATAAACTTAGTGACTAATATACAAATCATCAAGCTCGTTTAACAAATCATCTAAGTAATAAAGATGTTTTCATCTTATATATTGATTACAAATATTATCCTTTATTATGCTACAATTCATCAACTAAAAACTATAAGAATTTTATATACAGTACGTTTATCGATCAGATGTTGAACAACTTCAGCCAATCAATGACGCCTTCTAATATGATGTTATGATTTGTTATGATTTGAGTGGCGCCAACTATCTAATCAGTAACTTCTATACGTTTATAGATAATTAAGATGGGCCAAGCTTACAGCACATACTAAACGCACATAACTTCGAAAAGTTGGCGTGATCGGGATAGAACCGCCGGTTTCCTAAAAGGAGGCTGGAGATCTTAACCACTAGGCATCACCGCTGCCGTGGATTAGCTTGTCGAGATTGGATTCAAACTGTAACAAATTAATATTCCTTAAGCTGAGTGTAAAGGCAAACCAACGTCAGCCGGCTCGGAGCATTAAATTTAATTTAATAAGCGCGTACACAGATTACAAATTCATATAATCACCGTCATGCTCCCGAAACCGAGTCAATCGGTCTGTAACGAACCGAATTCTAACGTCAATCATAAAATACCTATTAGGAATTGTCGCTTATACTCGTCAGTCGTCAAGCGATCAAAATCGTCACTTAATCCTTAAGGCCAGCACAAACGAAAAACTTTGTACCAGCTATTGTTATTATCTTAAAGCTATTTCAATAAGACAGCCCTTACATAATAACATACAATATATATCTACCTGTAAGCCCTAATTCGCACGTTAAAAAAGCGTTGCGTTAAAACCCAGCGTTGCGCTGAAAATACAAAGTGCGCGTTAAAAAAGCGTTGACGTGTGAACAGATACTTAGGAAGGCATTTTTGTTCTATTTGAACGCTTTTTTAATGACGCGACGTTAAAAAAGCTTTCGTGCGAATGAGGCCTAAAGATATGAGTTTTGTAAAGTTTTGTTCCTCCTTAGTCCCTAGCATCTTTTTATTATAGGTATTTGTTTTTTGGACATTTTTAATAGTTTTTTGCTATTACATGAGAAACTAGCATTAAATTGTCGTAAGAATAAGCAAGTAAACTTTTGAATAATTTACGAAAATTAAAAACACAGAAGCTCTCCCTATAGACATCAAAACAACAGAAGGAATCAGATAATTTATCTGCGCTTACTTTTAAATATTTTGTAGCTTCAGAAACCTGAAATTTTATATGTAGGGTTCATAACGTTAAGAATGTTAACGTTAGGGGTCATAACGTTAAGAATGTTAAGAAATTATAACGGGATTTTTATGAAAACCTAAACCAATGTGGACACAGTCGTGCGAAATTGCTAGTATTGTGAGATAATTAATATTTTAATCTTCGTTTGTTAAGTCTTCGCAATTTATATTTTCTCCTTTGCTATTTATTGAAAGTTTTTTGATAGATGGTCTTTACTACAGTTCACGACAGTTATGAAGCTTGTAAAAAAATCTCGAGGCTTTTCTAGTACGCGTACTAATACCCATAATTGAAAGTTTTTGATAGACGACTGTACCCAGCTTTCCCGGCTCGGCGCTTTGACGTTCAATTACAATCTTCTTATTACTGTACACGTTGTACAGATCGGCTTATACTAAAAGGCTGTTATGTAGACACGGCCTAACGTGATTCGTGCGTCAATGCCGATTGAGGAGAGCTTAAACGCGAGAATTGGTCCAACACTTAGACGTATATGGTAAAGGAATGTAGATTTAATTCCAATGTCATTATAAAAGTATACAAATGTATCAATAAGAATAAACTAATTGAAAACATAATTTTTCTATAGCCACATCCGTCGTGTACCTAGATATTTCTACGAAAATTCCTAAGACAATTCCAATCATAAATTCTATTAATATAATTGTTGTAGCTAAACACCGTTGTTGTTTTAATAATAATATGTACTTATTGAATAAAATGCTACAGCATAATAGGTATTTATTTGAGAAGACTGTAAGTTATATGTCTTAGATGCATGTCTTCTTGGTCTAGTTTAACCTATAAAGTCTTCGTAAGCTTATCTGTATTATATTAAAAGAAGGAACTGGACGTACAGTTCTAATAGGTCTAGTAACTTTATATTTCGCATGTAGATTTTTTCTATAACTTATACCCCCATTTAAAAAGGATTTTGGAGAGTTTTAATGCGTCTTAAAAACCTAAACTCACGCAGACGAAGTTGCGTGAATAAGTTTGCAATAAAATAAATGTATAGGTAGCTATAGGAACGAAAAGTTCTACTGTGTATCAGTTTAAAATATTTCTAGCAGAAAATTCGCTAACTTCCGCTCTTCTGGCGCTACACAATTTTGAATTGTGCGACAAAAATAAACAAAATCGTTCCGACCGCTTCCTACGAAGTTTGAATTTTTAAAATAACCGTCACAATTTTGGTATCCGCAAAAAAAGCGGTAACATCCAGAAAAGCGCTCCCCTGTTTAAAACTTTCGACTGCACAGATGTCACGCACCCAATCCGCATACAAATACGATATAAAAATACAATAACGCTAGTTTTGGAGGTAAATACTGTTATAGGTTCAGTATCTATCCGTAATATATCCCGTAGGAAACGCGCGACGTGATTTGGGTTGGGAATTAGATTCACAGAAATGAGCCGCCACAATGTGTCGTGGATATGCGTAAGACCACACTAGAAACTTTTTGTTTCAGAAGTTTTTGTCTCCTGCTCTATGCTTATGACTTTTTTGTTTATTTTCAACCCCCGACTCAAAAAGAGGGGCGTTATAAGTTTGACGTCTGTATCTTTGTGATCTGTCTGTGGCACAGGTCTGTGGCATCGTACCTCCTAAACTAATGAACCAATTTTAACTTTTTTTTTTGTTTGAAAGGTGGCTTGATCGAGAGTGAGCGTTTGAAAATTATCAGCTCTTTTCTAGTTACTGTAACCTTCACTTGTCGGAGAGTGTTATAAATTTTTAATTTACACTTGTTTATCATAAAGTACTGACAGCAGTCTGTACTCTACCAAAATTACAATGTGACCCACTAATAAAGCTAATAAGTAACATTATTAGCCTAAGTTATACATGAACTTATGCCTAAGATCGGTCCATTGCATTGACTTAATATTTTAGTTTATGGTTAACAGTTTTTACTATTTTTGTTTATTTAATTTCAATCGCCTAATTTTTTAGTAACAGAGGATGCATCATCATCGCGCAGATTTGAGCTAAAACGTACAAAATGCGGTACATAAAAATTATTATATTAAAGACCAACCGCTAGTGTATTCGAACCTTAATTTATTTTCTAACTATAAAAGTTAGCCTTGAGAATGCCTGCGTAGGTTTTTTAGTATTCCTTGCGAAGTATTCGAAGCTGAGATTTTTTACCTTCTTTGAATTTTCTTCTGTCTTGTGTTCGTTTCAAAAAATGTATCGTTCACAAATTCTCAAAGGCATTTACGCTCAGCATCCTTTCAAATAAATCGCAAGATATATTCATAGCTACATAGTGCTCGCGACTTCGTCCGTGTGGATTTGTTTTACAATCCCGTGGGAACTGGGAACTCTTTGATTTTCCGGCTAAAATCTAATCTATGTCCACCTCCAGAGTGCTTATACCAAATAAATAATACCCACGACTTCATCCACGATTTGTAAGAATCTCGTGGGACGGACACCATAAAAAGGAATATAGAGAATAATTCGTTCTATGGTGTTCGTTACTGGAAGACAAGCTATCTTTGTAACTTTCGTTTAAATTGGTAAATCTGGTCGTGAAAAGCTAGCAGACAGAAAAATATTCTGTAATTAATTCAAAAATATATTGTTCCTAAATTTTCCGTTGAAATCCGTGTATGAAATGCAAAGAATTTAAACACAGCAAAATCAAGGTGCATAACTTGCTTGTTTTATTAATTCCTAGTGAATCGAAACATAAATTTAAATGAAGGCAAAATATATTGCACTGATGTAGGTATAAATTTTTCTAATTAAATAATTGCTGTAGCAAGAACATGTGAACATTAAATCATACTAATATAATTATTAGTACCCATTAAAGAAGGCATACCTCTACGACTAGGCGAAGCAATAAATAAAACTGTACGTCGTCTGAGGCATAATTACGCGAATAATACAAATGAAAAGTGCAACTGAATGCACGTAGTACCTTCTGTGTCCTGCGGCATTATTTATTGCCGTTTTATCTTACAACCCGTATGCGATAAAAGAAAAGAAATGTCAGAGGCCCGTGATCGCGATTATCAGGATGCAATCATTGAAGCTACCTAACCTGGTCACTTGCTAGAAAAACTTTTTCACTAACAATCACTTCACTATCCAATTCACGCTGTGTTATACCTTTTGCATAAAATCTACAATCCAAAGCCGCAATGGTAAAAGCATTTCGAGAAACATTCGAATATGGTTGAGATTGTGGTATCGTAAGCGGTGAAACAAATACACATTGAAAAGTAGGGGTTACATTTAGAACATGGTATTGGTAGTCAGTCAATGACTGTAAAGAAAGGCTTGTATACCTTGTACGTTCGTGTACTTGGAAGACAGCCGCGATCATTGTGTAAGGGAATGTCCTTTTAATTAGCACATACAGATTAACAACCGGCCGTGTCACATGCTGGGACAACTGAATAATGGCACAAAAGAGGCGTAGGTCTTAAATTATAATTGTAAAGTTACGGCGCTAATCAAGCAGAGAATGGACGGAAGTTTCTTTCATCATTAATATCAATTAATTTGCTCGTCGATCCTTAACGGACCCTTCCTGTTGAGAATTACTGGGTAAAGTCTAAATACTGGTCGATGCTCATAGCGCTTTTACGTTATCGCATGAGAAGCAGTTCATTAAAATGTTTTCTATAATGATACCTTGTTTACTTAGCTGGTAATACAAGGATGTCTCATAGCACAAGACTCTCTTATCTCTTGATATTTTCTAGTTATAACAGAATATAACTCTTCCATAATGTCAATTTATTAGTTATACCTATTCGGAGATTATATTCTGATGTATTATATCGACATAGATAGCCTTTGAGTACCGACAAAGAAGTCTCTCTCTTTATTATCAAGTAAAAATAAAGTATAGTTACCTCCATCAATCACTTGAACCCGTTAATCATTTCACAATTGATAAGTGCAAAGATATCATTAAAACGTTATATAAATACACTTAATGATTTACGAAATCCAAAAAAGGTAATGACTGTATTGATCGGAGGGTAATGCACGATTTGTGGCGAAACATCTGTTAGACCAATACCAAACCCCTTCATTAAGAGTTATCTTAACCTGACAGAGACACATTATGGCATCCACTAATAAATTGCAGAGCTGTATCATTTCAGAAAGTTTAAATACCGAAACGACTCAATTTGGTCCGTTATCGGATGAAGCTAAATTCACCTAAGGAATAAATGCAATACCAATAAATTCTCCTATCAATGTACGAGTAACCTGAAAGATCTTTGAAACGGAACCAACTCTTTACGACAACTAACTAAAATTAAACTAACTGAAATTTAAACTGTTACAATACATTTACTGGAATTTGTCAGCATCAAACAGCAGCAAACATTCTATCACGATTAGTATGAAATAAAATAACATCAACGAATCAAAAAAATAACAGCGATACAAAGGAGACAGTTATATTATTAGTATTCGTATTAGTATTATTCCGATTTTTTGTAAATAATCGCAGTAATTATTCCAAAATAAAAAATGCAGCTCTAGAAAAATTTTCAAAAAGTTTTCGAAACTAGAAAAGGTTACAAGAATCGGTCATTTCAAAAACTGCATACGTCAAGTTTTTCTCAAACATGTTTTTTATGCTTTGAATGCATAAAGATAAATGTATAAAAACTGGATTGAAATCATGTAAATCAGTACATTCCTTATAAACACTATATTATTCAGACCAAAAGTCTTTCAAAATTCGCTTCCTCGAATGAAACAGTTTTTATTGAGTAAGTGTCTCAAGCGGTTTTTGAAAAACCGATTCATTACAAATCTTTTCTAAATAATAGTTGTATAATCAACTCTCTTTCTCATAAAAGTGGCATAAAACTATGAATTCATGGGAACGTGCTTTTTTAGCGTCACGTTTATGAAATATTAAATCTAGGGGACTATCTGTGGATCTTGTTACCGGGAAAGAAGGAGCAGGTGCGCTACCAGCACCCACACGTTCCACGATTGGGCCTTTCAGACAATTATCATTCCGTATGCTTGCAAACATGCCTCGTCACTATCTGTCTGGCCATCATCACGACTCCACGATTTACATATAATGACTGTTCAACAATAAACAACGAAATATGCAACGAGTTAACGACGCATTTATAACATAAACTAGCAGATGTACTCGGCTTCGTCAGCGTAACAAAGCATTGTACAACATTTCATATAATATTTTCAACAAAGCCGAAGCCTTCTATCAAATTCAATCGACGCTCACAACATTATATGGATAAATACTTTCCCTTTAGTTTTTAAAGTTCCGTACCTCAAAAGGAAAAATGGAACCCTTATAGGTACACTTTGTTGTCTATCCGTCTGTCCGTTTGTCGTGTCTGTCAAGAAAACTTATAAAGTAATTCTCGTTGATCTAAAATCATTAAATTTGGTAGGTAGGAAGGTCTTATAGCACAAGTACTTAAAGGAAAAAATCCGGAAACCGTGAATTTGTGGTTTCATCTCAAAAAAATGTGTTCATGAACACATAACAAGATAACTATACCAAGGGGTATTATATGAAAGGGCTTTACCTGTTCATTCTAAAACAGATTTATTTTTAATGTTATGCATAATAGTTTTTGATTTATCGTGCAAAATGATGGAAAAAATACCTGAGTAAGCATCCTTCGGTGCGCGAGTCTGACTCGCACTTGGCCAGTTGTTTGTATTTTTGTATTTAAGTCTGTCTTTCTATCAAGGAGTACCAATATTAATGAATAAAATAATATAGCACCACGCTAAGCTAGATACGGAAAGCAGTCCTTTGATGATTTTTCAGACATCTCTCTCTAGTCACTAACGCATCTTTGCATACCCGTGGACTCTAGTCTCTTGTTTAAAGTTGAGAGTAATGAGATTGTTACCTAATTACTTAGCATTACTTAAATATAATGCTTTAGGTACTTAAATATAATATTTGTGACGCTAAATTAGTTTCTTGGCCCTCGTTTTAATTTCAACTTTATATCCAGCATAAAATATCCTTCAAATTTCTAAAATGTATTTAAAATTACAGCCAACTAGCGAGTCTCGGGTCATATTATTTTAAAAATATAAGCAGAGACAAGATTTTGTTTCCGCGACATTAAATTTTGAAAACAGATCCTGCGTGCTATTCTGGTTTTAATTAAGTTCCTTATTAACGTTAGCTTGGCTCTGAAAGCACTTAATCTTATCTCCTTTCTAGTCGGACATTGTATGAATAAAAATTAATTTTAAATTGTCTTCTCTCTTGTATATTTTTTTTATCGTTACAGGAGAAACTTGCAACTTTAGCACATTTAAGACGGGTCTTAAAATTATTTTTGACTCGATCAAATGAGATGTTAAAGAAAATTTCCAGAATTAAATTTTCTTAATCCGTCATCAACCCAGCTTTTTAATTTAGATTTACACTTATCCTTGTCCTAACATATAATTTCTAGTATTAAACCAGAATCTAAGTACTAATTATTGTAAAGCGTAATGTGAAGACTTATTAAAAATTTCATCATAAGATCCTTATGTCCTTATCCTTGAGACTTTACTTTTACTGTTGGGTTTTTCAAGGAGATTTATGTGAAAATTGGAATTTACTTTTCAAACACATAGCATGGTACCGCAGACTTCTTCGTCATTTAATTTACAATACCATTAACTTTCAAGGAGCTTCGGAGCAACAAGTTAGTCTCTTTATGACGGCATAAGTCAATCGGTGACACCTTAGTCATTTTGAAGTCCCGGAAAGTGCGGCCGACTTCTAAACGGTTAACGCAGACAGAGAAAACTATGGAAATCAAAATAATTTCACTTCAAATTACCACACAGAAACATTTTTAAAAAAGTTCCAAGTTACAAAAAGACACAGGTTAACTCTAGGTACATGTAACACATGAATGTACTGGGCCAGAGTGGCAGACTATGGCCTAAATACTTCTCATTCTAAGAGGAGACTCATTCTCAGAAGAATAAAGATAGATACCTACATTAACGTGTATCCCTACGAAGTCATTTCTATAAATTAGGTTATCTTTCAGGCAACAAAAGATAACTGGGCGGTCTATTGATTTCTATGTCTATGGTAAAACCATATTCCAAAATAATGTGAACGCAAAATGTTAGTTAACAAACTAAACATTCTTGCCGCCTAAGGAGGAATAAATTACTTTGAACTCCACAATGACTATAAACATATAGGTTTATGTATGACAGGCTAATTTACAGCCTCCTTGTTCCTACAGACTGTTTTTAACGTTATTCTAAAAGTGGCTATTGCATTGTTGCTATGTACATGGGGAATATCACCAACAAAATATTTTAATTTATCTTCATATAAAAGTTTCATTTTATAGCTTCTCCTATTCGTTATTCGTTGGAGATAATATAGGTATATAGGTAGTTACTTTTACTGAGGTAGAATAATAAATGTGTACTTTGACCTCAAAAATCATGGTACTTAACGAAAAATTTACAATTGAAGTGTTATAACATATACCTATTGTACAACAAGTGAAGCGAATGTAAAAGTGAAGATCTGGAAGAGAAGAAGGGTAGAGAAAATAAAAGTGAGAGTGAAGTGAAAGTGCTAGAAAGCCGTGGAGAAACTCCAAAGCAAAGGGATCAACCAGTCGTTCCGTGTAAAAAGCATGAGTAAGTAACTTGTGCAAACATTCTTTTTGTTCGGAGTATCAATAAAGGTTTCAATATTTGGCTTAGTGCAATACTTAATTATTATCAGTCTTTAATTTCACTCCTAGATCCCCAGCCTGCAAAAGTATAACGGTCTAGTTAAAACTACAATATCATAAGTAATAGTAAACATTACTAATTTTAGATAGTACCTAGTAAATGCTAGTAATGGTATTTCCTTTATGACGTGTTTCAGTATTATTGGATAACTTGTTTAGAGGCTTGACGTTAATTATCAAGAGCCCTATATTTACGATTTTGTTATCATTAAAATGCGCTCTAATTTAGCCCCGATCCCCGAACCCCATAATAAAAACACATCTAAACCTCGTTAGCTTTTTCAACACAACGTTTTTAACAAAAAAAAAAAATAGTTACCGGTTAATAACGGCACAAGAAAAATTGGTCTTAAACACACGGGACCTTTCGTCATCTTGGTACAAATTATATCGAATAACGTGATTATTTTTTATGACGAACAAACAACATGTGGTAAATTAGAGTCCCTATCATCAAACAAAATAAACAATATAACGATGCCACACAGTTCAGCGAAGAAAAAATAAAAGATCAAGTGCGAGCCGAATTACGCGATATGGTTTCGAATATTTCGAAAAAAAACAAAAATTATAAATACAGTTATAGAGTTACATCATTATGTTACAAGTGTAAATTAAAAATTTATAACACCCCCGACACAGTAATAACTAGAAAAGAGCTGATAACTTTCAAACGGCTAAACCGATTTTCTTGAATTATGGCTAAGAATACTCTCGATCAAGCCACCTTTCAAACAAAAAAACTAAATTAAAATCGGTTCATTAGTTTAGGAGCTACGATGCCACAGACAGATACACAGATACACACGTCAAACTTATAACACCCCTCTTTTTTGGTCGGGGGTTAAAAATTATAATTTTTCAAAAGAGTTAGGTATATAGTTTTCGGTTTCATAACAAGACAAACTCGTGCTTGCCATTCTTACCTTTGGAAAAGAATTTGCCAAATTAAAATGTTATTTTAATTTTTTGTCGTGATAAGTCAGACGTGAAAACAAAAAGCAATACTTGTTTCTTATAAAATGTATCGTTATTATTGAGTCTATAATAGTCTATACCTAATACCTATCACACCATTTTGTTAAAATTACTTCCTAAACATTGGCTAAACGCTAACAAATATGGTTGATACCTATATTTTATTTCCTAGTACGAATTGCTGTCCAAATTAACTTTACCAAAGGTTTTACCTACCTAATAAAGGAACCCTAATGAATAACTTCCCTTTGAAGGAGTATCGCAGTCCCAAATTATATTTTATCAGTACCAAAAATCTAGTTCACATTTTATTTTACCTTTAATGTTGCAATATCATTTAGAAGCAATCGGATTGAATATTAATTTCAATAATCTTTTTTGTGTCTTCGTCTTTTTACATACATTAGAGTGAGATGGTGTGACTGATAAAAATAATTTACTGGCTCGAAAATTCATTCGGTCGTGTGTAGGGAAAGACCGGTTTTGTGGGAATCGTGTGCAGTCATTATAGGCTTAATTATTTATTAAGGAAATTGTTTGCCTTTTTGTGATGCTCGGTCGTAGGATTAATACATATTTATGTTTAACTTTAGAAAGCCTATTTGGTTTTTTTTCGCTGGGGAAAATATGCCGCTATAACAACAAATAATAAAAATAAAAATAACCACCACGAAAATTACAATACTTAAATTAATATTATATATGCTATAATATTATGTATATTAGTACTTGTATATTAGTAGTAGCCGATTTTTTATTATTATTTATTGTTATAGACTACTGAGTACTGTGAAATTAGAACTAATATACTCTATGAAAAATTCAGCCCTCTACCTATTACGGTTCATGAGATACGGCCCGGTGACAGACAGACAGACGGAACGACAGAGAAAGTTTAATAATAATAGGGTTAAACAACGGAACACAAAAAAATAAAATAAAATTTAACAGCATCAATAGATCTAATAAGCTTTTGCTATTTGTACAAAATGATTTATTACAGCAAAGTCTACGAAACCTATACGTTGCAATAAACAAAGACTTAAAAGCATTTAACAATCACTCAAAACTAGGCCAAGTAGTGTACCATCGGCAGCAATCAGTGCAATCACAATGAACAAATCGATTACGCACTAAAAGCCCGCCAGCGTGCGTGAACGGGCACCGCCGCACGCCCAGCGCTAAACACAGGGACATGGATTATGAAACCGCCCGATTGGTTACACTGAATAACTGAAACCATGAACTAAAGTAGATTGATGCGACACGAGAAAAATTCAACATTACCGCACTTTGGATGAGTTTTCGTGCGAATTTGACTCGTGCGAATACTTACGAACACGCATGAACAATCGTTCTAAGTACTAGATGAGCGTGCAGACTGGATGCGAGTAGGAAAGTAGTAACTCGAACGAGCAACTTGTTTCTTAGGCGGGGAAAGATGCACAAATACAAGAAAAAATAAACATTTAATCGATGGCTCCAGCCAGACTTGCGAGGTTATTCCATATCTTTTTGTCATTTTGCAACTTGGTCGCAATCTGTCAATTTCATGATAAGTATAAAATTCAACGAGTATGCGATCGATGCTGTATAATCTTGAATTTTATATTGAGATGACAATTCACATGTTGCGATTTGCAACTTGCAAGCGACTGTAGAATCACAAATTCAAATTTCGGAATCTAAACGCTAAATTAATTTTAAAAATAAAGCGGGTGGTTTTACTCAGCGGATGATGCAGAGCTACGCTTGACGTTTATCTACGTGATCAAATCAGAAATGAGAAGATCTGTAAGAGAACCAGAGTAACTGGCATAGTCTCAACGGGTTGCGAAACTAAAGTGGCCATGAGCAGGGTACATAATTCGAAAGACATTGGGGTCCAAGAATGCTGAAATGAGCACCGAAAAACGCAGCGTTGATGGATGGACGACATCAAGCAAGTTGCAGTGAGCCGCTGGATTCAGTTGGAGCAAGATAGTGACACGTGTAAATCCCTACAAGAGACATAAGTCTATGGGCACCATTCTATCGGTTGCTAATGACGATGATGATGATGATGTAAATTCTAAAATTGAATTTCTGTTACCCAGGATTGGACTAAACAACTTTAGGTTCTTGCACAGCCAAGCCGGCTAGCAGGCATTCTTCAAAGAGAACTTATTTATATTTTATATAGTTTTAGGAAGCCAGTAAATGTGCTTTAAAATATTAATTAAAACCAAAAGCTGATTTTGCATTAAACAAGCCCGCTTTTGCTTTATATCAATAAAATTAAAATGCTGACATGCAATAATAAATTATTAACATGAGCACTTAAATTTTAATGGCGCAGCTATTAACTTTACATGCGTGTATTATAAAACAAGAATCGGTGGTAATGTTTTCAATGATGGTATTCGGGACTTTTGATCTTAATAGGTATATTAAAAGACACCTGTTAGTACTAAACGTACCTTAATTTGCAATGTGATATACATAATATGATAAGATGGCTAGGTGGCAAGCTTAAATAAATCTTATTGATTCAATTTAAGTGAATTAAAAAATAAATGAAAACATACATAATATTTGTTGTACACTATATGTACCTAAGATTTTTTTTAAACATTAAAAAAAACTGTATAATAGAGTGCCTTATAGCTAAGAAGCAATCTCTTCCAGGCAACCTAGAAAAAGAAAACAAGTTCTAAGTCATTAGGAATTTAATTTTTTGTATTATCTGTAATGGTGATGTGACTAGTGACTCTTGGACTATAAATTAGATTTGTAGAGTTGGGTCGTCTGACAGATTAGTGAGGCTGTTATCTCATTGTTGCAGTTCGCCAAAGTTTAGTCAGTACAGTAGCAACGCCAATTTTGCCAAAAATAACAGATTTGCTTTAACACCCAAATTCATCCCATGTAGGGATTGATTTTGGCTTTACTCACTGAGTAGGTACTCTACTCTCTACTACTACTCTACTCCTACTCTAGTATCATGTCTACTAGTATTATAAACGCGAAAGAGTGTTTGTTTTTTAGTTTGTCCTTCAATCAAGCCGCAATGGAGCAACGGCCTTACTTTTCACCACGGAAAATCAAAGAGTTCTCATGGGATTTATTTAATAATTTTATATTTATTAGTTTAGTGATAAATCAAGAACTAATTATGACGTTATGTTAGTAAAATCAACTAGCTATAGCTTCTAGGATCCCGTTACACCTATCAAAATACCTACACCATGACAATTGCACGGCTTCGAGGCACATATTCCATAACAACATAATCTCTCTGTCAACATCTCATGGCCCACCATACCGCAGCTATTCAACACACTTGCTCTACATCTAGTCACGGTTCGACCTGACTCTATGTTTCACAACTTAAGGCTCCTTCACATTATGAACCTCAATGCAGTTAAGTCAAAGTCATTTACTTATTTAAATTGGTTAGAATTTATACAGATATATTTGTTAATTTTTTATCAAATTTATTTATAGGGGTTTGGTCAAAAAGTGAACATATTATCACCCCTGTAGAGTCTAAACCGTGTACAAAAATATCCTTAAAATATCTTACTCTGATGATTATTTACGGAAATTTTAAATTAAAGCTATTTCTTACTAGGGTTCCAAACGCGCCCATTTATGTAAAAGCGCAGGTGAAAGGCAATACCTGCAGTGCTAACTACTATAATTCAGTGAAGAAATGTAGTGATAGCATAGTGGTTACAGGATTCTGGGGATTTTGACTACGGGATTCATTCCGGGCACGCATTTCTAACTTTTTGTAGTTATGTGATTTACGGTGTAAGAAAATACGTCAGAAAACTTGCAAGCCTGTGTTCTCCATAACGTTCTCAAACATGTGTGTATGTCAATCCGTACTTGGCCAGCCAGGTATGTCCTAAAACCCTAAACTATTCCTATTCTGAGAGGAGACCCATGCTATGTTAGTAGCCCAGTAGTGGTCTGGTGATGCGTTGTAATGATGTCCTTATTTTAATCCATAGACGAATGCAATTATGTGCAAAAGTTCTATATTACATATATCACACATAAAAACGCTATGGTAAATCTGCTAAAACAACTTACGGACGCGTTGCCAAATCTTTGCAAAATACTTAAGTCCAGCAAAAGACGTTTATATGTAGGTTGAAATGATTGAACGGAATTCTTGAGAAAATACACTCGCTCTAGGCGTAGTGAGCCTAACGCTCATTCACCATTGTGTAACATATTACACACAACAACATTCGATCGACGATAATTGATTCGATTGTCTTTTAACCGAGTTAACAATTTGGGAGCGGTCGTAATGTCTTCGACATTGAACGTGTCAATCCATTACATTTCGTCTAGCCATTATGTTTTTATCAACCGTAATTTAACGTTTGTACACGTTGTAAATTGTAACGTTCTCAATCATTAACTTCACTTTTTGTGCTCATTAAAAACAAATGCGAACAATCAAGTGCACATAATGAGGCTTAACAGGGCTCTCTCCGTCACTCGTTTCTACTCGTTTCATACAATCGTAGTTCCAATTTCATTTGAATGTTAAGCAACCAAAGTCCATGAAATTTTGCAGACATATTCTAGAAACTAATATCTGTGTCTGTGGTGTTTTAGATTTTTTTTTAAATATGTAGTTTTAAAATTACAGGGGCTCAAAGATTTGTATGAAAATTTTAAGACCGCGTAACTTTGAAACCGAATATTTTAACAGAAATCTGGAAAACCACAGACATAGATATTAGTTTCTAGAATATATGTGCAAAATTTCATGGACTTTGGTTGCTTAGTATTCAAATGAAATTGGAACTACGATTGTATGAAACGAGTGGAAACGAGTGACGGAGAGAGCCCTCTTAACAAAAAATTATTCTGAATTTCAAACTAAATTACTGATAAGAAACTAACAACGTCAATCAGTTTGGCTAATGGCTCACAATACGATGTTATCGCGAGAACCATAAGCGCAGTTGTCAGCAATGTGATACAGCGCAACTCGTTGAAAAACATTGACATACAAGCCTTATAGATACAAAGTTCCTATGAAATGCTTTGAGATTCTTAAAAGAGTCTCCTTTATTATTTCTACTACTACAATAGAAAATTATTATTAAGTTCATATAATGCATTGGATTAAGTCTAATATAGTCCAGAATGAAGTGTGACCCCCTCGACTCCACGCAATCTTGACTATTCCACTAGATGAAGCCAGAAGGTCGCTATCCTATATGAAGACGAGTCGAATCGCTGATACGTAGCGAATCAATGATTTTGTAGTTCAAAACTGTACCTATCCATGATTTTCTATATCAATATTGAAAAGCTATGAGTTCAAAGCAGTAGCGACCAGTTATGAGAACAAATGACGCGTCTAGCGATACCAGCGGACATCCGAGGTCGCGAGCGAACGGTACTCAGGTTCATTAGAAGAGATCTCGACAAAACGTGTGTGCTAAATATGGGGACAAGTTCTTTTAAACCACTGATTAACAAAGATAATTTTAATATCTTGGTTGAGTGTATTTAGTAGCTCTTCCATCGATCATTACGGACCTACCCAATCATAATAATTATTATTATTATCATATTTAGCAAATAACAAAGTCCAAACTCTAAATGAATCATTTTCTCCATAATGTTTTCATCTCGTAATATAGGTGTGTGAAGTCTACTCCGCACTTGGCCAAACTTGGTCAAACCCTTTCCATTCTGAGAGGAAATCCATGCTTAGAAGTGAGCCGACAATGAGTTGCTGATAATGACCTAGGTTTCTCATGGGATATTTTAAACCTAAAGACTTTTTTTTAAAGAATATTAGCTATGCTAATCATGACTAATACTCCCCTTTCCCCTCCTATTAAGCGTAAAGCTTGTGCCAAGAGTGGGTACGACAATAGTGCAACGGGTGGGGTTTGAACCGGCGACCTTTCGGAATTCAGTCCGCTCCTCAACCGTTGAGCTATCGAGGCTAAACGGTACTTTAGAAGACACACGGATGAAGATGCGGGCATGAGCTAGTCAATCATTAAATTAAAAGAGTTTCATGAAACGTAGCCAATAAACTGCCGTGCAGTTACACAAATCGTGCCGAACACACACAGCTACATCGACATCAGCAGATATTAATCATAATTTCCATCGACGCGATCCTCTCAAGTGTTTTAGAGGACCACTATTATCTAAAACACTCGAAGCGTATAAACGCTCAATGATTGACGATGTTGCGTCGCTGAAAATTGCGAGCCACATGTTCGTGGTGGGCTAAAGCCTTGGAACAACACAAAGCGGGACGGCAGCGTTGTTCAAGATACTAACACCAGCAGAGTTGAGTTGAAACGGCTTTTTAAACTGCTATATTTACTTTGAACTAAGAGCGGCAGTCTGCGGCGTGTCCTGGCGCCACGAGTCTTTTGTGTGTTCTCTTTGTTTGTTTTTTTAGTAAATCACCACAGTACAGTACAGTAGTAGTAATAGGTTTTACCTATTGCTACTACTTTACTGAAAAGCTTCTGTTATAATTTATAATTACTTATAAGTAAACTGTTCTCCTATTTTGTAATCCCATTTGGCCTTATATGTAGTCCAAATCTAAAATTATATTAGTTGTAACGCTGTTGATTACAAATAAAGAATAAAATAACATAAAATGAAAAATAAAATCTATTTCAGCTTATACAAGTGTATAAGCTGTAGAATATATTGTTAAGTTTAAGTTTTTATCAAAGTAGGCAGTTGGGTTCAGGTAAAAGGATGACTGGATGACAGAGAGACAGAGAAACCGCAGTGTAAACGCGTTCGTACTGTTCTATGTACCTACATTGTACATAGCCGCAATGGACACGTAGTTATCTCGTGTTATGTGTGACCAAGCCTTAAGTGAGTGCCTGTCGAAACATTATATTAGACTTGCATGCTTTATGTGTGAGCTGCTATATAAACGATTAGATTAGAAGATTCACGCAATTTGCCCTGTTGAAATATACCTACTTTGTTCTTTTGAGACAGGCTAGGTGGAGCACATTCCCAGACGGGGAGAATAGTTATCATGTTTCATTTTACCAGTATGTTTTTACAATATAACTTTATATATATCATACCTACTTAGTAATTTTTATAAAAAAACTCAGGTAGCGTACCTAAACAGGAATATAATAATTGTGTAAAAGAATTAATATTGAAAGAGGTCCTTATATGTATTATAATTTTGCACGAGGATTTATAGTGACCCCACGTTTGAGGTAACTTCATTTGACGGAAATATAAAACCTTTTTATTGCCTATCCCATGGGAATTTCGAAAAGTCTGGCCTCATTTCCGGTCTACTACATCTTAAAGGGGATCTCTGCAAAATTTCAGCTTTCTAGGTTCAAGAGTATGGGCTGGGCGTTGATGAGTCAACCACTGAGTCAGCACTTATCTAAGTATTGTTCTATCTATGTGGAAGACCACCTTCATAATGAAAACCTATTTAGTATTTTAATAATGAACACACAATCTAGCAAGAATTTCAAAACCCCCGATCTTACAAAACAAAATTAAACAGTAAATAAATTCAGACAGACAGATAGGATATTGCCTGTACTTTTTATATATTCGCTAAAATTGGATAATCGGCCAGAGAAGTTTCCCACACAATGCGCAACCATGGCTAGTGGGACCCATTAAGTTACCAATCAAAACTTATTAAGCCATTGAATCATTAATCACAGACACAAATTGATAAACACTGCTTGATTGCAAGGCTTCTGCGGTATAGGTTAAAAGGTTGGATCGTAACTATGGGTTTTCTTTGTTACATAAACGCTACCTTTTTTTAAACTGAACGCGAGATATGGAGTTAAATGATTTTAAGATCAGCTACAAGTAGTTGGTTGCGGAAAATCTGTATCAATTGAAGCCTCGATAGCTCAACGGTTGAGGAGCGGACTGAATTCCAAAAGGTCGGCGGTTCAAACCCCACCCGTTGCACTATTGTCGTACCCACTCCTGGCACAAGCTTTACGCTTAATTGGAGGGGAAAGGGGAGTATTAGTCACGATTAGCATGGCTAATATTTATTAAAAAAATTAGGTATATTGCTATTAGGAGACTAATACTTATAATAAGATAGGAATATCGACTTTCAAGACCCGGGATTATCAAAAGTAGTATAAGAAGTTGATTTCAATTGAACTACCAAAATAAGATGATTATTGTCATGCAAATGCGTTGTGCAATTAGCCCTTGCGACTTTTCAGAGTATCATAAAGTAGCTAAAAACTTAATAACAAAAAAGTTTCCTCTGAATATAGCGGTTATTAAGTATTAAGTATGTTCAGTATTTTATGCAATGTCACCAAAAGGGTACAAATACAAGAGTATAATTGTTAATAATAACGTACACAATGTATATTGACAGGCACGTTTACAAAAAGTGTGGAGCTACAAAAAGTATCATTAGTTTTCATTGTCGGTTCGCATGATTGACAGTCGGATCAGGGCCAATCATCCCAATTTGTATTGACGCTCCACTCGGACGCGAGTGTTTGAATACCTCGCCAATAATTCCACACGATGACTGTACAAACAACAATAAATTATACGTCACTTACGAGGAGAGTTTTACATTTCAGATGTGCCGTCACAACTCTGAGGTGCATTACTACATAATATGTATAAAACGTACAAAATGAGAACTCACTCGCCATTTTAACTTTGTGTGTCGACTGTCATGTCAAAAGTATTTTAAAGGTGAATTGTACTTTTGACATGACAGTTAAAATGGCGAGTGAGTTCTCATTTGTAGGGACTATGCATAAGCAAATCCAAATGAAATGGATTGTGAAGCTGGAAACGGAGTTTTAATGATTTTATCGTTTGCATAGAACTAACCGTTTATTAGGTACCAGCACATACAGACTGAGTGAATTGGAGCCGAATCTTTTTAATAGTACTTATCTAACTATCTACTATTACTATTAGTAATACTAGTAGTGCTAGTAGATATGAGTACTAAAATTGGAATATACAAAACAAAACACAAGAGAGACTAAAAGGACGCTTGCCGCACCTGGGCAAGCCGCGCGTTGCCACCGCTACCCCGAAATGTGCCCGAAATAAATAACTTAGAAAGATAAATAACTAACTTCAAATTATTTTGTTACAAGTTCTAAAAAAAATCCTAGTGCACTAGTAAATTTCAGAAAATCGACGACATACTGAATATAGCTAGTCAGTTAAAATGATTTTGTAATCTTATACGTACTCACCAGGAATAATAAAACATGCAATACTTGAAAGCTGTTACGTGCAAGATAATACATCGCTAAACATAAAGAAATTGATCGTTTAATTCGCCACGGTGATTGTAATTCGCCAACATCAGCCATTTTTTACGATATTTTGTGAAACTGACCTACTGTTTGGTAATATTTATGCAACTTCCTTATATTTACGATTAAACTAACTTTAATTTATGCGAACATGGTATAAAATAAGCTCAAAAATTGACATAGGCCAATTATAGCTCGTTTAGATAACTAAGACTAAGAAATTATATGAAGAGATAATGGCCACCCTTTATAATAGTAGAGATATACACAAAGAAGAAAAATAGCGCAGTCCGATACAAGGCTTACGGTAATTCCTCGCAGGTGGCGTGACGATCAATGAAATCGGTTCTAGACATCACTAGCATCTTAAAACTCCTAATGGATTTTCTATTAACCAATAATAGTGACCCTAATAGGCCCTCTAAACGGTAAAGTAAGACGTTTTTGGGATGTCACTAATTAGAATAAATGGCAGCAACAATTTACGCTACAACAAGAAATTTCTTAAGGCAATGAAGATACGTCGAAAGTGAAATAAATAATCATAAAGTAAGTAGAAGTTGGTGATGTTACCGTAAACTTAATAGACAATTACTCTACATATAAATCTACGGAGTAATCAACTCCACGTAATGATGATAACGATCATACGGCCTTTAATGACTATTTAAAAGAATGATTTGGAGCTACGTTACCGAAATTAAACTATAAATTACAGTGACGCGAACATTACCATTACTGCCATCGCAGTCAACTTGCTCATAAATTACCCAAGTGTTAAGATTATCTCTAGATCTGATAGTGTTTAATGACTACAACCAGGGAGATATCAGAGAACACAGAGGAAGCAATCTCTCGCAAAACGACTTCCATGGATGAACAATATGAACTTAGCTAATTAATCATGCAGTCCTAACGACAATATTTTACGTTTACTAAAAAATAATATCACTTCCATTAATAGATCTTTGCATAATTAGCTGGAGACGTTTTTCTAATGCTGGCTGTATCTCTATGGTCTATAACTCAATGACTAAAACGGTTTTCAAACGGATGTGGGATGCTGATTTTTCGACCGAAAAATTCGTTGATTTAATCTATGAAGCTAGTTGAAAACCTTTTATTTTACCTACTCATTAGAATAATTCATATTCAAAAGACCTTCTAGCTTACGGTTTTTAGTGCATTAGAATTGAAGAGTTCAAACTCTGAATATAATGTGGCATTGTCATGGCAACGAAAGTGTACTATGAAAATCAGTTCAGTCCAAATAATTGAAAAATCGAAAGATTTGTATTTTTACGAAAAATCAACATACCATAAAAAATCTTAATAAACTTTACAGACTCATCTATAGATAAACACTAAATAATTGGCGGTCTATACAGACTAAAAATACTATTTCTATGAAACCAGTTTGCATGCATTTTTTTTTGCGTATAGAAAAGGTAAACAAGCATTTACAGTCCACCTAATGGTAAGCAATCAGCGTCGCCTACAGACATACAATGCCACAGGCTCTGCCGAATACACCACTGAGGCTTGAGACACCTAACATAATGTCCGCCGTAATTGTAATTATGCAGTACAATTTTATACTTAATAATATGTATTGAACAGTTTAAAAGATATTTTTTTATCCTTTTTTGAAATGTGGATCCGCATCATCGACAAAAGTCTATTTTAACTACTCGAGCTCAAACTCGCTCTATATTCAACTACTTTTTACATTACTACTAGTAGTAAGTCTGTTTCTTGGTATTTAGTGACTCTACATGAAGTATGAGCATGAGTATGAGTTCATATCCTTCAATGATTACAAAAGACTTTCGACCAACATCTTCATTGGCTCCTCATCAGCACTTCCTGATGCTTTTGGCAACGTAGGTGACCTCCCAGGGTTTTAGCTTGGCTAAAGCTTGACTTGCTGGCGTTATCTGTCTGGAAGCTGCATCAGCTGTGAAAACACCAAACGAGACGGTAAAGTACAAGGCAGTTAAAGTACCTAAAAGAAGACTGAAAAGTAAAAATAAAAATGAAGTTACTTATGTATGGGTACACATTTAAATCAAAATCTAAAGGTACGTACTGACCAGGAGTGCCAGGAGCATTTACTTGTAACGTGACAATTTGGAATTCGATTTTCAGCATTACATTAGGTACAAAGAAGCAGTAAAGGTGCCCACGCACTCGAACTGAACTGCAGCAGAACTGCGCGTTGCGGCAGCGCCCCGCACGATATTCTCTCCAGCCGCGACGCGCGGCAGTGACGCGCTACGCGGTACGCGCGACGCGCATTTCCGCTGCAGTTCAGTTCGAGTGCGTGGGCACCTTAAGTACCTACTGACTGGAAAAACATTCGATTTTGTAACAATCACTCATTGCGGCGAACGGTCGAAGCTGTAATGTGTATTGTTACAAAATCGGATGTTTATTACAAATTCTCTGAGAATGAGTTTCTTCTCATTATTTATTACAAAAGTGCGCAACGCAATGCGCGGCTTGACGAACTCACTAATACAATATTCGCTTCCATGCCGTTACATTACGACCGAATGCTCCTGGTCAGTACACTCCTTTCTGCTGTAAAGCCAGATAACATAAAAATAAAGGCCAGCCATTCAAAAAATTTATACTTTGACCTCATTATGTCATGTTAAAAATTCTCTAAACTTAGGTAACGTTAATGAATCATAAAATAATCTCCACACAATAAAGCGAGTGTTTTAAAGAGGAAGCGATAAGATTTCGTTAGTGCGCTGAACCCAAAAACTAACCATTGTCTCGTTACAGCATAGACTCATATCTTATCGAAAACTAGTAGATACATTAGGCAAATTATTATGCACCCATACAAAGGAAACCCGTTTTAGTATTATAGAACTTAAACTTTGGTAATACGTGACAAAATTGCATAAAAGTGTAACAAAATAATAAGTAAATAGACTATTAGTAGCTGAAACTGCTAAACCAGTAAGTTATTGTTCGAACAAATACCTACCTACTAAAAAGAACGGTATGCTTGTGCTATGGTCCATACAGATGTGTTAAACATTAGTGGGCAGCCTTTATCACTCACTTGTAAAGTTATCGGGATATGCTAACAGGAAGAAGTATTTCTTGATTGGTGCCTCGAGAAACTTTAAACACATGTCGGCGGTACCGACTTTTAGCTGTCAACACTTTGCTCACTGAGCATTACGTCATCTCCCCACTATCGTCGTTGGACTATAAAAACAGACACGCTGTGCGTAGCGAGGCATTATTCGTCCGGTTGTTGCCGAGGACACTTCTCAGTAGGAATAGTCTGTCGTACTGTAGGTTTTAGAGTAGTGGTTACCTAAAGTGGTACTGTTGGTTAAACGAGTTGTTATTGTGGTGGTTAGGTTAGATGGTTGGTTTGGGACCGGTGTAAGGGGTGGAGGAGCCGGTCTAGGTAGGTTAGGTTAGGTTTACCTAGTTACGCTGGTAGTTGTGACATGCAGTAAACGGAAGTATTGTTCTTAACACGTCTGAAGATCGCCTAGTGATCGAAGCAGACCCTAAGGATCTTCACTTGCCTTCATCAATTCTTAAACAATCCTCGGCTCGATCCGACATCAGAAGTGGGATTACCCACATTAGATTATTTTTACGATTATTTGGTTACGTGTGTCGTGACGCTGCACATTAAGTCAGGGCAACTCTCTGATAATGTGTTGTGGTTTAGATTATGTCTAATAGTGCGTATTGTACGTACGTGGCTAGGGCTACTCTCTGGCAGTGCTGTGGCACGCATTGTTACACATACTGGCGGGACATATCGTGTGCTTGGATGGGGTTATCCTTCGATAGCACTGGATGTGTTTGAGCTAAATGGAACCAATAATCGGATTTTCTGGTACCTACCCACATTAAACCCATGTGCGAATACCTTGTTTCTTTTTGTCTTCAACTGCGGTGTACAGCATTGGTTAGGGATTGTTTGTGCTTGATCCGTACTAGCTCCCGAGGACGGTCGCGCGTCAGAATGGCCGTGACGCGACGATGTTAAACGAGTTTTACTGTCATAGACACCGCACAGTTACAGTTAACCACATATCCTTAACAACAAAAAAAAAAAAAAAATTGTTTTTAAGTTCAGTTAGATGCCAAGTCTTGTGATTAGTTCTTTTGTTTTCTGGTTCTCTTTTGTGATAATCGTCATGACGTTATAAACCAGTTTTGGAATCAAGTAATCCGTTTAGTAAAGAATCATTGATGACTCTTGTGCAGAGTTAAAATAAATTGGGACAATGAGTTTCCCCATGAAATCGAATAGCTTGCATTCGGAAACCGGGCACTTACTGGCGATTCCTTGATTGGGATACGCGGTGGTGTGGCGATTGCATACTTTTATGGATAGTGTTCGAGGCGCCGTAGCGCACGATACTATGGCTTTTAGTATTGTAATTCGCAAAGAGTGGAGAAGGTGAGCTATTGCGACATTTGAAGTAAAGAGAAGTCAATAATGTGATTTAGTTTAGATGTGAGTATCAATGCAATGATTCTTTAAGGAGATCTTTTCTCGTGAAGATGAAATTAACGACTCAGTTAGACGCCACCGAGTTTCTTGCTGGTTCTTCTCGCTAGGTTGTGGCATTCCGAACCAGTGGTAAATTAGTTTTGAATAATGTTTAGATCATGATTGATTAAGAGTTGCAATAGCAATTGCGCTCTAATCATATGAACTGTAGTTTAGAATCGTTTCAACTAAATTTCGCGTCGCGACATGTCAGTAGATAGGTTCTTGTAATTAGGTTTTGGTTCTTCTCGCAGTGTTAGCCTATGTTTTAGACAGATGATCAGATGAAAGTGATTTGTTAACCTAGGTTGGTTGTGTCAACTTCCTAAGTGTTGAGATGTGATGAATTAGTCAAGCCAAAGAGCCCTAGAAAAAGCCGTGATGGTCAGAATCATAACCAATAGCATTGTACGTTAATTATTGTAATGTTTCTGGTTTACGGAGGTTTACTGACTGAGGGGACGCTGATGTCCGGTCCACTAGTGTTGAGTGGTTGAGGGGACATTGATGTCCAGGTTTAGAATGAGAAAGATGTTCATTGACAGTTAACTGCTAGTCAGGATAGACGAGCGGTATAGTGATTTTGTGGTTATGGTTTTGTCCTCACATGCTTTGTGACATTTAGCGTACGAGGGCGTACGCAGGTCAGAATGGCCGTGTCGGCGGTACCGACTTTTAGCTGTCAACACTTTGCTCACTGAGCATTACGTCATCTCCCCACTATCGTCGTTGGACTATAAAAACAGACACGCTGTGCGTAGCGAGGCATTATTCGTCCGGTTGTTGCCGAGGACACTTCTCAGTAGGAATAGTCTGTCGTACTGTAGGTTTTAGAGTAGTGGTTACCTAAAGTGGTACTGTTGGTTAAACGAGTTGTTATTGTGGTGGTTAGGTTAGATGGTTGGTTTGGGACCGGTGTAAGGGGTGGAGGAGCCGGTCTAGGTAGGTTAGGTTAGGTTTACCTAGTTACGCTGGTAGTTGTGACATGCAGTAAACGGAAGTATTGTTCTTAACACGTCTGAAGATCGCCTAGTGATCGAAGCAGACCCTAAGGATCTTCACTTGCCTTCATCAATTCTTAAACAATCCTCGGCTCGATCCGACACACACAAGTTCGTTTGTATTATCTAAAACCTTCTGAATTCAGCCCAAAATAAAAGCGTCACTTAGTGCCTTTTACTATTTTATCAGTATACAAAATATAATTTATAAAGACTTTATACAAAATTTTATGGTGATAAATTTTTAGCAATTCAACAAAAATATTTTTTGTCAACTTTAAAATCTGATATTGTAGTTAAAGTTCAACATTTTGCATTAAGTATTTCTTAATCTGTTCATCTTATAGGCATCTTATAGGGAAAAGTATAACTGTTGCGCTAAAAAAATTGTAGGTATACCTACCTATTCTTGTTAAACACTGTTATACATAAGTAATCTATCCTTGTATTATTCATTATTACCATGCACAAAGAATTCTCTCAGCGAACGTTATTATAATTAGGTATGCTTCATCGAACCAGTTCGCTAAAAATAATGTCCAGTTCAGACATTGTTTTCGCTTAAGTCTGCCACGGTGATTATGCTTATTAGGGACCCATAACATATTTTTAACTACATACATCCTTTAATAAAGTGAAATTGCCTTGAAAGCTAATTACGGATTAGGTATTCTTGATGCATACAGATCAGTACTTGTCGTCGTCTCAGATCTCTTAACTACATTGAAGACTAGTGGAATTTATTTTGGACCACCTGAGAGCGAATTATTTGGTAAAATAAAATAATTTACCCATTTCTTTACTACAAGATACACGAAATACTAATAATGGGTACTTTATCTATATATCAATTTACTTTACCGTATAAAAAGTTTAGAATCATCAGCGGCACGCATCTTGATCAATAAAATGGAAAATATCGGCTATAGATGTCCGGAAACATTTTGAAAGACATTTTTTATTCGAAATTTATATTATGCAGAGACCAAATTGGTTTTGCTACTGCTACATAACAGTCAAGAGCGTTTAATATAAAATTTATTGCACGTTTAGTTTATTTTTATTAAGTTAACGAATGACAGTTACAATGCAATGTTTGCAACTAAATTTGGATGTAGGTACAGTTACAAATTAATTTGTCATTCCATCTGTGATTTTATAAAACAGCACCATTTTATTACCGCTATAGTCCCATATTTGTTGTTTATATTTCAAATCAGTTACATATTTGTATTTATATGTGACTGATTTCTAATACACGATTTTTTTATTACAATATGATGGTTAGATACCATGTTATAGTGGTTTCTTTAAATTACGACTTTATAGCTTTACCATACCATACCAAGTACCAACTAAGGTATTGTAATAATCAGCCTCGTTGGTCAAGTGATTAGCTTGTTTGACTGTGGGTGACGAGGTCTTGGGTTTGATTCTGGATCGGGCCAAAAACAGGTATTGAAATTCTCATTATAAGCCCAGAATAAGAAAGTTGGCGGTGTCTCACCGCCTTGCCTCGGAGAGCACGTAAAACCCTCGGTCCTGCGCCTATTATCTCTCTTGTCGTGTCGGATTTTCATTAAATCGGGCTATGAGAATGAGGGAACAGAGATTGCACAGTGTGTAAAGCGCGCACACATTTGTGTATTATCTACAACGCAGATCATTGTTAATCTCTATGGGCATAGGTTGCCGCGGCTGAAATTCAATCAAAAGGACATTATTGCCCCAATAATAATAAAAACTTTGTTTTTCAATAAACACGTATCAAATAACAAATAAAACAACCTAAAACATACAATAATGGACAAACACAGGTACCCTGCACAACTCATTTGCCACATAAAGCAGCACAAAGCCTTGCAAAGATCTCGAAGGATACCAAGGAAGCTAAAGGCAGGTGCAATATCAGTGCACAAAAGGGCCCAGCGTACTTGGTTCATATTTAATGACGTCATTAACTGTAAGACACGGCAGTCTTGCGCCCCGGGCTTCTGACGGCCGCTTTGTCACAAGCAAGCAAGGGTTCTGTTCTCTATCAATTCCACTGACCTCTGCTAATACACGCTGGACTTGCGATTGGTGATCTGTTTTTGAAGCAACTTATTTTAGCCATTTTGGCGCTTTTATAGCAGTAAGCGTTATGTGAGCGTACTCGAAACTAATACTGAGATCTATAGAGCGTACATGACTTTGCTCAGACTTAAGACACTGTTAAAACGGGACAGCGTTATACCGTTGACATAAATCTGTCTCGTTTTAACTGCAACTTAAGTCTAAGCAAAGTCAAAGTGCGCTTTATAGATTTCAACCTAACTGTTAGTGCTCAGATACGGTTCTGTAAACATAGTTTTTAACAAACCATTTGAAAAAATGTCTATTTTAATTCCCAGTACGCTCGTGGGGCGCTTCCAGTCTGCACTGAAAATAACTGTTTGTATGGCGTACTCTTCCAGCGTAGGTACTTATGTATGTCATTTCAGTGATCAATTTATTTTGATATCACAAGTTACAATCAATGGCAGTTTTGGAACAATTAATTTGCAACGACCTTTTTATCGTAGAACCATAGGACCCATTCCTAACAAAAAAAAAACCAGCCAAGTGCGAGTCAGACTCGCGCGCCGAGGGTTCTGTACTTTTTCCGACATTTTGGCGATACATCAAAAACTATTATGAATAAAAATAAATAAAAATCTGTTTTAGAATGTACAGATTAAACACATTTTAATTTTTTTTAATGATGTAACCACAAATTCACAGTTTTCGGATTTATTCCTTTACTTTTGCTATAAGACCTACCAACCTGCCAAATTTCATGATTCTAGGTCAACGAAAAATACCCTATAGGTTTTCTTCACAGACACGACGCGACGGACGGACAGATGGACGGACAGACAGACAGACAATAAAGTGATCCTATAATTCTCTTTATAATAATTTTGATCAAGGAACAATGTTTGTTTGATATGAAAATCAAAATGTTTTCCATGACCACACACATAATTAACTTTCACAATTTTTAAGTCTAAAGTGTGACTTAATTATGCTTTAACTGTTACGGAGTTTTTTTTTATAATTTCCGTATTTTCTACTTTAATTTTAATATTCCTAGAAATTCAGTTGACTTGTTACACAAAATACGTCGCGTGTTTCTTATAATTTTAGCTATTACCCGTAAATAATGGTACTTATTCGCATTTACTCTATCCTATTATAATACATACCTACCTACTTTGAAATTCGGGGCACTTGATTTTGAAATAAATATTAAATTAGGTAGATACTTGTCGAAGTAATCAGTCTCAGTCATAACCTTAATAATATCAATAACTATCAATATCCGATTACATGATAACCCTAAAATTAATGAGGTTCAAGGCGCTTAACCCTCTATGGTATTTCATTGCATAAGGTCAAAGTTTCTACGAAGTCTTACAAGTTGTCCTACACTAAGTACCTACAATGTGATAAAGTACTTTTTATAAGCCCGATTCATTAGCCTTTTATGCTTCGTAATTTTAAAGGTATGTTTAAGTGACGAGTAAGGTTACCCTACCTTAATACTAACATCTGCCTTTCCTTCACACAACAGTACAAACCTTAGTTATCGGTCCTTTTGTATTCAATTAGCCTTGCATTTAGGTGGGTGATGCCTTTCACGACGACAGTGGTAACGAGAGTGGTCAGCTGTCAAAACGTCCAAACAATCAGCCAATAGACCTTTGTACACCAACACGCCCTGAAGAATACCATTGCGAAGAATGCGTACATTGCCTGTAAAGCACACATTCATTTAACAAACGTAACATAAAAACCAGTAATGAATGTAATGCAGTCAGTTGTGAGTCGTGACTGATCAATAACCATTTTTGGGCGATAGCTGAGTGGCATTGTGCTGTAAAACTTTCAAAGGTAGGTCAATTTGGGCAGCGCGTGATCAAATTGCGTAATGTTCACCTCCATATATTTGTGGATTACACTGCATTGTAAATGTAATTGAATGCATTTATAACAAGACTATAAATGACAATTGGTTACCAATACAGCGACCAAAAGCTGTAGGGGAAAATCGGGCAGATTGATGCAGAAAAATTCAAAATTACATTTCATTAATATCACTAATTATATTTTTTGTTATCTTCTAGGCATATTTATGCGCTTTAAGTATTATAATTGCAATAAAAAACTGGTTAAATAAGGAGATAAAATAATAATTATTAAGTTGTAAATAAAAAACGGATTGCATCATTTTCCCCCATGGAAGGGGTACTTTGATAACTCACCCGAAGCACTTATGTACTGAATTGAAAATGGGGAAATCTTGATTATAATTAGAGTGATCAAACTGCCCCAATTTACCCCACATTTACAGTTGTTGTGTAAGCTCTGCAATCGATAGTAAATAAATTAAAGGAGCGGTATAATTGAATCGACATGTAACGACAATCATAAATGTTATTCGGTGGAATATGAAAATTGTTCTACATTTGGTCCGTGCTGAAAATGGAACTAAATTGTTTTATGTTGTTTGATAAAATTAGTTGAAACAGCGCCAAGAAATATCTGAATGCTGTTTTTACTGATTTGCATATAAATTATTATTATTTTAGCTAAACAACCAAATCAGCAATTTTATTTTGCAATGGTACTTATTGATTTAAAAATGCTCTCACAAAGTTTTGTTTATTCAAGCTATCATTTACTCGCTACTTATTCAAGCGCGCACACGGTGTTTAATCCCAGATCAGTGTTTTAGACATTAGATAGGTTGTATTATAAGTGATCTAAATGTGAAGTAAATGTGTTTCAAATTTTTGTTGATCTCTATTTTTGTCCTTTGTAATTAGTGTTAATTTGTTAAACGAATACTAAAAATTGCACACACACACACACACGCACACACACACGCATGCAAGTACGCACGCACACAAGCACGCACGCATGCACGAACGCATGCACGCGTATTTTTATTATTTCTTTCCGTAAATATTTAAATCCGAAGGTGGGCGTTATCTAGCTCATCTGTTACCGTTTTCCCAGCATCCGTATATAACTTAATAAGGTGCCCTTAATATAACATGTAAAGAATAAATAAATTATTATCAACTTATCCGAGTTCTAGTTATAACACGGCTATCAGCTATATTGAGAAGCTGAAGGCTTTACGTCAATCGTCTATTGTGTTTATTACAGTACATTACAGCACACCCACACGGTATTACCGATGTAATTGACGAGCTCCATCTTTGTTAAACACATCAGCCTAACGAGCTCACAATTGCTCATTAACTGACATACTTATGACTTACTTACGTATGAATGAAATGTCTTCCGTTGTAATATTTTGTTTCATTGTCGTACTGATGTTTAATTTTGTATGACCTAGTAAGGAGTAGGTAGTATATACCAAATAATACCTGTTATATTATATTATTACATTCATTCATTATGGAGGCCGGTAGAAGAACTAGAGTAACCGACATGGCTGAATTGTTGGCTTAACGGAAGTGACAATGGGCAAGCCACATAGTTCGAAAAACCTACTAGAATGATGACATAGCGCCGAAAAGCACAGCGTTGCCAAATCCCCCACTAGGTGACGTTGTTATCAAATGAGTCGCATAGAACCGTTGAATTTAGATGGCACAAGACCGTAAGCGTATTGAAGTCCCTACAAGAAACTTTTGTTCTGGAGTAGGTCTCTACGATGATGATAAAGATAATGATGATACGACGAAAAGGTGTTTGTATGCCCAGTTATAAGTCCCACCATCTTCCTTAATTTATCCTGAATTTATCTCTGTCCAAGTTTGTTAGAGGGAGCAATTATTGCTTTTTGTAGGAATCCTTGCAAGAGATATAATGTGTAACATTATACAGACAAGTGTGAATTAAAAATTAATAACACCCCCGACAAGTGAAGATTACAGTAACTAGAAAAGAGCTGCTAACTTTCAAACGGCTCAACCGATTTTCTTGGATTATACTTTATAGCTAAGAACACCTCGATCAAGCCACCTTTGAAACAAAAAACTAAATCAAAATCGGTTCATTAGTTTAGGAACTACGATGCCACAGACAGATACAAAGATACCACGTCAAACTTATAAGACCCCTCTTTTTTAGTTGGGGGTTAAAAATGATGAAGTAAGCACTGCAGAATGGTTTTAAATTTTTAATCTTTATTTCCAAGAAACAGAAGAGA
The DNA here is from genome assembly GCF_905333055.1 of Maniola jurtina. Lineage (NCBI taxonomy): Eukaryota > Metazoa > Arthropoda > Insecta > Lepidoptera > Nymphalidae > Maniola > Maniola jurtina. The sequence goes on along the minus strand of NC_060040.1, from coordinate 4,818,651 downwards.
AACACCGCCTCTCATGTAGGTATTCAAATTGAATCGAATCAACAGGGATTCGTCATACGATCATATAGACTTTTCGTATTGGTTATTGAATTTCCACACAAGTTGTATCCGTTGCCCAATATGAATACGTAATGCATCACAGACGAATGATTCGATGATTCGTTGATTCAACGGCAACAAAGATACGCATCGGATGTTGCAAGAGAACACGATTCTGTAGATATGCGAGATTGGGTTAATACAATCAACAACTATGGGAATATTAAACATGTACAAACAAAAGTGATTGTCGAAGAATATCGTGATAATCTGATAAGCGGTAATCATTGTATTGAAGCTTTTGAAAAGTTTCGCTTTTTTATTTATTGCTGACTATAGAGAAATTGGGTGGTGCTAAATAACTATAACCATTGGAATTAAGTAGGTATATGAAAGTCTTCCCGCACTTAAAAACAAATTAGTTACCTAAAATCCTATCTCAAGTTTATTGGACTGAATTTATTATACCCTGTCCGCGCAAAGAAGTTAGTAGGTATAGCGCTCTCTCTTTTACTTAATCCCATACAAATAATAGAGACACAGAGAGAGACAATAACCTTAGTGGACGTTAGGACGTAGTGATCCTAGTGGATTTTAAATCAAGAATCAATCACATAATTGTTTTCAAAAAACATTTGAAATTCAATTAGAAAACATAATTTCGTTTGTGACTGCAATTTAATTACAACTCTGGTATTGTATTGATTTACCCTTATATATACTTAATTACTTATTATTATACTTACTTACTACAGAGAATAGGATTTCTTCCCAAATAGATCTGTACCAAACTAACCATGTTTATTACAATATTAATTTAGTCTTTATTTCCTCTTATTATTACTTAATTTAGTGTTGTTCTCGCGTTTTTTCCACAAAACCAATCGTATAACATCGACTCATCAAATATTATAGCAGGAAATATTGTGATGAAGTACTTCCTCAGATTCTTTCAAGGTGAATATCTACCGCCTCAAATCTCTGCCACGCTCTACGGAGCACAGTTTACGCCAGGCATTCGAACATACAAGCACAATTGAATCAAGTAATCAATGCGCCGTGTCTGTATCGATTCAACAACATTGCTGTGACTATCTTCCCAACGATCGATATTTGTTACATTCCAATCGGCAATCTTAACTTTACAACTACCAGAAACACCTTCAACAACTTGCTATTTAATCTTCAACCTTAAAACTCCAGAATAAGGTAATATGACTTCATCTTTAGATTTCCCAAGGTGCGTTTCGTTGTAGTCTTCCGGTGCCTTTCAAATTGATTCACTGTCAAAATCGACACAGTGGATTCGATGTCAAAGACTTGTGATGGTATACGGATCTTTTATTGGGTTAATCTTTTTAACTGACAAATTCTCGGAATTTCTGCTTAGCAGATGTTGGTTATTAATCCCTGACACCTTAGGCAAATGTTAGTTACATACCTACTGTGTAAACATTTAATTCAATCAAACGGACAGTGCGATAGTGGCAGTACAACAGAGCGTGTGTAAATTTTGTAATAAAAAGGAAATGTATAAAGCATATCACTCTACAAAACGCAACGCGCTCTCCGTAGTTGAACGACATCATATAGTAATTATTTATTCTTGTTTACGAATACATACCTACTTAATACTTCTAGGAGCCCCGTTCCGCGTTGACTAAGAGCAAGTCACTGGCACCGAGCATTTTGTCCATCTGTCCAAGCTTTAACAGCTTTTAGGCGCTCTTTAAAATAACCGTCTAGCCGTCAGTCGTAATTCAAATCTAAAGGAGTTTCAGATCTAGACGATCAATTTGGGCGCTCTGTTTTATCTTACCTTAATAGTCACAGGGTTTGAAAATACGTTGTACTTAATTTATGGGCTATCTAATGCATATAATATAGTTCAAAGTGATGAATGGCATTTGCTTCGTTAGGAAACCTGCATTGAATGAGATTTCTCCAAAATGTTCTCTGAAATCTGCCAATCCGCATTTAGCCAACATGGAGGACCATGACCAAACCTTTCCCATTCTGAGATTAGACCCGTGCTCAGTAGTGGGCTGGCGATGGGTTGATGATGATGACGATGACAAAGACTAGGATTATATAATCCTATTTCGTTATTAAGTTCGTTAATCGTTAATTATAACTGACTCTATCTATAGCTAGATAGCTATATAGATATAGACGTTTATAAATCCATACTTTTAATATTATAAATGCGAAAGTGTGTCTGTCTGTCTGTCTGCTACGTTTTCACGGTCCAACCACTGAACCGATTTTAATGAAAGGTGCAGACTTGGGATACATCACGGGGAAGGACATAGGCTACTTTTTATCCCGGAAAATAGAAGAGCTCATAAGGCATTTTAAAAAAAACCGAAATCCACGCGGGTGAAGCCGCGGGCATTCTCTAGTAACGATATAAATCCCTACCTTTATATTTCTTCTGCAATCCATCTAGCACTACATTTTTGCCGCTAAGCCTCTTCCCAACACAATCTGGGAGCCAGGCGAAATCCGAAATAAGGTCACGTGCTCGGAACATGTAAATCTACTTACACCCGTGCCTCGACTTCTAAATATACCTACTTATTTACTTACTAAAAGTTTCACCACACTATCGTTAAAACGTCGCTCATTCATGTCTATTTTAGCGACTTGGCGCTGGTTTTTTACAATTAAAAAAAAAAACAATATTCAAAATATTTTTATTCAATTAAACTTTTACAGGTACTTTTGAATCGTCCAGTGTATCTACCACTGGTTCGGAATGCCTTCCCTACCGAGAAGAACACACAAGAAACTCGGCGGTTGCTCTTTTTGAACATTTGATATAGATACCTTGTATTAAAGTAATTGAAGTCCCGCGCATAGCTGGAGCGAGCTGCAGGTCAAATTATTTTTATCATAGACAGTCTTCGATAGTATAATATGCTTTTTTCAGGAGCATAACTTCTTACATGTAGTTTTTATAAGAATGCCACAATATTATCTACACACATCACACTACATCAACACGCTACACAAATCGCTTGGAGGCACGACTTCGCCAGTAGGGTGGCCGCTAGGCACGGCTAAAGCCTCCTACTGGATCAAACTCGTCACGCGAACCCATTTAAAAAACTTGGGAACGTTTTCACTGCGCCAAAGCACATCAGGCATACTTTCCTTACTCTGTGACTAACTCCTAATCTTAACAATATAATAAAAAGTAATATGTGAAAGTTTGAATGTTTGTTACTCTTTCACGCCACAATTTTGAACTTTGGAATGGAAGTAGCTTATACTTTAACTACACATGGGCTTATTTTTATCCTAGAAAAAGTTTCCGCGGGATTTTTAAAAACCATTAACCACGCAGGTGAAGTCAGGGTATTATCTAGTAATTTAATATAATTATACATTTGAGTGACTAAGCAGTCAGCCATTGTTTGCCTAAGAGACATGTACAGACCGATTTTATTAAAGCCGCTAATATCTAAAGTTAGTGTTTTATTTGCCCCAATGTGTCTATACATATAATAAAATTGTAGAAAAGTGGTGTCTGTACAATGGAAATATATAAAAAAAGTAGCAGGGGTTGTTATTATATCGATGCCGAACCCGAAATTGTAATTAATTTTTTTTTTGTCTGCTTGTCTGTTTGTCTGTGTGTTTGTGCACGCTAATATCAGAAACGGCTTATTCGATTTCGATACGGTTTTCACTAATATATTTTAGTAAGCTTCACTTAATATTTAGTGTTTATTTCATGACAATCGGTTCATAAATAAAAAAGTTATGTCAATTCAAAGAATCACGGCGAACATTTTTAACGTACAGAGTACGTACTACACGCCTCGCGCCTGAGCGTCCGTGGCTATATAAAAGCGCGCTGAGAGCCGCGCCGCTGCCATAAGGATTCAGTTATACATATAATAAATTCGTAATATGCTCTAAGTCACCGAAAAGTCACTATTCCACGCGAACAAAGTCGCGGGCACAGCTAGTACCTAAATATACCTACACTAAGTAAAGTAACCCATTCAAAGGCGGAGTTAATCGCAGTTAGTAGGGCATACATACACCCAATAACTAAAAAGGAAAAACATTTTACATTGATTTCTATAATATATTCAACATCTGACAAAAACAAGCGTATTTTACTTTCATATGGGATTATGATAACAAATCAAGTCGGTTACCATCAAGACAGCGTAAGCCCCGGATCGGAATCATTCTTAAATTATTAAAATCAATATAAAAACCAGTTTACGTCTATAATTAGAGGTTTTTAAAAAATAAATAAAGCACCGTATGCAAATGACTAAAGAAAAATCACAGACTAAATGAAATAGACGGACGCAATACGCGTGTTTTTAAAAAGTTTAGTCAGCTGTTATCAAACGTTTCGTCAATCATAATATAATTTAAAAGCATATTATATTTGCTGGCCACGCATTGGCGGTTACTCTGGTGCTGCAAATGTTCATGGGCGGCGGTAATCACTTAACATTAGGTGACCCACCTGCTTGTTTGCTCCCTTTTTTATTTAAAAAAAAACTTGGGTGTAGATCCCACAATCCACGGTAAATAGTCAAATCACGAAACCAATCAAAAATATATTTTTTGTACTTGACTAGCGACCGGCTTGGGTCCCGTGCAATTTTCGAGAAATGCGGCCTTATTCTTTGTCTACATTATAAAGTGAAACTCTATCAAAATTTCAGCTTTCGAGGTTCAAAAGTTCGGGCTGGGCATTGTAGAGTCAGTCATTGAGTGAGTCAGAGCTTTTCTTTTAATATATTATTTAGATTCTTCGACGTGGCTCACTGAACTGTAAACTAATTGTAAACTTTGTAAACTAATCCATCGTTATGAATGCAAAACGCAGTGTTATGGAATTTGAACTCTTCAAGTCAACATTCATTTAAGTTATCGGTTTATTATATTTTTGAAATATTTCTTCTTTGAAGTGCTTCATTTATTGGTGGCTCGTTTACTATCTATCTTTGTGCTTTAGTCTGTGTGGTAAAGTCGGTCTATGGATTCTCAATAACCCATAAATAACCGAACGACCTAAAGCATAGTTTACACGGAGCCAACACTGGCTGCCAATAAGACTGGCAGCCAGTGCTGGCTTGGTATTGGCCTTGTGTAAACAGTTTTTCAAGCCAAGCCAGCGCTGGCTGCCAACGCTGGCGAGAATAGAGCGACCGTCTATTTTTCTAGCCAGTGACCTCCGCCCGCATACCCTTCGACCCCCGCGCCAGCATTGCGGACACGTGTAGACGAGTCTCGACAGTCACTGGCGAACGTCCGTACGGTGTGTGTTCTTTGTTGTTTTTCCAAAGTGTGCACACCAGAAGAAAAAATCCGTGAATGATTGGCCGCGTCTAAACAACAAGGGCCAGGTCAACGCTGGCTTGTCTGCAGACTGGCGCCAGCATTACTGGCTTCGTGTAAACTCTACCTTAGGGCTTTATGCTTTCGGAATTCTTAGCAGTTAAATGATGTTGAGATTATAAATTGATTTATTGGAAATTTTTAATATACTTACTGCTTATTGGTTATTTTGGTGACAAATTGTTTTTCTTGGAGGTACTGATACAATGTTTGTATCTGGCTATCAATTACCACTCTGCATTCAATTACTTTAACTTTTTTTTTTAATATTTAATAAAACAGCATTATTACTTTTATCGTGATCGTCACGATTAAATTAATTCCGTGTTGTAAAATAATCTATACCAATAATGTTATAAAGAGATAAAGTTTGTACTCTGGAATTACCGTACCGATTATGAAAACTCTAGCAGAAAGCTACATTATTCCTGACTGGCATAGGTTATATTTTCGTATCTGTCTGTGGCATCGTAGCTCCTAAACTAGTGAACCGATTTTAATTTAGTTTTTTTTATTTGAAAGGTGGCTTAATCGAGAGTGTTTTTAACTTTAATTCAAGAAAATCGGTGCAGCCGTTTGAAAGTTTTCAGCTCTTTTCTAGTTATGTAACCTTCACTTGTCAGGGGTGTTTTTATTAATTTACACTTGTCTTTACTAAGGACAGCTTTAGTAAATAAATGATTTTTGTATGAAATTTATGACTGTCTTACTAGTCTATGTAATTATTTTTATTTAGTCCTTAGAAACTATTTAAGTAAACATGACCAAATGTCACTCAGAAATGTGAACAGAATAATTTTTCCCATTGTTATTCTGTTTATTCCCCGGCAAAGCCACGTTATTCCCTTATTTATTCCCAGACAAAGCCACGCAGCAAAAAGTTAGTCGGATGATAATATTTATGGCCTGTAGGATTAATATTCATAGGCCGCCATTTGTTAATACACTCATGGCTGACAGCTCAATTTCATGACCTTTCGTATCCTTACACACCTTCGACTGAGACAGTTTAGACAAATAATAACCTTAGCTATAAAACTGACTGGCTTATCTTACGAAAAATTAGTGAAGTACTTAATTCTATTTAATATTTTTAACTTAAACCCAAATTAAGTTTTGAATTATTGTTTTACGTAGCTTAGACCTGCTTACTATGTAATTTCACCCTACTTTAAGGGAAGGAGGAAGAAATTTCTATTTAAGATAAGCTTGACAAGGTTGTTAGTTTTAGTAAGTATTAGTTTGTTATCATATTTAAGTACAAAAATAATAAAATTAAAATAATCAACAAAAAATTAATTTGTTTGAAACACAATAAGAACCTATGTTCACGTTTTGTGTAATGGTATACACTTGTCCAAAATATTCAAATATCCCATATATCAATTCTTATAAGATTTTTGAATACTTATTTAGTTTACTGTTTTACAACTTCGTAAGTAATTTATATAGCATAATTTTAATTTGAAGTTTATACAATGTGTACCTACAATATTTTTGAGACAATTTAGTCTTGAATGCGTACGTCCCCTTACGTAATGAAGTAACTACAAACAGACTCCCGAACCGAAAGATCTCATCCAATTTAAACTGAAATATTGCGCCAAGGGGAATATCTCTGAAGATTCTCGTAAGAATTCTATTTTCGGATAAGTAATTACACACATCCTATCCATTTTGTTGGGCAATCTTTTGGACATACAGCGGCCTTTGAAATACCAAATGCGGTCTGTACGTGTCTAATCGGATGTAACCTTTTGTAGTTTTGTAACTGAGTAGGTATCTTATTTTGGCAGATTTTTCTCAAGTCCGTGATTAATAAAGTTCAGAGGTGATACGAGGCGTGACAAAACTCCACAAGCAACATCTTTAGTTCGCCACTTTAGGTCTTCTTCCATAAGGCCTTTAAGAAACTGGTCAAGTGCGAGTTTCCGTACCATCGCACAAGAATAACACTTTTAAGTACATATTTTCTATTTTTATGGCGGTCATTTTTAACATTTAAAAATCCTGTGGGAACTCTTTGATTTTTGGGAATAAAGTATATACCTACCTGTTCGGGATGCAAGCTATCTCTTTATCAAATACCTATCGTCAAAATCAGTTAAGCAAATGGACCGTGAAAATGTATTAAAAAACAGATATACACTTTGGCACCAAAAAAATAGTCGCGTCTTTAAGCAATGAGTCCTCCCAGTATATATACGGCCCAGAGATAAAAATTTCATCGTTCTCTATTCTTCATTCATAAGAAATTTTTTACTGAGCCGTTCTAAAAGTGAATAAGTAATATATTATTGTATTACTTTTCAAAAAAGTAATAAAATATGAATAATATTACCTGGCATGATAGACATTTCCTTGTATTTATACCTATCAATGAGCTTGTTACGTATAAATATTCGTGCGCGAAATTCATATTATTTGAATGGCAGCTTCCGATCAGCTTTTGATGCTCATAATGTAATTGAGATTGGCAGATTTAAAGCGGGGTGTGAAAGTAATGAACAATCGAAAGTGAATTCGTGAGATTAAATTCAGAAATGCAAGAGGCGCGGGAAAATGTAACGAAACGGATACCTAACCACCTTTCTGTGTGCTAATAGTGATGCAATCCACGGAAGTTACCATAATTTGTATCATACTACGTTAGTATTATTAGTTCAATGATCATAGTCATCTTGTATGACTATGATCGTTGAAGAAATATGTTCTAAAACGGTGAAACGCCATTCGGAGTCTCAAGGTTTCGTCATTGAGTACACATAATATCTACTCATGTAACTGTAAGGTTAGATTCTGTACCGATTTGAAAAGAAATGCAGAAGAATTGTTAGTACTTAGTATGTGCATTCTCCAATCCGGTAGTGGCGGTGGTGGTGGGGATCCAAGTATTTTCATTCCAAACATGTTTTATCCGTGGAACCTCAATTCATTATCCAAGTCATTAGCATTAGGTACCTAATCACTAAAAAATTTAAGCACATGATAGTTCATTTCATTCTCAAAATACCAGTATATTACATGCATCTGTTTATTATTCTAAACTAATTTGAAAAGAAGACAATGTGGCTAATTCTGGTGTATACAGTACTCTTTAAACCTAAAAGTGTTGTTATCAACCTTTTCATAATTACTCCCTGCCGAGAAGCATAGTACTAGATTTAAACCTGTCGATGCAATCATTTAATTTTAGACTGTTTCAACGTTTCCTATAACCTTCCTCTTCAAGACTGGCTTCACAACGTTTCAAAAAGCTCCCAAATCGAAGATCATCCAGTAATTGTGGTATTTACCTCAAAAATATTTACCCAGACTCAAATTAGAGTAAATCTTCATTCCGTATACGAGTGACGCTCGTATAGCAGTCAACAAACGATTCAATCGTATTGTAAGTACGGATTCCCTCACAATCCAAGCCAATCTTCGGCTGGTACATTTTTAATTGCTTTTTTGGCCGACACAATCGCCCAAACTGGCCGCCAACAGCGGGTGGCCGCCGGCTCCTTTGGAACTCCTGTAATTATAATTATTCCATTAACTTCTACCAACCAACGCAATTATTCCAAAAATATTTTTCTCATTCCAACTTGCAGCAATTTAATTTGTTATTTTCGTGCCTTAATATAATTTGTGTGCTTAGTAATCTTTTTTAGCTAATTATCATTTTAATTCCGGAGGCGAATCCGGCGTAATTAATCTCGTATTACATTGAATAAATAAGTAAGATTAGTTATTTATTCAATAAAATCGAAAAATTTGAGCCTGTGAAAAATAAAACTCAAACTTATTTCATGGGTTCCGTATTTTTTTAACAACTGAGTATCGTCTTCTAATAATGCCAATAAAGTATAATCTACAAATATTATCATTTTTGCAACGAACTGCATTAGGGTTGTGTCCCATTAAATTATTATGCACGTCCCTGTTTTTCTACCCAGGATCACATTTTTACTGTGCCAGGATCCCAAAATCAGGGATGATAAATCAGATAGATATAATCATAGTCAAGGGTAAATTAACGCTGAAAGTCTTATTACCCTCGGATCCCCAATTTTTTTTATCCCAAATAGATAACCTATAGTTATTACAATAAAAAGGCCGTTAAAAGACGATTTTATCTTTGAATCACAAGCGAAAACAAGATTTTATTTTTAAAATTAATTGTGCAAAAACAAAGTCTACATTTTTACCAATCAGAAGAACAAAGAGAAATTCGTAATGATCGCCATATGACGTCTCTAACCTGTCCGCCCTTACACAAGATTTATGTCAGATATTTATTACTTCACATGCATTGCTTCATTTCTTTAGCATTTTTCTTAGAGAGTTGGATCCAAAACAGCAATGGAGGTTGTAGCTAGTTAATTCAGAACATTTATGGATGCACCCAACGGCGAGAACCTGCCGTGAGTTTTTTGATTACAACAGCCGTAAGCAAGCAGGGGTTATCAACATTTTAATAGCAATTACATCAATTACCTATACCTCGAGTGTCATAACAGTTCTAATAGAGGTGTTTATAGGTAAAATATAAATGTGTTATAAATGAGAAGACGTGTATGTATATTAATCTCTGATTATAATATTACATTAACATCTAATGAAATGATATTAACAAATAGGTACACTATTTAATATAATTAGCATCCAATTTATCGCGAAACGGGTTCACTGCATTTACGAAAATTAATTATTTCAATTTGCTCTCTGGAGAATAATTAATATGAATTGTAATTATAATAATTAAAGTACAGTTTTGATTATATTACTTTATTTTACGACATAGGTCAATAAGTAGCGAATGTGGAGTGACAATAGGTGGAATATTTGGTTAAAAAACCGATAGACATTGGGGTTTCAAGGTTTTTACAAATTTTTTTATATACACCAAGCAGGAAATGATGCAGCCTAAGGTGGAGCGTGCCTACAGGAAGGTTCCGCGCCAGAAAATTTAGTCTTAGGAAACCCCTACTAGTTAAACAAACAATTTAACTGAAATCCGCTGGCCAGTGGACACAAGTGGCACAAGATCCGTATTCTGTGAAAATTCTGACGACGACAACTCTGTTTCGAAAAATACGTAAAATGTGTCAAATGTTTAGGACAACTGATTTCTTTAAAGTAACAAAAACAATGTTTGCGGCGAGCATCAGTTTTTTTCTAAAACCGAAATTCCGAAAATCCGCACTCGAGGCCAGGTAGCAATCGAATTTTAAATTTATTTGTATTTCCGAAAAAAAAAAAACGAACAATAGAAAACGTACGTTTACCTGACACAGATTATAATAAGGAACGAGAAATATGACGATACGACATCCACATGTTGTTTTATATTGTCTGAGTTAAAAAAAAACCACACAAATGTCAGTTGTACTTGGGTTCCGCATCTATTAAAATAGTAGACTTTTTTTTAGAAATTGATTATAAGACAAGAATAAGGGGGCCTCAAACGAAGAAAAATAAAAAAGTTTGTTTTAATAATAATAAAGTTTCTTTATTGAGATAAAAACCAATATAATAATATATATTATAAGAAAGCAACTAAATATTTACATACATAGAAGCCAAACATTCTATTATTCTTGCTTTAACCATTATTTTTACTAGTTGATGCCCCAACATCGTCCACTTTAGTCCACTATAGTCCGATTTAGGTTTTCTGAAATAAAAAGTGGTCTCTGTCACTCTCCAATCTCCAAGTCTTTAACTATAGCCATGCAAATAATCACTTTGATCCGTTGCTCTATTGCGGCGTGACTGTAGGACAAACTAACGAACGCACTTCTGCGTTTACAATATGGGTACTGATAGTAGCTAATGCTGACGCCCGCGGCTTCATCCACTTCAATTTAAGTTTTTGAAGTGAAAAGAAGAAAACCAAGTGCGACCTTTCTGCTTTTTCGGGGTGAAAGTATCCTATGTTTATATCTATTCCAGAAGGCAAGCTATCTCTCTGTGCTAAATGACAAGATCGCACGGTAAAAAGCTGCGAAAACTGTAACACACAAATAGACAGACATATTATCAGAAACAATTTTTTATAAACGATACTAGAATTGGCTTTAGTAAATTACGACAAACCACTCTTTCCAAAATAAAATCGCGTTCAGTTAGTGTACAACTTTTTGCTCAAAAACTTATATATGTGAGGCTCAAGAGTTTCAAAATTTCTTCGCGGAACCCTAAATACGAAACTCTTTGTAAATGCCGTTGTTTGGTGAGTGAATTACGTTATTAGTTGTTGGAGCCTTTTAAAACATGATAACAGTGTATATGCGGCTTTTTGTCGGTCGTTGGAGTGGAAAAGGAGTTTCTGCCTCGGTTAGTTATCACAATCGGATTTAGCACAATTAGAAACTAATATTGCCTAATGCCTGTTGCGTTTGCTGATCGATGATGTGTAAGATGGGGGATGGTAATAAAAGCTGCTCGAGAAATTCGGTTGCGACTGGTTACCATTTTCATCGTCTTTAGGGTTCCGTAACGGAAAGGGTACTGTGTGTTTTGTCCGTCCGTTCGTCAGTGTGAGGTATCTCGTGAACCATAGCTGTTAGAGAATTGAAATTTTCACAGAATGTGTAGGTATTTCATGAAAAAAAAATGTCATGAAAATGTGTTATTTCTTGTACGATGGCACCAGGATGGCACGGAACTATGCGAGTCCGACTTGCACTTGGCTGGTTTTTTTATTCACTATAGATACATAGATAATTGGTCAAGCGACCATGATCACACCTGATGGAAAGTGATGATGTAGCAAGCAGGATTTTTCAATGCAGAAATCACCGTCGATGTAGGTAGGTAGGTAGGTATATACCTATATATGTACAGAGGTAAAAGTAAAGAAAAGGCTATTTATTGGATATCGTTTAAGTATTCAGGTAACTGCAACGTGCATATAAAATGCCAATTAAAATGCAGAAGAGTAAATCGAAGTGGCGACTGCAGTTAAAAATCAATCAGTCGATTTACATGCGATGCAGTTGAATGTATTAAAACGCAGTACCATTGTAACGTCGACATTATTCTAAAAGGAATGCTCATTAGCCCTCGAAGGCCTTCCCTTTGTATATGAAAATAATGACTTGTTGGGAGTAGCGTATACATTCGACAAGACAAAAGTCGTACTTCACTCCACACGTTATACTTAACAAAAACGAGAACAGGTACAGTAATAGTACTGATGATTACTGATAAGATACCATAAAAAAAACTCCCAATTATTTTTTAAATCTTTATTTTTTTTAAAGTTCACAATATATTACAAATAAAACATCTGACTGACGAACGAGATCAACGAACGTTCCGTAAATAGGTTACTCGAAGTCAATGCCGCGTCGTAGGTGGGACACTGACCCGAGTTATGCACGCTATACAATGCGGGCTTTAAAAATACTAAATTACTAAAACTACAAGATAAGGCAAATGGTTATTGGCATTGGATTATGTTAAGGTAGTAATCCTAAGTTTTTGCTAGCATTCTGGTTACACCCTGTATGTTTATTGAGTAACTAGCTGTGCCCGCGACTTCGTTCGCGTGGAATAGTGACTTTTCGGGCAGCATATTTTTATATAGCCACGGACGCTCAGGCGCGAGGCGTGTAGTACGTACTCTGTACGTTAAAAATGTTCGCCGTGATTCTTTAAATTGACATAACTTTTTTATTTATGAACCGATTGACATAAAATAAACACTAAATGTTAAGTGAAGCTTACTACAATATATTAGTGAAAACCGTATCTAAATCGAATAAGCCGTTTCTGATATTAGTGTGCACAAACACACAGACAAACAGACAAACAGACAACCAGACAAAAAAATAATAATTACAATTTCGGGTTCGGCATCGATATAATAACAACCCCTGCTACTTTTTTTTATATATTTCCATTGTACAGACACCACTTTTCTACAATTTTATTATATGTATAGATTAACGATAACGTCCTACCCCGTGAAACGTGATTTATGATTAGTAGTGGGCCGGCCCGTTAGTATAGGCACGGTATATTTTTCTGCGACTGCCTGTCGCATTGTCTGCTCTGGCATAATTATTGCTCCTACACCCATACGTATTAGGTGCATAATTATAATATTTTCCAACATTTCCGCTTAAATAACACAAAACACAAGTATTATCTCCCGATCATTAAATATTCCGTTACACGTGTAATTAACAAATACGTTTTTCTGTCTGTTTATAACACGAGATTTTATATTAATCATGAAAATATCCCTTTACTGTACCTACTCCCTTGTTTGTTCCTCGACTCGGTGGTTTTTATGGTGGAATTAAATAATGAGGTCGTAAGCAATTATATTCTGACTGTTTAGAAATTTCAAAGTATGTACAAATGTGGCTATAAATCATCGTTTCAAAGTTATTTCCAATATGAATGTCAGCCTGTCAACGTGCCACTTTGAGAAACCCCCATAGAAGAAAAGCATATACGAGGAATACGAGTATTAGATCCACCATCAACAAGATCAAAACAAGAATTTGTGATTATTTAATATTTATGATTGTAATTATTTGTGATTGTGATTATTTATCTTATGTAAGTTTCCTCGTGTTCAGCGTTATGTTTTTGATACAATCATTCTTATATAAGTCGACTAGCACATGAGTATTTATATCAATTTTATACCAAATAAATTTTCATGGAAAGCCTCGGAAATTTCTAAGCAATTAGAGTATAACAAGAATGTTAGGGCCATAACATTTTTGGTAAGTAGGTATTTTCAAGCCAAATATTTTCTTTTGTTTTTTACTATTTATGGCATTTTATGGCATTTCTAACATACCTCAAATGGTAAATGGTAACTATAATGAGTTCTCTAGCATTCCTTTCTACAATGCTGTAATTTGCGTTAATAAACCCATTAAAGTACATTTTCTTTCAAGACCTAGCAATGCTTTATAGTAGTTTATATGCAAGAATCTCAGCTTTGCAATAAAAACCACGGAAACCAGAAATAAAATCTATTCCAGAACCTTCATTAAAGTGGAGTACCTACTATAGGTATATAATATAGGTTTCTACTATTAGAATAAGATGTCTGCAAGCTGCGACTTTCGAAAAATCACGAAAGTTTGATTTTTCAGAATAAAAGTAGCGTGTATCCGTCTGAATACAAGCTATCTCTGTACCAATATCATAAAATCGATTAAACGGATGAACCGTTAAAGATATCAGACAGACAGATAGACAGACACGCTTTCGTGTAATTGTACGAGTATAACATAAACTAAGTTTGTCTGTGTATTTGCTTATAATCTATAATTTACTTACACCGTTCTAAGAAGAATGTTTATGTTTAACAAACACATTTTTATTCTTACTCTATACAACCCATGCGGAGCCAGAAAAGTAAGTTTGTATGAATAAATCAAAAAAATGAAAGTTGCATTACGCTCTGTATCTTCCCTTTCAAACACAGTTCAACCTCAAAAAACTCTTGTCGACTTCCGAGTTCCGAGTACCGAAAATTAACAGCATTAATCACATTAGCGTATTAACGCACATTGTGATCGCATCTGATTAATGAAGTGTTTGCGGTGTGGCGGAATCACGATTGTATGATTAATTGTTATCATATGAATCGCAAAACAGCGAATTAAATGGAATGGAGGCCATTGAATTGTTTGAGATTGGGCTATGGAGTTATAATGTTTAATGATTTTATTCTGAAAATTTTGTTGAATTAAACTTTTGTGGTTCTTTTGTATCGATGAGGTATTTATTTGATGCAGGTAATGAAAATTGTATCTGTATTATTTGTGACTTTAGTTTATGTGAATTTAGAATGAATGTCCTATATTATTTTAGTTTTGTACCACAGGAAAATTATATTGTTTTCGTGCGAACAAATCACATTATCACATTGTCATACATTGTGATTTGTGATTGCATCTGATTAATGAAGTGATTGCGGTGTGGCGGAATCACGATTGTATGATTAATTGTTATCATATGAATCGCAGAACAGCAAATCAAATGGAATGGAGCACATTGCATTGTTTGAAATTGGGTTATGGACTTATGGTGTTTAATAATTTATTCTGAAAGCTTTATTGAATTAAACTTATATCCATGAAATATTTTTTGTTGCAGTTTTTAAAATTTATGTTTTATTTGTGACTTTAAATTATAATATAAGAATTTAGAATCAATGTCCTACATTATGAGAGTTTTGTTGTATAAGTTTCCGTGCAAACAAATCACATTATCACGTTATCAGATTGACGTGATAAAGCGATCCGCTTCCTCGTTTCTAATCCACACTGGCTAGGATAACGATTGCCCTTCCGACTCCCGTTTTCCCCACCAACCACAGTAAGTACCTTCAAAAGGAGAGTGAATACACACGTTCTACGCGTACGCGCTCCACCTTATGCTGCGTCATCACCTACTATTTGGTGGTGATTGCAATCAAGCCTATGTCTATAAATACCTACCTACCTATAGTAAACAAAAATTGATGTCATACTATTGCTACTACTTATATATATTCAGACTACATGGGCTCTTTTTTTCTAAACATAACATACTTACCATAATATCAATTGAATTCAATATCAGTGTTTTTGCGTTACACTTTTTCATGTGAAGAAATATTTTATACTCTTATAAATAAGTATAAGTACATTTACTAGGAATCATAATATGATTCCCATATGATGATATGATTACCATATTATGGTTTATGTTACCTGCAGTAGATATGTTGTGGTGTGGTTGTGATAGACCGTCTCACTTTCGATATGGTTTTCGAAACTCAAAAGTATAATATGATGCTTGATTGAGTTATGCAACCAATCAACATAGAGTGCCACTTACGAGAGGTGAATATAGTTTATTGTGTAACAATGATCATTACAATAAAAGTACATATTATAATTAACTGCAGGATGCCTGCGCCTTCATCCGCATCATTTTAGCTTTTTTAAATCCCATTGAAATTCTTATATTTTCCGTGATATAAAATGTAGGTATCTTTCTTGAAAGTTATTTAAACCGAGGGGTCACGAAAAGATAAACAGATAGACATACTTTTGAATTATATTTTACCTGGATTAAATTTTTTTTGAAATCCCGTGGGAACTTTTTGATTTTCCTGGAAGAAGTAGCTTATGTCCATCTTTTGGATATAAGCTATCCCGATATCAAATTTTGTCAAAATCGATAAGGCAGATGAGCCATGAAGAGGTAACAGGCAGACAAACAGTCTACAAACGTTATGTACCTACTTAGGTGACAAAATTTTGTGTGAAAATCCTTCATTTTTCAAATTATATCCATGAAAATTGGTGTTTGGATTTTCGGTCAAAAATGAAAAAGTACCTATGTAGGTATAATAGGTACGTGTTTCAGGATTTTTGGAAATTCCACCCACTTGTCGATTCCAAAAAATATTCCAAATTTCGAATGAAACAGCTAATCCAATGATATTTTCTTTCCTTTTCTCTTCCAAAAGGTCTATAAGAGCTATTTAAATAAATAATCTAGCTACTCAATAGTCTAATACATACGATATCAAGTACCTGTCGAATAACACTCCAAACAAATAATATTACATTCGCTCGAAATGCACGCACAATTATTTGGTTGCCAGTTATTTGTGGAAGTTCATCTAAGTTCACGTTAAGTAACATTGCCAATCAGTGGAGTGGATGCTATGTGACCTAGTTACGTATCAAGAGATTTAGGCGACCTTCATCCAAATCAACCTAACACGGTATATTTTTATTTTTTTATAGTTTTGCTCTTGATTACGATTTACGCTTGATAGGTTTTACCGTTTGAATAAAGTGTTTAGCTGCCATTTAATTAATATAAATTATGCAATCTAAAATTACAAGCTAAACTGGATGAGGTAAAGCAGGTCAGGTATACCTATAGTACAGCTCTAGTTCTCTCAAGAACGAGACTTGATTAAAAGAAGATTATTATTTTTCAAATAGGTATAAAATAAATCATTACACCTACCTACCAATCTGAAGAATGGCATTACATACATACACATACACTTTGCATTTGCATTGTCAGTACTTATTTAGTTCAAAATATTTCGAATTTCTTAAATTCTTAGGTTCAAATACATAGGCAATACCTGGTCTAGAGATTTGAAAGGACTAAACTTTATATTTGCATTGCAATTTAGGCTAAATTATAATATTTTGAATTTCTATTTCATTACAAACTGAACGGCAAATTTTAGTCCAAGTAAATTACACGATCTTTAGTATTAATGGATGTACGAATTGCCATAGACTAGAGGATAATTTTGCAAACATTACAATGACTAATGGTGGTAGTTTCTGCCTATCTTAACTTAAGTAGGTATTCGTAAGTCGCGTGGGTGCGACTTAACGAGGATTGATATACCCAATAGGATTTAGATTAAGTGTGACCAGAGATGACAAAACACCTTGTTTATCGCCTCAGACTAATACATTAATTTTACACACGTAACCAAGTAAGTTACAACGATAGTGAAACCATTTTAAGCTTTAATACTTTCGACATAAAGTATATTATTGTAAAGAAGATTTAAAAGTGTCACCAGCGGATTAGTAATCAAGTTGGAAAAAAAAATTATGCAATGTCGATATTCGTCTATTAATTTAATCGATAGTTTCGCGTGCTACGATTTTTCAAGCTTTGTAGATATGATGTATTTTTAGAAGATTGTTTGTTACTTAAGCCATTAAAACTGAATCTATTTGCCTAAAATTTGAAGTTAAGTAGCATATACATTATACATATTTAATTACTGATATACCCTGAATTGATACTTAGGCTACTTTATATCCAGGAAAATCAAAGAGTTCCCGTGGGATTTCTAAAAAACCTATATCAACGCCGACGAAGTCGCGGGCTTCATCTAGTAAAATATAAATAAAATGTTCTTTTTTATCAAGGAGATCCAAAACAGTTTTTGCTAATCTATGGGTCGATAATTCATAATATTTTTAATCTAAAACTTTAAACGAAACATCGAAATTCGACTGGGCCACGAGGCCCACCAGTAAAAATAACAATTAATAAATAAGTAAAAAACGTCTCAGCAGTGTTTCAATTCATTCTATGGGCGGGGTCGTTTTACATTCAGGGGGAGGATAACCTCAAAATCATTAGGCCTGGAATGCCTCAGAAAGTGAACACGGTCCATAATTTGGTGCCCTGTCTGCACCGTGGGCGTAAGCCTTTGTCTTTATAAAAGGACAAAAAAACTTTATGTCAGTTGATAATATTTATTTGCGCCGTCCTGCAATAAGCACATGTAATTTTGTCTGTATTGTCCAAGTCATGTCGTGTCCGCGAGTGATGGATAAAGACAATTGTTTCATTATTTTGTATCGTAATTTATCCCCAGTTAATGTTATGTATCTGATCTTATGGGCTTAAGAGGAGTACGACGAAGTGTATTAACGGTTACAACTGTCAGCCCTTACCGTATCCTAGTCATGAGTCGGTGAGAATCAACAAAATGGTGAGACTCTGTAACGTTCTTTTGGGTACCTTGGTAGTAAAACCGTCCAATAAAAATTGAGAATTGTTGTGGCAGTTTTCAAAGAATTAATCAGAAGATAGCAGTAATTTTATGGTTTTGGAGGAATCTTTCCTTCCTTTTTGATATTTTAAAATATAATTCTAACTTCTTTACAGCCCTTGAGCATAGAGTACGTAGCTACTACTTAGTTGTAACTGAGTAAGCTAAGTATGTTTTATCAAACATTGAGTCAAACTTGAACAATGTTGCCATAACATTGTACCAAGTGCCTACAATGATACAATATAATGGTAAGTCTTAGATGCAGGTAGGTAGCTTCAAGTCAGGATTGAATCTTCTAGGCAAGCGCACTCCACCTAAAGTCTGCATCATCACTTGCCTACAGGTGTGACTAGCCAAGCGCTAGTCTATTTTTTTTTTTAAAGAATATTAGCCATTTGAATCATGACAAACATTCCCCTTTCCTCTTCAACTAAGCGTAAAGCTTGTGTTAGGAGTGGGTACGACAATAGTGCAACGGGTGGGGTTTGAACCGCCGACCTTTCGGATTTCAGTCCGCTGCTATAACCGTTGAGCTATTGAGGCTGATGATGAATTAAAAATGATTTACACAGGAGAATATTATAATCACTACATTTTAATTATTTAGCCGCAGGCCGTAAAACTTTGTTTATATAATATCACAATATAAATACAGGGCTGTCAACTAGCAATAAAAAAAATACAAAACACTATTGTAGCCAACCAAAATTTCGGGCTATGCAAATGGCACGATATCGAAAATTCCCCAGACACTGCAAAATAAATTCCGAATTCCTTAGAATAACAGGATAGTTGTCAACCCTAACTTTTACTATAATCATCATAATATCATTAGAATTTTACGACCACCATATTCATAAACTTATGTGTACACATCGCTTTAATGCGTCGTTACAGATACTTTGTAGGTGGATAAGATAATAGGTATTTACACTCAACTTCTTATTTTTGGAAGGCTAAAAGGCTTTCTCTTTAATTGACTGAGGCGTTTTAAACAGTTTTTTAAAGTTTTTGGAATGTGAGTAGGTATCATTAACCTATTATCCCTATTATCTATTATGGTGACTAGGACTTGGGTCATAAATAAACCTGGGTCATATCGGCGCATTAGGATTTGACGATCGCAATCATCCCTGATTGGTCGAAATACGCTAAGTAATAGCAACAGTAAAATTGTTGCAACAAGAATACTTACCATTTTTGCATTCACAACATTTAGCTAAGTTCGGGGTCCTTTCCTTGGAACGACACGTCACACATTTTAATAGTTTTTAAATAATATTATCTGCTAATAAAGTATGTTGGATTTAATATGTCTTGTGTTGGATCAACGAATTAAAACAATTTCATTCATAAATTCAGCCAATTTGAGATTGATTGATGCATCTTTTCCGGAATCGACCAGGAAGTCTATTCTATAGGTAACAAACAGTTAGGCATAGTTCAAGTGCGATCTGTGTATCTGTTACATGATCATATTATGTAAGTCATCACCACACAAATAAGCTACTGAATCTTTTGAAGAGCAGAAGAGAGACTACCAATTTCTCTAAGTACCCATCACACTAATATTATAAAGGAGAAAGTTTGTATGTGTGTGTGTGTGTATGTTTGTTACTCCTTCACGCAAAAACTACTGGACGGATTGGGCTGAAATTTAGAATGGAGATAGATTATACCCTGGATTAGCACATAGGCTACTTTTTATCCCGGAAAATCAAAGAGTTCCCACGGGAATTTAAAAAACCTACATCCACGCGAACGAAGTCGCGGGCATTAGCTAGTACTTAATATATCTATAACTTGGAGTGCGTTCACAATCAAAACCAAAGATAAATATAACCCATAGATAAACGAAAGAAAATCACGGAACCTATCATCATGATGATGATGATGACTTTAATAAAATAATTAATCAAATATACTTTACTAGCTGATACCCGCGACTTCGTTCGCGTGGATGTAGGTTTTTAAAATTCCCGTGCGAACTCTTTGATTTTCCGAGATAAAAAGTAGCATATGTGCTAATCCAGGGTAATCTATCTCCATTCTAAATTTCAGCCCAATCCGTCCAGTAGTTTTTGCGTGAAGGAGTAACAAACATACACACGCACACACACATACAAACTTTCTCCTTTATAATATTAGTGTGATGTGATGTGATATTTTACACCAAAATAGAAATGACAACAAACAATAAAATACACGTAAGAAATACAAGAAGGTATAATTGGCTGCCTTATCGCTATAAAGCAATCTCTACGAGCGACTTCGTTTTAAAGGACTTCGATTTCTTGCAAGGATTTTTATTTTTTACAAACTTGGTATTATGTAGCTTATATCCAACAGTGTCTAGCGACTTGCTTGAGATCATCCGTTCACATCACGTGGCGGTTTCCCAAGCCTTTCCAGTTCCTCACTCCAATACTTTAGGACCCTAATATCTACCGTTTCTTCAAACTTCTATATTATAACTCGTTCAGCTTTTCAGGAATTCCTCCCGAGTGAATAGGAATCAGTCTATCATAGAAAACTTTTCTTATAGCCCATAAAATAAAACGAAACAAC
This sequence comes from Maniola jurtina, assembly GCF_905333055.1. NCBI lineage: Eukaryota > Metazoa > Arthropoda > Insecta > Lepidoptera > Nymphalidae > Maniola > Maniola jurtina. Next base: position 4,797,107 of record NC_060040.1, on the reverse strand, counting down.
CGATTACCGACCCATGAGAAAATGATCTCTAGTTTTTATCCACGTTAATGCAGCTACTGATTGATATCGTAACAAAATATTACCTACCACAGTTTGATAAGCTTCATTACAGGTTAAATTACTTTCAACTTCACCCGCTGCCATCCTTGTAAATTTATTATATTGTCGCTGGCATGGGCACAGTGTCATACACAAAAAAGCCCGTTATAGGCAAAGAGCTCAACATCAAAACCGACCATTAGACGGGTACACCCCTATGTTGTCATCTTTTTAGCAATAAGGCTGTCAATTTTATCCATTATACTCTTTTTTATACACTTGATGTAATAATTAATTCACTTAGGTCTTCCGGGAAGAAACCTATAATATGAATAAAAAAATATTTTGTGGTGTTTAATATTTTATTCGTATCCAAACTATTTGTAAAATAGAATATTGAGATTTTTTTTTAACCACGCATGATCCATACTGATTTTTTTTTAATGTGAATGTGGTTCTATTTACCTTTTCACGACATAAGCTACTTTTTATCACACGGATTTTAAAAAAATACCCGAATTCATATATGAACGAAGTCATGGACATTATCTAGTAAGTAATGTTATGTAGTCTTTTACAACTTAAAAATTAGGCTATTTTCAAACTCTAAAATAATTTGTGCTCAACTGGACCGTCAACGTTTAACTTTGAAATGTCGGTACCTCGGACCTCAGTAAGGCATGCATTATGATAGTTTTTCGGTCATCAGCTCCTGAACTATCAAACGACGGAAAGCGCTAAAAAGATGGAATTTCTTAAACACTCCCAAGTAACAAAGTTCTCCTGTAGTGCACAGTTTACAGGCTCACAGCACTAGTACCTCTCTCTTAGTGGTTCCAGGTTTTACTACCAAGCTTATAACAGGTTACACGGAGTTCGTTTAGGTTTATAGTACACCTGTTCCTATAAGTTAACTTATAGTCATGTATAGAACGAAATTATAGGCGCAGTAAAGGCTAAGAAGGCCTATAAAAGTGTTGTATAGGTGTAAATACACTTGAGAAAACTTGCTCCAGTAAGTTACACTTATAATTGTCTACAAGAAGTAATTATAAATCCGCTATAAGTGTCTTAAGCCAGTAATAGTAATTTATAGAACTAAATACACTTAGAACCATTTGCATTTGTTACTTGACCTTGTAGGGGTTTATAAGTCAACTTTACGTGCCAATTATAAGTGAATTCTACAATGGTTTCCTCTAAGAACGTACGTGGTATTATTGTGGACTCTCGAATGCTGTTATAGTCTTAATTTCTATGTAAAGGTTTCTTGTAAAACTATTAGTGTCCAAAGATATCTTCGTGAAGTCCATTTAAGAAGACAATTGCTTTTAATGTTTATCGCATCTTCACGGCCATTTTGATTTCTTTTGAGTCATTGGGTTTTTATTAAATTATTATAAAAATGGATATAAACATATGGAAGCGGTTAAAAAAAAGCGGTTCATATAAAAGGAAAGTGCAGAAAACATACCAACAAATGATAAGTGTGCCGAGTACTAGATTTACATCGAGCCAAGAACGTTCTGTAGAAGATGGTGAGGGTTCCGGACGAAATAATAATTTTCAAGATATTAGTCCAGGAGTTAGTAGTGGCGTTTCGGTACAAAACAAGGTTTTACCCACAACAAGTGATTTAGACTCGGACGATGACGAGGAATATATTTGTGACAACTCTGATTCTGAGCAGGAAGATGAAGATGACTGCTATTCAACATACGAGGAGAATAATAAACTACGTAGTAACCTTAGTAAATGGGCAGTAGAACACAATATTCCACATGTGGCGTTAAATTCATTATTAAAAATTTTAAATATAAAGTTGAAAAATATCCTCCCTAATGACGCACGAACTCTTCTACAAACAAACAAGGCAAATGTGGATATTATTTGTTCAGCTCCAGGGGAATATTGGCATAATGGTCTGAAAAAATGTTTAAAAAATATTGTTGAAGAGCTCTCTGTCCCACCTGATAAAATTTCTTTAAAAATAAACATTGACGGCCTTCCAGTGTTTAAAAGTTCTAAGTACCAGTTTTGGCCCATTTTATGTTCAGTATCTGAAATTCCACTGCCGCCTTTTGTCGTAGGTAAGTACCTGTTACGTCAGCTTCGTAGACAAAATAATGAAAATCTTAGATGACAATGTTTGCTTTTTTCATAGGTATCTATGCTGGTGATGGAAAGCCTAAAGATCTTGACACTTTTTTGGGACCTTTTGTAACAGAAATGCAGCAACTTCAAGAGGGACTTAAAATAACAGACAAATCACAAAGAGAAAAAATAATACATGTCAAATTAGGAGCATTCATTTGCGATTCACCTGCAAGAGCTATGATAAAAGGTTTTTATTTCACTAATTACATAGTATAGAAACATATAGTAGATACTAGTTATTAAGCTCTTTTTGTCTGTTCTTATAATTTGTGTGGTGTGCAATAAAAGTATATTCATTCATTCATTCATTCATTCATTCATTCAAACTATCAGCTAATTAACTAATTCAGCTAATTAAAAACAATATAATTGTTTCAGGTGTATCGAACTTTAATAGTAAACATGGATGCCTTAAATGCACGGTGGTCGGGGAATACTCTCACAAATCAAATACTGTGACATTTCCCCAGTTTAATTGCCCCAAAAGGAATGACCAAGACTTTCGTAAAAAGAAATACGGGCAACACCACAAGTTAGACTCGCCGTTACTCAAACTCAACATTGATATGATTGAAGATTTTCCGGTGTCAGATTCGCTGCATCTCATTGACCTGGGGCTTATGAAAAGATTACTAATAGGATGGCGTGATGGCAATTTTGGTATTTATCTAACTAAATGGAGTGCTAGCGATATAGCTAAAGTTGACAATTTCTTAAATGATTGTGAAATGCCTACAGAAATACATCGGTCAGTTAGATCACTGGACATTTTAAAACACTGGAAAGGTTCAGAGTTTCGTAGTTTTCTTTACTACCTTAGCTTGGTGATTCTTAAGGAGGTCTTAAAAGAAGAAGCTTATACACATTTCATGCATTTCTTTTGTGCTATCACAATCTGTTCGATCGAAAAACATTTTAAATTCCTTCAGATTGCTGAAGAAATGTTGGCACATTTTACAGAACAGTTCAAAAGAATATACGGTAAAGACTATGTGACAAGTAACATTCACAATCTCTCACATTTAGTTGACGAGGTTAAAAAATTCGGGACTCTGCAAAATTTTAATGCCTACGAATTCGAAAATAAACTTCAACATTTGAAGCATATGGTAAGACATGGAAAAAAGCCACTACGTCAAATTGCAAGGAGAATCATTGAAAGGGATTTAGTTGAGTTAAATAGTCTAACAACAGAGAACAACAAATGTCCAGTTATAAAGAAAAATGTTTTATGTTTAAATTCATTTATATTATCAAAAAAGAAACAAGACAAATGGTTTCTCACTAATGATAATCACTTGGTTGAATTCATATCATTTTATATTAAAAACAATAGTCAGACCCAGGAGCAAGATATAGAAATACGTGGTTTTGTTGTGCAACAAACTCAAGATGCATTTGAAAAGCCACTAAAATCTTCTTTTTTAAACATTTATCAGTGTGATAATGATGAATTACATCGCAACAGAGAGGCCGATATTTTCAAAATTTCAATTATTAAGTGTAAAATGGTGAGTATTTTGTATGGTAGGAAAATGTTTTTCATACCTTTGTTACATACTCTGTAAGTGAACATAATAAAAGTCTGTAATAATCAAAATTAAAGTTTTATTATTTCAATAACAATTTTTTTTATTACAATAATCTTAAAGCGAGACCAAAATCAATCTTAAAAGGTATAATCAATGAGGTAATCACGTTCCTTTCCTTTAGCATATTGACAAGAAACAGTCACAATCATTTATCACAATTACAAGTCCTTCAGTATCTTGTGTATCAAATACTTCCTTTCCTTTATTTATGCTTACATATAGATAAAAATAAATATAATTTTTGACTAACCAAACGTGACTTTAAAATTAATAGCCAAAATTCGTCAGATTACTAAGTTATGCTAACGAAATACTCTATAGTTGTAGGTTAAACAAAAAAAGTTAAAAAATTTAACATTAAAAAATTATGTGCTTAAAAATTAATGAACAAAACTCACAATTCCAACAAATTAAAAAAAATATACAAAACTATGGTAAAAACAGCATTTGGCCTAGGTTGGGCCCGGCCTACCTACAACTTTTTTGTGAAAAGTCGCAGCCATTGATGGAACTTCCATAACTCGATAGTTCGCTTTAATACAAATTGAAACTAAAGAGTGATAAAATCTCACATTTCCAAGGTAAAGGCTGTCAAAAGTTTCAAAACTCCAATATTAGAACGTTTGATGGCCTGTATCTCGGAAATGTGACACTTTAAGAGATTTTATCACTCTTCAGTTTCGATTCGTATTGAAACAATCTATCGATTTATGGAAGTTCCATCAATGGCTACGACTTTTCACAAGAAAAGTTGTAGGTGGGACGCAACCCCTCAGGCTCCACACAAAAATCTTCCAACCCGTTTCGAAGGTTTTGATCCCATAAGCAGATGATAGCATTCATCAATACAAACAGCTTTTACTATTGGTACTACTATTTTCTACATAGCTTGTTTGCTTTTTAATTTTAGGTATAAGTACTACAATACAAAATTTTGTTATATAGGTACATCAAAAATCACTTTTTTCACGTTTAGTTAAATAGGTGCTCTTTTATTCAACCAACAAGTCTTAGCTACCAAAGGAACTTTAAAATAAACTTAGAAATAACAACTATGAAAACTTAACCTCTTGTTAAGTAATATCACCATCAATAATTAATTATTCCCACCTAATCTAGGATTATTCAAAAATCAGCGACAAAAAATGAATCGAGTTACCAAATGTAGGTGTGTAAACATTATATGAAAACATTAACTACGTACTCAATTAGTCGGACATCCCTTCGTCGTTTTATCAGGCCTCTCTTCATCACTTTGATAGAAAATCTCAACATCATTTTGGTCAGATCTCTCTTCATTGTTTAAATCGGGAGTCTCGACGCTGTTTTGACCGGAGCCCTCTCCGTTAACATTCTCAATCGGCACATCTATTGGAAGAGTTTTTGCTGTCCTTTTTCTCTTTATTACTCTAACTTTTGGAGCCGACATCCTCTGATTGCTTTCGCTGCGTTTATGAGCATTTTTCAAAATAGTTTTAAAAAATTTATCGCAGTCCACTTTTGTAAAACTTTCATCTGTTGCGTGGATAATATCAAAAAAAAGAGAAATCGTTCTCGTAAACGCTTTAAAACATATTTTTACTGCTTCTTTCTTGGAAAAGCCAGTCCACGTACATTGCTTAAGAAAATTTCTTTCAAACAAAGAATCGACCAAGTGGTAGGCATTTACGCCGCCTTTGCCCAAACCTTTAGAACACACACCGACAAATTTCATCAACATGTTATCTTTGAATGTTCTATTTGATAGATTTTTTTCAAATTCCTCAAGGTCTTTGATATTTTTTATTAGAGTTGGCTCTTCGTCAACTCTTTTTTGTGATACGCTCATTTTTATGAATGATCTTAGCTCTGTTTGTATTTCTGAGATCTTTACACACATATTAGTTTGGATTTCATGTAAGGAATTTTGATTGGCTATAATGGTTGCTATGCTCTCCTTAATAGCTTCAATCTCGTTAGTTGGTGTTGAAATTTCCGGTTCTGTATGTGTATAAAAGAGGAAATTCGATTCCGGAATTGTGACAGGAATATTGCCCTCGACTGTACCAACAATCTGGTCTTGGGGCACAAAACAGCAATTTGTGTCTTCTTGGGATTTCTGGGCTACTTGAGTGACTGGTGTTGTGGTACTTAGCATTTGATTATGATTCTGAAAAAAAATATGATTATAACATTTTTATTTATTTATTTATTTACTTTAAGGTCCACCAACGCAGGATACACAATTATTTCACCAAGATGATTGAGTCTGTAAGTGGGATATAAGGGTACTGCTGTATAATAGGCGAAAGGCTGACCACCTCTCACCAATAATGGGTGATACATATAAATTTATAAATTTTATTGTTCTATCATATAATACCTAATAACCCTCGCAATATGTGTCAAACGTGGCATCTAGTGGTTCTAGAACTGGTATAGGAACTGGTAACTTGGATGATGGATGATACTTACATCTGTTAAAGTCTTCGCCAATTCGTTGAAAGATTTATCTGGCAAGGGATATTTTTCCTTGCGTAATGATCGACGGTTCGTATCTCCTTCGTCAGTTTCAGTATCTGATTTGTCACTCATTGTATTAATTTCATCCTGTGCCTCTTGAAATGTTTTAAGATTTTTTCTTTTTACATCACATGACATGATTTCCCAAGAAGCATCAGGTGAACTATTTTCCTGCCTCCTTAATTTATCTGCTGACTTCTTTGGCCAAAAAAGTAATTTATTATGCACCCACAGATCTGGTACGGCCGTTAATCTTAATTCGCCTTTTTCAATTGTTTGCACTACTGAGAAAGGCATGGCAGGAATCTGTAAAAAAATACATGTAACTATAAATACATTTTATAATACATCAAACCATAAGAAACAAACCGAACGAACTTACGGAGACAGATGCAATAGTTTACATAGAGCTCCGTTATATTGGCAGCATTGCGAATTGTCCAAAAATAATCTGTATGGAGATGCAATAAGGACGTCCTTATGCCCATTCTTTAATGAACGTCCTTATTACATGAGCCTACGGATTATTTTCGAACAATTTCGCATGCTGCCAACATAACGAAAAGAGAGCTCACTTGTGAAACGCACACAAGTTAATTTGCACGTAATACAATTTTGCTTAAACGATATAGGTAGAATATTAGGGACGAACGTAAGCACTAAGAAAAGCACCGGTTCAGGTACGCAAGGCGTCATGAGTCAAGATGCAAGAACAATTGAAATTTTAGTCCTTAGTTCCCACCTGCACCAATACTTATCCCAAAATATGTTCCTATGGTATGATGTTGTCAAAGTTCGGTTAACCGGCGCCGGTGGTTTATCTTTGGTGCTAGTGGGCGTCAGATGAACAGGTTAAGTAAGCAGTGCATAACATCAACCTTTGTGATGTAAACGAAAAATTATTGCTCAATATTATTCACGCACGTCCGCCGTCATCACATTAGCACAGCTAACTAAGAGCTTACTGAACAAGAACAGACACGCACGCGGCATGCGACTGGCGAGCGAGCGCCGCGCCAGCTATCCCGCGCGCGCGGCTAACTTCAGTTCAAACATTACCTACATAACACAGGGATTCCCCGCAGTTATACCACAGGTTAAACCCTAGAAATACTTATCTAGTATATTTACGGATGATTTCCACCAAGCAGCAATTACAATCTTTAAAAAATATTTATGAAATGAAGTAATAAAATTAATTACCTAGTTCACATTCGTCACTAGTGAAATGGTCATAAACGGCGAAGTTGCAATTTTCACACCAAAAATTTTTTTCGTTTAACAATAATTTTATGTGTTCTTCCTTCAAAACAATATGAACTGGCCTTTCTCCAGAATATGTTGAAACTCTCTTGCCACAACCATGGCAATTGCGAGATAACAAGAAATGAGTTTCAATCCAAGGCCATCTCGCAGTTTTTAAGGCTCGGATATCATTTTTAGTCAAAAAACGGTCTACGTCTAGAAATATGACCATAGTAGTTCGATCCAAGTCACAACTAAAACATAAAAATAATAAACTCTTAGTTTAGCAAGCATTTAAGACATTTGTGTGCGGAACTCTAATTCGTCACAATATGGCGCGACAATGCTGTTAGGACTAATATTATTTTTAAACACAACTTTGTAAATACGCCGTGTTCAAAAGGCGAACAAAAATTGAGATGTAAAACACAATATACTTCACCGAAAATACTTACGCGTTTGCCGTGCACACACGTATGCACGTATAATATTTCGTGCGAAATACTTATTAATATATTTTATATATAATAGATGAACTTACCTTTTATTTTTTTTATTTTTCTCCACGACCGCACAACATAACACAATAACAATTCACAAATGTTTGAAGTAGCTAGTAATAGAAGCGCGGAGTACGTTACACGCCTGTCTGGTTCTATTAAATGCTAATAGTGAGCTTCGCGGGAGCAAATGGTTCTCCGGAGTCTAACTATAAGTGTATTATGGGCTTAAGTCGTGGTGGCTGGTTCTGTTAGATGCTCATAGCTGGCTTCGCAGGAGCAAATAGTTCTGCGTAGTCCAACTATAAGTGTATTATTGATCTAAGTGGTGCTCGCCAAGTCTACTATGAGTGTTTTATTAGCAAAAGTACGCGTATAAAATGGGCCCTTTTCTGTGGTTATAAACTTTTACTAGCCTGTTATAGACCTGGCTCCGGAACCACTACAAGACCACTTTTTGTTACTTGGGCTACCATCACTCATACTGTGATGGCGTATTCATGTAAATGAACGTCATTAGCTACCTGATTTGGTTTTAGTACGCGCTTAGGTTGAGTGTTTGCGTTTAATAACTTTGTCGTAAAAATCACAATATACCTACTTAAACGAACTTTAATGAAGCCTAAAAGAAAGTTTGAAGGGTAATAATTTCAAGTGAATCACTACCTACTTGTACTTGCCTCTTGTAATAGATAGGTACTTACACTATATTCACAATCTTGGGGGGGCTGAAAGAAATCTCTATCAGAGATAAACTGTTCTAATGTCAAAAAATATTTTGTTGTATTAATAATAATATAGTTAATTACGTACTTAATTAAATCGGCTGTAAGTTATATAAAGAGTTTTTCCTTATGTACAACTTTCGTACTTAATAGAATTTTCTCAAATAATATCAGAATATTGAATGACTTCTTTTCATGAGTTTAATAGTGGGAAAAAGAAAAGGGAGCAAACAATAAAAAACTGTAAGTATAATTTAATTAAAACATATCGCACATAAAATTAGCGAGCTTGGCTAATACAAGGTATTGGAATCAAATCTTTATTACATAAATACTTAGATTCGTGGGCTTAGAATCAAAATAAATTACCATAAAATAAAATCACAACTCCTCTATTATATTATCTTTACCACCGAATCCAATTATTCTGTGTCAATAATTTCCCTCCGTGTCACAGACCAACAATACCTGATGAACAATGACGTTGAGTCACAATAAATACTCCTACTCGTGAATGAACAAGGGTCAATTTTCACCTACATTTCAAATCGCGGATTTGCAAAACAAATTCTCTTTGTACGGTCCATGCGCTAAAATAGGGAGAGAATATCATTCGACTACAGAATATAATAATAGAGTAGCTACTATGAAAAAAAAGGATAACTTTTGAACTTTTTGGAACAAATTAAATCAATATTAACAGCCTCTAGTGTATTAAATACATCCGCAAAAGATTTACAAATACATGAAGCATAGTTCAAGGTGACATTAGAAATGTTCAGTTTAATTGATGGTGTCTTGGCCAAATATGGAACGAGCCAATTGTCACATTCTAGTTACTACTTACTAGGTATAACCTAGAAGGAAGTTAGAGTTATGTACTAAGTACAGAGCTCTATAGCCTCAACACCTATCTTCGTCATCTATTCATGTTAAATTTAGCTTGGGTACCAACTAACTGACTGATAATGACTTCATTTGCCGCATGGAAAGTGGAAGACACTCACGTATACGTTTTCAATACTAAAAATGCGATGACAGATTCGGTTAAGTATGTCATTCCTTCATGCGAGCACATGTATCGAGTTTTTTTCTACATAATTTACATAGAACTCCCTTTACTTGGTCGGATAAGGTTTAAAGGCAAACGTCCGTACGCCCTGGACAAGACACGACATCCCGTCCGGCACTTTATGATCTCATAAAACGAGCATTTCGAGTCAGTCCACGCAGACGGCGACTTGGCGACAATGCACGGGTTAACAACGTGTTCCAATTTGTGTTCGTCATTTGGTTTAAAGTAAAAAGTTAATTTAAAATATCCGAATCCCATATTGAGAGGAAAGTTATTCATCTCCGTCAAAGTTCACAACAGTTAGGGAACTTGAATTAACAAAATGTCGAGGCTTCGACGTCAATGGCAGGCGTCAAATGTTCCTACATTATGGGCGTCAAATGTTACAACATTTGACGCCTATAAATCACCTATTTTATTCTCTGATTTCAGGTCACCCATAGCCTAGTATTTGAATTTGACATATCGTCGATTACGGATCAAACCGAGAGTTCCGTCAGTCTAGTTCACTCTGTCTCCACTATAAAGTAAAAGTAGGCAATAACTAGAACCCTACTGTCTACTAAAATTATAATATGTACGTTCCTTACATTGCTGTGTTGTTGTGCTATCTATTGGTGTCGTGTATCGTGCAGTGCGTCAGCACAGTTTTATGGCGTCAGCAAGTTCTTACTTTTGTCGTACAGCCGTTAAGTCGTTAGGCACCGTAAAAAAATCGTAACAACACGGCGGCGGCGGCACCAACGCGACGACATAGGCCAAAAGCTATTGCGAACGTATATATCGTGTTGTGCGGTGTCGTTGAATGAGTGTTGGTCCATACGGTATACCCATGGCGCTCGAAGTCGTCACCGCATTTATCGTGCCGTGTGGTGCCTCGTGCAAAAACACCCAAAAATACACTATAATACAATTAAATTTAAGTAGGTACACATAAACAACGCTATTGTTATGACAGCCTTTGTACAATGAATGATTATAAATACAGAATACATAGTTCAAAATACCATAAATCTGTATAAGTGGTACAAGTAAACCGTTCTGTTTACGAAATACAAAATGTATTCGAAGTGTGCCATCCCGACTGCCTTAAAATAATACTCAGAAGCGAAATATTAATACCATTCAGAAGGGTTTTATAGCCGGAATGTTTACTGCTGCCGTAAATATTATGTCGGTGAACAAAATTAACAAATGAATAGTCTCTCATTGAATGTAGCTTACAATTTTATGACTCCTGTACTCATTGACACAGTGAGTTCCGGCCAAGATTTATGCTTTGCTTACAAATTGCGCGAAGAACGTTTGATTGACGTATAAAAATCGTTGAATTAGTTCGTTTAAATATTATTTATTCATTTCAGATAATTTTCAATACAATAATCTTATAGACTCAAAAAAAACAAGTAACACTAAAATAATAAATTTAGACATTTAAGTAGATAGGGATCTTTCTCTACTTACCTTAGCGGACGACGGCATACTATGCCCTCAGACCAATATAATAGTCCTAACTCAGAAACACGTCTTTGCACCAGACCGGAAGTATTATTAGATATACGAGTATGTAGGAGTTAAAATAAGTCGTCCTACTCGTCTTGAGCTGCCCCAGGTTCACCTACATTTCGACGATCTCAGGACCTATATACTTCGCGATCCTTATCTAGACGTACCAATCTGAATCAATGATGGGACCCCACAAAGATGGCAAGTATACCAATGCTGGTTGCTTGCTCCAAATATATGCCAAGTTTCTCTGTAATTACTTTCTTACATTTTCACCAAGTGCATTCGCCGAATACAATGGGCCAATGTGATTTAGGCTCTATAAATGAAAACACATAAATCCCACTGTGATCCCTTGGAAATGTCATAAATCAAATTTAAAACATTTCTAATGATCTGTCGTAAAATATGGTGCGAGTATATCGGAACCATTCTTCGTTGTGGATTATAATGTTCGGTCTTGACCCGATTAAGGTTCGACTGTTAATCTCCTAAACTCAATGAAAGATAAGATAATGTAACTATTTATATACCATCATTTGTATCTTTTTTTTTTTCTTTTCATCTCATCATCTTTTCTGCTGCATTCTACAGAATACAATTCAACTAGTAGGTATGTTGCAGCCTGCGGACATCATCAAGTGTTTCAATAATTAAATTTTGAGTTTCAGTTTGAATTTCAGCCAAAGCCTAAATAAGGTATATTTGAATGATAAACTCAACACATCAATTGATAGCTATTTTTATTAATTTTAGGTATAATTTTTCTCAGATATTTCAATAACTATTTAAAGAACTGAGTCAATATTTTACTTTGATGGGTAATTAAAATGATGATTGAAATCACGAATAGATAAATATAAATAAAAATTAATCAGTTACAGTAAAACACCTTAACGAAAATACGAATATTTATTTTTCCAATTTGCCTTTACAAAGCTACTTTTTAATACACATCTTATAAATGGTGGCCACTCTTGCCACTTGAGCATACAGATTAATATTTGTATAGAGGTGAACTTAGGTCAAGTTGTGAAGTATGCCGTGATAAAAAAGATCTGTCAATTTTTTGCTCGGTACAAAGAAGCGCACAATAAAAGTGCCAATGCGTTCTTCCAAACGAGAATTTATGTTCGATATATGCAAATGAGGGCTCAAACTCAATATCCACAGAGCAGGTTTCAACAGATTAAAATTTAACGACCATTATATAAAAAAGTTGACACTCTTAATAATTGTAATCCATTCTTCCTCACTTTTACAATTTTCTGCACGGGTGTTTAGGTCTAGCTGGCTATAATTGTTATAGCCGGTCTTCTTTGAAAATAAGTTCTGTGTAAAAACACATATAATCACAGTCAAGCCGGTGCAGGGTCAGCTCTAGCTTATGTATGCTACATGATGTAGAGCTCGGGTGCATGAGTATCGGGTGCAATCAATATCGTGGCTAGACGAGTGATCAAAATGAAATATACAGTTATAGTATTTACACCAGTGATCGGAAATTCGGGTGCATACAAGATGTTGGGAAGCAATAACCTTTTTTTTCTCTCGTCTGACTTTACACAGATTATCAGCAATAACCTGCATACTTCGCTTCGGTAGGCCTCCCGTGGACCCGCTGGGTAGACGAACAAATATTTTTTCGGAAGGAAGGTCTTACATGGATGAAAAAAAACCCCCACTTGGTCGTTTAATATAAAGAGATAGCCGCGAGCGATGCATGCTATTTGGAGGATAGCCGCGAGCGATGCATGCTATTTGGAGGCGTCGCTAGCGGCGTACTCGTAAGACTCTGCGCCGGTGTGCACTGAACACTTTGCATTATAGGTAGGTAAAGACAGCACTGAACATAGTGCCCACTATTCTACTAAACTGAAGAAAAAACACCTAAAAATACTAGTTATAAACCTGCGTTTGCTACAAAGTTTATTTACACATTGGTAGAAAAAAAACAAAAAGTTAATAATTTATTTAATTGATAGCATAATATTTATTATATTAATCACATAAGTTAGAACAGTCAATAAGTATTGGAATTCGTTCAATAAATATACTTGAACTTCGGATTTAATCTACTCTGTACACGAACGCACATTGGCGGTAAAGATAATCCTGTCGATACGTTACGTGGCGTGTCAAATGTTTAATGATATTGAACGGGAATTTATATGCGGTTTGTTTTTGTAAATAAACTATTACAGGTAATCTCTTCTACCAACTACGAGTTTTTTTTAGATTGCTTACAAGAAATTTTATAACAAACGGAGCGATGAAACCATATCCATCTCTATTTAGTTCAAACTTTTTGCCAGATAAAATACAGCAAATTGGAAAAACAACGTGTCAAGCGGAGTTTCTAAAGCTCTGATTTTCGGATAACAGGGACCAAGGTGTGGTAACGTCGTGAGGCTTTTGCTTTAGCTGCTGGGACGCTGTCTCCATAACGGCCGTACTGTCCGCGTCTAGCAACGCTTCACAAGGCTGCCTCGCTTAGTGTGGACTCAGCTTTTAAAATCATCGGTTTAACACAGTTGTATAGCGCTAGCTTTAGGAGGTACCTACCTACTAATACCTACTAAAAACCAGACAGGTCATTCTGAACATTTACATACGGGTTGCAACTCATTTTTGCTTACAGCTTGGTCCAGTGTCGTACTTGTGTCGTACTAATTTTTACAACATAGGACACAATTTTTGTAGGAAATAACCCTTCCATAGGTATTAATTATTTTAATGACTTGGCTAAGACTATAGGTACGTAGTAAGTAAGTAAAAATGAACCGCAATATAAAAAGCAGTGTTGCCAAATCAATTCAGCGTTTTATCAAAATGTCAAGACTTGTTCAAGACTGACAATTGCCTCACAAGTCTTTTGTAAATACTTGCTACCACTCAGATAAGGATAAGTGCCCACCTACCTATAGATAAGTGTGGGAACTAGAACCGCATAAAAATATCTTAAGCCGCCGTGGCGCAAAGAGCTACGGAATGCGGACAATTGTTTTAGCTGGTGATTCATCATCCACTGAGATTGTAGGATAGCAAGGTCGGTGTGATTTTATGTCTTCACTCTTCACTACTGCTAGAATGCTTTATCGAAAAGTGACTGATGGGGTATGATGGCCATCTCAAACAAACTACGTTCTACTTTTCTATTAATTAACATTTAAGAGACGCACCAATTTGTTTGATGATGACAACCTTAATCGGTTTTGAACTAACTGTTTTGGAGATTTAAATCGGACCAACCAAGCTGAAGCCGTCACTTTGACTTTTCTGATAAAAATTACCTACTAAAGCAAAGTCCTTACCAATTAGATGAGTAGTCGAGCCTACAAAATGATAGTTTTTTATTTTATCTTATTTTAACATGATTTTAACATAGATTTTTGAATTATCCAAAAACGGCTTCGCTTGGGTGAAATATCTGGATATCCTTTCTTAGTTGAAAGAAAACAAACATGTTTTAGGTAGGAGTATAATTTAAACTAAAGGAAATTTAACCTACTTCAAAGGCGAAGAGAAGTAGGTACGTAACAGTAGCGCGCTGTTCAGCAACATCCATACAAACGTAGTTTGATTCAGATGATTGACCATCTCAAAGGATTTTGCATATAAATCTCTGAGCCCGAGAAACTTTAAAACTATACATTTTTATAGAAATCTGGAAACCACATACACATATATTTGTTTCTAGAATAATTATGTAGACTCAAAAGCTACTTTACACTAGGTATGTATCTACTAGGTAGGTAGTTAGTACCTACTAGGACATATTGCCCATTTAGTATTTAAATCAATATTAATTAATTAATAATATAAATAATTAATAGTATTAATTTAGTCAGAAAGTATTGTATGGCAACGTGGCTATAAAAATAGTCATGAACAAAGAACAAAGCTCTCTAATAATATCTGCATAACACATAACACAAAGAATCACATATTACCGAGATGTGCAATTCCGTCTGCAATTTGACCGAAAGCAATTCAAAAATACATTCTATCTTTGTCGTTTACTTGTTGTTCAATCACTAAAAGAAGCTTGTTTAATGGATTTCCAACATTACTGAGCAAATAATCGTACTGGACCTATAAGACCGATGTTATTGTGATCTCGAAATGCCAAAGATAAAACAAAAATGACGCAATCTGCATGCTTGAGAGTAAGTATGCCAATTCACACTTTGCCGGCGTCTATGACCTAAACCCTAAAAAGCGATGGGTTGATTATGTCAAAGTTAAAGTCAAGCCATAGAAATAGATAGTGGCGCTCCAAAATCGATGAGTCAAACCATTTATTCAAATTACACTACAAACTATTGTACACTTTCTGATTGTCGATTGCTGAATTTGCAATACAATGATACAGTGGTGATAATTAATTACGTAAACTAACAAAAGCTACTACTATGATGATGATAAAAATAAAAATATCATTTTTTGCTATAACGTAGACTTTGCGCAATAGAAACGCATTCACAGTTACTTTTCCTAAGTATTACAAAAAAAACTAACGTTAATTGAATTGTGTGAATACTTCTACAATTAATGCTTAATTGTAACTACATGTTTTATTTTATTGCTATTTGTAACCTAAATTAGTTGTTGCACTGATTATAAGTTTTCTGTTAACGAGTACTGTTCTTTATCAGGTAAAATCGATTTAAGTTTAACAGAAATATGAAGCAGAAAAAAGCGATGAATTATTATGAACCACTTCTTATAGCAGACAAATAAAATTTTCGCAATCAATCCCTAAATTCAATAAAACGACAACAAATTGATACTTAGCCATAAAGATATACAATTTAATTTATAACCTCGCATATATTATTGACAACAAAAAATGGTTTTACAATTTCCTAATAGCTTAAGGCTATATTTAAAATTCAAGAGAATTCTATCTTATAAAATTAATAACCGTTCACATATTAATAAAATGACTAGTTTTAGCCTGGTTTTTTATTTAATCAGATTTTTTTAAGATATCTAATCAGTCGTACGTTATTACTTATTCCCTTTTGTACAATGATACGTGTAACACCTTCTCTAGAGAGTCGACCTATCTATTAAAATCCGATTATTAGTTTTGACATGAGCGCATAGTCCCATAGTCGGTCTGCATTTTTATGCTCGACTATGGGGCAGTTTTTTCCGCACTGACTTAATAGAACCTCAGTACAGAAGACGTTCAAATAATAGCGACTCTTGTTGCGAGGCAATAAAGTGCAATTCAGCTCGCACAGCGCTTCGGTCTAAAATATAACAAACGCCTCTCTTTCTATCGCGTAAACTCACTATCTCTTAACTCCCTCTATCTCATGAGGTAAATCTTACGCGAGTGCCGTTGAAGGGCCACTTAGGTATATTTCTCGGGTCAGATGACCAAGTGAGCTATAGATTTTCTTAGTCTTCCTTAACTATGCTCTTTATATTTATAACTTCATCATCATCATTATGTTCAACCCACCGCCGGCCCACTACTGAACACAAGTCTCCTCTCGTAATGAGAAGGATTTAGGCCATAAACAGCCACGCTAGCCAAGTGCGAAGTGGCAGACTTCACACATCTTCGAGAACTGGCAGGCAGGCATGCAGGTTTTCTCACGATGTTTTCCTTCACCATTAATGATGCCTGGTGGAGATTGCTCTGAGCAATAAGGCCGCCTTTGCATACAATTGTTTTTAGTTTTTTTCTGCTTCTTCCTTTTGAGTTGATTATTTCATGTTCTGTGTGCAATAAAGTTTTTATCTATCTATTTATCTATCTAAAATTTTAGTGTAAATTAAATTGTATCTTTTTGTTTCAGCCCGCTCAGCTACCCGCTCCGCTCGTGCCGTGTGAGCCCAGCAGCCCGCGGCGCGCCGACTCAGTCACGACATGCCAGTCAGAAACCACCAATTTGTGGCCGCCCCGTGTTGGTTTTGTTGAAGCTAGCGTCTTCATGCCTCCTTTTACACTTTTTGCCAACACGAATAAATCTTACCAGTTCATTTTTACATACATAGTACGAGCACTTCAACATATTTTTTTTAAAGATATTGTAATGCAATCTTTTTCATTTCTAATTCGTTCTAGATTTTTCACAAACGTTTTATTTAAAATACACAATAATATATTACTAAAAAAATTGACCCCTTACGTAAAAATTATGGGTAAGATAACTAAGGAGAGGAGGGAGGTATGGAGACGGGTGGGAGAAAGTGATAAGTTGTCATAACATGCCTATTAAAGACTTTAATAAATGAAAACCGTTCAGTATTTCATTTTTAAACCTCTTCCTAAACTTACCTATCCCAACTTTTAAATTGAACAAACTTCATGAAATGCTATTTTAAAACTGACAATGCAATTTTTTTTCCTAACATATTTCTAGTTTTGTAGAGAATAGTGTAACAAATTGTGAGTATCCATTACTATTAGATATGTGTACTTACAATCCATACTAATATTATAAATGCGAAAGTGTGTCAATCTGTCTGTCTGTCTGTCTGCTACCTTTTCACGGCCCAACAGTTTAACCGATTTTGACGAAATTTGGTACAGGGTTAGCTTATATCCCGGGGACGGACATAGGCTAATTTTTATCCCGGAAAATCAAAGAGTTCCCACGGGATTTCAAAAAACCCATCTGCTTAACCGATTTGTATGAAATTTGGTGGGTAGCTTGCGTCCCTGTAATTGACATAGGCAACTTTTTATCCCGAAAAATCAAACAGTTCCCACGGGATCTTTAAAACCTAAATCCACGCGGACGAAGTCGCGGGCATCCTCTAGTTTATTAATAAGGCAATACTGTTACCGCTTTCGATTCCTTTGTGTTGGGTAGGTAGGTACGATGATTCAAAGTCCTTTACAAAATAGATCCAAGACCAAATTGATCTAGTTCTAATAATTACTCAATCTGTTTTAGATTAGCCGCAGTTATGATTTATTGATTTTATAGGAACCAGATTTAGATAGAGCATAACAATAGGTAGGTAAAGTAACCTATAAGTACTAAGTGAAATTATTGTGTTACTCAAAAATAGCCATGTTTTGTGAAAGCTTATTAAGGCTATTATATTTTTTTTTGGTGGAAATATATAGGATAAAATGACAGGCGTCTAATATGTGTAGGTATATTTTGCTATCATCAATTACGTATATAAATGGAAGATTAAAATCTACATAATTAAAGAAGTATGTATTTCATATAATATGACGTAGATATATCAACACCAACGTACAGTTGAAACCACTGGGTCTAAAAATTTGAGATGATACACCATCTACATGGTGTAGTTCAATCATTCATCTCAAGTTTTTGGATGGACTCACAAAATATTTCAGATTTTCGTAATTTTTTGAAAATGAAAAAAAAAGTTCGCGCTCCACCTTAGGCTGTATCATTACCTATTATTTAGATTTAAGTATAATTATAGTCAAGTGCATGCCTATATAATTAAAAAAACAGGTATTCCACCCGAAAAAACCCAGGGTGGTTATCTATTGACGACTCAATATTTATTTTTCTGTAGGTATAGACTCATAGCTGTTTATAGCCTTTAGAACATGAAGTAACTTGCAATACGTCATCATGAGTAATAGATGCGCGCGCGCAATTTGCACTAATGCCCCGTTTCTTGTTCTAATCGTTGTAAAACGCTCGAGTGGCTCCGCAATGAACTGCAACGGGTAACGACTGGCTATTCGTAAAAACGAATACTGGCATATGTGATCCCACAAGTTCATGAGGGAAACAATCAGTTTTCTTCTGTAATTAACGCAAATAATTACTATCAATTCACAGTCAAAATTAAGCCTCAACAGCTCAACGGTTATAGGAGCTGACTGAAATCCGGAAGGTCGGTGATTCATACCCCACCCGTTGCACTATTGTCATACCTACTCCTAGCACAAGCTTTACGCTTAGTTGGAGGGGAAAGGGAAATGTTAGTAAAAAAAGTCAAAATTGCAAAATATTTTATGAAAATGAGACCAAAGGAGAACAAAAACAAGATGAAGTTGATAAAAATGAAATAGAAGTTTTACTTTTCCTGAAAAAGGAAATGTAGAAGACAATGAAGAATTGAAAGAAAATTAAATTAATGAATTAGAGCTGGAAATGAACAATAATGATATATTTATAGTTGCAACTACAGAAACAGATGAAATAGATAATGAAAAGTCAACGTCAACGGCATTTATTGCAAATAGGTAGGTACCATGGTACACTCTTTGATTGTCGATTATATTATTGAATTTGTAATAATGATAGGTGATAATTAACTACGCAAACTTAAAACTAAAGCTACGACGGTTTTAAACAAGGTTTCAATTTATTTTAAAATATGAGGATTGAAAGTCTGCAATAAATGAAACAGTACTAGAAACTATTGTGTGACTCAACAAAGAATTGAGTTGAAAAAAATAAAGAAGAAAATTATCAACCTAACACAGTGATTTTGCAACTACTGTGTAAAGGTTCTATTAATACTTTAACCTAACTTTATGAAATGAAAAGAAAAGGACGTTTAAAGATTTACAGATAATATAGAAACCTAGATAGTAAATGCTGCCATGGGTCAATAAACGAGTATTTTAATACGACCTTAACAATACAAAGGGCTTTCAGTACAAACAGTACTGCAATATGGAACAGAATAAAGAAGAAATTAATTTTCACAACACAGTCCCTCAAAAAATGAATTGCAGAATAATATTTAAGAATACAAACAAAACTAGAGCTCAAAATAAAATGGACGCCCCGTAATGATGGCCCGTCATTCCGTCAGCGACTTCAAAGAATGAGTTCATTTCCTTCGACCATAAGATACGATTTTTAATTAAGTTTTTGTTAAAAATTCATTACAACCACGGGCCTGTATTCCATGCATAATTTGGGGTTGCCATCTCTAAAGTTTGGAAGTGGGACAACATTGCTGTTGCCAAAACATTTCAGGAAAAATCTTTGATAGCCGGAACATTCGTAACACCTAAATCCACAAACAAAGTAAGCTAATGGTACCGTATTACGGGATCATTAAATTCATCATAATGAAAAATATGGACTTTGTTATCAATTAAGCTATCGGTTTTCTAGGGATTCTGTCTCTTCTTCTTATTATATTTAACTAGGTGACGCCCAAGAATTCATTCAAGTAGAAGATTTTTGTCTATTCCTGTGGGAACTCTTTGTTTTTCCGAAAAAAAAAGTAGTCTATGTCCATAACCAAGTTGAAAGCATCTTTGTGCCAAACGTCACAATCAATTAAGCGGATGGATCGTGAAAAAACAACAGACATCGAATCATAATATTGATATGGATTAGATGTATGGTATTAATGCATCGTTGGTCATCTTAGGTAAAGACCTATCATCCAAGTCTTCACCACAAGCTTGACTCAGGCACTTTAGGGTGCAAAAAATGGGGCATGTCCTGCATAGTTGCTCTATGTGGTGAGCTTAGCACAAATGTGTATGTAATTAATGAGCGTAGAACATAGGCGCTATACTCGTTATTATGTCGAATTTTTGATAATTACCTACGCAACCGTTATGGACGTCAACTTTTTTAATTAAAATTTCCGGAATAGCTAAAATTTTAGGTGAAGCGACGGTGAAGGCTTCTGGTTTTGTCCTTTATTAATTACACGCTAATTTAATAAGCTGTCATTTTCCAAAAAAAAAATATTTCCATATATTATTATTTATTAAAATCTTTTTTTTTAATATTTTAATTAAAAGCGCTCGATTGAACTATAGAACCTCTGTTTTTCATTGAACTAAATGTATTTAACAGAACAGCAATTTCGAACAAAAATCGTGTTCACAAAGACATCAAGCCTGGTCATCAAGTAACAAGCAGAATGTTTCAATTCGCACCGAAAAAATTCTTGTTCGGAAAGGCAGATCTATAAGTGTGTGTCGTTCGTAGAGATCGTTGCTGTTTTTACATTCCTGATCATAAAAAGTCACCAGTCTGTACGTAGACAGGTGCTCTCCGAGGGACGAAGAGGAGCGAAAAGTGCAATTAATGCAGATCTCCAAAGTCAGTCAGTCACCTTAGATTGACATAAAGCATCGTTTCTCAGTTTAGGGCTCGCGACCCTGGAGGTCGGCTTTTTATTAAAGAGGTCGCAATCTTCAAAAAATTAGGCATGCAGCAAAGCTCAATGCTCTCAATCTGTGTGAAGTCTGCCAATCCGCACTTGGCCAACGTGATGGATTTTGGCCAAACCATTCCAATTCCGAGAGGAGACCCGTGCTGAGTAGTGAGCTGGCGATGGGTTGATAATGATGATTATGCTTATAAATCAGTAGATCCGTTGATCTCTCAGTGTACCTGTAAAGTGCTGTTATAACCAAATGAGAAATGAATTAAATAACATAGTAACGTGTTTCGTTAATCTCCATAAGTACCTCCTCCATTAATAATATTGGAGCATCAAATGTAAATTCCCACTCATTATCCTAGCGCTCCTGGCTGTCAACTTGACTGTCAGCTTACTTTTTATTCATGAGGACTG
Source organism: Maniola jurtina (assembly GCF_905333055.1). Classification (NCBI taxonomy): domain Eukaryota; kingdom Metazoa; phylum Arthropoda; class Insecta; order Lepidoptera; family Nymphalidae; genus Maniola; species Maniola jurtina. Next base: position 4,775,248 of record NC_060040.1, on the reverse strand, counting down.
TACAGTCTGTACTCAAAATGTGTCACCAATTTACTTGAAGGTACTCGCGTCATGAACTTTGTATTCGGTACTTTAATATCTCGTCCGTATTCCTTTCCTATGCAACCATTCTTTATTTTTGACTTTTTACAATAATAAGTCATTATAAAACTGTTTAAACTAATCGTACACCAATCATTAGCAAGTAACGTATACATTTATTTCGTATTTTCCCAGTAAATGTCAAGTTCATCTTGATCAAAGATATTTCTTGTCAATCAAGTTAATTATATGACTGACGAAACAGAAATACCTACGGCCCATTTTCATTTCACAACACATAATATTTCCACTTGTACCACTCGCTGCCTGTATCTATATAATAATAATAATAATAATAATAGTTTTTATTGTCAGGCATAAAAAAAAAAACCCATATACAAATAAAAGTTACACAGAATATACGTTACATTAAAAGCATTCACATAATACATTAGGTTAACTTAAGACTAACTGAAATGGTTAAAAAACTCATTTCAGATGTCACAGGTCACAGGTATTATTTTCTGTTCTTATCCTGGTGTACAGACAACCAATAATTAAAAATAGGGCTGGGCATCCCTTCACAAACAACCTTGAGTATTGAATTGTTAGAGCTCCGAAGTCTTTCCCAAAAGGATGCCACACGAGCTCTAACAATACAATAGAAGTCGGGCACTCTCGCTTCGGCAAACATAGTAGAAGCACTGCAATACCTCGGCAAACCCATGAGTATTCGGAATGCGTCGTTATATTGTACTCGTATTGCAGTGAACGACTTTTTAAGAAAGTTAGTCCATAGCTGGCACGTATAAAAGCATTGGCAGTAGGCGTTAAATAAGGTTATTTTAACTTCCTTGCTGCATTTGCCAAATCTACGCGCCAGCATATTGGAACGGATCGAGAGTGCCCTCCTTTCTCTCTCAATATCACTGTCATCTTTTAGATGCTCTGTCAGGATATGCCCGAGATATTTGAACGTCTGCACAACCCGAACAGCTTTACCATTTAAAATAATTTCTGGGATTCTTTCCGGACCTTTACCTGCCTTGAATACGAGCATCTCAGTTTTGTTAACATTATATTTCAGCCCATGAGCATTAGCATAATGCTCACAAACCGAGAGCAACTTTCTGAGGCCTTTGATAGAAGGGCTAAGAATCACCATATCATCCGCATAACTCAAACTATTTACACATACTCCATTGATGTGGCATCCGATCTTGGTGTATATCTGGAGGAACTTGAGCTTTAAAAAAATAAGCTAGAGATCCGTTAACTCTAACGATTCAACTCTCGAGTTATATCAACGTTTCCATCAGCCTGTATGCGTCCACTGCTGGACATAGGCCTTTCCAAGAGCGCGCCACCAAACACGGTCCTCCGCCTTCCTCATCCACCCGCTCCCCGCCACCTTCTTCAGGTCATCGGTCCAGCGGGCAGGAGGTCGTCCCAACCTGCGCTTACCGGTACGCGGTCTCCACTCCAGAACACGTCTGCCCCATCGGCCGTCGGTTCTGCGACAGACATGACCTGCCCATTGCCACTTTAGCTTGCTAATCCTTTGAGCTATGTCGGTCGCTTTTGTTCTTCTGCGAATTTCCTCGTTCCGGATTTTATCCCTGAGAGTGATACCCAACATAGCTCGCTCCATGGCGCGCTGAGCGACCTTTAGTTTGTGGACGAGGCCAACTGTCAGTGTCCACGTTTCTGCTCCATACGTCATCACAGGTAGGACGCACTGATTAAGGACGTATTTGCACACTTGTATAGATTTTCGGTACGCTTTGTGGCTAAAATATACTAAGTAAATTGGAACTACAGATTGCTAAAAATAGATTGGTCCTTTATCTCCAGAGATCGAGTAATTTTTTGATAAAATCATTAATTTTGATACTATAAGAACGATTTTCCTTCACCTCTTCCACGCAGAATTAACGATTTAGGGTCAAGTTTGGGTACATTTTTCTCAGTTTACGTACGGATTTTATTCTTCTAATAAATATTTTCCGTTAGCACATAATGTGCACCTCAAAATATAGGATTATTATATTAATAATAGTATAAAAATAAATAAAAACATCGTGTATAAATTTTTCACGTATTTTGCTTCAACCGCAAACCTTAATACAGTGCACTAAGGGTTATTTTGATATTGGGCAGGCAATGGTATGATTTCAAAATTATATCAGTCAGCGGCCAGCCGCCTTCGTGCGTGGTCTCTGCGTCGGTTGCTATAATTTTTTGATGTGGAAAAGATCGCTGTACGAACACAAAATAGTTCGACAAAACCCTAACTGATATTTATAGGTACTTATTCCGTGATTGTGCTGATATTTTGGCAAGGTAAGATAATAATGATAATATTATGTACCTATTATCACATTTTATCGTTAGCTGGATTTTTTTCTTGAGCATGATAGTGATCTGATAGTGAACTTCGAAGGCTGCGACAGGAACTTGAAGACTAGAAGAACTAGATGTGTCCAGTTTGGGCTCGTTTTCTTAGTCATGACGAGATCTTACCTCCGGATTTGTGGAGTGACCTGATGGTATACCTCGAAAGTCACTATTGGAACTCGGAGACGAATAGAGCTAGGTGTTTCGAGTTTGGGCTCATTTTCTTAGTCATGATGAGATCTTACCTCCGGATTTGTGGAGTGACCTGATGGTATACCTCGGAAGTCACTATTGGAACTCGGAGACGAATAGAGCTAGGTGTTTCGAGTTTGGGCTCATTTTCTTAGACATGATGAGATCTTACCTCCGGATTTGTGGAGTGACCTGATGGTATACCTCGGAAGTCACTATTGGAACTCGGAGACGAATAGAGCTAGGTGTTTCGAGTTTGGGCTCATTTTCTTAGTCATGATGAGATCTTACCTCCGGATTTGTGGAGTGACCTGATGGTATACCTCGGAAGTCACTATGAGAACTCGGAGACGAATAGAGCTAGGTGTTTCGAGTTTGGGCTCATTTTCTTAGTAATGATGAGATCTTACCTCCGGATTTGTGGAGTGACCTGATGGTATACCTCGGAAGTCACTATCGGAACTCGGAGACGAATAGAGCTAGGTGTTTCGAGTTTGGGCTCATTTTCTTAGTCATGATGAGATCTTACCTCCGGATTTGTGGAGTGACCTGATGGTATACCTCGGAAGTCACTATTGGAACTCGGAGACGAATAGAGCTAGGTGTTTCGAGTTTGGGCTCATTTTCTTAGTCATGATGAGATCTTACCTTCGGATTTGTGGAGTGACCTGATAGTATACCTCGGAAGCCACTATTGGAACTCGGAGACGAATAGAGCTAGGTTTTTCGAGTTTGAGCTCATTTTCTTAGTCATGATGAGATCTTACCTCCGGATTTGTGGAGTGACCTGATGGTATACCTCGGAAGTCACTATTGGAACTCGGAGACGAATAGAGCTAGGTGTTTCGAGTTTGGGCTCATTTTCTTAGTCATGATGAGATGTTACCTCCGGATTCGTGAAGTGACCTGATGGTATACCTCGGATGTCACTATTGGAACTCGGAGACGAATAGAGCTAGATGTTTCGAGTTTGGGCTCATTTTCTTAGTCATGATGAGATCTTACCTCCGGATTTGTGGAGTGACCTGATGGTGTACCTCGGAAGCCACTATTGGAACTCGGAGACGAATAGAGCTAGGTGTTTCGAGTTTGGGCTCAATTTCTTAGTCATGATGAGATCTTACCTCCGGATTTGTGGAGTGACCTGATGGTATACCTCGGAAGTCACTATTGGAACTCGGAGACGAATAGAGCTAGGTGTTTCGAGTTTGGGCTCATTTTCTTAGTCATGATGAGATCTTACCTCCGGATTTGTGGAGTGACCTGATGGTATACTTTGGAAGTCACTATTGGAACTCGGAGACGAATAGAGCTAGGTGTTTCGAGTTTGGGCTCATTTTCTTAGTCATGATGAGATCTTACCTCCGGATTTGTGAAGTGACCTGATGGTATACCTCGGAAGTCACTATTGGAACTCGGAGACGAATAGAGCTAGCTGTTTCGAGTTCGGGCTCATTTTCTTAGTCATGATGAGATCTTACCTCCAGATTTGTGGAGTGACCTGATGGTATACCTCGGAAGTCACTATTGGAACTCGGAGATGAATAGAGCTAGGTGTTTCGAGTTTGGGCTCATTTTCTTAGTCATGATGAGATCTTACCTCCGGATTTGTGGAGTGACCTGATAGTATACCTCGGAAGCCACTATTGGAACTCGGAGACGAATAGAGCTAGGTTTTTCGAGTTTGAGCTCATTTTGTTAGTCATGATGAGATCTTACCTCCGGATTTGTGGAGTGACCTGATGGTATACCTCGGAAGTCACTATTGGAACTCGGAGACGAATACAGCTAGGTGTTTCGAGTTTGGGCTCATTTTCTTAGTCATGATGAGATGTTACCTCCGGATTCGTGAAGTGACCTGATGGTATACCTCGGATGTCACTATTGGAACTCGGAGACGAATAAAGCTAGCTGTTTCGAGTTCGGGCTCATTTTCTTAGTCATGATGAGATCTTACCTCCGGATTTGTGGAGTGACCTGATGGTATACCTCGGAAGTCACTATTGGAACTTACAAAACGAGCTCAAACTCATAACATCTAACTCTACTCGACTCGAAAGTCCAATAGTGGCTTTTGAAGTATACCTTCAGAGCACTCCAACAAGTTTCAAGGTATAATCTCGTCATAACTAACAAAACGAGCCCAAACTCGAAACACCTAGCTCTATTCGTCTCCGAGTTCCAATAGTGACTTCCGAGGTATACCATCAGGTCACTCCACAAATCCGGAGGTAAGATCTCATCATGACTAAGAAAATGAGCTCAAACTCGAAAAACCTAGCTCTATTCGTCTCCGAGTTCCAATAGTGGCTTCCGAGGTATACCATCAGGTCACTCCACAAATCCGGAGGTAAGATCTCATCATTACTAAGAAAATGAGCCCAAACTCGAAACACCTAGCTCTATTCGTCTCCGAGTTCCAATAGTGACTTCCGAGGTATACCATCAGGTCACTCCACAAATCCGGAGGTAAGATCTCATCATGACTAATAAAATGAGCCCAAACTCGAAACACCTAGCTCTATTCGTCTCCGAGTTCCAATAGTGACTTTCGAGGTATACCATCAGGTCACTCCACAAATCCGGAGGTAAGATCTCATCATGACTAAGAAAATGAGCCCAAACTCGAAACACCTAGCTCTATTCGTCTCCGAGTTCCAATAGTGACTTCCGAGGTATACCATCAGGTCACTCCACAAATCCGGAGGTAAGATCTCATCATGACTAAGAAAATGAGCCCAAACTCGAAACACCTAGCTCTATTCGTCTCCGAGTTCCAATAGTGACTTCCGAGGTATACCATCAGGTCACTCCACAAATCCGGAGGTAAGATCTCATCATGACTAAGAAAATGAGTCCAAACTCGAAACACCTAGCTCTATTCGTCTTCGAGTTCCAATAGTGACTTCCAAAGTATACCATCAGGTCACTCCACAAATCCAGAGGTAAGATCTCATCATGACTAAGAAAATGAGCCCAAACTCGAAACACCTAGCTCTATTCGTCTCCGAGTTCCAATAGTGACTTCCGAGGTATACCATCAGGTCACTCCACAAATCCGGAGGTAAGATCTCATCATGACTAATAAAATGAGCCCAAACTCGAAACACCTAGCTCTATTCGTCTTCGAGTTCCAATAGTGACTTTCGAGGTATACCATCAGGTCACTCCACAAATCCAGAGGTAAGATCTCATCATGACTAAGAAAATGAGCCCAAACTCGAAACACCTAGCTCTATTCGTCTCCGAGTTCCAATAGTGACTTCCGAGGTATACCATCAGGTCACTCCACAAATCCGGAGGTAAGATCTCATCATGACTAAGAAAATGAGCCCAAACTCGAAACACCTAGCTCTATTCGTCTCCGAGTTCCAATAGTGACTTCCGAGGTGTACCATCAGGTCACTCCACAAATCCGGAGGTAAGATCTCTTCATGACTAAGAAAATGAGCCCAAACTCGAAACACCTAGCTCTATTCGTCTCCGAGTTACAATAGTGACTTCCGAGGATACCATCAGGTCACTCCACAAATCCGGAGGTAAGATCTCATCATGACTAAGAAAATGAGTCCAAACTCGAAACACCTAGCTCTATTCGTCTCTGAGTTCCAATAGTGACTTCCAAAGTATACCATCAGGTCACTCCACAAATCCGGAGGTAAGATCTCATCATGACTAAGAAAATGAGCCCAAACTCGAAACACCTAGCTCTATTCATCTCCGAGTTCCAATAGTGACTTCCGAGGTATACCATCAGGTCACTCCACAAATCCGGAGGTAAGATCTCATCATGACTAAGAAAATGAGCCCAAACTCGAAACACCTAGCTCTATTCGTCTCCGAGTTCCAATAGTGACTTTCGAGGTATACCATCAGGTCACTCCACAAATCCGGAGGTAAGATCTCATCATGACTAAGAAAATGAGCCCAAACTCGAAACACCTAGCTCTATTCGTCTCCGAGTTCCAATAGTGACTTCCAAGGTATACCATCAGGTCACTCCACAAATCCGGAGGTAAGATCTCATCATGACTAAGAAAATGAGCCCAAACTCGAAACACCTAGCTCTATTCGTCTCCGAGTTCCAATAGTGACTTCCTAGGTATACCATCAGGTCACTCCACAAATCCGGAGGTAAGATCTCATCATGACTAAGAAAATGAGCCCAAACTCGAAACACCTAGCTCTATTCGTCTCCGAGTTCCAATAGTGACTTCCGAGGTATACCATCAGGTCACTCCACAAATCCGGAGGTAAGATCTCATCATGACTAAGAAAATGAGCCCAAACTCGAAACACCTAGCTCTATTCGTCTCCGAGTTCCAATAGTGACTTCCAAGGTATACCATCAGGTCACTCCACAAATCCGGAGGTAAGATCTCATCATGACTAAGAAAATGAGCCCAAACTCGAAACACCTAGCTCTATTCGTCTCCGAGTTCCAATAGTGACTTCCTAGGTATACCATCAGGTCACTCCACAAATCCGGAGGTAAGATCTCATCATGACTAAGAAAATGAGCCCAAACTCGAAACACCTAGCTCTATTCGTCTCCGAGTTCCAATAGTGACTTCCGAGGTATACCATCAGGTCACTCCACAAATCCGGAGGTAAGATCTCATCATGACTAAGAAAATGAGCCCAAACTCGAAACACCTAGCTCTATTCGTCTCTGAGTTCCAGTAGTAGGTTCCAAAGTATGCAATTTCATCAAGTCGGGAGGTAATGTAATGCTATCCTTCTCAGATTATTTTAGTCATAGTAGGAGCTCATAATTTCATAAGCATGGAAATGTTGTTCATTGCCAAGAAGTCATGGTGAAATATTTCATCATCAGACCCTTAGTCTGTAGGCACTGTTCTACTTACTGTATTATTGTCAAGATACATATTAAAAAAAAAACTGTTAAAAAAAAATAGATGACCAAATATAAAATAAAATAAAAATATAAAAGTATCAAAATCAAGTCGATTCACTCATTTTGACGCAGCTGTGTGCGTGTGGGCAGTGTACTTATGTAGTAGTGCAATTTTGATACCTATTCATTTTGCAAAGACGTCCTTAAAGACCTTAGTCTTGCTTGTCTTGCTTGTATACAACGTTGGCGTGTATAAATAATACGCTAAGTTTTTGCTACTATTAAGTATTATATTTTATACTATTTGATATTATTTTAGTAATAGTCGACATCAGCGCCAATACCGAGAGTACGCGTGGGGTTAAGAATGTCTTATTTAAAAATCCAGTCAGCGGTTGTCGGAGCATGTCTCTTATAGCTTCATACCTGCAGAGTGCACCCTGCTACGTGGCCTGCATGTATCGCACGTGTTATATCTGTCAAGGATTATCTCCAGGACCAAGGCTAAGATGACATATTCATCAACTACTTACCCAGCGTTTCTTATCATCTCTATTCTCTCTCTTGTCTATACAAAATATATGTTTTCTTCATATTTTGTACTAGCGGGCCTGCCATGGTTTCACTGGTATGGATTTTTAGGAAACCAGTGAGAGGTTAAAATTTCCAAAAATGCTAAACTATGTTTGTACTTTATACCTAATGCCTTCATCCCAAATAATAACTTTATTTTTATCAGTCTAACTTGAATAATAATGGGCTATCTACAAACTTTCTTCCCCTATTTTACCCATTGGGGATGCAATTTCTAAAGGTGGCCACGCACTTGATCGGTTGCGTGGGCACCTTAGGAATCGTAGGTCTTCATTTTTAAATATTTTTTTTAACCTAAATACCAATTTTCATGGGTATAACTTGATAAATGACGGAATTTCATACAAATTTTCATCACCTATTTAACCCCCTTAAGGGTGGAATTTCCATACATTCTTTCTTAGTTATAAAACGAACCTGTTGTCAAAAATGCCCAAACTTTTAATATGTTTTGAACACGCAGAAAGGAATGATAAATGCGCTAGTTTCATAGAACGTGCGTGCTCACTCATTTAGTACCTACTCAGAGCATACGAAAAGTTTGGCGCATTCAAAATTAAAACAGGTTTGATCTTCACAAAACAACAAAAAGCAACAGTTCAACATTAGCTATTTCAAAACAGTTTCACGTTATGTAGAATTTCAGCTGCGACAATGCATTCGTTCCGTCACAGCCACCCGTCTCGATCATTTGTAAAGCTCTCTTCAAAGAGGGCCAGGGTTATAATGCATCGCGGTTTATATTGAACTGAACATTTAGTTTTGTTCACACAAGCGACACGTGGCGCCATAAAACGCTACTTCACCGCACTTACAATTAAACTCCTAATTTATGCCTTTCAGGAATCTCCTTGCAACCAGGGAACGCAGATCACATCACCAAAGACATCTTGCTGTACGGAAAATGTAAAGATGAAGAAAAACAGGCCCATGGATGCTTCATTTTGTTAAATTGTATATTTACCAGGAGCATTTACATATTGTAATGTAACAAATTTGTAATTCGATTTCAAGCATTACTTACATTGGTGCAGAAGCGCTTCATTTGTAACTCGGCTATATCAATGTTAGAGGTTGTATCATTAGTCATTACAAAAGTTTGCAATGAAATGCTCAGTTTGACATGCTCACTAGAGTAATGCTCTAATCTGATACATTACAAATTAATGCTTCTGATCAGTACGCACTTTTATATAAGTAGATATAAAACGCACACTTCTTATATACTCTAATATAACGCATTCTTATTATATAATATACTCCCACAGGATCAGTACGCACTTTTATTGTAGAACTGCGATGATGTAAATGTTTATACTTGTCGATATCACCGTGAGAAAGTAGTGGTGCGAGTATTGTGAGTGATGCGACACGATAAAAAGTTTGGAAACAAATAATCTCTAGTGTGGTTTAAGTATGTATCTATTCTTTGTTGCCGCTAAAATAAGATACGTCTTTTTAATAGCTGTTTAGTGTCCCGTCTGAAATATCCTGGATTGTGGCCGATATTATAAATAAGGAACAGCTGGTGAAAGTCGTTAAGAAAAGTTGCTTTCGGATTTGAATACTTAAACGTAGACTTTTATGGGATTTTTGGACAACGCTGTTTTTATAATAAGGTCTTAATTTATCAAAGTAGCTTTTTTATATTCTAGTGGCTAAGTATTCATTAATAGCACAATAAGGTGAATGCATGCAGTGGATATTATACCAACTTAGGTAAAGGTGGTGGTTTGCATCAAGTTACTTAGGTCAGGTATTTTTTCTAACCATCGCAACTTTTTTTGGAAACGTATTGTAAGTTGTAACTGTAAAACTCAAAAAATCTCAAGTGTCCGATATTATTACCGAGCGAACTACTTTTACAAATCCGAAAAAAAATCTTTCTACATAAGTAATTTTTGTTGCCTTTTTGGTAGATATTACTGCTTTAAATAATGCCTAAGAAGTATATTGGTGGTAAATTAATATTAGCATTATTTTGTGTGAGAGTCCAAAAAAGGCTAGGTCAGGCTAGGAGATAAAGCATAGTAATCGTTCTAGATAACAATCTTAACGTTAGACATTACCATAATATAAGAAATCTTCCGAAGGATGCTGTCAACACCTTTTTAGGGTTCCGTAGTCAACACGAAATCCTAGTCTCGCCACATCGTAAGTCCGTCTGTCCGTCCGTCCACGGCTTAGTTCAGAGACTGTTCCTACTAGAGAGCTCATACTAGACCGTTCATACTGGCATGGGTAGGAACCTATATATAGGCTTTGGGTAGGAATATGTAATATTAATCATGCCAACAATGTAGTAGAATAAAAAATTGAAATAAAAAATCTTTTATAGTGGTATCTATAGTATCTATCTCGTCTTTCTCATGGTGTAGGCTGTCTTTGTCGATAAGTCTTTCAAAAATATTCCGGGGTTGTTTGTGAAACGATTTTACGATTCAGGGTCCGTCTGCAAAATTACTAAGCTTTAAAAACGCTAATTTTTGTAAGAGCCAACTGTCCGCATATTGCGATGGGCAAATACGGAATCCTACATTGCCCGTGGCCCGATTCGCACTTGACCGATATTTTTTCTAAATTATGATTTTGATGAGAAAACTATTTACATAAACACGTCATTTGCAAAGTATTTATTATTATTGCTCACGTAATAATTGTCTAGGTGTTAAACGTTTTAAATAAATGACACAATAAATATAGCAGTGTAACGATACATTTTTGCAAATTTGATGGTTATGCGATGTTTGCTTAGAAATATAAAGAAACTAGCTGTTGCACGCGAATTGGTCCACGTATAATTTTTTGGGAACTTTAGTTTACCTGAGACTAGCAAGCCACCCCGGCTTGGCACGGATAGCTTATTAATATTGTCATATGGATCTCTGATGTTTTGAAAATAAAATATAGCTATACTCAGGAATAATGTAGCTTTTTACTGGAAAAAGGATTTTTAAAATTGGTTCAGTACCTCCAGAGCTTCTACTTCCTACAAACAAACTTACAAACTTTACCTCTTTATAATAATAGTAAAAAGTAGCCTTTACTTTGCAGAATGCAAGCTATCGCAGTGACAATTTTCGTTAAAATAGGTCAAGTAATTGGAACTAGTTATGCAGCAAACAGTAATGTGGCACTTTTTCCAAAAATGAGTTATAAATACAGCGATACTAATTTCGATATCTCGGATTTGTCGAACCTGTGTTGATATCTTATTTATTGGAGCTTTTAATTTGCCCTTATGGTATAAAACAGTAACAAACAAACACCTACTTACGGATTTTTAAATAACTGAAACAGGTTACACAGATATACAAAAGGAAATCTGTTTTTAATGTAAAATTCTGTATCGCTTCATTTTGAAACAAATCATTAAAATCGTAAGAGAACACGATACACCTTTTATCAAGAACATCAGGTTACCAAATTATGAGAGAGAATTTTAAGTGGGATCATAATAGGGAGCGTAATATGCAAATACAACGATTGAATTTAAAATTTCAATACAATTCAAAACATAACGAAGTGATGACTGTCTAAATAATGATTCCAAACTATTTCCAATCATAATATGATTCGTAATAAACTTTTGTTTCTATCGTCAATTATAAACAAAATAAACGAATCTAGAACTTACAAAAATTCGATACCCTAATAAGCTTTTTAAAATTCAAAATGTATTTATTTAATGTAGGGATTTCTGTACTTCACGCAAACAAACGATAGGGCGTTATCAAATTATGATAATCATACGGATAGTTTTACGGTTTTATAGTACGGATATTTTTTCAAGTTTTCACCAATAAATCGTTTTTCTCGAAGATGATTTTTACTAATCATCTATGCTAACCTTGGTAAATAACCCTGGTCACAGCTTTCTTTAAAATTTACCCCTTGAAGATGTTTTATGTTACAAAATATCATTATAAAGTAAATAAGTATAAAGTACAGATTTTATAGATTCCGTTTTTATGATACATATAGGCATACCCCCTGTGTTGCGGTAAAGTTTCTTGCATAAATATGCTAAATGGTTGAATTGTTTCCAAGCCTAGGGTGACCATGAAAAAGTTTTCAAAAACATAAAAATATAGAAATAAATAAATAGTTTCGAAATTATTATTCTATTGATAATAATCATTTGAAATTCGCCAACTTGGTTTTTATTATATTATTGTTTGTTATAGCCGCAACAGAAATACACACTCTATGGCAATTCTCTATCTATTACTAGGTTCATACAATATAAATAAAGCATAAATTTTCTTCAAATAATAATAGGAGTCAAAAGCAAAAATATTTTCAAAAATAATAATGTAGAGACCTTAGTGTAGAGATACTCGTATTGTTGTAATAAATAACTATAAAATGTAAACATTGGCTGAATATTAACAAATTATTACACCAATAACTTGCGTATTACGAGCTTTTATAAAGTTTTTTATACTTTATTTTTAACATAAATACGTGTAGCCTTTAGAATATTATTTTTAAAAGTATAAATAAAGATGTCATACTGAAAAGAGGATGTCCTCTAAATAATGTAGGCTCTGGGCATCCTACGCAGGACGTCAGAGCGTAGGCCATAAAGGCCGGTCAACTTCAGAAATAAAACGACAGAAACCCATTCACACTAGAGTCCTAAAATATTTATAGCCCCGCACTTATTATTGTGTCGAGATAAACATTTGCTACCGAAGCATATCTTGCTTAATCTTTAGGTATATTTCTTACTAGCTTATTCCCGCAACTTCGCGTGGATTTACGTTTCTTAAGATCCCGTTGCAATTTTATTCTATTGCAATTTTTCAAAACCCATCCTTAGTGCACCCTTACGGTACCTACGGTACTACTAATTCAAGGAATATTTCCTCCTAAATCTCTAGGTCCATCAGTGTAAGCTATGGTTTGACTGTATTTCAGTCATATTATAAGTATTATGTAATACAAATATAATAGAAACTAGGCTGCAGTGATTTTTTTCTGCCTGGTCTATAACTACGTTGAAGCTATTGCAATGATTCTTTTATCCTTGAGAGATAAATGTTAACAGCTCTTAATCAGTGTAATATTTTAAGCAAAGCAAAGTCCCGAGGAAAAGCTAGTTCGATTATATACGGACAACACCACGGGATCTAGCTAGAATATTTTAAATGACATAATTATAACGGATGTCCAGCTATGAGTGCTATGAGACCGATCCAACTCGTTTGCGGGCCGGTTTGTCGAGGAAATTAGTATTTCTTTTCACAAAAAATGCTCGATGGGATGTGCAATTAAAAGTAATGAATTTATAGAAATATTTTTTTATGATTGTAGCTTTATATAGACAGAAGCTAGTTGGAGACTTGCCGGCTAACGTAGTTACAAAAATATAATATACCAGCTGATGACTTTATTTACTTATTTTGACACGTTTTGCGGGTACATATTTCTGATTGAATATAACCCTTACAAAGATAATTAGACTTTAGTGTATCCTTAGGTTCTGTTATTGAAAGAATTTACGGTCGATTTACAGTGGAAGCGAATTAAAGCAAAATTCTACAATTACTTAATAATTTATTTTTATTAATTATTCATTAATTGAAGATTATTTTTCTTAATAGTTTGTGCTTGGTTTATCGTGGCGAAAATAAGGGTCATTATGGTTAGTAAAATTTAAAAATTTCGCTTTGGTGCGCGGCTAAAGTGAATCTAACTTTAGTAGTTGAAATTAGATAATTTTAGTCTTCTGCGTCTTCAGCTTTAGTAAACGTATGTAAGTCGCATTATCAATTTATGCTATTAAACGGAACCTACTACCAAAAGACTGAGCGTCACAATAATGTCGACTACATAAGATCACTTATCACTGACAGTTTTGACTTAAAACTAACGGTATAATTATGTAAAATATGAAAATAAAACAATCCATCAATTTTACCTGACAGTCAAAAACTGACAGTTTTCATGCTAAACAATCTCCATTTTTTACTATCAGTTTGAAGCGTTCAATTAGTTATAAGAAAGTCAGTAAAAAGTGTTCGTATGTAGCCGGCTTAGGACAAACACATCATGTTATTTGTAGACAATCTCAGACACTAAATATTTAGATAATTGGAAAGCCCAGCCGGGCATACCCATTTGTGACTACCGTTCAATACAAATAAACCGCAATCTTACGTTTTGTTGCTTTAAAAATTAATACGCGATCAATTTTCTATTGAAACGACCGACGCTCGTCGGCGGATCAAAACTCGAGCCGAAATTTAAACAACACCTTATAATGGTGGCACAAAAGCCGCAGTCATAGCATGCCACTCGCCTTAATACCAATAACGAAAACTGTACACAAAAAGTAATGCGACCTCACCAGCCGATGGAGAGTCGCTATATGCAATGTTTCCTGCCAAAGTACTGGACCAATGGGTCAAAAAAGCTCATTGATGTGCGACTAAATTGGCGTTCGTTGCGCGTAGCGTGTTTTATATTTAAACATATGCGATATATTGTTAAAATTAGGTAACATTAAAGTGTGCGTGGCTTGTAGAGGTGTTGTACTATTTACACTGCTTAGAAAAGCAGTGTAATGTTTCAGGATGTATGTATGTGGGTTTATTTATTACACCATAACTTCTTAATAAATAAACAGAACAATGTTTTAGGTATCGTTAAAATCCTTTCATCATCCCGAGTGACACTGCCTATGTGTAAACTTGCCATTTCTGCCTAAAAAAGCTGGTACGAGTTTGCACTTATATCTATAATTTGACATTTTTCACAAAGTTTTGACTTAAAGCGCTCGCTGCAGACATTTTATGAAGAACTCGATGTCAAAAACTTTTAAAACTTAACATAAAATGATAAAAAGCTTTGGATTTGTGGAATTTTACAGTAAGTTATTAATTTTTTTTTAAAAGGCGTAAGGACGATGTCTTCTCGTAGTCGTTGGTGCTACATCCAGCTAGGTGTGCACACATAGAGCTTGTTTTCTAAACGCATTTTTCTCCGAAGCAAAGATCCAATATTTACCCTTTCCATGAGCAGCACAATGCCTAATGTTTGTCTCGGAGTTGCACTTCGGATCCTGTGTAAACTCAGCCTTACAAATTGAATACAGCTCAAAATCTGATTTTATATTTTCAATCATATTCCGTTGATTTTAAACTTCAATTTCAATTGACGGAATAATGTGTTGTAAGGACGCAGTGCATTTTACTCTTGTCCGTGGTAGCATTTAGTAGCCCAGAGCGTTTTTGCGGTTACTTTGTATGAGCTACATTGATGATATTATAAAAACCCAAAGATGCACAGTTACTCGTATGAGTTAATAATGTATTTCTTATTGGCATTAGACATAATGTAAACTTTACTTATCTTATTTTTTTCTATAAAACTTAATTAGGTATAACTTAGGTAGGTAAGTTACAATAATTCAACATTAATAATTATTGACTTACAATAATAATTCTTCGCATGTTTGTTTTGAACACTGTCTACCAGATACTCAATATTTTATTCATCTTACCAAAAATAAGAAATATTTGAATAATTTTTCTTTTCATGTGTACTTTGGGAAATTGGGGCAATGGGTATCCAAATATTTAAAATAATATGGCGCCTTAGAATGATCACAGTGGTCTACGAAAACCCCACTTTATAAAATCTAAGGAATGACCTAATACGCTGGCAAGCCGCGCTGCGTAAATAATTTACAAAACCACAGACAAAACGAGAGCAATTCTTCAATTTTATCCGCGTAGATTTTTTTTAACCCCGTGGGGACTCTTATTCTAGCCTATCCATCTCTTGGATGCAAGCTATCTCTTTACCAAATAGGAGGATATAGAAGTATAATTTTTTAATCTGAACTTGTTTGCTGTGTATCTTGGAGTTTATAATAATATCAATGGTAGGCTATAAGAAAAGGCAGAAATCGCCCGGAGAAGTTTGCGAGATAAATTACACTCAACATCAGCACTCGTGAGTGTATTGATTTAAATAAGACCTTACACGACTCGATAGATCCACTGAGTGATTATTCATGAGGAATTAACTTCGAATCAGCATACATTATTGAATTTAAATATTAATTAGTGAAATTCTGACAGAAGTGTTTAATTATTACCTACCTACAGAGGAATATTTATTGGTATCTTGAAGTCAAGAGTGAAATAGGCATCTTCGATATTGCTGCCAAGCGCTAGTCAATAAATTTTGGAAAAGAATGATCTACGCTAAGTATTTCTCTTTCTCTCTCTCTCTATCGTATTCCTTATTTCTGAGGATAGTTACCCCTTTCCATTACTCATACAATAGTAGGAGTTTTATTGGGACAGTAATGCGATGGGTTCCCAGATCTTTCCGCATACAACTATTTAAAAGAACGAGATTTTGATTATCAGACTAGCTGATGCCCGCGACTTCGTCCGTGTGGATTTAGGTTTTCAAAACTCCCGTAAGAACTCATCTGGTACCTAACTCTTTGATTTTCCGGTACAAAAAGTAGCCTATGTCACTCTCTGATCACTGATCTTATACTATAACCATGGCCTAAATCACGGCTTCATTTTGGCTGGTCTACGTTTTATCGCTGCAATTTAAGTTAAGCCAATATTTATTATTATAACAAACAAGAAAACATCTAAACAATTAATAAAAAGTAAAACTTAAAACCAAACAAACTGGATTGGGGCCATAAAAGGGTATTAAACCCTAAAACTTCGTAATTTGCAAACAGAGAAAAACTCGTAGTAATTGCGCAAACCTTAAATTATTATCGTATTGAATCGGAACCTTTACAACTCTCTTAGTTATAAATCTTGCAATAACAATAAATACTTACTCAGTCGTTTTTAGAGTTACGTAGGTACAATAAGACTGGGATCCTTAAGGACTTGGTGCATTACATTGTTAAGCTTTTCCCATATCAGACAAAATAATACAAAATCTGTACTTTCCACGAGTAAGCATAGAGTTCCCACGCGATTTTTAAAAACTCAAATCTACGCGAACGAAGTCGCGGGTATTATCTATACCTACAGAACTGTCAGAAATTCAAACCAGAGGAGAGAAAGAAGAAATTAAAAAATTTTACTGTAAAAATATGTTCCGTGCTGTTGCTACTATGGCTCTTTACGCACTGCTTCTGATCCGTATCCAAGAATTCTCAATCGGAAATAGCCATGGCACCTACTATTTGTATAGGAGTTTCTACACTAGATTCAAATTTCTTTTTCCGAAGCTGAGAGTAAATATATCTAATTCGGACCACTGTTCACGGACCGAATTAACCACAAAATCACTTGTATGAATGCTTGCTACTGCGGCCGATTTTTTATCGACCCTTTATGCGGGCAGTGGTGGCTCAAAAATACGCAAGCAACATAATCACGTCGACACGGACGCTGTTTTAGTGCAAAATCGACATCCGGATTCTTCCGAGTTTTCTAAATCCGATTTTTTTCGCATTCGGATCGGATATAGTACCTAAGGAGCCAAAACAATCAGTGATTTGAATATTTAAATTGTACGGAACCCGATCAAAAAATCTTGAACTGTTACTCAACTGGTTTTTTATATCAGCGAGCTTTTGCAAGGTCCTGATAATATCCCCCGCGCGAATTATCTCAATTAACAGTGCAATAGCAATAAACCGTCGGTGTTGCGCAAAACAAAGGGTTTGGTCTTTGGTGCCCCTTTTGTTAACATTATTACAGCTTATACAACTTTCTTTATGCCAATGTCTTTGTTTGTTTACCCGTTAGGCCATTTCGCAAATATGACTAACCTTTGGAATGGTTTAACGGTATGGTAGTAAATATTGCATAGCTCCGACTTCTATTCAACCCTGCTCCTTACTATTCGACAAGTATTTTCCTTCAGCAACGCCCATTTGGGTTCCTGTAAGCTGTGCCTATTACACAAACCCATCATTTTCCAAACCTAAATTAGATTCCAAAAAACCAACTTTAATGTAGACCCTAAATAACGACCTAAACTTCGATATTTAGGTATGAGTTTTTCAAATAAAATTATTAATATAAAAAAATTGCAGTGCATAAGTTACACGGATTCAAAGAGTTACATACAAACCGGTGTAATTTAAAAACTATACATTTTTCCGAAAATATGACAAACCACAGACACTGATTTTGTTTCTACAAAGTATCTACCTACATATTTTCATTCGGTTTTATTAACCCCCGACCCAAACGAGGGGTGTTATAAGTATGACGAGTGTATCTGTCTGTAGCATCGCAGCTCCTAAACTAATGAACCGATTGTAATTTAGTTTTTTTTTTGTTTGAAAGGTGGCTTGATCGAGAGTGTTCTTAGCTAAAATCCAAGAAAATCGGTGTAGCCGTTTGAAAGTTATCAGATCTTTTCAAGTTACTGTAACCTTCACTTGTCGGAGGTGTTATAAATTTTTAATTTACTCTTGTTCTCGTTTGATTAGTTAATATTCAAATAAGAACCTAACTTCGTTTTTATAGACAGCGCTGAAGAGCGCTGAAGAGCACGCCTTCTCTTTACTCACTAAATACATAGTAAGTAATATTGGAGCCTTTAACGAAGCACACAGTGTCACAATAAAACACATCGCATCAAAATTACTCAGCTCTATCAAATGAACCAAGAACACGTCTAATCGAAGATGAATTGATAATGGTTTTCAAACCATTTGTAGATGATTTGATCGAGGCTAATAATATTATGCTCGGGATTCTAGGACTAAGTATTATTTATTCTGTGCCAATAGTTCACGATCTATTGGAAACCTTGGATGACTAAGAGCCGCTTCCTTTAAATGATCACTGAGCTTACATCATTTAATTCTCATAGACAATCCCTTAAATGATGATTCATAAAAGCTATTGATTTTAATGCAATCCTTTAAAGAAAACATAACGCGGTAATGATTAAATATCTCTAGGAAATTATTTTACAAAACCGAAACACTCAGTAGAATACTGAAAATTCAAATAATTCAAGAGCTTCTTGATTATTTTACTTAAGTACTTGCCAACTTTTTTTTGACTTTTACCTTATAATCAAGATATTTTATTTACGTGAAGTTAAATAAATTAATAAAAAAGATAGCTATTATGAGATGGGCATCCACTAGGAAAGCATTTTTGAAAATTGAAACTCTAAAGGGATGTAGTCCACGCGGACAAAGTCGCGGGCATAAGCTAATTAGAGCTATAACAATAAATCTTTTCCAGAAGTACCTAAGCCAAGGCATTCTTTCCCCAAGGACCGAGTGGTATTTTTATAAAACACAGTAGGTAATCTTCACAGTCCTAAACAAGAAGATCAAGTTTAATTCCGGCATACTGCTGTGAATATATTTCAAATTTTATGGCGCTATTATTCCCGATAATATACGAGGTTTAAATAAATTTCAACTGAGCTAACACACCATAAACGAAATGAGCGTTTTATTTGTTTCAAAAACTGACTCATACATAAACTAACATTTTTTAGATCGTATAAATTATAATGAGATTGAGCTGAAGTGGCAATGGGCGTAGTTCGAAAGTCCGATAGATGTTGGGGTCCTAAGGTGAAAGGCTGGGGTCCCAAGAATCGACCTCCCACTGGAAAACGCAGCGTTGGAACTGGGAAGACTAGGTGGACAGGGATATCAAACGTGTAGCAGGGAGCCGCTGCATTCAGGTTGCGCAAGACCGTGGCGTGGTGTGTGGAAGTCGCTATAAGAGACCCATGTCCAGCAGTGGACATCTATTGGTTGATAACGATGATGATGATGATAGTGAGATTATTCATACAATAGATAGGTACCCCTTTTTGTCCAACATAAACTGATAGTTTTACAGGGGTGACTCTCTTCTAAAATCAATGGTTTTGCTTCATCATCATCAACCCATCACCGGCCTCTACTGAACACGGGTATCCTCTTATAGTAGTAACAGACGATCGAACTGAACCACGAACTGAACCACGACGCGGTTCGCCGTCGTACCAATAATGTACGGCGTACCGTGCGCCACACGATCGAACTGGTACGACGGCGAACCGCGTCGTGGTTCAGTTCGTGGTTCGGTTCGATCGTCTGTTACTAATATTAGAATGAGAAAAGTTTAGAGCGGTTAGGCCTGTGCCGATCCCGCTTTGTTTTCACACAGAGAGGCTAGACGTTCAAGCGATAGAGAGATGTAGTCGTGGGCGCGTTTGGAACCCTCGTAGCTTTAATTTTTAGTTTAAGTTTAATTAATTATTACCACTCTTAATTATTACCATATCATCTTACAAATCTAGCAATTGACCATCAAAAGGAGTACTATGATATAGTACACGAGAGGTTGAAATGGCAATCGACACACACCCGCACAGTAGCCGCGCTAACCCGATGCGGGCGAACGCGGACGACGTGCTGGTGTGCGGGGCGTCCCCCCGCCTCATACCCCGATTGCCACCTTAACCTGCCACGGACTATGCCTACCTACTTTGAATAAATGATTCAAGTTTAGAGTTGGAGTTGATTTTCGCCCGACATTGTCTAGTCATAAACTTATAGGTAGCTTGCAATTCTGCTTATATCTGGTTATTTACCTATTGTTAATGTTAGTATCGACGTATGATACATTCTCAAAGATTACCAGCCTCCGACGGGCCTAAGCTGACATGCATACCGAAGACATAATGAAAGTTGAAAGGCACCGGCGGTAAACACATTAAACCCAATCGGCTCAGACCCTTGGCGCTGTGACGCGATCACCAAATCCCTAAATCATGATCACCGACAATTAATATGGCCTGATTGATTTTAATGTTGGCATTACTTTTTGTTATGATGCTGGAGGACTAAAGAGGTATAATCCAAAGTTACTTGCCCTAGGTCCTATAGACGATAAAACGTATATATTTTTACACGACTTCCCGAAAAAGAGTGTCATGTTTTCAGGGTTCATATAGTTATGTACTCATTACATATGTAAGTTTCTTCATTCCACCATAACGTCTACAAGCCTGAACATTTTTGGATGTATGGGGTATTATAATTGTTTTCTTACAACATCCCGAGTGACACTAGCTACAATTTTTTTTTTAAATCACGCTTTGAAATATTATTCCACTTTCGATGAAAAAACAATCATAAAACCATATAACTACAATCTAAGTGTTAGGAAACCAATAAAATTTTCGATCGTGATCCGTCTGACAATTCGTTTTGTTTTATTTCCAAGTTTATTTCAATAATTCAATCCCAATGTTATTTAAACATTATCTAAATGTCGTAAATATCGGCCATTACTGAGGGACCCTTCAGAATTCCACGCGGCATTTTTGAGGCAGATGAGAATGACGCGTCAACTCCGTCCACTGTATCAATGAGTCCATTGCACACTGTGCGATATTAAATCGTAAGATAGAAATGTCGTAATGCTGTACGTACATTTCACTCACAACTTTCCAATACAGCAAAATGTGTTAACATCGAGGATATCTTCAGTTAATGTTACCTACATTAAAGGGTCTGTAAACTAGACTTAGGCCGAGCGCGCTTGCCTAGAAGATGCAGAATTTCACTTAGTCAATGATGATATTATAAACATAACAGTAATACGTTTTGTTAGACAGATATATTGACTACATGCAAACACGAAACCTGCTAACACGAAAACTGTGATCCGGAATCCTAGCTTTACCCTCTCACAAGACCAGAAAATCAGCAAAGGAAGAGTTCCAAAACGAAAAATCCAAACTTAAAAAATCACTGCCAAAGTATTTGATCGTGAAAAATTACATTATCTTCGATTGTAGGTACAATGTTTTTCACACGGAATCGATTAATCATTCATTTCGATTTATCGTACGATATCTATCATATATATTTTTTATCGTATAGTCAAAATAGATGTGTGTACAAAAGGGGCGTAAGAAAAATATTGAGACAACAGACTCACGGAGAGTCCTCAACGGCGACATAATGGCTTTTCATTGAATTCCTCTTGCTTTCTTTTGTTTAAACCCCATAATGTTTCGATTGGATGATGGAGTGCGATCGTGATCGCTCCAACAATGACGACAATCACAAAGGACGGGAACAGTAAAATTACAGTCCCAGAGCTGGTGGGAACTTTTGAGGACGTACTTGACAAGAGATTCTAATTTAAAAACTCTATTTTTGCTGAGTTTGGCAACCTAAACATACTATTACACATACTACATACATACTATGTATATACATAATATTGACAAATATTATATACCTACCTGGATGTTTCGAATACAATATTGTAGCTAGTTTATGAGTTATGACGGAACTTACAGTCATTTTCTTTGCAGACGCAAATGCTACATTTTCGTGGTTTGAAATCGATCAGAAAATCTGAAGGAAACTCTAAAAAGCAAAAGCTTGGATGCCGCTCGTAGTCGAACTTTGAAACTCAGTTTGTGTGTTATTATTCTTAAGACCCGGGGTTGTTATAGTATGGTACCTATCGTTCCCATGCCACTCACGTACTGCCTTACAAATCGTCACTCAACATCAAATTATACTGTCAAAACTTTCAAGCCATTATCATCACAAATCGTACCAAATAAGGGATATAATTGCGTAAACTATCCAAAGACGGGACAAGATTTGTGTGGCAGGGTGTTCTATGCGCCTAGGCACGCCCTTTCGGTGACGTACCTACCTGTTAAATGTGACTTTTAAATGTTCTTAAATTTAAAATAATGAGCCTTTCATAGAACACTATAGCTTTTATGGGCTGATGCTACTAAGATATTCCTGGAGCGTACGTGAATTATGCGGTATAATTATATTATAACACACAAAAGCCTGATGAGAAATCTGGTAACATACCTAAATAGACCCTGTAGAAAGAACAATGATATACGCGTATAAAATCATAACATATAAGGTGCAAGAATGGAAGGAAAACTTTTTTTATAGAAACATCACGATACTCCTACTGCTACTGAGCGTAAATTTTCAAGTGCTTGAAGTAAATATGACAATAGTGTTACCGGTAATGAGGTTTGCTCCCCGACCCACTAAGGACATCCAAATTCAAAGTTCAATGCTCATTCCAATTTTTGGATCGAACTCGGACTTCGATAGGGTTATGCACAAGCACCCTTAAGTTTTACCAGCTAATCAGTTAATGTGCCATCATTTGATTATGACTCCTGAGCTATGCACTAATGAGAAGGGCTTAAGCCATATTCTACCACGCTGGCCAAGTGCGGATTCAAATTCAAATTATTTTTATTCAATTAAACTTTTACAAGTGCTTTTGAATCGTCAAAATAATCTACCACTGGTTCGGAATGCTGTTCCTACCGAGAAGAACCAGCAAGAAACTCGGCGGTTGCTCTTTTCAAATGTACAATTTACAATAATATGCCATACCTACTGTATACAAGCAATTGCAGCGCCGTGTATTGCTGGAGCGAATCAAATCCAAGCTTTTTTGTCATTTACATAATCTTCGATTGTATAATAAGCTGGCAAGTCTAAAATTGATTGTGGAATTTTATTATAAAATATTACACTCATTCCCACAAACGATTGACAGACTTGACACACCTTTTTGAGAATATTATTATGGATAACTTTTAACGCAGGCTTCTTGACGATAATATGTTGGAGGTGTAGGTCCGGGATCGACCCCAAATAGGAGGTCGACGTCTTAACTACCGCTCAAAATTTGTCAATCAGATAAAATTAATTAGCAAATCTAACATAGGACTGGTAATTTGATTACATATTTAGGTAATATAGGTATTAGGTATAGGTATATTAATTCCAACCTTTACTAAGTCACACCGTTAATTAAAGTCCATACATACAGTTGGTTGCGACACGAGACCTAGATACTCTATCCTTTGTTCTCCATCGATCACTGTGACGTCCGATCATTAATATCTATGAATAGCGACCGAATAAACATCCAGCACAAATAATAATATGACAGACGATCAAGACTGGTTTGTCACAGTACAAATCACAACAGGATCCGTCATTAACTTCCATTATAGAGCTAATTAATTGATTAATTTAAAATCAATAAAACACCTTTCGTTACTTACTTAGAAGTGAATCTCTATGTAATATAAATTATAATACAACGCTTGTCTGTGTATAATTTACTTATTAGAAAGATCCTACTTCTTATGAGTAGCTTCTAACATCGGGTTTCAATATTCGATCTATCTTATTCGCTTTTCTAATGCAATGCCACCGTTGTAAAGTAGTCACCTAACGTTGGACGAATAATAACAGATTACAGATAGATTGATTGGGTACTTATTGAAATCGGATGGAAATGGTGTATCCTAAAAATCTAAGAAAAGAAAGACTTCAAATCCTATTTTAAGTGAAACACAAAAAAAAATATTAAAATATTTCTCAGTAGGTACCTATTATCAACAATTTCAAGGTCATATAGGGATCCAAGAATCATCCTAGTAATACTAAGTAGGTTACATTACTTATGGAAGCCTGGTACTGAAGGAAACAAAGGGTATTTCCAGCTATGTATTTCTTTATTTTAAAACACAATAAAGGCGACTGCTCACTTCGGCGCGATATGTATGCAGCGCGGCGGAGGGACACGCTGTTTGACATGGTTATTACGTCCTTTGTGGAAAGGACGAGCCGTGGAGCCGTGAGATGGAGATACCTTGAGATTTGGCTTAGGGTCGGACTACATGATGACCGGTTGCAAACCGGTCCGGTTCCAAGCGAGCCTCACTTTACGAAGTGATGCAGTGCGAATTTCCACTTAGCTATTACACCCAGTCGTTCTTTGATAATCCATTCTGTTTCATAGGCTAATTACATTATATAATAAGTTTTTTAGGGTTTCTTTTTACGCAAAACCGGTCAAAAGTGAGACGTCGCGTTCGTAGCTAGGTAGGTATATTTCTGGGCTTGGTAGTTCTAATTTGCAGATAGCCGCAACTTGAAAATTCGCATTATTTTCAAACAGCGAGTTCTTTTTCATTAGTTTTACTATACTTGCTGCTTTTGGTTATACTAATCATCAGCAACATCATGTAGATCATGAAT
This sequence comes from Maniola jurtina, assembly GCF_905333055.1. Lineage (NCBI taxonomy): Eukaryota > Metazoa > Arthropoda > Insecta > Lepidoptera > Nymphalidae > Maniola > Maniola jurtina. The sequence goes on along the minus strand of NC_060040.1, from coordinate 4,750,154 downwards.
TGTAGATTTCGCTGCAACATAAATTAGTATTAGTTCAAATAAATCACATACTTAATATTATTAGAATAGAACATTGAAGGGGAAGGACAGTTTAATTAGATGCGATCGTTTTATCCTACGTCCATGTATGTACCTATAGCACCAAACCGGGTTGCAACCGGACTACATGCGGTAGGAACCTTAAGATTTGTCTTTGTGATACGCTAAAATTTAGAAAGAGCTCTTGTGAACGAATGAATGGGCGGTCTCCTATGATATGGAAATGTACTAAAAGAACCTGTTAGCTTTTGAAAAGCTAATTCACTGTGACTCCGACTAGCTGACGTGTCCAAATGATCTATGATGTCTACGTGAATACAATTAATTTCTATGCGGTTTTGTCTATCTTGGCCGCTACTTCATAAAAGATAGGGTGAACTGGTTTATTGCATGAAAAATTCTACCTGTCAAAGAATATTTCGTTCGGTAGCCCAAATTAGTATGTATGGCTGCGTGACTGCCGTTTCGAAAATACAAAAACAAAACCGTACCTACTCTACCAACTGAAAAACTACCATGATTTATTTAGGTAGGTAGCCATTATGAAGCGTGCAAATCTGATTAGCACTTAAATCGTTTTTTTATACAGCATTTTGACTGCAATCTCATCTGGTGGTAAGTGATTATAGAGTATAAGATGGAAGCGGGCTAACCTGTAAGGGGGTATTTTTGTTATTTATATACAATTTAGCCCTTGACTGCAATCTCACCTGGTGGTAAGTAATGATGCAGCCTAAGATGGCCCACTAGACAAAAGGGATACAATTGAAGGGAAGGGACCTAATTGAAGTGAATCAGATATTATGTGCGAGAAAATAAATGACAGAAATCCATATTGCAACTAATTTTTTCGAACCCCGGACCTCCCGACTGGGAGGCCAACGTCTTAACCACTAGACAATCATCGCTCCAAACTTATCTTGATGTATTAGTAGGTATGAGAAAGCAGTGAAGTTCAATTTAGGTCTTGAATTGACTCGCAATAATAGTTGTTGGTAGGCCCACTAAAGCGATAATAATGTATGCCTTATCAGATCATTTCACGAGACCAGTATTAATGGTCAGAGCGCCGGACAATAAACGTGGAAGTCCATTATGTCTTGGACGGACACACTCCACTTCTATGTAAACTACGGGCTGGTTTTATAGAAACTTCCAACAAAATAAATGGAATATGCTAAAATTTTAAAAGAAGTCTGTGAAAAAGGGTTTTGACAGACAGACAAGCAGACGTACCGAAAACGAAGTGATCATGTAAATTGTAAAGGTTCCTTTTTTCCTTTTGAGGTACGGAACCCTAAGGACGGCTTTATCGCTTTGTTAGCAATTTCTTATAGTTATATTATTATCAAGCTTTCGCCAGCTCACTATAATAGAGAAGAAGAGATAGAGAACATAGAGAAGATTCTCAGAATGAGAAGGGGATAGCCCACCACGCTGGCCAAGTGCGGATTGGCCGACTTCACAGTCACATAATTATCTTTGAGATAATTATGGATAACTCTCAGACATGCAGGGTTCCTCATGATGTTTTCCTTCACCTTTAAAGCAAGTAATATTTAATTGCGCATAACTCAATTTAATACAATTCAATCATTTATTTGCTCTAAATGCAGGTTAATAAAGATGTTATAATTATTTATTTCACTATCACCACATTTGCCAGGCAATGGCGTGCAAATATTTTATATGGGCACCTAATATCAAATGCAAATACAAAATGCTTAGTATAAGCTTAAATGAAATTCAATTAACAAGGAACTAAAAGCTTAATTTACTATAATTCGCCAAACCGAAGAATCTGTATGGTGCAACATGCAGCATGCGACATGCACCGCCCGCCCTCCCACTGATAAGCATGCACGAAAAACCAGCCACCAGCCAAGCCACACGCACCACCACCACGCAGCAGGCCACAAATCCCAACACCACTCGACGCACATTTCGGCCCGACACCGGAGCATCCTCAGGAGATGTAGACCTTACAATGCTTAATTGTTCCTTGTACGAGTAGGTATGTCATGGACTTCCGCAAAATAACGAAATTCAATTATATTATTATACTCGAGAAAATATTTGGAACAAAATCAGATTGTCAATGGAAAAGTTTGTTTAAGTACATAATTGGCAATTTCTATCAAAACAGACCATACAGTGCGCTTCAAATAGAATAAAGAAATGCATAGAGACCTGCAATGGTATAAAGAATTTGAATGGAACAGTAGGTGGTGTGGATACGCTATCGTGCAATCGGCCGACGATCCTGCGATATCGCGAGCTCAGGACGTCTTGACATTTCTTTTCACCAGTCCGTAAATAAGGAGACCCACAGTAGGTAGCTCGGACATCGGTGCCCTCTTGACATCACTATTATAGCGTTTTTAGGGTTCCGTACCTCAAAAGGAAAAACGGAACCCTTATAGGATCACTTTGTTGTCTGTCTGTCTTTCTGTCGTGTCTGTCAAGAAACCTATAGGGTACTTCCCGTTGTCCTAGAATCATGAAATTTGGCAGATAGGTAGGTCTTATAGCACAGATACAGGAATAAATCTGAAAACCGCGAATTTGTGGCTACATCATTAAAAAAAAATTAAAATGAGTTTCAATTTTCAAAGTATAATAATATAACTATACCAAGTGGGGTATCATATGAAAGGGCTTTACTTTTACATTCTAAAACAGATTTTTATTTATTTTTATGTATAATAGTTTTTGATTTATCGTGCAAAATGTTGGAAAAAATACCCGAGTACGAAACCCTCAGTGCGCGAGTCTGACTCGCACTTGGCCGGTTTTTACCCGACTACGGTCCTACGGAGGTGTAGCGTTTAGCATTATGTGTGAGCCGGCAATCGGCATCACTTAACTTAATTAGGACAATCTATAGAAGATTTATTTCAAACAAACCGCGTCGTAGCTAGTACGTGCGTTTTACTATCATGCCAGAACGCATCATGAAATTCTGACCTGTACGTACGTAGTGAAAATTCCACGGGCATGTACGAAGCGATTAGGTTCCTCGTTTCTACTTTGTACCGCAAGGCTATGGAACGCCCTTCCAGCATCAGTTTTCTCCTCCACCTTTAATATTGGCACATTGATATCTTGAAGTCAAGAGTAAACGCGCGCTGCCTTAGGCGCACCCATAGAAAACCTCTGTGGGCGCACATTATTTGTCAGCAGGTCTGATAGCGCTTGTAAGTACATAAGAAATAGTGTCTATGAAGCCGTCAAAGTTATACTATGACCATATATTTAGAGTCATAGTATGACTCTAATTATATACTTAGATGTAAGCAAAAACGAATTGCACCCTGCCAAATGACAGTTCAGAATGATGTAGGCATCGAGGTACGTAGACATCGGTTCCCTCTTCCATCATTATATTTACAAAATCTAGCCAAAATATTTTGATGAATCTTCGGCTTTTTCTTAGTAGGCTTAGTTATCATCCAATATGGCGGATATGACAAAAATAGGACACAAAAGTTTTAAGAAATTGGATTTTATTTTATTTAAGTTTATTTTTTGTAATTACTAATTATGTACGAGTATAATAAAGTAGGTACCTACATTACCCGGAAATGAACTTTAGAAATGTTAATATGTGTGGAGCTGCAGCTGTGAATTAATCATACTATTTTTAATTAATGCATTGTATCCGCACTCTATAATCATACCTCAGTTGTTAAAACGATCTGCAATTAGGTAGGTAGTAGGTACCTATCTTCGCACGAAACTTTGATTAATTATCCAAACTGTAGCCTAGAAAGCAACTCAACGCAACCATGGCGAAACTCAAAGGGAGGGTTATGTGTTTGACTTGTATGTATGTATGTCCGCTCATAACTTCACAAAGGCTCCATCAATTTTGATGATGGTACGTCATTAGACTCCTCTTGATGGCACGAGTCTCACTAGGTACATAAAATTCCTAAAAAAATTAAAAGGTGAATTTGATGAGCTTTAATGGTGCGGGCTAAAAAAGATGCAGTGTAAACCGCAGTAGAGGTTTTTTGAAAACTTTTTTAATTAAATACTACTACCTATATTTAACTTTGTAGGTAACAAAATGCTGCCGGGTAAATAATTAAAATATTATATTACGCAGTTAGAAGGAAGGTAGGTATAACTTTTTACAGAAGATTTAAAGTCATAAACGGAGAATTTTCCGATGAATGTCATCGACAAACAACTCAAAATCCTAAAGCAAAGAAGCTTGTATTGACTTATTATATTTACGGCACAAAGTTCTAGAATCAATATTCCCTCGTCTTATAATAAGGCAGCATACATAATGCCCCTTGTGTACACTGGCCCATCAAGTTCGGCGAATGCAAGCAGTGGACGAGTAAAAGGGCACTCGCCACAAATTGCCGACTTGCTGATTGCAGTGTGGGTTTTTACGCCAAGCTATCTGGGTGAAATTCCCAAGCAGTGCTTACAGGTTGGTCAGCAATCGCCGAAAGCGTTAGGCCAACGTGAACTGAAGGCTTTAGATAGTTATCACCTTATGCAAACAAAAGTTTGTTATAAAATTAATGAAGCATTGAAAGCAAACTGCCTAAGTAAACCTAGTTTCGTAGTTTTTGGGAAAAGGTAATAATAAACGTCATGTTTTCAGTCTATTTTCGTGTAAACTGGTGTAAATGGACTGAGCATAAACGCTGACAAAAATATAATAAATCATACTTTTACAAATATTTCTTTGTAATAAACATGATTCATTTGACGTTCTAGTTTACTTAGATAATAATCGTAAAAGAAATAATGTATAACTACTTAGTATCTTTCAACACATAGTTACAACTAGCGTTTGCGCACGGTTTTGTTTGGGAATTTTTATTTTTCCGTTAGATTATAAGACATTTTCTTCGTATTAAGTATCATTGTGACCTGTAGTTATCCAATTATCGTGAACCACTTTTACAGGTAGCGGGCCGTCTGTCCTATCCCGACTGAATTTCGGCCACGGCGGCCAATCTCCATAGAGATTAGCCAACTCAACGGGGAATGTTATAGTGCACAAGTGTATGCACCAACATAGATACTTCTTTATACTGAGGATACACTCTCTATTCCCTCACTCTTACAGCCCGATGGGATGGAAATCCGACAGGACTGGTGAGGATCTCTCTCCAGTCCTGTCGGCAGGCGCCGACTTTCTAACTACGAGCTAGCACTGAGAACTTCTTTAATTTTGACAAAAAAATCCAATAGGTAGCTCTAGCTACCTATTTTTGGCTCAACCCGGGAATCGAGCCCTGGACCTCGTTGAACAGTCGAACATCAAAGAACAATATAGTTAGGTACCTGTACATAGCTAGCAAGAATTTTAAAACGCATACAATAGATAAAGGGCTATTTAATATCAAGCGTATTCGTCCTCAGATCAAGAATGCGCCATCTATCTGATAAGATGCGATGGCCTCACGCGTTCCTGAGAGATTCATTGCGAATCGTGAACTAACCGCGGGTTTGGCCTTGGCTCGCGCAGGCTATATAAATCAGTATGCAAACATATTGAATTTTTTAATTAATATCTTTAGAAAAAAAATTATTTACGTTTCAATCAAGTTATTAGCTTTCTTATTTATAGTACATACTCATTACATAAATGAGCTTTCATGAAAATATAGAAACTTCTAGGTTTCTTCTTCTTCTAAACTCTGGTAGAGTCTTGAGTCTTAATTGGTTTTGATCGGTCATCGCTACCTCTATTATGTTTTGGTTTGTTCTTCAATCACACCGCAACGGTGCACCGGGTTGATGATGCTTTTTACCCTGGAATATTAAAAAGTTCGTACGGGATTTTTAAGAATCTATATCCTCGAGGACAAAGTCGTAGGTATCAGCTAGTATTTCACAACTAGCTTTAAAGTAGACCTACATAGATTAGCCTATGTAACAGATTTGCACGCCATTCCATGGCAAATGTGGTGATACCAAAATGAATTGTAATTTGATTTGATTTGATTTGATTATAAGTTTTACATTTTCTTTGACTTTTTCCTTTTAAAATTGAACCACAATGAGAAAAACTGTCTAAAGTTAATCCTAAACTCAATAAAATTTAAATAATTACGTAACTACATTGTCCTAAGCTACTAGCCTTCCTTTTAAGGTCTTATTAGAAATTAAAAACCCAAAAAAAATATCGCGTTTATTCAACCTACAGTATTCTTTGTTAGCTGGATTGATTTACTGCAATATTTAGGCTACGGCAAACACAGCTTCCCTGATAACAATAAAACAAACACAGATGAGAGATTAGATCGGCGATGATATTTGAAACAGTGATAGCCTGGTGCGAAAGATATGTTTATGTCTTTTTAACTCCTTCTATTTTATTATTTTTCTTTAAACTCGATAAAATATAAATACGAGCCTATTTTGCTAAAATAAATGCTACTTTACATGGGAGAAGACAAATAAATCTGCAGAAACTTCTCAGAATGGAATTTATTCAAAAAAATTAATAACCAGTAACAATGCGAGTCGTACTTGCACACTTGAAGGGTTCCGTACACTACCTACCATCGTACAAGATAAATAACATTATGTATGTTCTTTTAATTTTTTTGCTTAGCGGCCATTTTAAAATTTGCCATCTTGGTTTTTTATTATTTATTGTTTTAGCTGCAATAGAAATACATACTCTGTGAAAATTTTAACTCTCTACAGCCCGCTGACAGACAAACGGACGGATGGACGGAGGAAAAGCGGATAGCAATAGGGTTCCGTTGGCACCCTTTGGGTACGGACTACGGAACCCTAAAAATGGCAAATAGTTGCCAAGCAAATGGCGCCGGCTTACCGTTATACCAAAACCACTAGAAAGTTAAGGGTGGTTAAGGGTTAGGGAGGTAGGTAGTAAAAGAGCTGCGAAAATTAAAAACAATAGATCCCTTACAAGCATAACCGTTTCTTGTTTGCAAATTGCCCTTTGTTTGTTATTGTTTAAACCGTTACCAGTAAAGGGATGACGGAATATTTATTGCTCTATGCTACAAAAAGGAAAGAGTTGGGGAACAAAATTCGCAGTAACGGGGCAAGCAATAAAATTGGCAGATCTTTAAATGAATTCTTGTAGATTGTTTCAAGATTTTTTCTAAGCATTTTGTTCTTGAAAAATAGGTGTCGTCTGCTTTGAAAGCAATCAATCAAACCATTTTTGAAAATAAACGAAATTCCGTTGAAATAACTGAACCGGAAGGATGACACATGGAAATAAAGGCTTCTTTTGTTGACTTTACCCAACGATCTCTATATAGATTTATAGCACAATAGTCTATCTACCTACGCACACCATCTACCAATGCCGTTGCCTATTTATTAATTAAGTACCTACATACCTACTCTTAGCGAGTTTTCTACAAATTGTACCGAAATATTAGGTACCTACCCCGAAAATCTGTCAGACAGATCATATTAATTTTTATGTACCTATTACCACAATAATTTGGTTGCACAACCATATAGGTACATATAGATATAGATTTTTGCATCGATGTAGGTAAAGCTAAACTTTAACCTACATCGATGGGACATAGGCTTTTTTTTATCCCGAAAAACGAAAGAGCTTCCAGGACACTAATCTATACTAATAAATAAAATTGGAGTGTCTGTCTGTAATTTCGAATTAACTACCTCATATTAAGCTCATATGGTTATTTGAACGATACTATAACTGAATCACACGTTTTTAAAATTTTTGTCTGTCTGTCTGTCTGTTTGAAAAGGCTAATCTTCGGAACGGCTGAACCGATTTTGACGGGATTTTCACAGACAAGTAGAGAATTGACCAGGGAGTAACATAGGCTACTTTTTTAACCGACTTTCAAAAAGGGAGTTGTGTTTTTCTACCTATGTACACCGAAATCTCCGATATTTCTGAACCGATTTGCGTCATTTCTTTTTTAATCGATAGAGGAACTTTGCGACGTTGTTTCATAAAAAATTTGGAGTCCAACTCCTCAATCCTGATGCTGCAGGGGATCTGACCAATCCACGCGGGCGAAGCTGCGGGCATCAGCTAGTTCTATAATAAGCGGGCTTCATCTAGTAAACAATAATTCTTATTAAGTAAATCCTTTTTGAAAATATGACGATGATATAAATGTGTGGGTAGGTACTTATATTAATCTAATCATAAATTCCACTTTATAATATTATTTTTATACGAGCTACTTGTTCTTTTATTTTATTACCAATTTAAAACTGCTTTTATAGTGTGGTAGCTACCAAATATGTTTTTTATTTTAATTATTTTGTTAGATTTTTTTTATTATTTAGTGCTATCCGCTGTATAAATGTTTTGTGTTTTATAGCGATTTTATATGATTAGATTCCTGAGATAAGTATCTAGCAATACAAGTTGTCTTAAATATAGCATGTTTTAAAATAAGCGAAGGTCCAAAAATAACCAAAAAAAACTATTTTTTTTTTTAAGTAAATTAATATTAATGTAAAAGACGTTCGTTTATTTATCCTATATTTGATTTATACCAAGTAGTAATAGTATACCTACGTATCTAGCAGTAGTTAGTATTCCGTGGTAATAGCACTTTTTAAATAAATGAAAAATCATTTAATAAAAAAAACTTACAAAAGTTCATCATATTAATATGACATGATTTGAGATGAATAATAACATTTTTTTGAAATAAACTTTGCCTATCGAGTTTAAGGGCGGCTGCCCGGATCAACAAACTGATCTTTGATGAAAAACTAAAAAACTCAAGCAACAAACGCTAAAACGTAAAAATATCCCCTCACCCATGTTTGGGGGTGTATATTTTTTTATTTACGTGATTTATATCTTTACAGCATCTGAATAAGAGAAGTTTTTAACGTTATGTTTTAAGCATATGTAAAAATATTTTTTGTTCTACTTAAACATATCTAATAATGTTAAAGCAACATTTTTCAGTCAGGTTTTGGTAACTTTGGTAACTTGGTCCTATCTGTATTATACATATAAAAGGAAAAGCTGACTGAATGACTGACAGATTGACTGACTGACTGACCAATCAACGCACAGCTCAAACTACTGGACTGATCAGACTGAAAGGAAATGCAGTCAGCTATTATGACGTAGACATCCACTAAGAAAAAAAATTTGTAAATTAAATCACTAAAGGGGTAAGACAGGATTTTGTAATTTGTGTAGGCCACGCGGACGAAGTCGCGGGCATAAACTAGTCTTAATACAAAAGAGATGCTTTACCTAATTTGTTTAATCAAGATCCTGACTTATAGTCCAGTACGATAAAACCACAAATTTGCATAACCTTCTGAAAACTTTCCAGATAAGCCCCTTTTTGACGACCAAATTACTGGGCTATTACGATATGAGAAAACTTAAAACAATAATACTAAAACTAATTTTGCACTTCCATTAACTACTTCCTTTTGGCTTTATTGCACATTTCCCATTCCCCCCCACACCTTAGACTAATTACATTATATGATTACAGTGTTTATACGATAATTGATATTCGAAATGAACGTTTTAACGACGTACGGAATTTTACAACTGTTTTATTATAGCCGGAATAATTACGATGGATTAAAATGAACTTAAAAATCTATTTGAAAAAGTTTATATCTCTCGTATAAAAACGAATCGCTCAAATTATAACCAATTTTCGTTATGAATTCATAATTGCAGCATACATAATTGATGCGATTAATTAACATTTATTTTTACAAGATTAAAGATTCAGTGTGCCGCCCGCGCGGGTTGACCACCAAAATGACATTTTCATGTTTGGAGAAGATAAATAATAATTTAACTAGTAACGACACGAAATGTTGACCTGAAAAACCCTAAGTCTTTTACTTTTTATTTAGGTACCTACTTAAGTAGATGTTCTTTCAGTTTAACATACAAAGAAAGGAAGTTGGTTTGTATGAGTTTTCTCACTGGACCCCCTGATATTTATACAAGTAAAGATCCTTGAATATCCTTCTATTTTGAAAATTGATGATTAAAAGGTTCGTCGTCATCATAATCATCAACAACCCATAGCCGATTCACTAACTGAGCATAAGTCTCTCAGAATGAGAAGGTTTTGGCCATAGTCCATCACGCGGGTCAAGTGTGGATTGGCAGACTTTTTGAGGATATTATGAAGAACATTATAAATATTATGCCTGTTTCCTCACGATGCGCGATGTTTTCCCTCACCATTAAAGCAAGTGATATTTGAGTTGCTTAAAGCGCAGTTCGAAAACCGGACACCCCGGACCTCCTGACTAGGAAGGAGTCTGATATATTGAGGACTAGGCTATTACGGCTTAAAATTCTAATAAATACATCCCTCAAACTTGGTTTAACTCGAACCTTCCTCGCTTTAATGTGACTCATCCTAGGTATACGAAAAAGCAGCACCCCAGTGCCATATTATTCGTATAAACAAAGTGTTATGCATAACATCGAAATATCCTCTTCTAAAAGATTACTAAAACATTTTACAAAGCGTCTACAATGCGCCTTTAACGCACTGCTCGCGCGCCGCTTGAGTGACAGCCAAATAAAGAACTAATTAATTACTTAAAGAATTACTATGGTATAGGGCGCGGAAACCAACTGTGTCGTCTTACTAGGATAAGTCCTAAGTTTTAATGACTGTCAGCAGTTTCGCTGACGTGATTTTTGATGCCCTGTACCATCCGCGTACACAGTCGCACTTGTCCACTTGTAACTTGTAATGGAGTAAAAGTCAAAATTAATCCTTCAATTTCTTGTGTAATATCTTTGTGATATTTCACCACCAACCTTCGTAGGGAGCAAGGTGCTACTTAAAACCATTACGACCTTTAACCGTACATAGGTATACTGATTATGGGTCAAATGACTTTGGAAAAACCTAAGGACTCCACTCGCACGAAACGTTTTTTTATAATTTATTCACACCAACAACTTTCATACTCCACCTTGACTCGCTCCAGCAATGCGCGGGGCTGCAATTGCTTGTATAGTAGGTATGGAATATTATTGTAAATTGAACAATTGAAAAGAGCAACCGCCGAGTTTCTTGTTGGTTCTTCTCGGTAGGAACGGCATTCCGAACCAGTGGTAAATTATTTGACGATTCAAAAGCACTTGTAAAAGTTTATTTGAATAAAAATCTATTCTATTCTATACAATTATGACTATAAAATACACAAATTCACTGCAGTAGAGTTGCCATTACAGTTGCACTTATGAAAGAAAATAACCTATCATACACTAACTTAAAGTATTACAACTTTACTTAACGTTTCTGATATGAACCGCTAAAGTGTGGCATGTCCCTCCGACATCCTTGTTTCCTGCCACGTATAACCTAAATACGTTTAAGGCAGAGTGAATAAGCATCTTCTAGGCAAGCGCGCTCCAATCTAGATCTCGTCGTCACTTTTCATTAAGCATTATTGTCGCTAAGCGCAAGCCTAGCTTGCAATAGAAAAAGTTCTTGGGGATTTTCTAGCCCAAAGAATAGTCCGCTAATTCGCTTATGTTTCCCACTACCTACTGTACGTTGAAACTCATTTATTCGTGTCCTGTATTTTAAGCTTGAAGCATGTGCACCCTACAAAAAGCAAGGCGAATTCTCACACTTTCCCTAATCAAACTCACCCGACGTGCAGCAGCACAGCTCCTTTAAGTGACCAATAAATGTCTCGACTCGTGACGTCATTGCTCACCTTTATGTCCAGTCAGTGTATAATTTGTAAGCCCTGTTGGTTCCGTCAACCTGTTCTCAAAGCTTACTGAAAAAATCTTTCAAATGAGTTCTGGTAATTTTCAAGCTTATCTCAAACTACGAGAAACTAATGCCCGCAATTTCGTCAGCGTGGATGTAGATTTTCAAAAATCCCATGTGAACTCGATTTCTGGGATAAAAGGTAACCTATTTCACTCTCTAGATCTTTAACCACATCCATACAAAAATCACGTCGATCCTTTGCTTCGTTGTGGTGTGATTAAAGGAAACCCCAATTGTGTGTAGTATAAGTATATACATATTTTATAATTATTATTATTTAGCGGCTGATTCGGGTTCGAATATCTATATCACTAATCGGATTCAGATGAAAACGTTCTATCAAAAAAGCAAAAAAGTATTTATTGAAGACTAAAAAAAAAGAACTAACTACGAGTAATAGCCGACTGGAACCAGTTTAGAAAAGGTTGATTCCTTAAAACAATTTGAACCAAAAAAAGTATGTTTTCTTGGACCGTTTTAAAGTTGCATACTTATAGTAATAGCAGACATAGGATATACCTTCTCAGTAAAAACAAATAAGCTTATTAAATAAGTACCTAGACCTAATCTTATACAAGTATGTAGAGACCTAGATTAAAAGGGCATAATGACATGGTTTTACACTTACAAATTGAAAATAAAACGAGTGCACTGTACTTAGTTTTAAAGCAGTATTAAAGACAGTTTTATCTTGAACGGACAAGTTGCTGATACGAACTTGCCAATCAGTTGACAATGAACGATAAAAGATGCCGTGAACGAGGGCTTTTGCGTCAAAAACCGACGATCCAGCGATATCGATGCATTGCAAATTGGGGATTGCTTTACAACGAAAATCTTGTTGACATCGTATCATATTCTCTAAACGTGCAGCGCAGCTTTTCTTTCAACGCTGACGCAGCTTTGAAATTAAAAACAAATAAGAATGAATATAACTGATATTGTAGCTAATTTTGTTATACACAATTTGTAAACTAAACTAAAATGGCAGGCCTAAATCGATTACTATCACTTTCACAATGCTCCCCGCAGAAAAGAAAAGCTCTAGATTCAGACCAGTAATTTTTTTTCAGTTTTGAAATTCTGTACAATGAAATTAGCCAAATAACATTGCATTCCGTCAAACATTACGTATTATACAAATTCAAAATTCAAAATATTTTAATTCAATTAAACTTTTACAAGTGCTTTTGAATCGTCAAAATAATCTACTACTGGTTCGGAATGCCGTTGCTACCGAGAAGAACCAGCAAGAAACTCGGTGGTTGCTCTTTTCAAGTATTCAATTTACAATAATATGCCATAAGTATTGTATACAAGCAATTGCAGTGCCGTGTATTGCTGGAGCGAGTCAAATCCAAGCTTTTTTGTCATTCACATAATGTTCGATTGTATAATAAGCTTTTTCAGAAGCATACTTTTAATAAATAAAATATATAGAAATACATATTTATATACTTTTTGCGAAATAAACATTAATTAAAAAAACACCGCTTATTATGCCTATAAAACCACTACCATCATGTTATTAGATAATGGAAGAAATTGCAACCCTGAGCAATAAGGAATACCTATGGCTACAAGGCAGAGAAAAAAATACTCTGCAGACATTTTGCCGTATGACAAATGCATCCAAGGCGAATTCAACGACGACGAACTGTTGTACAGAATAACGTGGAGTGCATGCGTGTCAATTGTATCGAAATCGGACGTCCAACGCGTTTCAACTTTTTAGGGAACTTTTCTATCCAATAGTCTTCGTTTCTTCACGCACGATCGTGATTCTGTATACGTGTTTAGCACTTTATTCAGCCCAAGTAGATGGGTACGATTAGTGTGACAACGCTTTCTCCCATTTTTTACAATGCTTTTTCGATGCAACATCTGTGAGACACGTTTTGCACTGGTTGTGCTTGGCTGCTGGCAAATAAAGAGTGAATCCGCATTTGGACTTTCATAGTAGACTTAAAAGTAAGGTGACTATCTACCTACACAATCATATGGTACCTACCTAAAACATTTTTTGACATAGTCTTCAAGTTAACCTCAAGTCGTAGAAAAAATGACAACTCAAGACTTAAATAAAGCTAATAAACAGATTTGAATAGGTTTCAAAGTTTACATATCCGTAACAAACGCCGTCCATCGTGAGTTGCGAGGTGTAGAGCTTTTCTATAGCAGGAGGGAGGGGGAGGGGAGTGGACCACCGGCGCTGCGCCCGCGCCGACCGGCCGCATAATTACTACACACACACACATGCCTATGCATTTATTATGCATGTGTGCGCGCCCCATCGATACAACATTAAATTAAATTTTATCTGCCTTGTAAACTTCATGGGCATTGATTGAGTTTTCGGCGTCGACAGTCGGTCCGACAAATAAAATAGGTATACCTACCTACGTACGACTACCGGTAGCGATATTCCAATTTGCTTCGGTCGCTTTCTTGGCTGTTTTACGATCGAATCACTCCTTGTATATTGATTAAAACATATTCCAAACATTTTTATATCAATCTGTTTCCTGGTAAATAAAGCGGCAGCTGCTTTATGGACTCCATAATATACTTACTCACCTACCTGTAATGAAATAAAAAGAGGTCACACATGTACCTACCATATCTCTTAATATATCTATAGCTACTATTATAAAACTGTAAGTACATATTTATCTGTCTGTCTGTTTAATGGAACAGTTCAAAAGCTTTAGCCACATTTAAATATGTAACACAACAACAAAATGATTGCATTACTAGAACATAATATTATGATGATTGTATATAGCAATAACAATTCCAGAAGTCAGTTGTCATGTCTTTCTCCAGTCGTTCCTTCATTTCTGAATATCGTGGTCCTGCTTTTGTTACAAACTCATGCGGATTAATTTCTTCCATCGGCTTCTATCGGAGGAGGCCTGTCTTGTAATTGTGTGAAACTTGCAGTTGATGGAGTCGCTCAGCTGGTCTGCCGATCTGGTTCAGCCTATGTCTTATTATTTATTTTCAACCAATCTCTTATATTGTTTTATTTGTATTGATAAATTTTTTGGTTGGTGAGCGGCTTTCTTTTGTCATAGTCATGGCAATTTCAATTCCTGTTTCAGTTGCTAGAACTAAGTTGAAATTGACTCACTGTGCGAATGTTTACACCGTACATTGCAAAAAAAAATATTTAATAAACCACGAACAGTGCAAGTGACGCGCGAGTGCTTTCCAGAGCAAACTGCCAGCTTTTATTGTTGGTAGGCACTAGGCCTTAAATACAGCTTAAGTAGTAAAAATTCAAACAAATCAAGATAAAAAGCTCAAGTTTCAAGTTAATCGGTACAATAGTTAAGCTTGCGTTGCATCAGCACGTAAAAAATTATCGTACTATTATGTAGCAGGTATTGAGACATGATTATTTCATTTCTAAATACTTTGCTTGACCAACAAGGTAGTTCAAATCCCGAGATTTATCATTTAACCCAACAACAAAGAACACCTAAAACTATTTGTATCGGTAACAGGAAATCCTGGTAGCCCTTGTCTGTTAGTCAAACAAGACTTTGTTTTCGTGTCTTTCTTCTACTGTATGTGTCTTGTTAAACTACTTCACTCCGTGTTCATAACTTGAATCGTAGCACATTTTTTCACGTACGTTATACCTGCTAGACTCTACAGCAAACATGTTTTGTTTGAGATTTGAATCGATACTTGAAATTGACATTCGGTCTCAAGACTGTCAGATGAACTTTTTCATATTCTAATTCATTCAAGCTAAAACCTAAAATTAAAGCTTAAAAGATTTTGAGATTATGTAGGAACAATTAGAATGATCCTTACTAATATTATAAATGCAAAAGTGTCTGTCAGCCTGCTAGCTTTTCACGGTTCATCCGTTAAGTCGATTTTGACGAAAGGCACAGATACATCTTGCAACTCAGGGATGGATGAAGGCTATAGGCTACTTTTGTCCCGGAAAACTAAAGCTCCTACAGGATTTTAAAAATCTAATTTCACGCGGACCAAATCATATTATTATGTAGTATATACATTATACACATAAATTTTACTTATTGAAACATAGAACTAAAAGCTCTGAATCTGTGCTGTGAAAAATTTGTCTATTGCAAGGATTTTTTTAAAGCTCAATCGATATTTTACGTGTTCTTCATTAAAGTTAAACCGAAACAGCAGACACCTACCTATACCTACTCCTCATCTATGCTTCTACGTGCTTTTACGCAGTGGGACAGCTAAATATAGAAAATGGGTGCTCAATAAATTCGCATACCTTACATATTTCACTCGTAACAAAAATGGCTTCCATACATGTTCAGTGAAATATCAGATCGTCGTGAGAACGTCACAGGATCGGATCGTGGCAGTCACGCGAACACTTGTTCCATGCCGTAATAAGAATTTTAGATTAAGGATGTTACGAGTAAACCCTTCTACAACTTTTGTTTACTCCCTCTTTATTTTGTTTTGTTATGTTATGTCTGATGTGTGTGATAAAGCCCAATGGATTCTCTTATTTTCTCTGAATACAGTTGGTTTCAAAAGAAAAGATGTTATTTAAGAATAAACGATATCCGCGACTTTGTCTGCGTGGATACAGGTTTCTAAAAACCCTGTGGGAACTCTTCAGTCTTCAACTTTTCGGGATATAAAGAAGCCTGCATTATTCTCCAGGTTTGCAAGCTATCTCAGTAGCAAATAAATGATGTCCGAGACTTCTTTCAAGTGAATTTAGGTTTTATAAGTAGGTATAGGTAAGAATCAGCCATTTAAGCGATTTTGACTTGATTTTGATACAATAAGTATATAGCTTGTATCCCGGGAAATGATATATAGGCTACTTTTGGTCGGTGAAAATCAGAGTTCCCGCGGAATTTTTAAATAGTTCCTACCTAAATACCTAATTAAGTTGTGGGGTATCAGTTAATTAGTACAGAATTATTACAGAAATAGTTTGCACCCTATTACAGAAAATCAAAGAGAAGACTCTTTTATAAAAAATCTAAATCCAAGCGGACGAAGACGGGTATCATCTAGTTCCAATATAATCGACGATTAATAATAAAGACATTCAGGTTCTAAGTCAATAGTTAAGTTGAAACATGATCTTATAATTACCTGTAAGCTAACCCCGGCTAAAATCAACAAAGCAAATCGGAGACGGAACAATATAATTCAACGCAGCCTTATCTGGGAAAAAAGCGAAGAGCTAGTGCACCATTTGTTGTAGCCATTAAATAACATATTACAACCAATAAGATATACTAAAGATACTTTAAAAAAGGAATTGGTTCTTTATACCACAGCTTACAATACCCTTTCCTACCGAGAGGAACTAGCATAAAACTCCGCGCTAACTCAGTTTAAAAATCGCATCGCACAGAGAAGAACAAAGATTCAAAACTTGAGATGGACAAAGGATAATCTATATGTATTTTAAAACGCGTGTGCATACCGGCAGTGACTATCTAGGTAGGTACCTATTGATGTGTGGATTACGCATCTTTGGGTAAAATAATACCCATGAGCATGCTTCAAAAAATGGCGGCCTCTCTTGTCTGTCTTGGTCTGGTTTTCAGTCTATAGAAGTTGTTGCTGATAGTACGTATAAAACACTTCATACAAATAGTTCACTGGCTCATAGACAGTCAACCCGCACGGGTTGATCGTCTAAAATCTAAATCATCGGATGTAATCACAGCAATGATTTTAAGCATAGGTCACGAAGCACTCTCGATGGGTGCTATTTATGATCGCAAAACCCACGTTCCATCCGAGAGGCACTTATTATTATTAAGCAGAGACTTTTTTGTCCGTCATATTGTCTTGTCACGTCGGGTTAGGGGAACGATTTCTTCGACCGTTTTTGTTATCGGTCGATAGGTGGCTTAAAAACATCATTGCTTAAAAACATATGAAGCGCGATGTTACGACCGCATTCGAAGGACGTTTCGACCGAGCGGTCATCTGCCCCTTTCGCAAGTTAAAAAACCTAAATTTGATTTCCGTTTGGACCCAATTGGAAAGCAATCTGGTGTTTTCTAAATTGATTCATGCCTGAGTTATGGACTTGGATTTCTGTAAGCGCGATTTTGTTTCTTTTCGTTTGCTCTACCGCCACAGATAAGTACACAACCAAATAAAGACCTCCGGTAGGGTCATCGAAAGCCAATTAGGACCATGCCTGTAAATATCTACAGGAGGTAGGTACTTATTAAACCAGGGACTCTATAAGTAGGAGCAACTCACCAATTAATTATATTATCTACCTACTTCTTTGAAATATTGAGTCTTAGAAATCACAATAAAATAAACAACCTTCTTACGTTTACAATTAAAAACCGTTTTTTAATTGTTGTCTGTCTTTTTGTCTGTCTAAACTTCGAAATGATAAATTATGCCTAGCCATGTAGCATGTAGAGACAAGTTAAACGAAGAAAAAGTTTTCTGCGCGATTCCAAAAAAAACCATAAGCGGAAACATAACCATAGCGAAAGCTAGTTTATTCTAAATCGATTTGAAAAGCCTCAAGTTTTGTATGACCGCTAACCGCTTATCTCAAAATTTTACGAGCAGCTTTATCATGATTGTCGACGTAATGCGTCCGTAATACGTGGCACGATGTCCCACAGGAGTAACTGGATCCACTGGGACTCCGAAAGAGACGGAAGCCGTTTCCCAGTGCCATAAAAATATTTCACCGCAGGGATCCGCTACCTGATAAGGATACGCTGTCATTTGTAGGACGTACGGAGAGATCCTTCGGTAGATCCTACGTATACAAGGTCTCAGAGATACACGGGCATTAATCTTTTTGTACCAAATGGAGATTTATTTCACACGCGTATAAGTAGGTATTACGGTGATAGCCTACTGTTTAAGACATCGACCCTCTTTTCTGGAGGTTGGGGGTGCGATCCATCACTAACTTTTCAGAGTTAATATGTGCTTTACTATGAAGCAATTAGGTAAATATTAGTTGCTTTAACGGTGAAGGAAAGTATCGTGAGAAAAACTGCATGCCTGAGAGTTATCTATACAAAGGTGTATGAAGTCTGCCAATTCGCAGCACCATGAAATAAATCCATGTTAAATATTTCACCGCAGGGATCAGCTACCTGATAAAAATACGCAGTCATTTGTAGTAGGGACACAAAACAAGCCACAAAGATACAGTCAGTAAAGTTTTTGTAAACAATTTATTTCTAAAACATCGGCATAGTTATCTTCTAATGTGTTTGGGGGCATGTTGTATGAGATAGGTTCGACACTTCTAGAATAACAAAATTGTAGTTTTTATCTTGAATTTTTTGCTTTTCACCACGTTTACAGGAATGTGGCCTAAAAATTGGTCACGCATGAAATAAAAGAGTAATGTAGGAATACGGTAGTGGGTAGTGGGTACGGGAGTAGGGTTTTAGTTCACTATAATCTAATTGGTAGGTGGTCACCAAGTACCAACCAACAGCACAAGCATAGTAATCAGTGGGACTACACTATTCCTGTCTCGCAGCTGCTTTTACAAAGCTTTGTCGAACCATCTGTGAAAAAACGTGTATGATGCTTTAATAGGTCGAAAGAGGCAGAAATCTTTACTGGTTATACAAGACCAAAACGGAAAGCTCCTATATTGATAGGGAGCATTTTGGACAACGACCTTAAAAACCTTAGAAACCATGCAATTTTCTTTCAATGGACAAACATCTCAACGTCATTCTACGCTAAATGGTGCTGCAGCAGCCGCTATTCTAGGAATCTAGAACCTGAGGAGAAAGCAAACGATGGTGTAATATGGGTATCGGAAATCTAGTAAAGCACATGCTATCCATTCAAGATGGGCAGGTCAAACCGGATGTTACAACTGACTTTGACTTAAAAATTGATCACGCATTAATGAGAAGAGCTCCTAGTAAACGTCCTTTTATTATGAGACTACTATTGGTCGATATAATCGTTTTAAAAAGTATCTAGCTTTCTATAATATCTCTATCATATCTGATTCCATGGTGTAGAATTTGTTCTCCTAAAGCGGCATACCAGTGCCGTAATAAATCGTTGGTCATTACCGAAAATCGCCGTAAAATGCCTGAGCGATTCGACATCGATGCGCATACGCCGCGCGCTATGCGGTGATCGAACTTTGTTGTGTGCGTGCAGCCTCACTCTCCGGTGAACAGGTAGTGTTGTGTATAAACAAATAACAAAATCGAGTTGTCTTACGGAGCGCCTCAAGGTCGGCCCGGGCCCGCCGAATCCCTGTGTAGCTATCATACAGTGAGACCTTTTATAAACTTACTTTTATAAGCGACTAACGACGGAGCGCACTTTGACTTTGCTTAGACTCAGTTTTCATTTAAAACGAGACAGATTTATGCCAGCCGTATAACGCTGTCTTGTTTTAACAGTGTGTAAAAACTGAGCAAATTGCGTTCTATAGATACAGCCTTGACCTGAGTGTAACTTAAAAAAGTTACAACTCCATCCATAAACAACCATGCAGTGCTGTTGTGCCATCTTCCATCATAGGCGAAGATATTTTGTGTAGTAGGTATATTAATTTATGTCATTGTTCACGCACTTCACTACTTTGTTAAGTTTTGCAACTTTATCAATATTTGCTTGAGAGTGAGGGAACTCTCGATTTGGTCCTGAATTGACGAGTTAAATATGGGTGACGTGAAATTAAAGAAAATTGGTGATTTACAGGCTACCTAGCGTCAAGTGTAGGAACATTTGACGCCTGCCAGTAACGACGAAGCCTTGATGTTTTGTTACAAGTTCCCTAATTACTGTCGTGAACTATGCTAGTAGTCCGACTGGTATATGATTGCTAATCTGTGACCAAACCGTCCAAGCCTTGCCCGCGCCGCGCGCCTTCTGACGTCCACAAAATCTCTTATACTTTTTTCTAAAGCCTTTTTTCAACGTGATGGCTGAGTATTTGGGCGCACAGTTTGTATAAGCAATCAATTTTATTCATTTAAAGTCGGAACGAGTTCCCTTGTACAAATAAATGAGTGAATATAAAATATTATATTGATGTGAAAGGGTTTCTCGGCTAAACCTACGCCGTTATGGCTCGTAATATTCATAAGATTGTTCATTGCGATAGTAAAATAAGATGTCGCGCTGAAAAGGTACAATAAAACCTATAGGTAGTCGACTTTTGTCACCTGTCCGTATGTGATACACTGAAATGGACATTACGTAGGTTCACAAGTAGATAAGTACGCTGGAACAGGTGTGGCATACAAAGTGACAGTTGTTTTATGTACCAATCATGGACGTACTAAGTATAATAATTTGGTGCCAATTCGAAGCAGTCCACCGAACGTACCGGAAATTAAAACTGACAACTTATGTCTAAATGTCAAATGATCTTCGCGTTGAAATTATGTTTGTATGACTAACCTAACTATAGTATGCGACAGGTCGAGATGGCAACCCACGCTAACCCAGTGCGGGATAACGCGGGTTACATGCGAGTGTACGGGACACACCCCCGTCTTGTACCCCGATAGCCATCTCATGAGTCGCATACCATAGTTACCTAGTTGATGACTAGGTAGGTAGCTAGGCATTTAACTAATATCATAACAGTGTAATGTTCGCAGTGCATTGAAAAAGACAGCACGTTCACTTTTCTACGGGCACACAATAATACAATATTTGGGGTAAAAAATCCGTGTAATCGATACGACGGGTATTCGATCCTGAATCGATTTCGTGATGAATGGGGGACGGAAGTCCCGATGTTCCCGCGATCGAGCCAAGGTCGGGTGTAGGGAGTAGGGTTAGCGGTGTGTGGAGTAATTAGACTTTATCGATTATTTATTATTCACCATTTTGCTTACACTTGCAGGACTTCGCAGGTGACTTTTTTCTGAGAAATACTTGTTTCGTCATCGGCATTATTCATGGGCTAGAAAAATTAAGGTTCTTGTAGAACCACTCAAAAGATACCTAGGTGACGATATAGAGTACCTAGCAGAAAGAATATGGTCTACTTCCTTTCTTGCTTTGGTTACTCTAGAGTAACCAAAGCAAGAAAGGAATATTTCCTATATTTTACTTAACTACTAAGTACCTCCATATAATTCATATAATATAATTCAATGATTTGAAGATGCTATTACCACTATAGGTGGTCCTTGCAATGAATGAAGGAAATATCTACTAACATATTTTAAGAAAACCTGTTTATTAAAGAAACAGTAGTTCAATACGTTTTAAAAAGTACAATAATATTGTGCCTTTGGTTAATGTGGTTATTAGTAGGTACACTAATCAGTAATCGTCCATACCTACTAATAATAATATTATAAATGCGAAAGTGTGTCTGTCTGTCTGTCTGCTAGCTTTTCAAGGTCCAACAGTCTAACCGATTCTGACGAAATTTTCGACATGATTTTTGACGCATAAAGTTAAAATGGCGCGTGGGTCAGTAGTCATTTTTTACGCATTATAACATAGAATAATTGTAAACTCAAAATTCAAGTGCAGACTATAATATCCTGTACTCATTACTTATATAAAATGTACTGACCACAAACGGAAACTAGCACCACATACTTCAACACAGATGGTCGATAGGTTGACCAATGCGCCAACTGGTGCCCAGCCATGAATAAAATAAAACACATATTCCTGCTGTAGAGTAAAATGAAAACTGATCAATATGAAAAACTATGCTAACTTTTTTAACAGCTGTCATCCTTAGTATCAGGCAAAACAGCAGTTTATCTATACTTAATCTATACTAATAAATAAAATTGGACTGTCTGTCTGTAATTTCGAAATAACTACCTCATATTAAGCTCATATGGTTATTTGAACGACACCAACACTGAATCACACGTTTTTAAAATTTTTGTCTGTCTGTCTGTCTGTCTGTTTGAAAAGGCTAATCTTGGGAACGCCTGAACCGATTTTGACGGGATTTTCACAGACAAGTAGAGAATTGACCAGGGAGTAACATAGGCTACTTTTTTAACCGACTTTCAAAAAGGGAGTTGTGTTTTTCTACCTATGTACACCGAAATCTCCGAGATTTCTGAACCGATTTGCGTCATTTCTTTTTTAATCGATAGAGGAACTTTGCGACATTGTTTCATAAAAAATTTGGAGTCCAACTCCTCAATCCTGATGCTGCAGGGGATCTGACCAATCCACGCGGGCGAAGCTGCGGGCATCAGCTAGTCTTTCATATTTGGGAACTATCGTAACATGATTCATAAAGATTTTTACATATGCTATGCCTATTTTCAACTAAGATTATCCAATTTAGGCTAACCTAGCCTAGATGGACGGATAACGTAAAGGCCACAATTGAAATCTCACTACAAGAGTGCGCAAGACAGGCAAGGTGAAAAAAAAATCCGGGAAGAGAGGACATGAATTTTCAAGCAAACCACTGCTTGAATAACGGCCACAACAAGAGATTGTAACATGATGAAGATAATATAAATAAAGTTAAACGAGAGATAGAGTTTTATTTGAACAGGATGACCTTACATTATTTTTACTTAAAATAGTCACCTGTATGATACCTATTGCCTTTAACACTGACAGCCCTATTAAAGAGTATAGGCTCCAGCATCCAGCCTAATTCTGTGACAAATCGACGCTCGCGCCCGTTCTGCTCTCCTTCAACTTTGATCTAATTAACTGTATTGCACCCGTGTGAACGTAGTTTGAAATAATTTAAATTACCTTAAGTAAAAGTTTTACTTTTCTTTATTAATTCAACCAGCTCAGGACTCCTGATTCCTTATAATAAGTAGAAATATATTAGACTCACACCACACCTTTACTTCGCCACTGCTTTTATAACTGCAGCATTCTCTATTATCTACTGAGAGCTATGGACAATATTATTTGAATTTAATTAGTGGAAGGATTTTCAGAATCTGATCATTAGTTTTGGAGATTACCCCAAACACACAAACTAACAATTTTACCCCTTTATAAATATATTAATTAGTATAGACAACTTGTGGTAATACGTAATTTTTTGCCACCATGGTGTTATTTGTGAACTACATTTTGATAACTAGAAAACCTTACTAATTGAACTGCTGTGATCATTGAAACAAAAATTTTCAAAAGAAAAATAAAACCGACTTCAAAAACGACAAACACTAAAAAGTAAAAAATAACTTTTGTTTAGCTACACGTGTAATGCACCTAGGTATGAAGTCGAGCGAGCATATTAAAACAAAATTAGAAATCCAAGAGTGAAGCTCGCCCGACTTCATACCTAGGTGCATTACACGTGTAGCTAAACAAAAGTTATTTTTTACTTTTTAGTGTTTGTCGTTTTTGAAGTCGGTTTTATTTTTCTTTTGAAAATTTTTTATTTCACAATTTTTAGTGGCCCCACTGTACTATAATATGCTGTGCCCAGTTAAAACCCTACTGTTTACTAAGCTATTACACTGATCGCGAGCAATTTGCTCCTATCCGTTGAGGAGTTCTGTTCTTCATCTCCGAAGATATTCATCAGATCTTCACCAAATTTATATGGGACCACCTGCACAGTATATCCTTTCAAACAAAAAAAAAATTTTCCAAATCGGTCCAGGGGTCTTTGAGTAATCGGGGAACATACATAAAAAATATAAAAAAAAATAAAAAAAAAAGATCCCGACGAATTGAGAACCTCCTCCTTTTTTGGAAGTCGGTTAAAAACTTAAACAATCTAACACTTTACATCACAAATTATTATTTTCTTCAATCGGGTAAGACCGGTAGTCAAACCAAACTTGTAATGTAAACAAATCTTTAACAATGTTTTAAATCTTAATTAAAGTCAATTAAAAGACCAGTTCCTAATGTATAATTTCCTACACCAAGGAACTAAATATCCAGTGAATGGGCAGGTGCATTATTAGCTGAAATTCATTGAATTAAGGTATAAACGTGACATGAATTGTGCTAATATCTAGACTAGATCGAAGCAAAGCCTTGACTGCGATTAGAATTCTCGTAAATGAAGTTGTTTCTAACTCTGTGGATTGTTCGCTATATTAGGTAAAGGTTTTAAAGGGAACCTGAAAGTAGACTAGATATAGCAATTGTAATAGTTGCGTATTTACCTTATTTGGTTTCAATAACTCTACAAACTGGTGTATTAAAAGGGCTTAGTAAATATACATTTTTATTTACAAGTAAGCGCTTGACTTTGACTATGATATCATCTGATGACAAGTGACGATGCCATCTATAGTTGAAACGCGCTACAAAAGATGGCCAATGGTGCAGTAGACCAGATGTAAGTAAAGTACCTATTCTTGAAATGAAGAAAATTGTGTAAGATCGAAGTTTTCTCTGGTTGACCGCAGCACTTCAGCTAGTAGATGGCACACCCCTGAACGGTTCCGCTTACTGTATCGTAGGTACAAGAATGCTTAATTCCTTTGTGTTACAGCTTACCGATTGGGTGGTAGGTGGTAACTAACCACAGCCGAAACCTCCCACCGAAGAATCCAGCTGGGAATTGAAACTCATACCTCGGAATAAGGTCACAAATAGGTACGGTAGATAAATTATTATTGTCAAAACCTCATATTAATTCAAACGACAAAATAACGCTGTCAACATAACCAATTCGCAAAACGTAACACAATACCGGTCGATACTCGTATCATGTTGATACCAATTCCACAAAAAACTACTCCAACACTTTACCATAACCGTGATGATGTCAAGAAGATAGTGTTACATAAACGCGCCGTCTCCGCCTTGGACTGATAAACTAGCGGATTTTCCCATGTTTCGTATGTGGTGATAGTGTTTTCTAAGAAACACGGTTGCACTTCCGACGTTATACGAAGTGCTCTGTGAAATATTTTCATAACAGTGTCCAAGGTGATTTATTTTATGTACCTACTCAGAGAGTTCGTGCTCAAGCCATGCTTAATGGCTTTACGTTGGCTACAAAACCCTTACTAATATCACAAATGCGTGTGTCTATTTGTCTGTTACCTTTTCCCACGGGCCATCTATTTAACTCATTTTAATTTAAGGTAAAAAAGGTTCCTGGAGAAGGGCATAGTGGAAAATCAAAGGAATTAAAAAACCAGAATTCACACGTACGAAGTAGCGACAATCCCCATGTTCTAAAAAAGTTTACAAATATTCCCTTTCTGCTGCAGAACTGCAGGCAGCAAGGTTTAGCTTCTAATACATACTCATACAGAAACAATTCGAAAGCACATATTATCTAGCATTCAAAGCAGCCTAAATTAAACTGTAACCTGTTGTTTCACTGAACCCGAATTCTACTGCTATATCTATTACCTATCCTGAATTCTACGACTCTCGCTTACGTTATATACGTACCTAGTATGTTCCGACATTGACCTTCTATTTCAGAACATTTCACATAACGGAAGCGATACAACACACGAACGCTTTCGTTTTCTTAGCGACTTCAAACCTAGTGAAATGAGAACTTTATTCTAGTCCAAAGATGCAGTAGGATTAAAAAACATTACTAATACCTAAATGAAAAAGAAAATGTTTATTTATTTGTATTGAAAACCTGAATGAATTAAATGTGATTTAAAACATCACAAAATCATGGTCACAATATTATGTTGAGACCATCTATAGTATCAAATCTTTGAAAAGAGGAACCGCCGAGTTTCTTGCTGGTTCTTCTCGGTAGGAAAGGCATTCCAAACCAATGGTAGATGCTTTTGACGATCAAAAGAACTTGTAAAAGTCTAATTGAATAAAAATATTTTGAATTTGAATTTGAACTTGTAAGCTTTTAGAAATGGTAAAAGAACACATAAGTAGGTACATACATCTTGATTAGATCATCTTGCGTTAAAACGAACGGTTTAAACGACGAAAACAAGAGCATTGTAGTCTATAATTAGAGTTATAACTCAAATCCTATGGAATCACGTCTAAGGTTCATCGGGTGATTAGTATAAAAACATGTTACAAATAATAGGACGGTAGCGATGTATGCCGGTACTTGTAAATCGATCCTTGACACGCAACTCGGCGGCAAGGCAAACCGACTCCGTTTTTAACCCCCGACCCAAAAAGAGGGATGGTATAAGTTTGACGTGTGTGTCTGTGTATCGGTGTATCTGTGTATCGGTGTATCTGTGTATCTGTGTATCTGTCTGTGGCATCATAGGTCCTAAACTAATGAACCGATTTTAATTTATTTTTTTTTGTTTGAAAGGTGGCTTGATCGAGTGTCCTTAGCTATAATCCAAAAAAATCGGTTCAGCAGTTTGAAAGTTATTAGCTCTTTTCTACCTGTAACCTTCACTTGTCGGGGGTGTTATAAATTTTTAATTTACACTTGTGTACAGAAAATGGTTTTCGGCCCTGTTTTTCCCCAAGTAACTTTTTATATCTATCTAAGCTTAAAGTAACCATAACTACTCAAGTTTTATATAGTTCTATAATTCGATTTACAAATTTATCCACACAGTTTACGTTCTCTGCAGGTAGATGGCATCACAAGCCGATTCAGTCGTGCTATAGCTCAACATTTTTTATACTATAGAATCGTGCGCCTATCTTACAGGAGTATCGAAAAAGTCTTGTCGTGAGACAGACTTCTAGATAAAATTTATCTTGCAAAGGAGTGGTTAGCAAAGTCTGATCAATCCTACAGACAACTTATTATGTATCTAGATTCCTGCGCACAGCGCATTGCGCAGGTAGGTACAGCGCAGCAACAAAGCAGCCCGACTGCAGGGCTGCAGTCTAAATACATATGTCTCATTAGACTAAAATATAGTACATGAAGTTTTAACTTTCTACGGAAAGTGTGAGTCGGACTTGCACACGAAGGGTTCCGTACCATCTAACAAGATAATCTACTTTTAAATTATTTTAATTTAGACGGCGGCCATTTTGTTATTATTTGTTGTTATAGCGTCAGTAGAAATATTCCGTGAATTTTCAACTCTACATAATACTGTTCCTGCTGACCGACAGACAGACAAACGGATGGACTGCGAAGGATTAGTAATAGGGTCCATTTTGCACCCAGTTACGCAACCCTAAAAAGGAGGTTCTTAATCAAGTCTGTTTTTTAACCCCCGACCCAAAAAGAGGGGTGTTATAAGTTTGACGTGTGTATCTGTGTGTCTGTGTATCTGTGTATCTGTCTGTGGCATCGTAGCGCCTAAACGAATGAACCGATTTTAATTTAGTTTTTTTTGTTTGAAAGGTGGCTTGATCGAGAGTGTTCTTAGCTATAATCTAAAAAAATTGGTTCAGCCGTTTAAGAGTTATCAGCTCTTTTCTAGTTTTCTTGTAGAAAAGAAGGTTAGATAACCGTTAGGTTCATAATATTATGTCAATAGACAAATGTCAAGCTGTCAAGATGGACGTTGCCTAAATACATAATTATTTATTTCAAAATGATGTTTTGGAAAACTCAGATACTTTGGATCGTCGGGGGTGTTATAAATTTTTAATTTACACTTGTATAAACACTTCTTTAAACGCTACATTCATGATACGTTTTAATCTGTCGCTCTATCATGGACGAAGTTTAATAATTTCTAGGAACTTGTTAAAGTTTAATATAAAATTACCTTTGTAACAAGCATGTATCATCAAGTAACAATTTTCTTTAAATAAACTATCAAAACGCTGTTATCAAACTATCGAAACGATAAAAACATAACAACTGTAAGCCATTATTAAGGATATTATTTAAATCGTAAGGGATTCCGTCGCAGGTGCATCACGGTATCAATATAAAAACAGGTAATAAATAACTAAACAGTAGCAATGTTTCGGAG
Organism: Maniola jurtina; assembly: GCF_905333055.1. Classification (NCBI taxonomy): domain Eukaryota; kingdom Metazoa; phylum Arthropoda; class Insecta; order Lepidoptera; family Nymphalidae; genus Maniola; species Maniola jurtina. The sequence continues at coordinate 4,721,569 of NC_060040.1, read as the reverse complement.
TAGGTATATTATGTAAATCGTTACTGACATGCGAGATTGTAGCCAATTTGAGATAAATCTAACTTTTATTCCTTTCCAACGCCGAGAGCGATAAGTAGTGTACAAGTTTTAAGGGGAACTCCAACTACAAATGCTGCAAACTTTATAATCCACACAATATTGTGATAGAGTATAAAATCCGTGATAAAGAATATAGGCATATCAACAAACAACACTAGCTTACTATACTGGGTACCTAATTATATTAGAATTAATTATTTTATAACAAAAAAGTCTATAAAAGTATCTTCTAAAGAGCCGCTGGTTCATACTTAAATTTAATGGTACGCTCCAAAAAAAAAAATCTTATTTTTAGTCTATTTTATTACGTCTATAATATAATACTCTAGAAACCAGTTCTCTTTACCAGAAACGTTACATTCTAAACTTTGTTACAAAAATATTACTAACTTTAAAAAGTTTGCAATATATTTTGTAGTTGGTGTAACCCAAATGAAGTCGATAAACACCTAACTTTTGTTTTTTACTTGTTTCGTTTTTTAATGCTAACGATAATACGATACCTACTTAGATAGATTAGTGCACAATTATTTGTTAACCTTGGCGTTATTTTATCTGCATATTGTATTCTGATATCCTACTTCCGTCAAAATATCATAACAACAATAGGCACAAAAAGTTTAGGCTAAGCAATTACTTCACTTGCTTTAACACTGAAGGAAAACACCTATTCACTTAACTATTTAGCAATTAAATATCACTTGCTTTAACACTGAAGGAAAAAACTAGGTATTCACTTAACTATTTATGAATTCATGATTTGCGTGAAATTTTAAGGAAAATTCGTCCGTGTGAAGAGATTTAATTAAAAGTTTGATCATTTCATTAAAATTTCGCGTGAAATAATAATTACACCAAATATACTTCACACTCGGGGGTTACTGAGGATTTTGCATCTAAATATAAATGAACCTATATTAACAAAATCAGCTTAACAGCGTTATAGTTTGGATAAGTAAGTATAAGTAGGTAGTTGTTCATTCAGTATAAAGTTTCTCGGTATTTAATTGTCTTTATCAGAAATCTCTAGTTAGGGACTATTATTTAGGACTAAACTAAATAAAGCTAGAGACTTCGTACGCGTGAATTTAGGTTTTTAAAAATTCTGTGGAAAATCTTTCATTTCCCAGGATAAAAAGTAGCCTATCTCACTTTCCAGGTCAAAAAAATCACGTCAATTCATTTTTTCGCTTCAGCTTGATGAAAGAACAAACAGACACACTTTCTCATTAATAATACTAGTGATTTAATCACATTTACCAACAACACCAATAGTCATACTAATATTATAAATGCAAAAGTGTGTCTGTCTGTCTGCTACCTTTTCACGGCCCAACAGTTTAACCGATTCTGACGAAATTTGGTACAGGGTTAGCTTATATCCCAGGGACGGACATAGGCTACTTTTTATCCCGGAAAATTAAATAGTTCCCATGGGATCTTTAAAAACCTCTAAGTTCAGGCGGACGAAGTCGCGGGAATCCTCTAATTTGCAATAATATTTTATTGTATTTTAGGTCTAAAAGCACCTAGGACATTGCTCTAACAACATTATAATAGAAGGCTGATATTCACATTGCATAGCGGTAAAATACCAAATAGCTACCAATTTTAATAAACTACAGTGCCGTTACGTAGCATTCTATAGAAATGAAAGAATGATGTGCAAAATTGATAAAGAATAGTGCGCAAAAACGTAGTACATAACACAAGTGTACCTAAATTAAAAATTTATCACACCCCCGACAAGTGAAGGTTACAGTAACTAGAAAAGAGCTGATAACTTTCAAACGGCTGAACCGATTTTCTTGGATTATAGCTAAGAAGTAAGAACACTCTCGATCAAGCCACCTTTCAAACAAAAAAAAAACTAAATTAAAATCGGTTCATTAGTTTAGGAGCTACGATGCCACAGACAGATACACAAATAAACACGTCAAACCTATAACACCCCTCTTTTTGGGTCGGGGGTTAAAAAAGTCTACGTCAATTACATACGTATCGCTGACTCAATCGAGCTAGTAATGTACGCTTATGAGTACACAATTACGGTCCATTATATTCTGTGGTCCCCTTTTATGGGCTAGCTTACCAGAGAGCAAGCCGCAAGACACAGGGCCGAGGCAAGGGCGTACTCGTATGTAGCGAATCGCCCGCCACAGCATTATGTCGAGCGAAGCGTATTGTTTGTCACTCAAATGGACTGCAAAGCGACAAATGGCCTCGGGTCCCGTATAACTTGGTAAAAAAAGAATTCATTAAGACTATCTGCTTCGTTTATTGGTAACTAAGTTTTAATCTTGACGTTGATTAAAACTGATATTAACAACAGGGGACTCTCCGTCACTCGCCCTATAGAAACGTAGTTTCGTTCTCATTTGAATATTAACTAATCAAACTCGATGTAATTTTGTAGACCCGTTCTAGAAACTAATATCTAAATCTGTGGTTTGTCAAATTTCCGTAAAAATAACTAGTTTTAAAGTTACACGGGCTTAAAGATTTGAAAGTAAATTCTTGAGACCGTGTAATTAAGAACTGATTTTTTAACGGAAATCTAGAAAACCATATGTACATAGATAAGTTAGTTCCTAGAAAGTGTCTACAAAACATTGAGTTTATTGGTTAGCATTGAAATGAGAGCCAAACTACATTTGTATGGAGCGAGTGACGAAGAAACCCTCTTATACATAAACACTTTACATACATACATAAACACTTTTTTAACATACTTTTTTTGAACATAAAGACTTTTTTGCAAGATTGGTTTGCGTAAATATACAGCGTTGCTAGATGGAAAGCAATTGTCTCTGCTTTGCTTTAACATCTGCTACATTAGGACACACTTGCGTAAATAAGCCTATTCATTCTGGCTTTAAAGGCGTACGTTTAAAGCCAGAATGAAAGAAGCCTCTGAAGCCTCTTTCGTAAAAGAGTGTGCTGCCAGAAACTCAAAAGTCGGATCTTTGAGTTCAAAATTGAGTAAGACGGAAAGGGTTCCTAGAGGAAAAACGTTTCGTTTGTGAGGATATCTTACAGATACTACACAGTCTTGTACATCCTTCAAGATTTATACTATCAAAGTCCAAATCGCAAAAAAGATTTGGCTAACAAAACATTATTATTCAAACTATATGCAATTGTTATACTTACTCACTTTAAAGTCCTCATTAATAAATGACAGCACTGGTGGCTGATCCTCATACATAGATTAGTTTGATGATAATTAGGTACTTACCTACTGCATGCAATTTTTATAGCCTGATTAAAAACAAAAAGGGCAATCCCAATTAAAACGTCCAATTAAAAGTAGAAAACAAGATTTTTAATCTGTTATTAGGTCCCCCGCGGAGTCAATGAGCACTTTTAATTTCTACACGGCTTCTTAACTACATATTACAGAACGTGTTTTAGAATTGCCAAGTTATCTTATGGCGCAAGAATTCGACTAATGAGGTAAATGCTTACAGAAATTATGCATAATTGGAACTATTTAAATTAAGATAGGTTCCAGAATTTTTATTTAGACATGTTATGTTATTATCAACATCACCTTGGATATTAATTGACTGTAAGTAGATGATTATATCACCATTAGTCGATTAGAAAGAAAGAAAGAAAATGCATTTATTTGTTATAAGAGATATGGGTTTTATTAAACTACTATACCTACCCATTCCAAGTTAGCCTTCTTCCACCTTAGACTGTCACTTACCACCGCGTGAGGTTACAGTAAAGGGGTAACTTATCATCAAATAACAAAAGACGACTTTCAAAAGATACCTAACACAAAGCATTTTTAAACGACTGCCCAAAAAAAGGAGTGTAATGTTTCAGGGTTCATGTATATGTACATGTATGTGAGAATTTTTAATTCCACCATAACTTCTAAATGCTTAGACAGGTTAAAATTTCTGGGGTACAGTTAGAATCCTTACATCATCCTTAATTAAACTGACTATAATTTATTTTGAAAAAATAAATATGGTGGCTGTAAGACGCCTTTTTAAATATGTAAAATTTTATTTTTTAGTTCGTTTTTTAGCGATTACTGTAATTGCAATACTGAAATTGCAGGAGTTGCTAAGTATTTCAGTAAGTCTTGCGTGGTAAAGCGCAGCGATATCAGGTGAGGTAAGTGGAAAACCTTACAAGAGTTGTCCAGCCGTTGACCACTGGACGTTCATCGGTTGAGACAACGATGAAATTCGAATGAGTATTTGTAAATATGAGTAAATACTTAAGTAGGTACCTTGTATGTAAAAATACTGCTGTGTTTCAATAATTTAGTGGAAAATCGCATTGTGTTCAATTCACTTCGGCTTTTAAAGGCAAATTTTGTTTGTTATGATAACGGCATACATTTTGTCTTTCATCGCGCCATTGTGGTAACTGGTAAGACAGTGAAATGACGTGTGAATGAAAAAAATGTATCGATTTCCGCAGCACTGATCATTATGAATAATACGAACGAACGAATAAAACACGTGCTGCGATTGCGGCTTGTGAATCCTTTCTTTTCGCACTACTGAGCACGGAGCTTCTTTCAGAATGAGAAGGGTTTAAGCCACGCTGCATTAGCCTAGGTCATGTGGCAGACTTCACATATCTTTTGAGAACCTTACAAAGAACTCTGAGGCATGCCGGTTTCTTCACTATGTTTTCCTTCACCGTTAAAGCAAGTGATAATTTATTACTTAAAACGCACATGGCTCCGAAAAGTTAGAGGTGCGTGCCTGGAATCGAGCTCCCGACCTCCCGAATAGAAGGCGGACCACTAAGCTACCATGGCTCTTTCTTTTGTCGATTGAATAAGGTAAGTATTTTTGAACATGCCAAATAGGTCATGTGCTGCCAAAGCAATATTCGACATTTTTATTCGAAAATATTTCTATGAATAGCCATTTCATAGAAATAGCCAATTCAGCTACAAATCAGACTTATCAATTGAATTATTAACTCGTTACCTCGTATCTCTGGCTCCTCTACGTCACTTAACTGTACGATACATTTTTTTTTACAAAAAATCTACATTTAACTTTTAATCTTACGGAACCCAACAGGCACCTATTTCCAAATACGTGCTCACAACGACTTGTCCCGCAGACCGTTTCATGAAAATATATGGCACGTTTAACACAACATAAGCACGGTTGAATAGGCTCTATGCCGCCCTACACTCATTACGCTATATCACAGATTAAATAGCATACAGTTGGGAAAAACAAACTAAGCGAATTTATGACTTAGAGAACTCAAACTTACAGAACTTACAGAGACTCAAAGTTACAGAATAGTGGTTGATTATTGTGAATGGTATCTAGTCAATGGAGCTATAAACAGCATAGATTGGTAATTTTTAGGGTTCCGTACCTCAAAAGGAAAAACAGAACCCTTATAGGATCACTTTGTTGTCTGTCTGTCTGTCTGTCTGTCTGTCCGTCCATCGTGTCTGTCAAGAAAACCTGTAGGGTACTTCCCGTTGACCTAAAATCATGAAAGGCAGGTAGGTAGGTCTTATAGCACAAGTACAGGAAAAAATTTGAAAACCACGAATTTGTAGAACTAAAAAAAATTAAAATGTGTTTCAATTTTCAAAGTAAGGTAACTATACCTAGTGGGGTATCATATGGAAGGACTTTACCTCTACATTCTAAAACAGATTTTTATTTATTTTTAGGTATAATAGTTTTTCATTAATCGTGCAAAATGTTGTAAAAAATACCCGAGTACGGAACCCTCAGCGCGCGAGTCTGACTCGCACTTGGCCGGTTTTTGTATTGTAAAATGCGTGCATTTGTAACACCAGCTCAACATGCCGCTCGGCTATACAAAGATGTGGCTGTCTTCTCTTATACAACTAAATGCTTTATTGTAACAAACAAAATCTGTTTGTCGTGACTCTATTCCCGTCGTTTGCAAAAAGCTTGCATCAATCATTGTTACAATCTCAATTACTGTGATTAGCTAATTTTTTGGTGTTTTTCTTTGAAATTACGAGTGACACCCAATAAGGGATGATTGCGATCGTCACACTGTAGTTGTCAAACTGCAGTAGTAGCCTAACCCCAGCGTCGACTAGGTACTATGTCAACGTAATCTCAAAATGTCTTCTTCTTCACTTGATTGGTGGCTTATTGTAGTGCCAGACCAGCACAATGCACTTCGCCAATGTCTCTCAAAATGTCGTGGCGGCCGTAGCTAAAATAGTGCCATCCGATACAATGTGTCAATGTGTCTTTATTCCTGTCCAACTGTAAATTTGCTAAGTGATGGCAGTACACTGCGATTTGTTGCCGAAAGGGCAACGAGTGCGTACAAAATTGGGTCCAATTTTCCTCACACAATTGTGGGATTAGAGGGAAATTTATACGTCTGGCTTTTTCAAATTAGACGGTGCTGGCGGGTTTAATTCCGTCTGAGGACAGTCCGTTTCATTTGCCGTTTGAACCTGCTCCAATAAGCATTAGGAGAGTCTAAAAAGTTTTTATTGCCTTGCTTAAGTTAGGTCGGCGGCTAAATGTGTTTGTCTTTACTGTCGTTTTATCTATACAACGTATACTTCTGTGTCTTACGGTAAGGTTTTACTTTATACTAGCGATTTTTGTAATTTATTTGAATCCTGTTACTCTCTCTTTAGCTCCCTCTCCATCGCTCTCTGAGTATCTCTGAGCATTAACTTACTAACATCGATGCTCTGAGCTCTCTTATATGGCTCATAGTTAGCGACCATGTCTGGGATCCATATGTTATCACTGGCAACACGCACTGTTCGAAGACATTGGTCGTCAAGCACTGAGGAATATTAGAAAATAGATAGATGTTAAAGCAGCACACCTGGTTTATAAAATAATTTAAGAATAATACTTCATACTGAATGAGAAAACTATTGAATATCATACCTACTAATGTTAGCGTAGGCGCAGCCAAAACTAGTCTAGATTTGAATAAAAATAGATCAGACTATAAATGACTTGATGATAAAATACAATAACCAACTATTTTTTTGGACTCTGAATGAACAAGCTACGAATAATATCTCACTATTTTTTGCTGTTTATTTATAAGCATTTCGAATTGAAATCGAACAATAAATTAAAACCTAGAGTAGGCGTTTGAATAAGTAGGAGACTTGAGAAATAAAAAATATAACTCAGATGCAAAAACATCACTTAGCTAAAAACTAAAGTCTGAAAAATATAACTACCATACACGAAAGAAACTGCACGGCAGGACATCTCACAGAATGCGATCGTACTCGTGTACGATTTATACCTACTACAAGGGACTACCATATGTATGAAATAATATTTTGTCACTCTGAACGAATTCATATCAGCTTCATATCTGCCTTCATGTTTGTCTGAACGAATTCATATTAGCTTCATATACGATATAATTACATTAACAGTGAATACCTCTTAACTTCATATACCATCTAACAGGTTTAATTCTAGTTTTCGACAAAACTTGTAAAAAAATAACATGGTGCAATAGTTCCTTGTATTACGACTTGTATGAGTCTCGTTGGACATGTTCCCGTTGCGGATTATGTATATCATAAGGTTTATAGTTAGGAAGGTTAGGTACCGTTAATCTTATTAAATTTATTACACTATTTGCTGTTAATGCAAATTTTAATTACAACAATCTTTATAGAAGCTCAAAATTCATTTAGTTTAATATCCAAATAGTGCAGATTCCTTGAGATAAGGAAGGCATAAAATGTATTATGAGGCTGATAACCTCTCTCTCAACCGTGTAATTATTAGAGGTAAGTACTATTTGCCAAGACGACGCGGACGGCTCACAGCTGTACAGCTGAGTGATGATTTGTGTGAAGGATTGTAAACTTTATAGTGTTGGATTAAAGATTACAAGCAATGGGTAGTGACGACGAATTAGGGTTGCGAAACCATGAAAAATAATTTTGATCTATGTTTGAACTTATTATAAATATATGCGTAAGTATACTCGAATAGACCAAAATAGAACGAAAAAACCAACCTGCTGATGACTGCGCAAGTTTAAGGTTAGAGTTGTTTTCGGAATCGATGATTATTAAAATGATTACAAGTGTAAATTAAAAATTTTCAACACCCCCGACAAATCATTTTCAAATAAATAATTATGTATATCTAGGCAACGTCCATCTTGACAACTTGACATTTGTCAATTGACACTTGAATATTATGAACCTAAGGGTTATCTAACCTTCTTTTCTACAAGAAAACTAGAAAATAGCTGATAACTTTTAAACGGCTAAACCAATTTTTTCGGATTATAGCTAAGAACACTCTCGATCAAGCCACCTTTCAAACTAAAAAAGTAAATTAGAATCGGTTCATTCGTTTAGGCGCTACGATGCCACAGACAGATACACAGATACACAGACACACAGATACACACGTCAAACTTATAACACCCCTCTTTTTGGGTCGGGGGTTAAAAACAATACGCGGGACTGCAGTTACCTACCTGACATAAGAACATGACATAAGTAGTACTGCAAATGGAATACATATTTGAAAAGAACAAGCGGCGAGTTTCTTATACTTCATGGTAAGAAAGGCCTCACGAGCAAATCTACCACGACCGTAGCTTCACTTGAGTATCCAAAGGCACTAAAAGATTATTTGACCAAAAACCTTTGTATGTATTTTCTATTTCCATTTACTTGTTCCAGATGTGAACCTAATTTTTGTTCAGTTGGCAGCCCTACCGTGAACAGCACATCAACCGCTCCAGCACGAAGCTCGGCGGGGCTATGAATCGGTCTATAATTAAGAAATAAGTTTAAGATAGGGTTTTTGCCAACTTTTTACAAAGCCCGTAGCGGCCAGACGCAATTAGCCCGCCTTGTAAATTGAATGTTTGCTTTACAGTGATTAGTAATTAAGTTTATGTTTTTATAGTAACCACGACTCCATTGATCGCTGGTGAGCTTGTTTGTTTTTAATACCACACAAGTTAATACTGTACGGTAAATATTAATTAAAAGTTTCATCGCTCTTGTTGGAGGCTGTTTCAGATCGCGCTGGTTAGCTTAAGGCTGAACTGGTGGAAGGAAATTAATTGTGTGGAGATTAAGAACATCGTCGGAAAGCGTTTAATGCTTAATTATAATTATCGTGTACAATATATCGTACGAAAATGTAAACAACTTAGTGGTAGGGCATTGTCGGTAGGGTACAAGTGATTGTAAAAGGTAGGTGCATATTATTTAGGTATCTATTATTTATATTAAAAAATATATAAAAAATCGGTCGATCGGTCACATAAGTAAAACTGAGCGGAACTATGCTTTTAAAACTTCCTTAATTTCACGGTAAACGCCCGCGAAAGAATGGCTTGCGTTATAATGTATTGTTTATGGCGATTTCACATTTTAATACAAAAGGTCAGTAACAAAAGCAATATGTTATAATGGAAATCGATGTATCGATTTCTGATTAAGGGATTTTTTGGTAGGTACCTACTGAAAGTCTACGAAGAATCAAATATCTGTATGCCGACTTATGGTACGAGTAGCTAATAAATGATCTACGCGACATTATGTAGTACAAGTGGTGAGGTAGGCAAGGCTATAAAAGTTTTTCACGATTGCGGATTTAAAAACTAAGCATATCCTATACAATTAATAAAGGATGGAAGAAAGGACCTACTTAAAAATAAGGATCTAGGAAACAGATCAGTTTAAAAAAAAAAGATTCCTTTTTTAGAGAAGTTTAAGAAAAAAGAACCTCCTCCTTTTTTGGAAGTCGGTTAGTTACACAAAATTAAATTATTTGCAGGCGAGCGAAAAATTAAATTAAAACTGTTCTAACTTTATTGCAATTTGTATTGTTATAATCAAAATCAAGAACTTGTGATTCAATTTTAGTTCAGTTTTAGAAAAGGATATAATAGAATAGAATTAGATTTATTTGCTGATCCAACTCATAGGTTTTAAATACAATAAACAATTACAAAAAAAAACGCATTTGAAGTCATTTTGCTTGGAAATGAATTGAAGTTTGCATTCAGTGTCAGTAAACACAAACCTTGGACTCTATTAATTTTGCACGGTTTTAGGACGTTTTGCCTTATATTATAACATGAGTTCAGTCTATAGTGTCCAAAACGTCTGAATTAAAAAAGGTTTGTGATGTTTATACCGTTTTACCAGCTTATCAAATATTTACGAGTACTATAGGTATATACAATCTTATTAATTTGTCGTTTAAGCAAATCCATCCCAAGTCCCGGGGCTGCTTACAGAATTTCGATATTCGATCAATTTATTACCACTTACTCAGCAAACCATTTGGCAGTGTGGTCCTGCATAAATTCAATTAGCAGGCCCGTTCTCAAGACCCACAATTCCTGACTGAGACATAACTTTATGGAATAATTGATTGGCCGAACCCTTAAGGAGGTAATCCTTTCCAAATAGCTAATTAATACTGGATGTACGGACATACATACCTTCACCATAATGTAATGGGGTTTTGCATAAGCCTCTCTATTAACGAACCACTTAGATACGCATCGCTTTAACTAACAGATTTATGTGGAACTAATTTAAAGACCGCAGCTTCGATTATTAACTCCTAAGTCTTTACTTTATGGAATGGTAAAAGTTTTCTACTCGTATATGTGCATTACGTACGTACTTAAAATTTTCATACAAATCTTTGAGCCCCTGTAATTTTAAAACTACATATTTTTAGAAAAATCTAAAACACCACAGACACAGATATTAGTTTTTAGAATATGTCTGCAAAATTTCATGGACGTTGGTTGCTTAATATTCAAATGAAATTGGAACTACGATTGTATAAAACGAGTGACGGAGAGAGCCCTGTTAAAGAGGGGCAATATTTAATAGTTTAACTACTTTGTCGGACTGTCTATCTGTTAGTCAAAGCGCTATAGGGACCAATTTGAATCCAAGTTCATATTATTAAAAGGGGTATTAATTACTTCTGAATCAAGTTAATTGATTTATACCTCTCATCTTTCCATAATCTTTGTAAAGATACACACTTTCACATTATATGACATATGTATCTAAATATATACTGTATAATCAGAAGATTAGATTAGCATTAATCTACTTATGCTAAACCCATAAAGTTATTAAGCTAGCGTTAATATTAATAGCAGGTGATAAAACGTTATGGTCAACCACGGCTACAAAACAGTATATGTATGTTTATGCTGGATTTTTTACATCCCCAGAGCCTTTGTAAATATAGAAGAACCTTTATAACTCTGTTGTGTGGTACGGGGTGGTATGGGGTATATTATCTTAGTACAGGGTCGCTAACGGCTGTGGTGGGGATCTGGCCGGTGACCCTGGAAAAAGGGCAGCTTGCTGTGGCACAAGCTGTCGTGCCTGCAAGCAAGTTGCATGAAGTATGAAGCCTGGGATGGGCCCAACGGAAGTCGCGCTAGAGAAGCAGTGGCGCACGTACTTTACAGTTGCCGGGGCCTCTTAATATACACTGAAGAGGCCATCGAGGGGGTGTTAGAGGGTAGAAATTCACCACCCCTCCACTTTTAATGGTACCTTATAGTCAAGAATGAATTTTCTAGGCAAGCGCGCTCCATCTTAGGCTCTTGGCACTTGCCAGCAGGTCTGATTGTAGCCAAGCACTAGCCTACAAATTAAAAACAATATTTAAAGAAGATTTCCCGCCCTCATCAAAAAAAAAAGTTAGAGACCACAAAGCAGGTATCGTTCTACTTTACAACTCCATAATTTCAACTCCCTTACCTCTATAAGCTTGTATATTATTATAGCAGTTACACACGCATAGTTGGTACTTACGAATACCATCTCTAACAAGATACCTATCATCATTATCATTCATGCCGTCAGATGAGATTATAATCAAGCGCAAATCTGTTGTCATTACGAAAATACTAGTTTGCCGTTGAATAAAAAATTGTCTACGTTAAAATGTTATTTACAATTTTTACCCATTCTAATATTTAATGTTTCTAACGGTTTGTTTTTCTCTTCTTCGTATCCTCATTTTAGAGGCTCATGACCTCTTCTATTAATCTACCTAATGATGGGGCCTATCTTGTCATAATATTGCGGTTGGCAATATTATGACAAATGGCTCCCAAGTCTCCATAAGATTTGACAACAGTGCGATTTTCCTACCAAACAAGATTACTACCCAGACATATATTATCACCCAGAACCCAATTATGGATTACCACCCAAGCAAGGAAGAAAGGTAAAGGCCAAAATTGGATTTCAAAAGTCACCATCCAATTATAAACTTGACTCAACGTCGCTTGATCAGCACATCAATTTCGCTCCGTAGCAACTAGATATCACCCTCTGACAGTATAATTTTAGAGTAGTTCCAGCAGTTTCTTATTAAAACCTCATTAATAATGATAATAACTTCCTATTTTTAAAATATTTTGGTAGAGGCGGTCTTCCACAACAAGTAATTATACAACACATGCGACGATAATTTTCCACTAGAGATCATTGCCATCATATTGCGTTTATAATGATATGCTCTACAAGGCATGAAGAAGAAATTAACCGCAGTCAAGTCACTGATTCGGTTATGTACTGGCTTTGATCAAGATTGCTTCTCGAACCGATAGCATCATCCTTATTTCTTCTACTCAGTGGGTTCATCACAACAAGGTCATATTAATTTTTGAATATAAATAGATACAGAAAAGATTTTTCTATAATCAACTAGGTACACTTAGAGATTTAGATTGTTGCTGAATTTGAATTCTGAGCGCCTACACTGTTTGCGAAGAAGTTATAGTCGAGCTTGTAGTAACAAAACTCTCTATTGGTAATCTACCAATTTTCAGGCTTTTAAAATGATTTGAAAAGGTGGCTTTCCCATTTATATTGGGCGCAAACTTTCTAGTGACCAAACCCTGCAGACAAGATCCGTTTTGTATAGCATTAACATATGAAAGATCAAATTGTATGGAAATGTTGTTTGCATACACGCAAATCCCTCTCAAGCAAATGTCACTTCCTTGGTTTAAATATCACTTACGATCGAGAAAATGGACATTGTCTAGCCCCCCCTATTTTGTTTATGCATAGAGTCACACTCGAGGCACAGAACTGTCAAATAGCGTGGCAAGGAACAGCTATGGTGAAGTCACCCTGATGTAAATGGTGAGGCCGTCGTTCGTTTGAAGGACACCCGAGTTGTCTCGCGCTTGACGGACAAGGATATGCGTGCGCGCTGTAATTTCGTAGACTATAAGACGTTGGTTTCATTTAAGCGTTTGTTTTTCGCTAATTTTCTTAGGAACCAAATACAACCGCAGCACAACGGTTTGACACATTTTTCTTGCCGTATTTGCGACGATTGGTCAATGGAAAAGGGGTTTGAAAACGATGTCGCATTGATGCTACTTCTACAGCATACTACTTCAAATAACGTGACAAAATACAGCTATGGTGCATTCACAATGATGTGAGTAAATAATTCCGACTGCTAAGGCTGTCGTGTGTTTGAAGGACACCCGAGTTGTCTCGCACTTGATGGACAATCCGCTGGTTTTCTTAGAGACGAAATACCTCTTAGATTCGAGTCACACTCAGCGTACCTACAGCTGGAGCACAATAATTGCGACACATTTAAACTCTTGCGGTTTCTATAATAATTGTTGATGAAAAAACCACAAAAAGCGTTGTCACAGTAGGTCTTATGCTAATTTGGCTGCAGAGATGTCAATTAATAACGTGGCAAAGTACAGCTATGGTGTATTCACAATGATGGGAATTGTGATTCCGACTCCTAAGGCCGTCATTCGTTTGAAGGACACCCGAGTTGTCTCGCGCTTGACGGACAGAGTCGTGCCTGCCTTCATTTCTTAGCGCAAAAGCCGTGACCATACGTTGTTGTTTTATTTTAACGTTTGTTTCCCGCTAATTTATATTTCAGAGACGAGAGATTAAAGCTGAGTGCTTAACATATTGTTGTTGGATTTCTTTTGTTTTGCACTGCGCGCAGAAATTTTAAAAACTTTTATTTGTTGCTTAAAAAGCTTATGCTCCACTCTGATACCACATCGTAACTAACGATGCAGTTACTTGTTTTACAGTGTACATGCGGTTACTTAACCGGGAAACTAGCCATAGCTGAAACCTCTACTTTTCTCCAGCCTTCTCCTAAACAACGAAAGATCATTCATTGCTACATCTTTTCCTGTCGTGTGTCAAGCTGTTTACGGTCCACCCATTAAACCAATTTTGACATTTGATACGGAGTTAGGTTACATCCCGTAGAACGACATACTTAATAGGATACTTTTGGTTCAAAGCATAGAGTTCCCACAGAATTTTTAAAAACTGAAATCCACGTAGGTTAAGCCTCGTGTATCACCTAGTATAAAAAAGATTCTAGAGCACGCCCCATTATTTCGTTTTATTTAAGTACCTAAATGTAGGTAGGTAAGTATATTTTTAAGTATTTTTTAAAATAAGTTATTAAACCATTTTTGCTTTTCGTACTTCATAGCTCCCATAACAATTTAGCAAGAATTCAGGTAAAGCAAAGATTACAACATCCTGCGCTACTCTCAGAAGGCAATCCCGCCCAGCGTGCCGCTCCGTTTATTTATTTATGTAGATTATTATTGTACTTAGACTAGACACAAAGATAGACGGTAAGAAATCCACCAAAATATGAAGCTGGCACAAAGAAGCCGATATTGATGTAAGTGTAGCGTTTTATTGATTCTATTGTACCTGTAGAATAAGCATGTTACACATGCACCCCTTGCAAACCAATTTTGACGTAAACAAATTTGATTAAAATAAAATGAATTAACATTTACTTGATTAAATTTATTAACATTTACTTTACACACTATTCTAAATTAAGCATGTCTGTTGAACTATAGAACTTGAAACTTTGAAACGCAGATTTTACCGACAAGGAGGAAAACTCACTAAGTTAGTTCTTAGTCCTTTCTAAATAACATTATCAAATTAATACCGTTGGCCATAGCCCAATTCAAACGCTTAACAGGCACGGTCCGATGTCTTCTGCTTAGTCACAAAATAAATATAATAATGTTAGTAACATAACTAAATCGAAGTTAGCAGATACCGCGCTTGTAAATATTTGAATAGGTTTAGGTCTTCTTTTTAACGCTCAACCGAAGGCTCCGCCTGTCGTTTCTCTCTAGTCTGTGATCGTGCGTAATAATTCACTAAGTTTCAATTGCATAATGATGGCGGAGCTACCAACTCGCTTAGGGCGGACGCGGCAGATAATCTGCAACAACTATTATTAAATGGAGGCCTGTCAGTGAAGCTCCGAGCCGGCGAGCGAGGGCCTAGCACGAAAGTCGCGATCATAGTTTGACAATTGAAATCAAGTTGGGTTTCAAGTTAAGATTACAATTTACAATGCAATGAATTTGAAAGTGGATATCATGATCAACCCATTACCGGCACACTACTGAGTACGGGTCTCTTCTCAGAGTGAGAAGGGTTTAAGCCATAGTTTGCCACGCTGGCCCAATGCGGATTGGCAGATTTCAGACACCTTTGAGTACATGGAGAACTCTCAGGCATGCAGGTTTCCTAGCTATGTTTTCCTTCACCGTTAAAGCAAGTGATATTTAATTGTTTAAAACGCATATAACTGAAAAGTTAGAGGTTCATGCCCGAGATCAAACCCCCGACTTCCGATTAGGAGCCGGACGTTCAAACCACTAGGCTATCTAACAGCTTACAGCTATACTGTTACGTAGATGCGACTTTATCCGCGTGGATATAGCCTTTTTTTAAATCGTCCTGGTGATGGGCATAGGCATTTTTCCCCCATAAAATCAAAGAGTTCCACCTGGAGTTTTTAAACCCCTAATTCTACGTGGACGAAGTCGTTGTCTTAATTTGTTTGGCACCTATACAGTGATAGGCTGCTTCCTTTTACCACATAAGCAGGTAGCCTACTTTGTATCCCGAAAAATAGAAGAATTCCCTTGGGATTTTTAAAAAACCTAAATCCAAACGGACAAAATCACGGGAATCATCTAGTTTTATATATGTACATTATGAGACGAACATCCTTCGCTATCGGTCAAAACAGTTAAACAACTGATAGTTATGATAATAAAAAGTACAGAATAAGACCACTGTATCTCGGCTTATCTTAAACTGGACCATACCAATACGTAAATGTAAGTAATCTCATACATATCTGTTCATTTCAATGTAGCTAACCGATTTATCAGATATTCCTTAAGAAATTGTTTCTAAATAAAATGTTGTTATCGTTTGCCGATACAATAGCTTACAACTTCTAAACTTCTACGTCGATTTTAATCCCGTTTTCGACATGATTTAGATTTTACATTCGACTAAGGTAGTATGTATCTACAATCTACATACATACATATATTTTAGTTTATAGAATGGACAAGGCAAAGGGGAGTAAACGAGATAAAAATGAACACAATTGCAGGAGTAAAAAAAATCCAAATCAACCAACACGTTACCAAGATGTTAGTAGGTTACTAAAGTTTTAACTCATTAGGTATAAACAGTTACAAAAAAAAATTCAGAACGACAAAATTATTATTTGTTCAATTAAAAAAATACAGAATGTACGTTTTTAGAAATCCAAATTCACGAAACTTTTAAAAGTCACAATCGCTAAGCTCATTCTATTCACTAATAAAGCGACAATAAGAAATTATCATTCTACGATCAAAATATTTTACCCAATTCCGAACAGAAGTATCAACTGGTAGGCCACTCAAGATGTGTAGATAAAACGGCATTTCACTATTAACAAAGAGATTCCGTAAACGAAAGTAGAAATTCGAGTGAAGTCTTGGTCAGACACAACTTAATACGGCGCGTATGGCAATAAATAAATAATATTCTAATTCTAATCTCTAGAAGCTGCAGTCGTGACTGGTTTAACTACAGTCACGCATTCAGCGTTTACAATGTGCTTCATATAGTTTCTTATAATGATTCTACTTATTACAAAAAATACTAGAAGCTACCACTATAATGTTGTGTGTAGTATGTCGTCCTGTCGTGACGCTGCCGCCACGCGTTGTGTTTACCCAGAGCTTAATAGATCGTTCATCATAGCACCGAACCGGTAGATGGCTGGCAGATACGCATCGGCTAATTGTTGCCCTTTAACCAACTTAATAGATACAAATAAAACAGTTGGATTAAAATGCGCGAGCACAAGATATTTGTTAAGAGGGCTCTCTCCGTCACTCGTTTCATACAATCGTAGTTCCAATTTCATTTGAATATTAAGCAACCAAAGTCCATGAAATTTTGCAGACATATTCTAGAAACTAATATCTATGTCTGTGGTTTTCCAGATTTTTGTTAAAATATTCGGTTTCAAAGTTACGCGGTCTTAAAAATTTACATATAAATCTTTGAGCCCCTGTAATTTTAAAACTACATATTTTTACAAAACTCTAAAACACCACAGACACAGATATTAGTTTCTAGAATATGTCTGCAAAATTTCATGGTCTTTGGTTGCTTAATATTCAAATGAAATTGGAACTACGATTGTATGAAACGAGTGACGGAGAGAGCCCTGTTAAGGTACGATTCGGTAAAAAACTGCGAAAACTCAAGATATATTTATCTTTTTACTAGTGACCCGCCCCGGCTTGGCATGGGTACTTTACTATGCATTGTTTTTGTGTGATTTACGCAGCGCACGCCACCGATGGGACGATGATCATAGCCGTAGACTTTTTCGCAAAATGGTATATTCTTTTTAGATAATCCCTCTTACTCTTGGTGAAAACTGAATGAAAATCCGTATAGCAGTTTCTGTTGTTGAGCCAATCAAACACGAACTCCGCGCATCGGCAGGTCCTTTTAGAGGATATTTTTTTATTTGAGGCCACGGTAGATAAAGTATGAATGCCGTCATGTCCTAGATTTCATTAGGAACTTTTCCTGAAAAGGATTCAGAAAAATACTAACTAGCTACTTGACCTAACTCGTCAGCACGCAATACAGCGGCTGCTTAGCTGCTCTATATTTCGTTTCGACTTTGAGAAACTTAGGTCTAACATAATACACGCTGGTTTTTCTTAAATTCACTTAATTTTTTTTTTCTTAAGAAAATTACACACCAAATCCGCCGAGGCTGAAGCTGTCAACAAATCCCTGGCCTTCAAATTATTTTTTAATTTATTTCAGTATAAATACAGTAGTTAATTTTTAATATAATTTTTGAACAAAGATTATTGCGTGTGCCCTTGACATGGCCTTTTCAATATTATTACCTACTATACTAACAAAATAGAAAATTAAGCTTGTTCACGCCGCTGACTTTGCAAATACTTTGACTGTAGATATGGCTTCCTTTTGCATTCACGAACGCGCTCTCTATATAGACGTCATCGGTTAGTAAAGGTAACAGTTCTCATTTGAAAAAAATTTACTAATCAAACTCATTGAAATTTTTTTTGAGTTGTAAATATTTTGTTTTGATATTGTAGAGTTGAAAAAGAGTTTGATTGGTTAGTATTCAAATGAGAAACAGACAATATTTGAAAGCGCTTCGAATAATCTCCTCTTAAGAAATACAAAGTAAAGACAATCGACGATGCTCTCCGAAAAGCCCCCTTAAGACGGTGCGAGCGTGCGAGATTTCTATACAATCGACCAATTCACATCGGCGCGACGTCGCCCCTCTTAGATACCGTTAGCTAAACAGATATTAATCATAATTTCCACTGACACACTGCGTTCAACTATTCTAGATAATAGTTATTAAGGTCTTTAGAACTGTGTGTGGCATCGGAGTCAGCTACTGGAAAATTGCCGTGCGACATCCGAGGGGTAATGGATTTAAAACTGTCTCCGTACACCTCCCGAATACTGGTAATCGCTTCCTGCTTGTTCGGGCGCATTAAGCTTTCTTACTCGAAAATTTAAGCAGGCACTTGTATTTGATAGCTTTAAAAAATTAGCATCATCATCATCAAGTTGTCAGAATGTGGTTGAACGCACGCAATGTTCATAAGTGATTTTTTCGTAACATTATATTTTATTCCTCTGTAGGTATCCATATTAAAATATTGAAGTAAAGAAATTAATTTGAGACATCTTATTTTAAACAAGTTTTAAACTAACAAAAAAGGAGGAGGTTCTCAATTTGGTAGGTATTTTTAGGTATAGTTCGCGACTGGTCGACATGGCAATCGGGATATGAACCGGGGGGACGATCCGCACACCCGCACCTCACCCGTGCTATCCCGCACCGAGTTAGCGCAGGGGCTGTGTCTGTCGAATGACTGTCGAATTTTACAGCTAGCGGTCTTTTAACTATCTTTAGGGGCTTTAGATACTTTAGAACGAGTTTTTAGTATTTCCAAAACAACCGTCATGTTATTACAGCCAGCGCTTCTAGATAAAATTTTATGGTTTAAAAATAGGTAGTTTATACATAATGTTATCAAAACCATCAAAGTATTCGTAATGTATAAACTCGTACAGGGGGTAAAGCTCACAAGTATAGCAACTTCGCAAAATGACCTGGGGTTAATACGACTACATCATCATAATATTTACTATCGTAATCTATAAAATATTCTCTCCATCATTGGACTACACACGACCAGATCTTACCTATCAGTTAAGGCTCAAACACACACAACGTTTGACGTCATCAGTCAACTTGTAGGTACCTACGCTAGCAATAAAAGTTGCAGAAGTTAGATATGATTGTCATATCAATGTCAAATCTAGAAGTTTTTAGCACAACAAAAATTTTATTGCTAGTGCACACTTAACGCGCAGACGTCTATATGAATGCGCATAGATTCACTCAGAAAACTTTTATGCTTCGAGGGCTGTAGTTAAAGTACAGCACAAATCCATGTGCAGAGCCTAGTCGTATTTTACGTAAAACGTAAGGACTGCTTACAGCTGCTAGGAGCCGCGTTGCAATCGTTACCGTCACTCGTCCTGTTTGTTTCAGCCCTTATAATATCTTCAGGTAGTTCAGCATTAAAATTCATCGATGAATAATATACCGATGAGTCAAATGATAGAACCTCGGCCAGATACCATTAAATATACAATCCTTCCTAACTCAAAGGTAGTCCCTAAACAAACATTCCCAACAAATGCCAATTGTTATGGTTTCCACTCAGTTCAAGATTCATTCAGGATCAATTAGGACACGTCAAAGGTTGTCATCTTTGAACAGACTAATATTTAACGCAAACTACCGAATTTTGTCAGTCACCGGCTAACTTTAGATGTTGTGAATTGGTGATGTGAGTTGGAGACAATCTGCGAAACCCAACATATCTGTATGGTATAACGTGCAATATATTCATGCGATATGCACCGCTTGCTCTAACACTACTAAAGAAGCAGGAAAAACAATACAAACCACCAAACACAGGTCACCACACAAATCTTCCACAATGCTATTCTAGTTCTAGAAGCTAGAAGATTATCGATGTACACGCGGCATCGTACCGAACTAGCTACGGCCAAAACCAAACTAGAAACAATTTAGAAATTATAAATTCCTCGATTGCCAGGAATCAAACACGAGACCTACATAATAAAACGTTCACAACTGTGCCAGATAGGTCGTCAAAATTATTTGTCGGATGTCTGCGCTAGGCGTTAAGCAGACTCAATCGCAAGTCATCGGGCAATGGACCTCAGTCGACGGATTCGGTTGGGAACACTTAATTTAAATGAGACAATCGGCTGAGATTCGAGTAGGTTATTATGGGTACACTCAAGTACAATAACGTAATTACCTAAGCAGAAGTAAAAGGAAACTTATGAGTTTATGTTAGTAATGTTAATTTATTAATATTAATTTATATAAATTAGACGTAATTATATATTGTGACATTTACTATTTATATTATTTATTTAAGAATCGATGGACTAGTATGTTCATGTATTTCCTCGGAACTTCTAAATGCGAATGCATAATAGGTACATTGCGACATCTAACTAAAGTGTGATTTACAATAAGCAATTCAATCAGAATCAGTCTGAATCAGATTTTCGTACGAGTTAACTATACCTACAGTTTTTGATTTGTAAAATGTTGAGTAACTTTCTTCATCTTTAAAGTAACCCTGATCAAGTGTCACTGTAACGATATTTTACTGCCCCTTTATTCATTGACTGCATCTACAAGAATAATAATTTTATTGTAAAATTCATGCGATTTCCGACGTCGTACGGTGCATTGTAATATTTTAAGGAGTACCAATTTCATAAATGTCTGAATGAAATCTTTATCGCACCAGAGGAATTATTTGACTGTTTGTATAATGAACGAGAATTGAGGTAGGAATACTTACAATTTTATGTCGACTTCGTTTTGGCTATAGATCCTTCACCATAAATTTTCAGTTAAAACTAACCTTAGGAAAATAAAGTTTTAAGGAGAAAAAAAATTGGAGACATTTTCACGCAAGGAGGCTGGCTACACCTCGAGGCCTGTAAAGTGTAACCGCGTTTGGCCGTTTCGTCCAACTTCGTCCAAGAAGACCTGCACAACTGCACACTTATTGAGAACTCTCAGGCACGCAGGTTTCAACACTACATATTTATATAATTATTTAATTTACTTTGTGTTATTAAACGCACGTAGCTCCAAATTTGCGTAACCGGGATCGAACCCTGGACCTTCGGAATAGGTGGCCACGTCTTAAGCACTAGGCTATCACCGCTTCTGCATTCTCTATTTCTTAGTGCATATCAAAATATCGCGTTAATTAGCAGAAGATCAATCTAATGAGCAATAACAAGTATAAAGGCGACAAATCACGTACGTATGAAAATAATCACTCTTTCTTGGAATACGCATTGATCAAAGACATTCCGTATTTAGATGACAAGTGTAATAAGCCAGACATTCTTTTAGTGTGAAATCTAAATAAACATCGCTACCAAGAAAATACGTCTTTTCTTTTGAATTAACACTAGAGGATGCCCGCGTCCAACTTCGTCCGCGTGGATGTAAGTTTTTAAGGATCCCGTAGGAAATGTTTAATTTTGCGGGATAAAAAGTTGTCTATGTCAATTACAGGGACACAAGCTACCTTGGTACCTTTCATACAAATCGGATAAACGGAGCTAACTCTGTACCAAATTTCGTCAGAATCGTTTAAATTGTTGGGCCGTAAAAAAGTAGAAGACAGACAGGCGGACAGACACACTTTCGCATTTATAATATTAGTATGGATTTTTCCTAACAATAAAAACCTATAAAGATATGAATTAATTAATTTCAAATAGTTTTTAGTTTTTATAGAAATACTTCTATGTACTTAAGTACTTTCATGGACAATATCAGAAATCGAAAATCTGTATAGATAAGTTTCTTGCAATAATGACATGGTTACATGATATAGGTACTCGAATGTATGTTCGCACCTTTAATTTTTCTTTAAATTGGATAGGAAAAAAGCACTGATGGACATTGGTCTTATAGGTAGAATTTACATTTTTAATAATTGCTCGCTAAAAATATTGTGTACAACGGCGTAATATCAATAAAGACAGTCATTACAGAAAAAAAGCACCCCTACGGGCCGTAATAACATTATTTACGAGACCTAGGCTAGGCAGCTCCTTTTTTATCACTTTGATAATGTCTTTCCAAAAGCATTGCGGCGCATTCACATTTGTACGTACAAAGGTTACGTTGCACATTATATTTAATTATTGTGTAATATTTTCATAGCTCTTAGAGCTCTTAATAGTCGTAAATTTTAAATTATATTATTATAGTCGTATAATTAATTGTATTTTTACTTAATAACGTTAATAAACTTTAATGTAAATAACAGGCCTAATTAATTTATAAACCGTTCACTATAGTGTTTCATTTTTGACAGCTTGTATGAACTCAACCATAACTAACTTAACTGTCAAAAATAGACAAAATAGCTTTGTTGTCATATAAAAGGTTATGTACCTATCTAATTGTAATATGTAACAGAAATCATTAAAACTAGTCCTATTTAAATGTGGATTTCTATAATCAGCAAAACAGTTCTGATCTAAATATAAGCAACACGCACTAATCAATTAACAGCTTAGTCACAATGGTCTATTTAAATGGATGTTACAACAGATTAACGTGGTGATATAGGAGTAATTTAAGCACCTACTTAAAATTTAGAAATGCTGTTTTAAATCGTGTAAAATAAATTGCAGTATAAAAGACTCTAATTCTAACATCGGGGCAAATCGTTCGAAAACAGAAGATAAAAACATTACAGGACGCGTACAATAAATACACATTAATGTCTCGGACCGTTTTGCTCTACAAATACCCATGTTTATTATCTAATTCCAGTCTTTATTACGCTAGCTATAAGGATTATTTTCATATGACACCATATGCGTATGAATCGTCGTACATTAGGGTTGTCGACGTACAGGCTGGGTACGTCTTTGCTGGTTGTGGATTGTGGTTGTCTTTAAAAGAGATATTTTAAAAATAGATAAAAGTAAGCTTCCTAAATAAGTTAGAAATTGGATATTTAGACTACTTACAAATTTACATGATAGTACTCATAATTTATTATGATTACATTTACATAGCAACCAAACATCCATTAAAGTTTCATCTAGTCTATTCGTCTGTATTCGTCTATCTGTCCTCTGTACGAGAACCATGCTTGGAGTGATCTAAACTAAGAAACACCGAGAAGAAGACCTTTCATCTACAAATAAAGGTTGTCTGTAATCGATTGCTTTTGCAATAAGACTGCTTTTGCAGCCTTCTATATTATTATTTATTCTGTACCTCGTATTGTTTTTCTGCGAATGAAAGAGAAATAGATGATACATAATATTATATTTTTATTCAAATAATTTTTAACAAGTGCATTTGAATACTCAAACGAATGCTTTGAAGTTCGGAATGGTTTTCCTTCCGAGAAGAACCAGCAAGAAACTCGGTAATTGCTCTTTTCAAATATTCAATAAGTATCAGATTCATTTATGTGAATAAAGAATGGAAACTTATTGTAAAAGTTGGTTGACAACCCTATGTACATTCCGCGCGGTTTACAACTAGTTTTGTAAAAGCTGCGTTCGGCACATGCAATTACATGCGCCCGATGCTGTACAATCAATATTTGCGATACAAAATGTACGTAGCACCGGCTTATTTCACCAACTTCTTTTCTGTTCGTAAATCGTTGACCACTTACTGACATGCGTAATTTGAGAGCGAGTTTTTAAATTTATGCATTTAATTGAGCTTTTTCGTTCTACTATGAATAACATTGCATTCTATTCGGGTTCATAATTTCCCGATCTAGACTCAATAAGTATACTCTGACCATTATACAGTTTTCTTTTTTAACAGATTTAGTGACTGAATTACTTCATTTTTTTTAATAAAAATAGCGAGCAAACGTGCAGGCGGGTCACCTGGTGTTAAGTGATTACCGCCGCTCATGAACATTTGCAGCACCAAAGGTACCTACCGCCGACGACTTAATTGTATTTATGTATAGGCGATATAATTTGTATCAAAAAATGCAAAAACGGAAAATATTCCTAACGGTTTTGTTCTTAAATCTTAAGGTGTTTCATTTTATTTTAAAAGACAATGGTATACAAAAAGCGCTTTTATTATATTCAGTAACCGTTATTACTTGGCATTTATAAAAATTATACGCTGCTAAACGAATGATTTTCACACCGATAATGATGTAACAAATCTTCATGATAGAATGCTCACAATCTAACTTACAAACGGAACATTTTATTTTACCAGCAAATACCTACATATTATGTGGATAATGGATACCTATTATAACGCAATTTTTATTATTTTTTCATTTAAACAGCGGAGCAGTTCTTTTTTCTCAATAAAAAGTCAATTTGAATTGAAAATCCTTTTCTGTCTACAGATAAGTAATGAGTATTTTCCTTGAGATTAAAATTATAAGCAGAAAGTACTGTATCATAAAAGAATTAAGTGAGTCCAATTTTAGTGAAGTGAAAACAATGAACTCGGCTGGCCCTCGACTCTCTACCAAGGGCGATCGAATGCGTACGTCAGAACACATGTCTGAAACAAGAAAAAGTCTTGAGCCGGCCAGTTATTACACTAATCGCTGCGATATAATTCCCGAGTCAACTTAAACACAGGTTCCTTGCGGATCGAAATGCAAACATGGCGGCGGCTTTGAGAGCGATAGCGCGGGAAAAGGATGCGTGTGTAGGGTTGTCAAGCTTCTGACTTTATGCGGACATGTTTGGTTTTTACAATCTTGTCCGGCCAAATATTTATATGTCCGACCAGTCCGACTTTTATTAGACTTTGTCAGCGTAACACGTGAACACTGGCTTCAAAAAAGTATATTTGGCTATATAAAAAGATATATCTGGCTTTAAGTACAATTACTTAACATAGCTTATATTATATTATACTGCATACTATGTATATGTATATATATTATACTTAACATAGGCTTAACATAACGCTGAGTACAGCTTTTGTATTTTAGTGCCTGGCAACCCTATGCATGCGGCCTTTGTAAGACGAATTCACTCGTATCCTAATGGGGCCATTGTCTTTTTGATAGTGCGATTGTGTCTTTTAAACTATGACATGATAGTGTGATCGGAATGTAAATAGGAAGAAGAATTTGGGTAAAGGTTGATGGTAGCAGTGTGGTTTCTTTAGAGTTCATCTTATTTTCACAGGAGGCTGTCTGTCAGAAATCACTATCACCATTTATCAGACTGAACTCAGCTTTGCCAGTAGGGTTCTCACAAAAGGATGTGAAAACCTAATGTTTACTGCATTTCTCTACATTGCTCTAAGCTGTGCCGTTTAATAGTTTCCTAAACTTTTCCTAATTTGGCAAGATGAAATTTGAACCTGAGGCCCTTTGCTTGTAAAATTCGCACAGCTGTACTGTACCACAGAGATCATCAAGGAGAGTATACTAATTCAAACCAATATAACTATTAGACAAACATACTATAATTTAATAAATCTATAAAACAAACATACACAACAACCACAACAAAAATAATATATTTTTTAACCATAATAATTACAATAAATTTTATTACGTCGCATCCTTTATAGTCCGCCCCGAACGCTTTTTCCGTTTCGGTCCGTCAAAACGTGGCGCGAAAGTCGAATGCTTCGTTTTACCCGTCCCCCGATGCGTAGCAATGCAAAACGTTCACTACAACAGTTTATGTCCTCATAAATGCATCAGTTATTTATCACTATGCCCGCTGTGTGGGTGAGCTTACAGAACGTGATCAAGTTCGATTAAACATGTTTAAATATTGTTTATTGACGATAGTCAAGTAATAAACCTGTGTATGTCGTTAATATGCAATACGTATGACAAGCTAATTAACTTATGATAGTTCGTGGTGGTCGTGATACCCATACTTTAAAATATATATCTGCGTTAAATATAAAGGGATACCCGTATTTAATGTCTCAGTGACTCATTATTGCCGAGTCGAAACGCTTATAGCACGCGACACTAAAGTTGGAAAAGATGGCGTTAAAGCCACCGGAAATAATACTTTAATAAAATCAACTACCTACAGCGCAACTTTAGCCACGACCATAAAAGTATTCAAGTCAAAAATATAATAAATAAATTCAAATATATTTATGTCATGTAGGCCAACTTTTGACTTGATAAGGAAGATTCTACCACCGATTGGAAAAGAAGATTCCGAAGAGCCTGCAGCATAACTATTTTCCAAAAAAATAATAATTTTGAAGTGAAACTTCTTTATCTGCGTAAATAACTGAAATTATATTATATAGTATACGTAAATAAAATCAATATTTAAAAATGATCGCTTTTTTGAAATTCTTAACTAATGGAAACTGTTAGTTAGCAAGTGTAAATTAAAAATTTATAACACCCCCGACAAGAACTAGAAAAGAGCTGATAACTTTCAAACGGCTGAACCGATTTTCTTGGATTATAGCTAAGAACACTCTCGATCAAGCCACCTTTCTAAAAAAACAAACTAAATTAAAATCGGTTCATTAGTTTAGGAGCTACGATGCCACAGACAGATACACAGATACACACGTCAAACTTATAACACCCCTCTTTTTGGTTCGGGTTAAAATATCGCTGAATATGCTTTGGTTTATATTCATAAGCATGTTATGAATATAAACCAAAGAAACACTTCTTTTGCAAGTACTTTTGTATTCTTATTTTAACTAACTTCTTATTTTTAAAACTGTCCTATAATCTTGGTCACACCATTGTGTATCACAGAATAAAATACATATAGGCACGAGTAGTGAGTATTATATAAGCCGGGACTATCATTTAAAAGGATTTTGAGGCTAACTGCCCATACAAATGGTCGCTCAGCCTCATAACATACTGAAGTTTATACTTTTAATTTGCTCTAAGCTTAGATCAAAGATTCTAAGCCAATAAATAGTTATGTATCAAACCACCCATAAGCGTTTAATTTACTAGCCACTGGCTACACTCCACCCGCTATTTATGTTTTCTATTTGACTACCTACCTGTCTATAGTCAATAAGAAAAGTGAGTGGTAAGGAAAAAGATGGAAATTGACAGGCAGTCACTGCCTTTCAATTTCCACCTTTACCACCTCAAGGCTTACTGACCTTTTTTATTTGAATATTTGAAAGCCGAAAACGTATTCAAATTACATGACTATCTTCATTAAATGAAAATCGATAAATATGCGATTTGGTCACTCTGCCAAACTGTCAAATAAAAAATAGTAATATGGAAGGTGTATAGGTACATACCTACACTTGCTACAAAATGTTGTGCGTAAGACGTAGGTATTTGCATTTCCATTCTCGATGTAGGTATACTGATAATAATACTGTAGTCTTTTGATTTATGCTTGTATAATGTAGGATTATTTAATTTATGAAATTAAATATCAGTTTTACGACACTCGTTTTAGTTACCTAACTACTTACATTTACATATCTATTATGGATAGTAGATTATTTTATTTAGTGCCAGTTTGTGAATATTTCAGTACATTTATTGAATAAATATTCTTTTGAATTATGTTCGTAATTTAATGCAGGATTAGAGAGTCAATTGAATTAAATATTCAATTTTACATTTAAATTTGTCGTAATAGTGTTATTTATTAATTGAACTGGTATTTTGTGAACACTAATTATGTACTTCAATATTCAATATCTTTCAACAATAATCGAATGCTTATGGGCCGAAAAGGTCTACAATGACGTTTTAAGAGTTTTTTCATTGCCTTTCTGGTGAAACAAACGCAGGCTCATTATTGCGCAAAGAATCAGTCTGGCTGTCGGCTGAATGCAGGCAGCATGTATATTATACACTATTGCATAAAATATAGTTAGTATGTAGTATAGTATTTAGGTTAGTTTAAGTATAACTCTCATTCGTTTTACGTCATACACACGAATCCATACGATTTTTGTACCTACTTATGAGCTTTGCCTATCTGGAGATTTCTTTCTGAAGAATATCTTTTTCCGTAAGCTAACAAAGACAAACTTCTCCAGGTACCTATTTAGAATATAGAATTTTAAACAGCTGCTACAAGAAAAAGGTAACAAAATAAATAATTCAGATATACATAGAACACAGATAGAAACAGCGACCTCTGTTATCAAACTGGATTACAATTTCGCCCCTGAAGGCTGAAAGGTTCAGACAGCTCACAGCTGCACAGATTGTATGCGTTGTCTACATCACTGCTAAATTGGATCGGACTCCCGCTAGAGAATACTAACGAATATACTCTTAATGCAGTACAATACAACCTTTACCATAGGGACAGATCCTACAGATTTTCTCTGTATTTATTTTACGAGACAACCAACAAAGAAGGTGGTTGGTACAGACTAAAATCTTATTTAAGTGAATATGTGATTGTTATTTACTGTCAAAAGATTTCCAATGTTCAACACCCGTGAAAACAATTAAGAAGTTTAAAACTTTATTTAAATCTTATCTACCTACTTAATGTATAATAGAAATAAAGTTTAATCGACCTTCAATAAATAATATAAATAATCAGGAATTAGTACTATTTGATTATTTGCTAACTAGGTAAATCAAATACTTTATTATATAGACGCGTTAAACCTACCTACATTATATTAAGGCCTTACAGATTTTAGCAACATAAAATATTTCCGCCTTAAAAATTAGGCATGCAATAAATGCGTGAGAGTGTCTATCTGTCTGTCTGCTAGCTTTTCACAGCCCATCCGTTTAACCGATTTTGATGTTTGGTCTCGGAAACGGACATACAGGATACTTTTTATCATGGAAAATAAAATACTTCCACGGCATTTTGAACAAAGATAAATCCAAGTACGAGTAGATTAAGTCTCGGGTCTCATCTAACAAAATTGAAAAACATATTTATTACTTCGTAATATAATCCATACTAGTAGTATTATAAATGCGAAAGTGTGTCTGCCTGTCTGTCTGTTTGATACGTTTTCACGGCCCAACCACTGAACCGATTTTAATGAAATTTGGTACAGACTTGGGATACTTCCCGGGGAAGGACATAGGCTACTTTTTATACCGGAAAATCAAAGAGTTCCTACGGGATTTTAAAACCGAAATCCATGTGGGCGAAGCCGCGGGCATCCTCTAGTTTATAATATACAACAAAGACGAGCGTAAATACTCCAATATCAGAAGATTATTATGATCTTAACCATTCACTTACGCAAATAAAAGTTGGAATATTCGCAGACGATTTGTTTAGTACCCGTAAGTAGGTACAGGTGGTTCTTCGTATATCGTATTACTCATATTGTGCCAAGTTTTCCGGTCGGAACTCAGCAGCACGCCCATAGAATCATCGAGTATTCTAAATCATTAATTGCCCTCAGACATTCAATATCTCTTGGCGGTTAAAAAAACGATAAAATGCGTGTTATTCGCGCGTGTCGAGGGTTCCGTAATTGAATGAAAATGTAAAAATATGTCTTGTATACATTTGATAAGTCCAAAAGTCTGACTTTACACTATGAGCCTTTGAAATCTGAAATATTGCTACAAACCGGAACAACTGGTAGGTATTAAAAATCTAAAGGCATAATAACCATGTATCGATAAATACTTGTAATATGTATAGATATGTTTAATCCAAGTTGTAGATTTTTTTTTTCAAGTTTCAAATACTCATACACTGTAAAAGCTGACTTTTAGGACAGAAATATTTATTTCCCTACTTAGTTTTTATTAGTTTTCACTATTCAATCAACTAACCGCAAGCTGTTTGTGAAAAAAATAGGTCCTGCAATACTAAGTAGATATGTTATGGGCAATTCAGACATAAAAGTAAAACGGCGTTTCACTTTTTCTGCCTTACAGAACCCTAGAAAGCTCCAAAAGGCGTTCCGAATCTCCCAAAGCTTAAGAGGGCTCTCTCCGTCACTCGTTTCATACAATCGTAGTTCCAATTTCATTTGAATATTAAGCAACCAAAGTCCATGAAATTTTGCAGACATATTCTAGAAACTAATATCTATGTCTGTGGTTTTCCAGATTTCTGTTAAAATATTCGGTTTCAAAGTTACGCGGTCTTAAAAATTTTCATACAAATCTTTGAGCCCCTGTAATTTTAAAACTACATATTTTTAGAAAAATCTAAAACACCACAGACACAGATATTAGTTTCTAGAATATGTCTGCAAAATTTCATGGACTTAGGTTGCTTAATATTCAAATGAAATTGGAACTACGATTGTATGAAACGAGTGACGGAGAGAGCCCTGTTAACATCCGTGCCTTTCATAACTTGTGTACAAATACAAACGTAACGCGATATTTTGGACCGATTTCTTGTTGGCAGATGGGTGGGTGAGTAAAACAGGAAATCTCCAACTTGTTACTACGCTTTGTATTGCTACTCTACGCATGTTTTTCGTCAAATATCGTATGACGCTTTTTCGTTACGCAACAAGTTCCGTTGCAATCTACCTACAATAATCTACGCATGTATCGATAGGATCTGGGCGCCTACTGCGTTAGTATTGAAATATTAGAACCTCTACAGTTTATGGAAGGAGTATTACCCTGAGCAATGAGGAATACCAATGGTGCAGCGCAGTTAGCCCACATGAGTAAAGGTACCTACTCGTGGGCGCATTGCATGAAATGATAGGCTTTTGGATGTAAGTTTTGACTACAAAGTACCTAAAACTACTTTACTAAGACCGCCACTAATAAAGGATTTTCAGAAATTCTCGGGGCTAGACAGTTAGTTGACACATAAAAACACCCTTTAGGCTAAACACAGCCATAACCATAGATACTAATATTATAAATGCGGAAGTCTATCTGTCTGTCTGTCGCCTGCTAGCTTGTCATATACCTAGCTGTTTAACCGTTTTTGATATTTAGTACAGAGATATATATAGGTATTGCATCCCAGGAAAGGACATAATATAAAAGGGTTACTATTTGTCTCATAAAATCAAAGAGGAACTCTTTGACTGTCTTCTCTCTCTCTTTCTTTGTTCTCTTTCTTTCTTTGTGGTTCTCTGTGGGAACCACAGGATTTAAAAAAAGCCTAAATCCACGTGGACGAAGTCGCCCACTTCATCTATAAGTTACAAAGATAGTTTGTAACCTTAAGACAGACATATTATTAAGGCTACTTTTTATCGCAGAGAATCTAATTCCAAAGGATTAAAAAAACTATATCCACGCGGCCGTCATCTAGTAATCTATAAGGCAGTTTACATAACAAGTCGTAGAAATAATGTTTTTACAAGTAGGTAAGTATCTACTAAAAGAAACATGGTGTAATTCAAGTAGATATACTCGTTTCACTACCACCTGGCGCTGACTTCGCAAAACACATTTGCTCGGGTGTACTAGTACCTAGTATGTAAATTAATACTTCAATAATTGTGCATTACAGGTATTGCATTGGGTCATTGGTGAAATAGGTAATCATTGTGAATGCAGGTTTTCTAGGGATATCTATAGGTATCTACCTTTTATCTATTTATAATTTCTACGTAAAACTGGAAAACTGACGGCAAATATTTTTAGAACATCAGTCAGTTTTCGAAAATGAAAAGGAACGGCTGTAGGTACTGGTTTGTTGAGTCATCATTATTATCTTCATCTCAAGTTCTCAACCCATCACCATGTGTCACCAGCCCACTACTGCAGAGCATGGGTCTCCTCTCAGCATAAGAAGGGTTTAGGTCATATTCCACCAAGTGCAGCTTAGTAAATACACATTTAGGAATATTATGAAGAACTCTCAGGCGTGCAGGTTTCCTCACAATGTTTTCTTTTACCGTTAAAGCAAGAAAACGCACATACTCGTAGCTCCGAAAAGTTAGGGGAGCCTGCCCAGAATCGAACCAAATTACTCATGTGCCTAGCCTATCACCACTTTACTTAGGGACCTACTTATTACTACTAAGCACTCATGTGATATCTGTACTAATAATGTAAAGAGGTGTAAGTTTGATTGTAGGAAGTAATCTCTAGAACTACTGAACCGATTTTGAAAATTCTTTCACCAGTAGAAAGCTACATTATTCTATAGTGAAAGAAGGAAATTACAGATCTCTACGAAAATTGCAATAAAATACCCGGCCGATCCGGGCGCGTCGCTAGTTACATATTTAAAAAAAAATACTAAATCTGAAACTTGATGCACATACACGTTAAAATATTAGGCATGAATTTACGCGCTAAATTTAGAAGTAAGTGTACCCCAACCAATATGTTATGTCAACTCAAAAAACAATTTATAAGTCTTGTGACTAAGCCGCTTGCGACTATTTATTTAACGGAGCAAATCCCTACTGTCTTTAAAACTCACCGTTCAGGTAAAAGAAATATTTTTTTTCGGGGTTCAGCAGTGAAATAACGAAAACGGTAGATACTTTAAAAGTTTTCTCGGGATCACCTATCAGTCATATACAGTGTACGGTCTACAGCTTCGAATAATTTCAATGTGTGTACTGTGTAGTAAATACTCTGTCTGGTAACACGAAACTTTTATGAATTTAGATTAGAATAAAAAATAGTACTAAAAGTAGAGCCATCCTTTCACGTTATTCGAAGTTCTCAAAGTCTTGTCTTTGATTGTCTTGTCAATTATTATCTAAAGGCCAATTTTTCAATCGCCAAATAATAAATTCAATAAAGCCGTTTTGTTTATTGAAAACTGTCAATTTCTGTGTGCCTCTATCTCTAATATAGGAGTTGAAAGGAGGTATTGAAAGACTAAGCAAAATGTGTTTTTGTACTAAAAGCCTCAAGAAAACCGAGCTATTTAATCAACGACATAACAAAGTAAGTTCCTATCTTAATAAACTGCAAATCATGAACATAACCTATCAACAGTCTATGCAATAAAAGGAAAAATTAAGTAAATAGCATAATAAATTGTTGATAAGTATATACGTTCAACGTCTGAATCTTCAGAAGGATTTGTCTATTGAATCAGAGGTTGAGGCTGTAGAAACGGGAGACGGGAGAGTCTAATATTATACAGACTCTCTATTCGGAGTTGTAGACCGCCACTTATAAAAAAATCGGTGGATCGACTAGTTTTCGGATCGTCTACGGAATCCTTTTATGGCTGACTACGACTGACACTTAGCCAACTTTTTTACACTCAGGAACGCGTTCGTGAGGGCACGGAACTCAGACGGATTATTATTTTTGTAACATCTGCGTGTGTAATTCTAACTAGATACTAATAGATAACCGCGGCTGCTTTTTATGCGTTACGTTTTTTAACCTTTTGTTCGTTTTGATACCAAATGCGCTTTATTTATAGGGGGACAGTACAATGCTCGTTCACGAAACGGGGTTCGACGTATAAATGACAGAAGTTGCACTTGTGACCACTTGTTATTAATTGAATTTTTTATCAACTTCATAATACTTAACAACAAGTGCGTATTATATATTTTGGTTTGTTAGTAAATTACTTTTGTGTGTTAATAGTTAAAAATCCTTCGACCCTGGGAGAGACATTTTCAAAAAGCCATTCGGTGACCGCATGCAAATTAATCTATTCTGGATAAAAATAAAGATAACACAGCCAAAAAAAAAAACAGGCAAATCTGTCACTGAAATCCAGGTTTAGATATAACTTTTCAAGTAAGTAGGTAGGTACCATTTGGAAAATTCGATAGATAAAAACCCTACTTAGTTATATATAGATACCTAATAGTTGAAAAAATAAATAGTTTGTCAAAATGAGATCACTATTGTTGATTTTTGAAAATCAAGACCAATCTTATCAAATTATCTTTGATAAACGTGTTTTGTTCTGTGTCATATTTTTAAATAGGTACTCATAAAGATCATTGACCTGTACCTACTCACTAGAGAAATACCTAGTAGAATTTCGTAGCCCCCTGTATCAGTAGGTACACCATTGAGAATAATAAAGTTAGAAACAAGAGCAAAGCTGCTAATTATCACCTTAAATACCAGTCAAGTGAGAGTTGAATACGCACATAAGAGATTCCGTACCCACGTGAGAGAAATAATTATTTTTAATTACTTATATTATTTTGTGATTTAAACACAAATTCGTATTTTTGGATTTTCCCCTTTGCTTGTGCTGTGTCAACAGGAAATACCTACCTTACAGGTTTTTATTCCTTTGATGGGTCATGATAGACAGACAATGATCAAGTGATCCTGTACAGGTTCTTTTTTTCTCTGGAGTTATGAAATCCTTTTTTTCTTCCATTAGAAATCCTCATGGATGTCATTAAAATATTAACATGTCCGACTTCGCTAGGATGCTCCTGGCGACATACGGACTAAAACCTTCTGCCTTCACTGACCAGTCTTCCCGGGACCGCGACGTGCAAAACAGCAGAAAAAGAGATACGTACGGAACCCTAAAAATATAAAACTTAGCCCGCTAATTATGTCGAAAACTTAAAAAATATAATGCTCACGCTCTAAAGTCCAAATAGTCTCACTAATTACGTAATCCGACTCCCGTGACCGAAATAAATTAAAAAGTCTAGAATACGCCGCATTGTGGCGGCAAAATGTAAAGAAATCGTCCTCTGATACAGAACAGAATTATAATGAAGTCGCTTTGTTGCCTAAACTTTTAGATACAGTTTTAAAATTGAATTCATACGAACACAAAGGACTGAAATATTGGTGTAATTTTATTTGATTGCGTTTCAATTTTATGACTGATAAATTTTTAAATTAAAAAGTACAGAATCGCCTACCAATTCCTAACTGTATACATATACATTTTTACATATTTAAATAAATAAGTAGGTAGATAGATTACTATAGTAGGTACGGGACAGGTTGCCATCTCAACTCGCGCACTACAGGTGCCTATTAAGTTTTAAATTTCCTGTACTAATTAATATTTACACTATTTTAGTAAAGTTTAGACTAAGCTAGTAGGCCGGGAGATAGTGACAGAAAATACCCAGTCATTTTCCCACAAGTACCTATGATAAACCTGTAGGGGTTGAGAAAAACGTATTTGATTTTAAACAAATATAATGGTAACAAATGACTGGGAATTTTCTGTCACTATTTCCCGGTCTATGTCAAATATATACATAATTAAAAATAGAATAAATAATACAAACTCGATTTAAGCACGAGTCCATTAAAGTTTAAACTACTTTACACCTTCCATTATACCTAAGTAGAGTAAGGCAATTATATTTTAGGCCACTGTCACTTACCATCAGGTGAAACCACAGGCTATATAAACGAAAAGCTAGCAGACAAACGGACAGACACTTTCGCATTTGTAATATTTTTCGACTCTACAGCTTTCCGTTTAAAGTCTCTTGGGGGCTAATTTTAACTAGGTATTGTGAGCTCATGCTCCGCTGTACCCTACCCGATGCTAACCTAATAAGCATATTCAATTCTATCCACTTAATTTTTTTTGTGGCGAGGGTACTCCCCAACCACATATGCCGGATTTTGAGCTAAACCTTTGTGGTTTATTGGTGATCGCTCATCAAACAAATGCCAGATTTTTTTACACATACGAGATCTGGTCATCGAATTCATGTGATTTCATTTTAAGGATGACGAAAAGTGGGGAAAATACTGAATATTTTATAAGAATTAACAGTGTAAGTACATATGTAACAAATAGGTATTTAAATATCACCGAAATTTTACCAAATTCAATGTCACTAAGCAGTGCAATAATTGTACCAGAAATAAGAACTAGTGAAAATTAGCACTTTAAAATATCCCACTTCAGCGAAAGGTATGGTAAGTAGGTATATCTAATAAAACGTGAGTATATCACATAATAAGGTTATTACTTATCTATAGAAAATTCCACTTTCATACCGTGAAGTTCATGAAAAAGATCCTCACTTGCAATCCTGTATCATTAGATATACCTAACTTCTCTACAATTATAGTGAAACTACATGTAAAGCTAACCCTACCTAGTATTAATAAATATACCTATACAATTTTTTTAGATACATAAGTAATTCTATTATTTACGAATACAAAATTACTTTGTTGATGCTTTGTTTACAACACGAAATACCTAATCTGCCAAGTCATTTACGAGTTTCATTAACTTAAGTAAACATTACCATTTATAGTATTCTAACAATTTTTGAACCCAACATTGCAAAATCACTGACATTTACGAATAGGAATTTTAATAATATTATTATGTTGCAGTTCAAATATTTTAATGAGCTTTTAATCTTTAAATAGCACTAAGCACTGATGCAGAGTGCAGACTTAAGTCTAGGAACAAGTGTAAATTAAGAATTTATAACACCTCCGACAAGTGAAGGTTACAGTAACTAGAAAAGAGCTGATAACTTTCAAACGGCTAAACCGATTTTCTTGGGTTATAGCTAAGAACCTTTCAAACAAAAAAACTGAATTAAAATCGGTTCATTAGTTTATGAGCTACGATACCACAGACAGATACACAGATACACACGTCAAACTTATAACACCCCTCTTTTTGGGTTGGGGGTTAAAAATAAGAATAATTATTGTACTCTATCATGTCATTCATTTAGTCTAGGCAAAAATGGGAATTATTTCTATTTTAGACTATCATTTATTATGATCAATTAAACCCGTTATTTACATTAGGATATATAATAATATTTTACAAATCACAAATCAGTTTTGTCGTATCTTAGGTCTGCGCCACAACAAACTTATCGCTAAGATCTTCGCACTACAGCTTACACTCATTGAGCTTTTAGACCCTCCCTCTTAAAAATGTAATAGATAACGACTAGAAGATTTGTATGACTAATAGCTGTTCTAAGCTCGCAGATGCTTCTTAAAACATATATCAAAAATAGTGATTAGGGGTTGTTTCGAACCCACCCTTTAGAATGATAATAATTAACAAGATGAAGTTCAAAAACTGCAATCCAAATAAGTACCTACCTACCTACTTACACCAAAAATACCACCTGATAATAATAAATGCAAATGTGTTTGTGTGTCGATCTGTCTGCCCATTCTGTTAGCTTTTTACGGCTCAACTATTGAACCGATCTTGTCAGTCACAGTTTGCGCCCTGGAGACGGACAAAGAACACTTTAATCGTGGAAAAACTTAGTTCAAGAGTGCTCATGGGGTTTATAGGGGTACGCGGAGGAAGTCGCGGGAATGAACTTTTTATATTTTGACGAGGATTTAGCCATAGCTGCTGGCCAATTGCCGATTGGCAGACTTCATACAGCTAGCTTTAGGAATTATGCAGAACTCTCAGACTTGCAGGTTTCCTCACAATATGTATTTTAGCCAGCCATATTTAATTTCTCAAAACGCACATAACTCCGAAAAGTTAGAGGTGCGTGCCCGGAATCGAACCACCGAGTCGACCACATGAATAGGATGCCGACTAACCACTAGGCCTAGGCTATCACCGCTTAACCCACAACTGTAGTTAGCTAAAAAAATTATACGACTATTAAAATAACTCACAGATGTTTCCTAAAACTTACCTCCTATCAAAAATAGAGATTAGGGGTTAAGGGGCCCGCCCTCTAAGGATGATAATTAAAAATAATATGTTATCGTTCGGAGATCTCGAAACCACCCAGGTAACGTTGCGGTTGTTTAACGGAAGTGATTAAATTTATTACGAATTCCTAGATCTACACATGAATATTTTTTATAATGTTTAGACCTCTAAATACTAAAAACAGGACCTCCTGGGTTCAATTCTAGAGCTGTTACGGAAAATGTTCGTGTTTGACATTTCCATATTATTTTTGGCAAAACTTCTTACTAACATATTTTGTAACAATAACTAGAGATTGGGCAGACACAATATTTTTCACAACATACTTACTTAGTGAAGAACGATTCATTTTTGCTATTCAATGTTAGTAGGATTGCGGTCACTATATTCCGGAAAATAGAGACATCTTATTGTGATAACGAAGTGTTTGTGGTAGGAATTTGTTACTTGAACTATAGAGGAAAATAATTAGACTAATTCACTAATAAGTTATCAAAATAACAATAAGTTATTCAAACAATTAGTTCTAATAATGTCAGCTCAATAAATACATAGACGGCTAAAATCATAACCCTTCCTTTTGACTTTGCCGTAGTCGGGTAAAAATAGGTGGTCTGTTTTCAAAATTCAAAGAGAACCTGTGTTTAAAATTTCAGCTTTTCAGGGGCAAGAGTTTGCGTTGAGATCAGTCAGTGAATCTATCTTCCTTGTATATTAACAGTTTTATAGTCTCTTGCGTGTATAAAAGATTCCCCATATTTAATTTTAGGAGTCTGATTGGTGCAGTAACGCCCTTGACATTTCATAATTCATTTTCGGTTTCACCATTTTCACGTGTCACATTTTATCAAAACATTAACATATTTTGTGCTATACAAAAAGTTAATGAGCTCATACCAACCAGGAACATATGCGTGACATTCTTTGCCTTCAACACGTATTCTCCTGCGAATTTAGAGACGGCGCAGCGCAGACCACGGACAAAAATTTTAGGACTAATAAAGTTTGTGTAGCGTAGTCGTTAAGTTAGAGATTTTCTTTAAATTTACTGCCTAGCGCGCGGCTGCAATCAGACCTGCTATCAAGTGATGAAGCAGCCTAAGATGGAGTGCGCTTGCCTAGAAGTTGCCTATTCACTCTTGACTTGAAGGTACCCATATTAAAAGTGGAAGGGAAAACTGATGCCGGAAGGGCGTGCCATATCCTAGCGGTTGTCTAGTGAAAACTCGTTCTCTCAAAAATATTCCACACGCTTCCCTAATATGCCTAGTATCTACATTTATTCGCTTGGAAAAAATTATAAGTATTTTCTATTTTCTTTAAACAAATTTTAACATTAGATAGTGGAGATAAAAGGTATTTTTTTAAAAGATGTTTGAGATTTAGTTCTATCAATATTAAATTACAAAATGTGAAAAAAAAAATTGTAGAGATCCAAGTCAAACCAAACACAAATATTTTAATTAACTTTGAGTAATTTTATTTTAATATAATATATTTAGTTTAAATAAAGATACACAATTGTTTATTGGCGTAAGTTTAGGTTTGTAGGCATTCAATTCACTTTTAATTAAGCATAAAGATAAACGAAACATTTCACCTTCAAAAATAAAGTATAAAGAAACAAGAAAACACAAAAAATTACGATTATTTTTATCAAATGGACAGTTTTGTTAAAGTGTCCAACAAGGTTAAAAACCTAATAAGAACAACTATGGCCATTGGCCACGCTTCGCGAACTTTTACCCTTCGATGACATTTGTTCGCCGTCTGCGCCGACTCTGAAGTAATTCCTTAGTATCTTCCTTCCACCAATGATCGCGGAACATTTATTAAAAAAAAAAGGTGACTCCACCCATCGGCGGAAACAGCTGCACTCAATAATTACTATTCTGGTTCTTGAGCATTGGGCAAATGTATATTAAATAATAATTATTATAGGTAGGTATGTGGGACGTTACACAGATTCGCTAGTTCATAGTAGGTACCAGCTGCCTTTAGCTTTAGCTCGCGACTTCGTATGCAAGTAATTAGGTTTTTTTAATACCAGGAACCGTTTCTCTAGGGTAAAAATACAGTAAATCCTATATCCTTCCTATGTCCGTCTCAAGATATTCCTCCTATATCAATGACCTCCAACGTACGAACTATCTGTGTCGAATTTCTTCAAGATTAGTTAGCCTGAGCCATGAAAAGGTAAAAACAGTAAACTGCAAAGCAGAAACTATTTTCAAAAAACTTTATACTTTCAAACAGGTCAATTATTATTCAATAAATAGTAGTACCCATTTAAAAGCTTTTTAAATAAACATACAATATAGACTTCAAGAAAGCTATCCACGACAAAAATTCACAATATTCATATCCATTACATTTTAATTAAGTATAATCTAACCCATACCTGTACTTTTTAACAAACCTATAATTTGTAGATATGGCTCACATATTTTACAATATAGAAATAGAAACATTCAAAGTTACGACTAGAAGGTAAATAGGCGACTAATGAATATTATTTGTCTACGAAGTTGTAACGGTTTTTTTATTATGTTATAGCCAAATCTCAACACCTACGCCTCGAGCGACGTCAACTTTAAATATTTCTTTGGCTATTACTTAGTTCACAGATAATAAAAATATAAGATGTACCATTTGTTTGCATAAAGATAATTATGATTAGAAAACATTAAGAATAATTAAGTTTTTCATTAATGTCAAAGTTTTTAACTTGACTGTGATCTTACCTTCGTAACTTACAAATTACCTACTAAATGATGCTCGTCAATTTCATCATTATATGTATGTTATAAACAGCGCATAATTTTAAAACGCATATTTCAGTGCATATTTTGAACTCGCCAGGGCAAAGATTTTTGCATACGACCGCATTTTAAACTGCATAAGCATAAAACAATGCATTTTTATACCACAATCGAAACTTTTATAATAAACCTGTCACGGAGAGCGATAACGTCACAATCTTAAAAAGCTTAAGCGCCGTTCACGAGGACATAAACGTTTATAGAATCATAAAGCAGAACCAATCTATTGTTCGGTGCTACGTGGAGACATAACTAATCGAGCCATTCCGCTTTTTGTCTCCGCCGGACACATAATCAATTGTCACCTCGACTTTAAATATTTTCCACACAAGCTGGAGATATTGGAAGTTGGTCTCAGTTAGGGTTGCCACCATGGAAAAGATTTCACGTTCCAGATACATGCCTAGATACCTAGTTTGCTGGACTTTGTCGTAGTTATGCTATAACTAACTATAATAGTAAAAGTATTAGTTCCGAATAATTTAGTGCCCAATTGCAGTTGCATATTTTTTTGAAAGACATAGTTAGGTACTTACTCACTATAAAAATACGTACAATCCGATTTCAACCCGACTTTACAGTTAATTTGAAACCTCCGTTCTGTCTGTTATCAAAATCGGAATTCATTTTATTTCAAGTAGGCAAATAATATCTTAATCTACGTCTGTGACTCTATTGCAGATCTAATGCAGATTCTAGTGAGAAGAGCCGTTAAAAAACAGCAACAGCTAACTGTTGCTTTTTCCGAATCATCAAAAAGTTACAAGATTTTACAACATGACAATAATATAACATTAGTATATATTATAATGTAACAATTTATACCTACACCATTGCGTGGGCAACTGAAAGCTCACCTGGTTACTTCCACGCAACTTTGTCATTAAGAAATCCCATGCATTGACGCTACCTTGTTTATCAATCACTTGAATCACGACATGAAACCACGTAATATTTTTCGATTTCCCAAACGTACTGTACAAGTGTCAACCCTAACCTCAAGCCCATTCAGAACTGGTTGTAGCATAGAACGCCGTCCACAACAAACGTTGGAGTATCGTATTGCACAGAAAAAGGTGATGAGTGTTCGATTTGTAAGTATTGGCGGGAATGAATGACTCTCGGGGCCCAGACACGCCTCGGACGATAGACGCGATTTAGAACCGATCATTCGATATGTAATCTCGACCGTCGACGGATCATGTTACGGTGACCTACCTCTGGAGTCCAGCAGACTCGGTCCGGCAGTACCAATATCTTAATTATTATGATTCGTTAAAGTGGAAAAGGAGTCGTGGCCATAGAATTCTAAATATGGTAATAGAAATGGAGAAATCTTATTTTCGTACTTTTTCAAAGAGACTTACGAGTAAATAATTCGGGCTTTTTAGTCTTTTGTAACTTTTTTACACCTCAAAGAATCGTCAATGCAAATATCCATTGTTAAAAACAGCGATTAACAGATTTTTCGAAAACTTTTTTACTTCAATCGGGGGCGCAGCATCGTAGCATCTTTCTAAGACTTTTCGTACCTTTTCAATTCGTAGGATTCACCACATATCATCTGGCAAAGCTGCGCGGTGCGGCGGCGGGTGGCTCGGTCGTGTCCCACCAATGTCCACCTCTACAATTAAGATTATTGGCTATCTTCGGACCTTGTCCATTGGACTTGGAAGATAGGACTGTCTACTTAGTCATGATAATTAGCAATAACCGGCTCAGTGAGACTTTCTTATCAATATTATATACCTACTTAGGTTTCGATGCAACAACTAACGATCTGGAGTTCTTAGTTCAGAATTCTGTGTCCCTTATTTAAGACGCTTTACCTAAGTTTCCTTCTCTCTCGCATATTCCAACATTTTCAATGATGGTGACAGAATCAGTACATAGGTACAGTCAGCAACAAAGCTAGGTTTGCATCCGCCAGAACTATGGCGGCGTGCTGCAAAGTGCAAACGTAGTAGCTTTGTTGCTGACTGTACACTTGTAACAATTATGGCTCAGCCAAGTCGAAAACAATAAAATTGCTTTAATTTTAGACATACCTACTTGTATTGTAATATCAGCAGTATTTCATAGAGAAAAATGGCGAAAATGATCAGGATTTTACCTCTCCATTTTTCTCTCTTATAACTAGGTTCCGACTCCTGTGGTTCTTCAGGCTATGAGATTATCATGAACGTAATAAGTGGATAATATGTAGATTGTAGGTACAGATAACACTAAAGAGAAACAGGCAAAATTAATACTTAATCAATATGTAATCTATCGATAAGTAGGTACTTACTCGTAACTAAAGCAAAGTTATTGTGTACTTATGGTTTATTTTTAATTAAAACGAAAACGTTACTAAATAACTTGGCAGATTACAGATAAATTAATTAAGTATTAATTTCATCCGTAAATAAATTGTATGCTTAGACGAATCGACCTGTCTATAGTTCTGTAAGCCTATTTAATGTTTGTCATCTAATCTAATTTACATATCAATTAATGTAAAATACAAAATTAACAATTTAAATATTAAAGTCTCTTGAAAATAAACTGTTAGGCTAGGTAGGTTTAGGTTATTTTAATAATAAGTATAAAGGATGTGTAGTAATTTATTGTACAGTAATATGATATCCCTACAAAGACAAGTAATAAAACTCGTCCTCGTATATTATACATAAGGCTTCGATCCCACACCTAACGATCTGTTTACCGAAAAGTGGTAGAATCAAGTTTAATAAATAACTAAGTTGTCTTATAGAATTATAGAAAGAGTTTGAGTTTTAAAGTTTTACGTTTCGCCAGCAATCTAATCTAAGCGATATCAGTTAAGTAAATCTCTACACAAACAAAAGTACTTAACCTTCATCGCGTCGCGGTCAACTAATGGCTGAAATTAATTATTATTATTATTATCAATCTATCTGTAAGTAATATTATTATTTTCTGTGTTCTTATATAATTTACGTCAGCACTCAGCAACTTAAAGGCAATAAAGTTTATGATTTATAATTTAAATATGATAGGCGTCATCACACATAATATTTATGCAGTACTATAAGTACCTATTCGATCACCTCTATCAAATGGCAAAGTTATAAAGGCACAAAATAGAGTCGATTTTCTTATACTTATATTTTTTGCAGAAGGTAAGTAAGACGGATCAAACGGCGCGGTTCATATGAATATTTATCAATTTGAGATAAAGAATTTATTAATATGCAACGTTATCTACATTGTATATGACAATGATGTATTGTTCTACAGAATCAATTGCCCCGATTTAGCTAGTTAAATAAGGAGAGACATCGAAGTGCAATCAAAAGTCAATTATGGTGGTGTTTAGGCCTAGGGCACACTCAATACCTTTCGCATTCATATCAGAAGTGATCAACAATTGGTCCGTCAGAAACAGGAGCGAAAGATACTCGTCGATAAACTGTTTATTCCGTCACAAAACCGGAATATTTGTAAAAGGTAAATTAGACATAAATTGTGAAGGATGAGTAGTGAGCTATGTAAACATGATAGTTTTTTTCACAGTAATAAAAGATAGTACCTAC
The DNA here is from genome assembly GCF_905333055.1 of Maniola jurtina. Taxonomy (NCBI): domain Eukaryota; kingdom Metazoa; phylum Arthropoda; class Insecta; order Lepidoptera; family Nymphalidae; genus Maniola; species Maniola jurtina. The sequence goes on along the minus strand of NC_060040.1, from coordinate 4,677,101 downwards.
AGTAATAGAAAAGTTAGAAGGTAAAACTTGGTGGTTTTACCTATCGCTGCACAGCGATCTCTACCATTCAAAACATAGTTACATTTGCAAAGCAAGGTAGTAAATCTAGGTTCTTTAGATTAGGATTATTTTTTAGGGTTAGCTACACTAATTTATAGAATCATTTATCTGAGTATCGATGTATATTGACTATGCATTAAATTGATAGTTGATAAATTTCAGTATGCTGGTGGTATACATTTGCAGTCCTATCGCAACGACAAAGTAGCAAGTGTCATCTGGTATTATAATAGTGCGATAATAAAATTGACCTATTGTAAAAATTCCAGATTTTGATAGACAGTTAAAAAACACCCAACGCTGCACTGGTAGTCTTTAAAAATAAAACCCTAACCCTAAATTCGGTGATACAAGTCGTTTAGACACTTGTATACAACCGGATTCGCTAGTATCTGATTCTAAAAGTATTAAGTGTGCTAATGCCCTTATACATCCCCATGGACGCTCAGTTCAGCGATGATTTATAGTTTCGCAGCGGGTTCCAGGCACGCGGCGCGAGAGCACTGTCGCGGCCATTCTTAAAAGTGTGCGTATGCGCAGGCATCCGTCAAAACATTTTAAAAGACCACGAAAATATTACGAAACTTTATTACAACCTCGAGCAGTAAAAGTCCAGTGGTTAAGACGTCTGCCTCCTATTTGGAGGGTCACGGGTTCGATCCCGGGCATGCGCCTCTAACTTTTCGAACAGTGAAGGAAAACATCATGAGAAACCCTATATCTACGCCTGAGAGTTCTCCATAACGTTCTCAAATGAAATCTGCCAGTCCGAACTCTTCTCATTCTGAGAAGAAATACGTACTCAGTAGTGAGCCGGTGATGAGTTGATAAAACAATCACGATAAGATGACTGATCTGCTCCGGCTTCACTTGGGTGGAGTCTTTCTAGATCCAGGGATTTTATCTGTATTTTATTTACGTCAGTTAAGTAGTCAGTTTTCAGCAGTCCAGCTGTGTCCAGTTAGTGGACGTTTATCGGCTGACAATGATGATGATGAATGAGTTCCAGCTTTTGATAAGAAGATATAGGAGGATAGGAGAATATACTTGTTCAACTAAAAAAAATTAGATGCCACAATGCAGCTGGCAGAACCAAAACACAACAAAAACTAAAACCAATAAAGCAACACCCAACTTGCAACCTACAAGTAGACCTATCATCGACACGTTACAATTTAGGTAAATAATAATAATAAGATTAAGATTAGTTATACCAAGCAAACCACGTCATATTACAGAGTATGATAAAAGTAGATTGCTTTTAAATTTTAATATGTAGAGACCGAGTAATATTTTGAAAATTTACATTAGGTACTTACTTATTGAAATGATTGTAACCGCATTTCCAAGGTATAAAATAAAACCTGCATGAATTTTTTGAGCTGTAAATTCCCAATCACAAATATGCTAGCCTTGCTGGTGTACCAACTATCAGCAATCTATTTAATAGGCAATGATACACACTGTATATTATTAGTTATAAACAAACCAATTTTAACATGGCTCTACAGCCTTTGAAGTTGGTAAAATGAATTAAAAAGATTCTATGATACAGCTGTTTGTTTAACAACACTATCTACGTGATGTCAGACCTATTGTACGTAAATTCACTTATTAACATTGCTTTAATCTTGATTTTAGTTTGCCTTAGCACAGCGGAAGATCACACATTACGGACATATCGTACGACAAAAAGTTTTATATCAACATCCCTTTTGAAAAGCTAATCATGAATTTAATATTGTGCTCTTATTATGGGCATGATAAACAATTCCTAATTGTATTTATATTTGTCTCTATTTCTACCCTTCAAAGCATTCAGCAATTGCATCTACCTGCATCTATCTTTCGAAGAATCTAAGTACAAACCTACTGAACTCTACTTATCTGAATCGAAATGGTAATTGTTTCTGTAATTTTACAGCTTGACATTTTCTTACCTAAGAAAATGTCAAAGACGTCACATTTTATTTTTTATTTATAGACTAGCGCTGGCTGCAATCAGACTTGCTGGCAAGTGATGATGCAGGCTAAGATGGAGCGTATGCTTGCCTAGAAGATGCCCATTTACTCTTGACTTGATGCCCTTCCGACATCAGTTTTCTTAGGTACCTAAGAAATGATGCTGGAAGGATATTTCATATCCTAGCGGTTAGAATAAGAAACGAGCTACCAAATCGCTTCATATCTACGTGTCCGTGGAATTTTGACGACTTGACGAAAATAATGTTTTTCTAGCATAGAAAGTACTAATGGTGACAACAAATTAAAACGTTCAAAAAAATTAATACTCAAGACAAAACTAAATAGGTAAAGTCAAAGTCAAAGTCAGACAGTCTCTAGTCTAGTAAAAGTAAGACAAAGTCTCTAGTCTGACAGCGCACGTACGGTGCAGTGGTCTGAAGCAATGTCTGCGGTGAACCTAAATCTCGCCGGCCTCAACGCGATCTTATCCCGCTTGATCAATTTAGATAAAATAAATATTTATACATTCGAATGTGGATGGGCGAATAAAGCTATTCGTTAAATTGATTATGGCGATGAAAATTTTTTCTAACCTCAACTCTCGACTCTATTCAATCACTTTGATTTTAGATATGAGTTTATAATAACGTTTTGGCGATGATGTAATATTAAAAACGGGCATGTCTTAGTTGAAAGAGATCTCAAATATACATGCTGGCACAATTAGTCGAACATCAAAAAATAAAATCGTAACTAACATAATATTATTATTATTCGGAGAGTTGAGTGGTTTGTTAACACAGTTACTTGACTGTTTTTTTAACGTTCCACTCATTTTGCAGAGTTGTATATTCGAATATAATTTATAACTCATAAGTTATAACCCAACTGAGACTATAATATAACTACTTTTTTTTTAAATATTTGCCCAAGAGGTCGTAAAAAGAGGAATTTTGAGGAAGTATTTGATAAAAACTGAAAATTAATAATATGATGGTCCTGTATTGTTTGAAGCTACGAAAATTTGATCGACCTCAAAAAATTTTCATCAAACACCTTTTCAAAATTTACTTCAAGATCTCAGGCTTATGAGGATCAAGAATAAAAATCGGACATTTAGACAAAAATATTATTTTTATTTTATACTCTGCATTTCGGAAGCGTAATAAATACGATTTTCAATATTCTAACTAATAATTACATCACAAATTATATTCTTATTATCTAGAGATAGCTATTTACAATTGACTAGGGTACATTTCAGTTCTTCGACAGCTATGAAACTTGATCAATCTATTTACATTCTTAAAATATTTTGTTCTTTTATACACTTCTCACTCGAATCGTAGGGACAAAAATAAGTACCTAAATTATCACAAATTAGTCGTTAACTCCACGAGATATACTAGCTAGACTAATTTAGTCAGGAACCTCAAAACATTAGAAACGTTCGGCGTTACATAAGATAAGGAATGTTTTGTTTTGTAAGTCATGTACAAGTTAAAACAGCTAACATGATGGCTGTCTGATAAACAGGTACGTTAAATATTTAAATGCAGTCGAATACTATTACGTAAACAATATTAAATGATAAGGTACTCGTAGTACATGTAATTGTGAATTAACAAATAACAACAAAAGGTTAAGAACCCCATCGTTACGTCATTACGTTTAGCGTTCAGCACCAACAGCTTATCTCTCATACTTAACATTATCATGCTTAATACACGTCCGTATAATATTACAAGTTTCAAGTCTTATCATTACAATTGAATATTTATGTACAATTAAAATAAATCACATTTTCATTGCTCTATACAAAGTAAGTCTTTCTCACGTTAGTGGGTCTCGTGTTGGACATGGGTATTTGTTGCGCGGGCCTGAGCGGGCGCTCCTCGCACTGGTGGTTGTCTATGGAGACGTAGCTGTGGTGGTGCGGTAACCGGTCGTCGGGCCGGCCCTCGCTACTCGCCACGGAGCACGTCTCGTCCTCGGTGCTGCGCGCCGAGACCTCCGCACTCGCGCTCGTCGAATGCATCGGACTCGACATCATTAAGATAGGAGGCGCCATCCCGTACTTATACCAAGGGTCGTGGGACGTAGGCGGCGCAGTGTACCTCAAATTACCGTGCCTCCCGAACCCTTCCCTATTACTAGTCTTAATATTATTCGCGTTGTGAAGCGTCCGATTCGGCAGCGTGACGTCAACGTCAGGCAACCGAAAATTTAGTTTCTCCCAACAGTTCTTTTCACCCCACACGATCACTGTACACGTTTTGAGTAACACTTTAAGATCTGGATCAATATTTATGGCACTTAAGTCAGTCGTTACGAGGAAAACTATTTTCTGACGTCTATGTCTCACGTTCACTGAGTTTATAGCACTTTGTACGGCCGCTCTCGACTCGGGCGCGTACCACTCTTGTTGCAAAAAGTTTATGGATAACACTATCACGAGTCTTTTTGAACTTTCAGCCGCACTCACTAAACTATCACTAGACCGCCTCTCGATCAGTTGGAGGTCTCTATGTTGGAGACACAAAGTGTGACCCGAATTCTCTAACTCGGAGCTCACGGCACGCGTGACGAAGTCTTCATCTCGTGAGTTATACACAAAGAATGCGTCGAACCGCTTATTTTTATTATCGTTCATGTCCTTTGGCGTGGAACTGAATACTCGTACACCGTATTTTGAATGCATCCATAGTTTAAAATCTTCTCTGAATACGAAGAGAAACAATGCACACATCAATAAAAGCACGATTACTATTATCAAGACTCCCGCAATGTATGGAATATAATTTTCGACCCCATCATTCGATTCGATGAATAACCGCTTTAGAGTCTCGGTGCCGGTTTCCTCGGTAGTGGTCTCCGTTTTACATTCCTTCGCTACGGTCGCGATAGTTTTATTCATTGGCTGGCCATGAGCAAAGTAGCACATCATGCTTTCGGTATCTTTAGATTTTTTTATCAGCCATTGATTCAACTGCGCTACGTCCTTACAATCGCATATCCAGTTGTTGCCGTCGACGGACACACGCGTGCGAGGATTGTTATCTGTGATGACTCGCCACGGCATGTAATCAACATATCCGTTGTTGTCGAGATTTAAAAACTCCAGTGACGGCAAGTAATTAAAGGTATCGTTCTCTATGACTTTGATTTTGTTATCTTGTAAATAAAGCTCGTTGAGATTCTGAAGCCTCGTGAACTGGGTATTTCTTAACGTTTCCAAGTTATTGTTTTCTAAGTGAAGTACTCTCAGTGATTCGATACCGTTAAACGTTCTGTTTTGTATTGTGTTGATATTGCTGTTGTTAAGATACAAAACTTGCAGTCGTTTTTTACCGATAAATACGTGATTTCCTAAATCTTTTAGATCGTTTCCGTCTAAATAGATTTCGGTCGCGTCCATCGGTATCTGCTCGGGCACGTGATCGTAGCCGGCGCTGGAACAATCGACGACGTTGGAGTTCCAGGTGAGATCATGATAACATGAGCACTTATCTGGACAAGTCATCTTGCAGTCGCAGGCATCAAAATCACAACAATGGCACAGAGTAAAGCAGTGGGAATCATATTCGCATAAGAATTCGGAAGATTTCACTTCTAGTAAAAGCATATCTGAATTACTTCGTGAATGTGTTAAAGAGCACCTTACACTTTCTAAATCCATTACCCTGGGTCGCTGCCTTAGGTCACTCAATTGATTTATTCGCTGCAACCATTCCATTGTACAATCACACTCAAATGGATTCTCGCTTATATAGAACTCTGGGAAATCTTTGTCTTCTGGCACAGATGATATAGCGAAAGCTCCCACGTCTAACGTTTTTATCTTATTTGAATAAAGCATAACTTTGTTCAAGTTGTATTTTTGCAGAAAAGTACCGGGATTAATTTTTTCAATGTGATTATTGTTTAGAACAGCTGTTTCTATGCTACTGGGAAAAGAAAACTCGTCGATGCTTCGAAGCTTGTTGTTGCTCACATCCAGCATTTTTACGTTACAAGTTTCTTTCACCCCATATGTATCTTCCAGCTTTTCTATTTTATTTTCGTGCATATCTAGCCATTCGAGATTAGTTGGTATGTGGCTATAGTCAAACCAAAGCAGCTCATTATTGGAAACATTCAGCCAAACAAGAGGTTGTGTGGTAGTAAATATTCCTTTTAAATCCACCAATTTATTGCCATCTAATCCAATGGCCTTCAACTGCATATTTGAGGCAAAAGCTCCGTCATCAATTTGGTCGATGTTGTTTGACGCTAAATTCAATATCTGCAGTGACGGCAAGGCCGAGAATGTATCTTTAGAAATTTTCTCAATTTTGTTTCCGACTAGCCGCAGGCCATACAAATCATCTAATCCCTCAAACTGAGTTGTTGTGACTTTAGTAATCCTATTCATACCCAAGTCCAATGATGTTAAAAACCTTAATGTTTTTATAGCTTCGGGGACTTCAGTCAACTGGTTTCCACTTAACCCCAAATCGTGAAGCTTTGTAATATTTTCGAATGAACGGAGGTCTACTTTGGTAATTCTGTTTCCATCGAGGAATAACTGGTTTAGAACATACAAATTGGAAAAATGATTGCTGTCCACTTCAATGATATTATTGTGAGCCAAAGAGAGTGAATGGAGATTTTTCAAATTGGAAAATGCCCCATCTGCTATTCGTCCAATGTTATTGAATTCTAAACTCAAAAACTGGAGATTATTTAAATCTTGAAATAGTAAAGCGTCAATCTTTGTTATCCTATTGTGTGATAAATTTAAAACAATGAGACGCACTAATCCAGAAAACGTATCTCTATTGACCCACTCACTTGTCAGCTCATTAGATGATAAATCCAAAATTTGCAATTGATCCAAACCTTCAAGTAATCCTGGTGCAAGGACACTCAACGAATTGTTGTTAAGGTATATTTGCTTTATATCTCGCGAGGATTGGAACATCTCTGGAGGTAAAGCAGTCAGAGCATTGGATGATAAATTAAGGATTTGCAGGTCACTCAATCCTACAAAAGCTCGATCAGCTACGTTAGATATCCTATTGTTCTGCAATAACAACTTTTGAAGTGCACGTAAACTTGATAGTCCATTGTCTGGAAGACCACTTATTTCATTATACGACATGTCCAAAGTCTCTAACACAGTATTACACGATTTCCCCGGTGCAGTAGGACCGTTGCCCCAGTCAGAGAAACCTAGATTGGATATATCTTGCAAACGATTCTGTGTGATATTTAAATCTTTCAAATTGTACAGGGGGCAGAATATCTCTGACGGTAAAATCCATATGTTGTTATCTCCTAAATCCAAATTTCTCAAATCGGTAAGTCCACGGAAGGAATCACGATGAAACTCCATCGACATAGCCGACCAGTCAGTATTGTGTGTGCGAATGGACAAGCTTCGTAATCCGCTAAGAGGTGACAACACGGCCGATGGCACGTATCGAATTTTACAAGACTCTATCCTCATTTCTTTGAGATTGTGAAATCTCGATAGGAGTTCGGTGCCCTCCTCTTTTCTCCTGCCGACGTCGAGCGAACTCTCGAAGAATAGCACGTCAGTACAATGGAGATCGAGCGAGGTGATGCGCTGCGCCTGCGAGGCGCTGAGGCCGGCGAGCAGGTCCGTGGCGCCCGCGGCGGTGCGCAGCGAGCACGCCAGCTGCACGCGCGTGGGCTCGCCCGCGCCGCCCGACACGCGCTGCCACTCGCACTCCTGCGGCGCCTCCGCCACTCGGCTCGTCAGCGACGCCCCACCGGCGCCCAGGTACGTCCAACTCCAAGCCGCATACCACACACTCAATAATCCAAGTGATAACATTTCGATCGGCTGGCTTAAAAGTTAAAACTGTCACTGTTCAGTACGTCACTGTTGCGGAGCACATCGCTGAGCTACTCCGGATGCAGTCGGAAAACTTTACGAATTTCCCGTCAAACTTGTTTCGATTTACGACACATAACGGCCAAGTGCGCTCGTCGAGGCGCGACACTACCGCTCACGGCGCCGAGTGAGAAGCGACTGAGTGACGGCGCGCGTGGAGCGAGCGGACCGACGGCCGCGGCGCGCTCCCCGCGCTCGCTCCTCCCCCGACAGGGAGGCCCGATAGCGCGGTCTCGGTCCGGCGGAAAGTTCACAACGGCAACAAGTTGCTCGCCGCAAGATTGGCATGAACAGGAGCGCGCTTTGCGAGCTTTTATAAACATGGCGCTTCTTACTTTGTTTGTTTTTACTTGATGCAGCGATTTCAATTGCATATCCATTACAAATTTTTATGTGTATTGCGTTCCTGAATTGGTTATCCCAAAGTTATGCGTGCTGACTCAATTTTGATAAAATACTTGCAAATTAAAACGGAGCTCCTCCAAATTAAATAAGTTGAGTCTCAAAAAGTCACAGAACCAACGTCACTTTTCAACAACTTTAACATAACAAATTTTTCATAACCTAAATAAATATTGAAGGAGCTGAATATGTGAATAATTATGCGTAGGTACCTACCTATTATTTCTCACGCAATATACCTGCATACCTACCTTTCTATCTCGCTACGCAATCTAAACATCGCACATTGTCAATAGACTTTTATCGGTTTATCTCTCCGAGATAACTCATGGAAGTCTAATGAAATCGTTTCCTGCAACTCCTTTGTTTTACAGTAGGTGGGTACCTACCTACCTATATACCTGTTATCTCAGCCTATAAATGGACAAGTAAAGGGAAAACGTAGGTTACTTGCCTGTAAGTAAGTTCCTGTTGGGCATCCTAAGTATTGCTAGAATTAGATGGATGAAGGTCTGGTCACAGGTCTGTAAGCCGTTTACTTATCACAACTTCAAGAAGCCGGTTAGATATTTTGCCATCACATGTGCCATGACATCATGACAATGACTTAATATACATCAACATCATCATCAACCACTCAGCTCACTACTCAGTCAGGGTCAGAACGAGAAGGTCTTAGCCACAATCCACCACACTGGCCGAGTACGGATTGGCGGACTTCACACACCTTCGAGAACACTATAGGGAACTCTCAGGCGTGCAGGTTTTCTCACGGTGTTTTCCTTCGTTAAAGCAACTTGCAAGTGATATTTAATTGAGTGAAACGCACATCACTCTGAAAAGTCACATAATATAGTGCACAGGTGAGCACATAATATAGTTCAATATAAGGTAAGTCCCCGGATTCGAATCCCAGACTCCCTAATAGGGGGCCGATGTTTGTATTATTAGACTATAACCGCTTCCTCTTCTGTAGTACTTACTTGTAGCTTGTGCGAAAATGTCGTAGCCCTGCGTTTGTACCTGTGATACTGATGCATTGACGCATTCGCGATAAGCTCTTATCAGACTTGTCAAATCGTTATGACATCACTCATCACCACTTAAGGGTGTCCTTCCTTTACGCATCAGAAACACTTTAGGCACCTACCTACCTGCTTGCTTAATGCGTTACTCAGCATAGTTTATCTAATCCAAACACACGTATGTACGTGTTAGACAAGTAGGAAATAGATACGGTAATGACTAAATGTTACACTTAAAGTTTGTAAAGTACCTAGGTAGGTATGAATCTGAATGACTACATTTAAAATAGCCAGAAGGAAGGAAGGTCCATTATCAATCAGGCCATATCAACACTTTCCACAACATATAATTAACAAGTGTGTGCCTTTCTTCTTTCTTTCTTTCTTCCTGGGTTTCTTTTCCGCATTTAGACATAGCCGTCCAGACCTCTGGTGCAGTTTCCCGCCGGATCACTTCAGCCAACCAAGCTCACTCCAAAATCCTACGCCACTAAGGTACGCGAGGATTTCGGGCAGAGTTGCTGGGGAGCCAAAAAGCGTGTGCCTATGCCTAGTAAAACATATTCTATTAAGATGATAAGTGTCGCCTTTTTCGACTCAATAAAATTTTATGTTACACCAAAATTACAACAATTAGGTAGGTATCTACCTTCATGCACGAAAATAATAACTTAATTTACTTGCTATGAATACGTATAAAAAGCAAACGCAACTCGTTTTCTACATAATATATTGTACTCACATAAGTACTATATAGAAAACGAGTAGGTAACTAGGTATCTATATGGTTATAGGAATAAAGTATGCTTTTGCGGCTTTATCTCGCTCTCAGAACTACACCGTTAAAATCTGTACTTTCATCTGAAGTACTCGAACTCTTTATTCTATTGTGCAAACCCCTTTAAAACTTTGCATTTCCCAATAAGTACCTACATACAAATAATTGAAGTTCTAATTATTGTAAAAGCAGGAATGTCAATCAGATAAATCGAGAAAAAAATAGCAAGTACCAACGTGCATGCGATTGCACGATTGCACTCGAGATTTTTTTATTCGAGAATACTCGAGTTTGAAAGCTGTCGGGTAACATGAAAAGAGCTTTGGCGTTCCGCGGGTTGGAATACAGAACAAAGACATAACTAGTCAAAAAGAGTGCCCCTTAGGTAGAGTTACAGAACCTGTAAAATAAAATGGAATACGTACATTTTATGTAGAACAACGTGCGTCACTTACGGCTACGATAATAATTTATGTTATGTAGGGCTCTAGCTCTACCACCCGGTTCCGAAAGAAGATTCTACCTGGGAAGAACCAGCAAGAACTTTGTTTTTTTTTTTTCAAAGCAGAAAGTTCGAGTTTTTCAATAATTTAAATACTTTTCATTTAAGTTGGTACCAGAATTTGCTCTGTTGACTCGACAATACCTACATATTTTTTAAATAAAGCTTTTAATAAAGTTCAACATGTTACTTGACTCTCGTAGACACCTGTCTACTTAGGAGTTACATATAAGTTATAACCGTGGCTAACATCGAACGTCCAGTTTCTTCAATGAAGTTATTGGTTTAATCCATATTACCTATCCATTATTAATTTTAGGATTCGGTTGTTGCCACGGTTTACGGTTAAGCACTCGCTATTAATTATTGTAAAGAGATAGTTTGTGAGGCTATAAATTATATCACGTGGATGAAGCCGCCGGCAAAAGCTAGTTCGCAGCAAGGAAAATGAATACAAAGTTGATATCAGTTCAGAATAACTTCATACGTCTCAATACTAAACAGTGTGTTTAATATTCCACCATCAGGTGCTGGCGTAATGGCGTTGACGCCCTCTCGCTCGGGAAGTAGTAAATCAAATGTACACTCACTTGCACTCTTCGCACCACCACCGTATCTTGAACTACGAAATATTTCAGTTTTTTACAATCAAATAACGTATTTTATATTGAAATATTGTTTGATTGATTTAGAAATAAGTCCAAAAAAATTATAATATATGTATGTTTATTTCAGGTGTTTCAGTAACGTAATTTTTAAACTAAGTTAAGTTTTAAACTAGGTTAACTAAGACCGCGTCCACCGCGGAAAGATTTTATTAAGAAAACCCAACACTTAGTAGGACCAGCTGTCAATTAGTATTCAACGGAGTATCTTGATACTTATACAATAGAAACAGAAATATTTTTACAGCACCAAGCCAGGAGTTTCGTAAATACTAGCTGATACCCGCGACTTCGTTCGCGTGGATGTAGGTTTTTTAAAATTCCCGTGGGAACTATTTGATTTTCCGGGATAAAAAGTAGCCTATGTGCTAATCCAGGGTATAGTCTATCTTCATTCTAAATTTCAGCCCAATTCGTCCAGTAGTTTTTGCGTGAAAGAGTAACAAACATACACACACACACATACACACATACAAACTTTCTCCTTTATAATATTAGTGTGATCCAACATTAACCCTTATTAAACAATTATATAGGTACTTAATTGTTGAGAGTGGTAATTTTTTACTCTCGGTACATAAATCGGCATAAAGTCTAATCAATCAAATGATATTATACATTATGCTGCTACTTGACCAGTACCTAGTAAGTATCAAAATCCCAACCAGGGCCAGCTGATGTTATGATTAAACACCGATTTAACTGGCTAAAAACTTGATAACTCTATCTCCCACGGGTCTTCAAATTCTGGTGATACTCATAATAAAGAGGAACCGCTGAAAGTGTTTAATCTACTTTTTATTGCGCACACATCCTGCGCCGTCGGTTCTAGAGAAAATAAAATTTTCCGTCGACGCGACATAATCGTTTGATGTGCGCTCTAAATCATGGCGACAATGGACGCTCTTGTTAACTTTCAGCCTGTCCCGTTAATCAAAAACACGTGGCCTGATTTATATTTAGAACTAAGATACGATGAAGTGATTTCGACTGTACTAGTTAACTCATCCCGACTTCATCGCAATCGCCTTGCCCTTTTTCAAGAAGATAAAGTTGAAAACTAAAACCCGACTGCGATCGTCTTAATAAACGCTGAAATATTATAGTAAAATTGTTTTTCTGTCGCTTGGTATATTTTAATGTTGTATGTAGTACATTTACAATTATGAACTCCGAATTTTCTCCTCTTTCATTTGACACCCCACTCGATACAATAGCAAAAAAAAATTTTGGAGACCCCCACTTTTTCATGTACCTAATATCCGTTAGGTCAATTTTTATCGTATAAAATGCTTGCCTATGTCACCCGGACCTTTAGGACGAATCGATTGACACCTCTTCATCAAAATCGGCCCAGTAAAGGCGCTACGGTGGAACACATAGGATCTGGATACAAACATACACATACATACATCATACATACATACATACATCATACATACATACATAGACTGTTAAAATCATAACCCTTCCTTTTGGCTTTGCCGCAGTCGGGTAAAAAACAGCTAACTCCAAAGAGTAGTTTTTGAGTTAGACAAAAAACCATGGGAATTTTCGCACATTGTAAAATGAACATAGGATCAGACACTCACAACTACTTTTTGCAGTATTATTAGTTCAGTGGCAGCTCGTCGCTTTTTAGAATACGGAGAGCAGCTTGAGCTTATCCGAAAGACTGTCAATATTGAATCTGATGATCATTAAATAAAGTGTACCACTGATATAACGCTTATAATATACACAGGTCAGTATAAGAGATGTGGACTGAGGTAGAATGACTTTAAGCTATGTAGTGTACCCAAAGTAATTTGCAACTTTAATAAATTTTACGAACGTGTAGCGCCATCTATGTTTAAATCTGTTAAACAGGCAGCTTAAAAATTTGAAACGATTGTTTGTTACAGCTTTTTTTACTAATAACTAGCTTTTGCCCTCGACTTCGCCCGCGTTACATATTATGTAATTAATATACTTTGTTACTTCATAAAGCAGTTTTCTAATGGTGAAAGAATTATTCAAATCGGATCAGTGGTTTCAGAGTTTATCTATTACAAGGAAACAATTAAGTAATACATACCTATAAATTACATAGTTCATCAACTAAGGCTACGGAAAGAAAAAAATCGTAACATATTTTTAATATAGCACAATGGGATCATGCGATTTGAATTTCAGTTTACTTTGGCTATTTGCTGAAATAACCTTTTTAAGTTGAATTATGCATAAAACTAGGAACTTCATCCGAATAGTACCTACCTAAATCCCTTAATTAGATATGACATAGGTGAGGCACATAATACGGAATATTAAGCTATAGCTGCTTGTATGTAAGACAATCCCGACCATAAATTTTAATCAAACGAATGCCTCTAATTTAGAGGGTGACAAAACGACAAAGCTGCGCGTCGAATGTAACAACATATGACTTTGATCACCATATCTAACCACATCACAAGGAGCGATCCCTAGCCCAGCCAACTGTTTCTGCTTCGCAAATCCATTAACTGTCAATAAGTAGGGTCTATTGTGTATCGAGAAAAAAACGCATAAATCGATCTTCGTGGCCACGCCATTCAGTTACACTGTCTATGTACCTAATGGGAGTCCCTAAAGACCCATAGGTAGGGTAGGGTATACCAGAGGATCGTAGCTTTCCGGACATATCCAAAAACTTGGGTATTTTTTCACTATGAGTTATTTAGGCCAATTTGTCTTTTAAAAAAAGATTCACAAGTTTTTAGGAAAGAAGTGTAAAAAAAGAAATTACAAAAACGGCTATCGAGTCGACCCAAGAGCTGGCAGCTACCTTGGACAAAGAAGTTCATCCAATGCTGCCAACATCTTGGGTAAAATGCCTCGCTGTGGCGGCATCGGTAAGGCTTTAGATTTTTTTTAATTTAACAGTTTAATGTAGATTTATGTTTATTTTATAAGTATGTAGAAGTATGTAGATTAGTTTTAATTATTATTTAATTAAAAATTAGAATTTATCCCAAAATTTTCACACTTGGATCTGGTAACCGTATCCCCTATCCCTATAGGGAATATGGACCCATACATTTTTGGCAGTAAACGTCAAAATATTTTGTATCAGTTGTGCTAATGGTTTGCGGTTTGTAAAGTTAGCATTAAGTTCATATTGTTGTGTTATCTCGGGATATTGTGGCCAAATGTGCATCATTTTGTGTTTCATACGGAATTTATGAGTTTCACAGTCATAGGATTTGGTTGATTAATGGTTTGCCATGTGTGATGTGGCACCTGAACAAAAATAATCGACGATATTCTGTTCCTTCAAATAAATCCTTAACTTAAGCTGCTGTTTCCTAGTCTTAATTTAGCAAATACAATAAAATGCACTAGTAATTTTGTCTTTTGGGAAGCTTTGGACTAGTTCTTATCCTATTCTCCTACAGGCAAAGACGTGCAGTCAAATGATTTTGGTATGATATCCGCGTAGAAACATCCCTTCTAAGTAAACCCACTTCCATCTTTGATTTTATCATCATTTATCATTTTACTTAATATCATTAGAGCTAACTCATCATCGAATAACAAAAAAAATCATAATTTGTAGATATACTCTTACCTACATAAATTAATTCAAAAAACATGAAATGCCTACTTAGTCTCCATAAATGTACCTACAACCCAAAAGTTTGATTGAATCAAGATAACGATTAAAACTGAATAGATAGTCTAAGTACCTACCCTCAAGTTTAAATTGTACCTACTTAAGTATACCTATTACTTAATCAAGTATTTAAATTACCCTGGACTTCAAAACTACTTATCTGATAATAAAACTAAGACACTCTTCTCTTGTTTTATAAAAAAGTGTAAGTTTTTCCGACGACATTCGACAACTAAAAACTTAATCCCAGGCGTCAAAGATACGAAATCATACAAACAGTTAATTTAGCGAAGCTCTGATTAGTTCTCGGCGTTTTTACAAAGAGTTCGTTAGAATTGAATCGCAAAAAAATAATGATGAGAATCCCGGCCCAATCCCCAGATACTTGACGAAATTCGAATGAATGTAATGCCATTATGATTAGCATTATTTGGTTCGGAGGGGCCGCGGATTCCGGTTTTCGGTATAAAGCGAATTTGGGCAATACCACAGAGTAGAAGAAACTATAGACAGTTATCCTGTAATATCCCACATGAGCTATGCTTGGAGTTTCTCTACGTGATCAAATCAGAAATGAGGAGATCCGTAGGAGAACTAGAGTAACCGACATAGCTTAATGGGTTGCGAAGCTGAACTAGCAGGGCACATAGTTCTGAAACCCGATATTATGTTGGGATCCTGTATGTATGGGAATGGCAACCCTGTATTGGAAAGCACAGCTTTGAAGGACCCTCCCACTAGATGAACATCAAGCGAGTCGCAGGAAGCCGCTGGATTCCAGTGGTGCATAGATTGTGGCGTGTGAAAGTCTCTGCAAGAGAATAAGAGCTCCGTCGATCTTATTCTCTAGTCAGTTGCCAATACAAAAACGTTTTTTTTTCTCTACCGCACTTTTTAAATGCACCTCAAACATCTGTGTTTGATCCGACAACGGCGGCCTAATCGTATTTGTTACGCCACATGTTATTAATAGTTGAATGGTTTGTTTGAATATTTTCGTGACATCCGAATAGTCAGTTAAGCCGCTATATCGAAGGTTCCATAAATTAATTTTGAGAAGAAAGTTTGATTTTCTGCAATATTTCATGCGTATCCATTTTAGGTGTCTCAGAAACATACAACTTTATAACGTTAGCTCTAGAATCTAGATTAAGAAGCCGCGCTAATAAATTTGAGAACAAAACCAAATCTCTTATACTACCTGTGACTCTACCTCGATTCGGAATACTGAGAAGAGCTGGCAAGAAACTCGATAGCTGCTCTTTTCAAATCGTAAAAAGTTACAATAGGTATGTAACATTACACTACACCATGTTGTGGGCACAGGTTGTGGGCTACTGAAAGTTGCTTCCACGTACACAACCTTTTCACCAAGGTACTTACTTTAGTACAATCAATGTAGGACAACAAGGACTTTTCAAGGATCTATTTAATGAAATTCAGGCACCTCTCCGTCAATTTGGTCTTTGCGAACACAATAATATGAAACCAAATGTTTTATAATTGGCTTTGCGGCTCTAGAATCTAGATTCTTGCTTTTTTGAATCTTTGTGACTAATTAAAAACTGTACCATAGACCATAATTTTATATAAATTACTTAGGTACCTACGTAGTTACCTACCATAAAAAAGATAAGAAAGGTTTTTTACAAGACACGCGGAACTCTAAACCGCTGTCTATTTAGTGGGATGAATGAAAATTTATGTGGGGATTTAAATAAATAATTATATATGGAAGAAACGCGTAAACAGTAAGCAGAAAGTTTTTATTTTCCACCTTCTTTTATAGATCTGGTTAATCCGGTCGGGTTTTGTCACGGCGTTTAGGACTCCCTGAACCTTCGCTTTAAACGTTGACATTAATCACAAAAGAACGCGTGATTTATATAACAACAAGCCATTTTAATGTTGAATCGAATCGGAGAGTTGGTGGCAAATTTTTCGTAAGCACTTGATATAAAATGAAAGTGAATAAACAAAATCTACGGTCGGTAACGCAATCTATTAAAAATCTTAATACCATTCACCATTACATCATTATCTTACAAATTCAGTAATAACAATCAAAAAAGAGTACCTACAATGGAACCTAATTTGAATAAATGATTTGACTTTGATTATTAAATACTAGATGATACCTGCGACTTCATTCGCATGGATTTAGTTTTTAAATCTCGTGGGAACTCAATTGTCCGGGATATGTCACTATGTCACTAACCTATGTCACTCTCTAGGTCTTTAAATTATACCCATGCAAAAAATCTTGTCAATCCATTCCTGTTGCGGCGTAATTAATGGATAAACCAACAAACAAACACACTTTCGCATTTATAGTTATATCTACTACCTATAGTGATTTAATGTTAGCTTGAGAATGAGTTGCTTTAGCTGTTTTGATAGTTCTAATAAGTTCTATGTTATAATGTGAAATGGTGATAATGAAAATCACCTTTTTATTTTCAGTGCGAATTTAGAATATCCCACTCTATTTCCATATTTACATTATAAAGAGAACCTCTATGTAAAACTTTAGCTTTCTAGCTCCAAGAGTTTGGGCTGGGCGCTGTCATCAAAATCACTCTTCTGCAAGTCTGATTTTCCAAGACTTTTCTTTCTTTATTATTTAGATTAGCCTACCTACAGCTATATTGTAGCAAACTTACCTTTATCAAGTTTTCCGCTAACTCTTCGACAACAACCAGCCTTTTAATGTCGACTTTGGTCAAAAGCTCGCATAGAAAGCTCAGAATTAAAATTGAGGCGCTAACAAAAGAGGTATTATTCGTTTTATAACTTTTCGAGTGACCGCGGTGCACGTGACGCTTTAAAAGTTAAAAGAAGTATTTAGAAAATGTAGGATAAAGAACTTCTTTATACTGACATGTTTCAACATTTTTGATTTAGCTCACCTATGTACTTACCTTACCTTCATACTTATTTTGAGTCCTCAATGGCTAATTCTTCTTTCAACATACAAGGAAACTACTAATAACATAGTAATAGGTCGATGATCTTTCGTGCCGTTACCATGGACCAGTATAAGTAAATAGTAGTAAGGTATGAGGACTCCTCACTGAAAAACGTAATTTGGAAACCCCTACAGGAGACCTACCGGCCCTAAAAAAGAAAAGTCAAAGTCCTATTTCGTTGTATTGACTGACTTCGGGAACCAACCGAAATGACGCCCCGATAAAACTCGGGTGGATTTCTGAAATCCTTTCTTGATGGAAATCTACCTTATAGAGAAAACCTATACTTAGGCATGCAAAATCTAAAGTCTCTAGAATGTACACGTACATGCCAGTTAGTCAGTTTGTCCTTCATATTATCTATAGTAATAGACTTGCGCTTGATCACAATCATGCCTTGTGAAAAGCAGTGCTTGTGGTCTAGATTTGAGGATGCTTGCCCAGAAATTTCTGGGCAAGCATCTCATTCTTCTCATTTTTCTTTTCTTCAGTCATTACTTTGGAGCACAACCTTTCACAGCTTCCTAAGATCGACTGGCAGATAAGGCTCTGAAGCCTTAAATCCGTCTTTTAGTTGTTTTTATTCACTCTCGCCTTAAAAAATAGGCACTAAATTATATGTGGCAGGAAACACGGACGCCGGAAGGACATTTCCCATGTTGACTGCTATTATTTTACACATTATCATCCTTACATGATATCTACAAGTATGAAGGTAGCCTTGCATTCCCGTCCCTGATGTCAGATTGGTTAATGTGAAAGTACTTTCAACGTTAAGCATCGATATTTGTCCAAACACGAAAACACAGGTACACGGGCAAGTTGTAGATTATCTGATAAG
The DNA here is from genome assembly GCF_905333055.1 of Maniola jurtina. NCBI lineage: Eukaryota > Metazoa > Arthropoda > Insecta > Lepidoptera > Nymphalidae > Maniola > Maniola jurtina. Next base: position 4,658,358 of record NC_060040.1, on the reverse strand, counting down.
CATAATAGCTGGCTTCAATAGAATAACATGGCACGTTCGGTCGAACTGGCAGAACAAATGAGTGATGAAAGATTGACAGCCCAGATATGGCCGGGCCGTACATAAAGTGATTGTGATTGTGACTAAAGCAAGGGTTCATTCACATAAACCTTGTTTTTATATAACAGTTTAGGAGTTTAACACACTGACTATCCAGCTACTTTATTAAGTAACCCTTAGGCCAGAATTCCTCTTAGGCTAATAATATGATATAATGGATCAAGACGATACTGTGTACCTACATAATAGCCTTGAATAAAGATTGTTCTATTTCTATATAGTAGCTGCAGCTGTATAACTGCTTTTCTTCTTATTTTGTAACTGCAGGTAATGTCGCACACACATTGATGTTGGAGTAATGATAGGAGATATAGGGAGAAAAGTTTTCATCTGATTGGTCTGCTAAAGTTCGCGTCACACGTCATCTCCGCCCATATTTTCCACTTTGGGGGATACAAAGTCGTGGGTCAAAATGTACAATACCAAGGCAAGGCTGCAACCATGACCAAGTCATGTCCGTTGTAGCTGATGTGCGGAGGCCCCTTAGAATAGCAGTGCAGTCATGCGCAACGCATTCAGTCTAATTTACAAACGCAAATCGTTAAAAACGCAAGAAATTGTAATTATTGAACCTAAAAAAATTTGTGACAGTTACTAGATAGCGCACGTTTTGAATTTGTAGTTTATTTTGTAACCTAAGTCAGGTTTAAATACTTTTTGCCTAAAATTATCAGGAAGCCAAATTAATCTTGTAAAATGATGGATTTGTTTTTATGAGCAATCAGTTTTTGATGTTACGGAGAAAGAGAATTAAAAACAGGTTTGGCTAAATTATAAAATAAGACAGAATCATAGCTGGCTCCTAAACTGATTTCAATAATGTTTCCATCCTTAATGAGATGATTCAAATGACTTTAAACACAATAATATAGGTACTTATGTAGTATCAATCATCATAAAACACCTATGATCACGTACCCCTGACCAGGTTCTGGTTATATCATGAGAACCCAACAATATATTATAACCGACCGATTATTGTTCTTAGCTCTTTAAATCTGTAAGATCAAAAATGCTTTCCCGGAGATGAAAATTTTTCAGGAAAAGCTCCTAGCTTTTTTATAGCTTCAATCAGCATCTCCGCTGTCGTATTAAAACTTAAAAGTGGTTAACTGCAAAGTGTATTTTTTGAAAATCATCAAAAAAAAAACAGCAATTAATATCAAAATCTGCAAAATACTATGTATAGGATCAAGGTTTGTAATTTGATACTACGTGGCAAACTTTTTTAGAAACATTAGTTTTCCTAAATTCCTGTTTTTGACGATAACTTCTAAACTATATTTTGCACTTAACCGCTTTTCAGAAAAAGAACGTTCTGAGATCTTAGGTCGTGCTTAGTCAATCTACGCTAAAAAGCATTTACGCTCGACATGATTTTATTGCAAAAGTCGCGTGTCGCTTAGCCTCATGACAAGTACGTACACAACCGGTGAGCACGGTTGATAAAAAAAGATCTGATAGCGCGTAAATACTAGTAACGAAGCTATTCCAATTGCAAAAAGAAGAACAATTACCAAGTAGGTAACTTAGTGTACCTACTCAACAATAAAAAATATATAAACCGATAGTTTATGATGCATTAGTTGGATCGTTATTTTATGAAACAATTACCTTTTGCTGGATGTAAGATGGGATAAAAACGGAAAGCTCTCTAGCTTGTCACTTCGCAAACATGAGATTTCAGGTTAGATTTCCTGTTGGATCAATTGAGGAAACTACATATCATTTTATTCTAATTAACTTGGACTTTGTGTACCTTTCGACATTTAAGTAGGTACTTAACAGGGCTCTCTCCGTCACTCGCTTCATACAATCGTAGTTCCAATTTCATTTGAATATTAAGCAACCTAAGTCCATGAAATTTTGCAGACAAGTAGTTATTATTTTTTTGCTAATTTATAGAATTCAATTTCAAATTCCCTGAGCTAATTTCAATGACCAACCGAAGTAACATCTTAGCACTCCAGTGCTACAATTCCAATTGTATCTCAAGGATAGACTATATATATAGTATATAGGTGGAAGTAGGTACTTGGAACTAACGCCGTAACGCAATTATTATTATTTTATTGGATTTTAACAGATCCTAATGACCAGCAGGACAAAAAAGAGCTTATCACTAGTTACCTACATAGAATAGAATTATATGACATAAATGAAATAAAATTGCATAATTAATATTTAGGTAACAATATTAATAATAATCTGACCCACAATCCCCACAATATGATATAAGCTCCGAAAGCTAAACCATGTTAACGATTTCATGACATGGCTTATACCCTCACCGCACATCATTAGCTGCCGATCCCATTGTACGTCCGCCATTAACCTGGCTTAAACGATTTAATTTTAGATTTTCCCTTCAATATCGGCCAGCCATCGATGCCATCTAATCACGGCCCACGACAACATAATCCCCCAATTTATTGCCCATAACAACCGACACTGTCGTCAACTAAATTGATACTAGACACCATCAGGGTTAGATTAATCCTAAAGTCTGGAGGCCCCTTTCTTTTTTCTAACTTCCTTAAACAGATTAACTAACCCCCGACCCAAAAAGAGGGGTGTTATTTTAATTTTATTTTGGGGAATTATAGCAAATAATCCATCCTCCAGCACGATGGACCGACTTATAAAGCGCCTGGTGAGAAGTGCTGGATGAGGAAGGCTGGTGGAAGAAACCGGGTGTGGTGTCGCTTTATAGGGAAAGCCTATGTCCAACAGTGGAAGTCCACAGGCTAATGATGATAATGATAGCAAATAAAGTTTATAGTTACTTGTGTATTATGGATTTTCGCAAAGTAATGCCTGCTTCTATACAATATTGTTCAAATGTACCTAACTTAAATAATTTATTGTCTTACGATTAGATATTTGATTTGAAACTTGACTACGAGATCAAATAGTAGTCCGTAACATACAGATATTTTATTAATCACACTAATATTATAAAGGCGAAAGTTTGTATGTGTGTGTGTGTGTGTGTGTGTGTGTGTGTGTGTGTGTATGTGTATGTTTGTTACTCCTTCACGCAAAAACTACTAGACGGATTTGGCTGAAATTCGGAATGGAGATAGATAATATCCTGGATTAGCACATAGGCTACTTTTTATCCCGGAAAACCAAAGAGTTCCCACGGGATTTTGAAAAACCTAAATCCACGCGGACGAAGTCGCGGGCATCAGCTAGTATCTAAATAAAATCTTAATCTTTTAATATAGGATAAACTATTTATGAAGGAATACAAAATATTCCTCAAACCTACAGAAAACTTATTTTTCTTAAACTGCAGGCCCCTTAGCGAAGTAGGGCTCATAGGCACTTGTCTTAAGGTTCCGTCTCTGGCCACCATACTCGCACAGATTTATAAACAATTTCGTGCTAATGAAATTATATTGGTTACCCATAAATAACTGACTCCATACACACAAGGCGACCACAATGATGCATATTTACAATGTATTTGGATTGAATAGCGTATTGGTCACAACAGAGACCACCCTTAATATATCGGTTTACAATATCAGGGGTTCTACCAAGGTGTCTTCTCACAGAAAGCATATAGTTATTTATTGGGGCATTGCAGCTATTTGGACACTTTATGGTTGGGCAATAGAATTCTGAATGAACTCCATATAAGCCACCTACACGACATATAAATTAGGTAAAAGTATAAAATAATTCATTAACATTAACATTTTTCCGGGGTATTGACCGGTTGAATTTTACATTTTTATAAATATTGATTGGTGTTTGGGAACTTTTACTATCCCATAATGATCTTAAATATACTAAAAGAGTAAATATTTAAGAAATTTGTATTCCTCGCTTTCTCTTCCAGTCATTATATTGAATGCCTACTCAATAAACAACAAAATCATAAAGTGTTATAAAAAAACTACTTAGATATTTTTTTATTCATAGGAGGAGGAAATATCCCAAAAAGATTTCTGCATGCCCATGCCGGTAGACGGTGCCTTATTCGCACATACTTTCCCTCCTCCTCGTCTCCAGATCAGTTCTGAACCTCATTGCATATTTTATTAATGCCGAACGTTCCTGTAAACTCATGCTTTCTTGTTCTTCTCTCCCGATAGATACATCTGTGCTTGTTTCGGCAACTCCTCGATTCATTAGACGGCATGTGTGCAACCAAGTTATAATCCTGGAATGTGCTTCTTATCTTTTTCTTTTCAAGTGTTACAAATTTTTGGTACTAATAAATAAATAAAAAACTAACAAAGTAAAAATATGAGAGATTTGAAATCCATTTTATAATTAGAGCATCGTTAGATAATATTCAGTCTTCTCATGGATTTCCTTAGGGTCATGACGCGCCCAAAATTCTTGAGGACAAAGGTTCAGTGGGGAGCGTAGGTAGCAGGGCAGCCTACCGTCGATATTGCCGACAGCGGGGCACCTTTGTCACTTCTCCCATTGTAGGAGTCTGACGCAGCGTTGCACTGACCAAAAATCATTAATTTTGTATCACAAAGCAAGAACCCACAAATCGAGGCGCTGAAAAAAATTAGGGCCATTCAGTTTCGGTCACTGACACAACTGGGATATGCGGCCCACGGCTATTTTGATTCGAGTTTTAATTATTTTGATTTGGATTATTCTCGCCGGCTCGGCACTGCATGTAGTAGGTACTTAGTTTAGCTCGCGGTTTCTTTTCTTACCTGGTTTTAAGCCTGAGTGCCTCTCGCGTTAGATTATAGATACCTAGATAGCGCAGCGGAGACCATCCTTAATCTAAGCAAGAGGCACTCAATTCAAACTGATGAAGTTGCCTATATTTAAAATCACTTTCACGTTTATATTATTATCAAGTATGGATTTGAAAATATAAGTCGATAATTACGTTAAAGATCCTATAGAATCAAAGACGTTCAAATCAAAACATTCCGAAGCTTAGAGTAACAAAAACGTAGGTAATTCGGAATTCTGTTGGTGTCTAGCAGAAATACTGAAATGACCAATCGGAAACGTGCGTGGCTTGTGAAATTCCTGTATTTACGTTTATATAATCATTCTTATGACACCGATATTTGAAATTGACTGTTGTAGAAACCCTGTGAAAGAACCCCTGATTATATTATGTTTGTATAGGTAGGTACCTACTTGACGAGGTCTTACAAGTTATCTTATGTAAGTAGAGATAAGTTGAATGTTACCTACAGGATCGATTCCTGGTCGAGGTCCTTTGGAAATCTATAATTTCTAAATTGGACGCATTTTGTCACAATCAAATCAAAATGTGAAAAAACTGATTTCAGCTGAGCGATTACGGTATGGCATACCACATCGGAAAATAAATATAATTTTTAATAAATAAATAAAAAAATCTACTTGGTAGATAAGTATAAGCAGAATCAAGATTCAGGAGATGTCATCTCTATTCCGTGCTCATGCATTTCACCGTCGAATTACGACGTCTATATTTTTTTATAACTATTTAGAACCAGTAGATATACTATAACTAGATCGAACCTATGTATTTATTACCTGAATATTTAAGTTATTAAGTAGGTTATATTACGTTTAGCAAAATGAAAATGTCCCATTTAGGTGCAGTCAGACGGCAGACTATACATACATTGTTTTTTGTTTATTATAAGTATGAGGCACTGGCACCTCACAAATGCACGTGAATGATAGCAGTGGAACGCGTTTGAGTTATGCTAATGCACCCTGCGATAGGTAACAACTAAGGAGATTTAGCTGAAGGTAGAGCGGACGTTACCTAACCACGATCGCGCAATGTTACCGCGACATAGCTCAACAAGTCTTGAATGCAAGAAAATACAAGAATCCCTACTTGAAGCTGTGTGTTTGTGTGTGTGTGTGTATAAGATTTTAAACCTCGCCAATGTTGATGGAATTCGAATGTTGAAACACTTTGTTTATCTCAACTGCAAGAACTGCATCGCAACTGCAATTTGGCAGATGGTTTGCAGTCCAAATGCAATTTGTCTGCATAGACAGGCTGGCATCTTAAAGGGGAAAGTCGCTATAAGCGCTCTATTTCTTTGCTCATTAATGTTGTGGTTTAGTCCTATCTTTCGGGATGATTCGCAAACTCGGTGTTCAACATTGAATGATTGCCACCGAGCTCATTTGACATTTATTTTTAATCAATAAGTAGGTTTTCTACGAAACGATATTTTGATATCACTCACTGAAGCAGCAATGTAGAATCAACCAATGTCAAACGAGCTTGATCATTTAAATTAATAAAATAAATAAATAAGATTTTATTTCAGACCCACATAATTATGTTTCTACAGATAGGTCCATAGACAAAGTTAGTGTGTTAGTAACAATAATTCCTTATAATTATGTTAGTAATGTTAGTACAAATTAAGTGAAGTGGCCTAACGTGGCAACTCTAGTCACCCGGTGGCGACTACTACCCAATGTTTAGTTATTGGGCAGCCTATCCTATCCTTAATTGCAATCAGAATGCTATTGTGATTATTACGAAGGCGCTCTGTAAGAGTGAGGCCATCTTTTTCCGGAAATGGCATGAAAGCCATCAGTCTTACTTTATTTAGTAACTGATCATTGAGTTAGCGAATCACCCGGCCTCGCTGCAGCTGGTCCTATCTATGTATGTAGCGCTTATTTATATCTTTGGTAAGCACTTGGTCGGGACTCGGGACTCGGGAGTCATTCACTGGCTCAGTTCGGAAACGTAGAAATTTTATCTTAACGGCATATAAACATAAAGACGTCCACTCCCGCGTCACTAAAACCGATTGTTCTTAAATTTAATGGCGCATTAAATAAAATAAGGCATTAAGCGACTGAGTCACGATAATCACAGTCCGTAAAACCGGTAAAACTATAACCATCATTTACCGTTGTGTAAGTATGTTGTGAGATTGGAAAATACCTTAATAATTAAAAACTGCTACTGCTTTATCTACGGTCCAACAAGTCTAGACGATTAATTTAGCTTTGCTATCGGATTAGCTCGCTTGATAGTCGAGTCTGCTATTTTTAAATGGCCCATCCGTTTAACCGATTTTGATGAAATTTGATATACCTGCTTAGTTACCGGCAATTGAATAGTTACGTCTGATCTACGATGCTAGTGCGAGCTTGCGCAGGTATTGTTCCACGCGCTCGTGTATTTTGTATGGATGTAGCACTCGCACTAATGCAGATGGCGAACGGACTGGTGTGCTCCTTTTCCCTATTCGATGCGCCCCACTGACGTCTAACTCTAAAATATGCTATTGCGACGTGTCTTGCGGTTAAGTTCAGGGACCACTATTTGTTTGGTGCGGACTATAATTGGCGTGCAGAGATAGCTTAGATCACGGAGATGGGCATACTTAGGCTACTTTTTATCCCGGAAAATCGAAGAACTCCCAACAATCGCACCTAGAATTTCTTGCATAAATAAGTAACTTACGAAATGCAACCATCACAGCGCCTGAGAGAAATGGAAAATATTTCTATCTAAAATTAACTTTTTTTTTTAAACCCAGGTGTGGTATCGCAAACAACTTTGACATAAGCCAAAAGCCCCTTATAGCCAATAGCTTAAAACCATCGAGACCACACAACACTAGACACAATGCCTGTCGTTTGCTGATACCTTGCCGCCAAGAATATGCCATTGTCATTGTCAAAACAAGATCGGTTACAATAAATCTTATTAAAGATCGGCCTCAAACCGCCATTCATGCCTTCTTTGATACTAGAAGAATAGAATGTTTACTGTAAACGCGGATATTGGACGCTTTTGTGGTTTTGCATCTGCTCTATCGAACCTCTGCATGATTTTTTTCAACCAATAATTTTGTTTAGGCACTTATAAAATTACTAGCTGACGCCCGCGACCTCGTCCGCGTGATTTTAGGTTTTTTCGAAATCCCGTGGGAACTCTTTGATTTTCCGGGATAAAAAGTAGCCTATGTGCTAATCCAGGATATTATCTATCTCCATTCTGAAGTTCAGCCAAATCCGTCCAGTGGTTTTAGCGTGAAGGAGTAACAAACATACACACACACACATACACATACAAACTTTCGCTTTTATAATATTTGTAGTGTGATAGTGTGATTCATCATCATCATCATCAACCCATCGCGTCGGCTCACTACTGAGAACAGGAGAGCTGTGCTCAGTAGAGCTGTGCCATGCGTACAGAATGAGAAGGGTTCATAGTCTGTATCACGTTAGCCAAGTGCGGATTGGCAGACAGAATGCACAATTACCTACATAATATGTATTATGGACCTGATAATTAAGCTCCAAATAGGTAGGTCAAATTTCGGTAAAGAGGTAAACCAAATCGAACTCGGCTGGTCAGGAGGGGGAGCCGGAAGTGTTAAGAATAAACGTTTTTTTCTTTCTTTCTGTCAATCTTTAGGTCACCGACCGGAGAAGTAAATAGGTACTTACAAATAAATTATGGCATAGCATCTGTAAAACAAGGTCTGGGTATCAGTCGGTTGTACCTACTTAAAAAGTTTGACACAAATCGGTAACTGGATGAGTTGGTTGACCTAGAATCGAAATCGTACTTTTTACATTATAAAAATGTAGTTGAGTCTGGTTAACGGAAGGTGCCAAGACCCTTGAGAATCACGACGCAGAGAAAATCTAATAAATTACACACAGTGGTAACTGTGTACTTAAGTAATTAACCTAACTTATTAACTTAGCTTAGCTTGACTAGCTACCTTCGAATTGACTGCACGAGTGAACAAGCGGCTAGACGAATAGCAAATTGGCAAAATTTTCAATTTTTAATTTAATGAAACCACTATTTCGAATTATGTATTTTTAAAAGCGCCTGCGACATAACTGAAGATAACATTTAACTTTAAAATACATTGCTATTAATTTAATGCCTAGATACTTACAGCAATTTAATTCCTAGATAACTACCGAAAACAATTTGTATTTTGTAAGAATGGCTCGGTATATTCATATCTTGTTCACCCTTAGCTTTCTTACAAAATAAATCTTCTTCAGTGCTTTTTTTTTCTCTCTCTTCTGGCTTTACAAAGATTAGCCAATGTCAAGTTTGTAGTTATTTGTAACAAGTTAGTAATTAAAATATACAAGTATGGACCCCATCTGTGCCGGCACTCGCCGACATACGCACAGCACCCCTTTAGAGCGCTTTCCAGTCAGTTTTAACAAAAAAAAAAACACTCCAAAAAGGCGGAGCACGCCCGCCAGCTAACACCAACACAGACGAAGTCCTCTTCATTGATTGTAAACAAAAATTCCAAAATGGGCAACGGCAATATCCAATACGGCAAGAATCATGCAAGAATACAGCGTGCAGGCAATTTCAAAAAAAGCGCCAAAACCATTGACGTTTATATACTGTCTGTGGTTTATACTTTTTTTGTTATAATTAAGAATCAATTTAGTTATAAAGCTACTTGATGATATTCAAATATTTTTTAGGTTTTTAGATAAGTACATGCCTACTTAATTTTAATTTTAGTTTTATCAAAATCAAATTTTTATTATTTTTTTCCTATGGCTGCCATTTATAATCTGTGCCCGTCTTCATATTATATAATCTGTGGTACTTATCGCCAGTTCAGACAGAGCACCAATCAGAAATCAACTGTGTTTTCTCCTGACCAATAACATTGTAACTGCAATCAAAATGCAATAACCTTGCAAGTTGCAACTTGCGTGATTCGTGATGCATTCTGTCAATCTGTCATTACAAAACAAACGGGACAAGTGGAAAGCGTACAGTGTTTGTGTGCTTTGTTATTTAATAATTTGGTGCTAAAGTGGTGTAGGGCATAGTTTATGAGTAAAATGTTTTAATTAAGTGAATAGGTAATTGTTTAGAGTATCCCACCGCTGCTAAATATTTGAATATAGCGGCCGTATGACTACAACATACGTTAGTGCATAAAGGAGTGAGTATATTGCATGCTTTTGATATACCAAAAGTTTACATTTCAGTGAATTTATAACTCAGAATAACATAATGATTTGACCAGTTTTCTTTACAATGCTCTAAAGCGTATGCAACTGGTTATTTGCACTAAATTGAAATAGGTAAATGCATGGAACTTCATCTATGCGAATATCTTTGTTGTGTGCAGGAATAATGATTATTACTGTATTAAATTGTAACAAAAAGAAACACAGGGCAATCGAATTTTGTAAAGGAGACCTAGAGGCTGTACCTGTACCTAGAGAACTGTAGAGTTTAAAATTGTTGAATTGATTCAATATCCATAAACGTATTTTACATAAATACAATATTTATGTAACTAGCTAAAACACGCAACAGTTGTTTAATTATTTCTTATTTTCACCTTCAAATTAACCAGTGATATATTTTAAAGTGTTAAGTAATTAATGAGGAAACTTGAAAATTAGTCTTGCATAAATTTCCTTCATAAGATGCTTGTGTTTTTGTCATCAAGAAGTTTGCATAAAAAAAAGCTATGCATCATTAGTTACAATCGAAACAATAAAGAGGAGTTTAGCTAGTTAAATAAGTCAAAAATGTGTAAGTAAACAGCAGAATAACTTTGAAGGTATAATTCTTTATTTTGTGCCTTAGAAAGCCTAATTGATTGCATCTGATTATTATAGTTGGCTCATGTCTATCTTACAGTTTAAACTTGTTTTAACTAGAAAAACAACTTTAGTTTAAGAACTTGAAAGTATTTGTTGCAACTAGTAAAACTAAGTTATGGTTAAAAGCCTTTGTTATAATTAGTTTTAACTAGTGTAGACTCACTCCGCTCTTTGTTCTTTTCATCTTTTTATTTGGCTCAACCTTCGTTTCACCAAGAATATCGCAGGCTCTTTTTGTTTATAACCAGCTCCCCCTTTGCTTCACTCAGCTCCTTTGCCAACTTCCTACTTCTTGCTTCACAAAATCAATCTAGGGCTACGACAGACAACGCTGTCACTGTAGAGTAAAGTCTAAACAGTTTTTACTTGGTGAAATGAGTTTTGACTAGCAAATCATGTTAATTAGCAAGTAAGTCTATACATAGAAGTTTTACAATCTTTTTAATGATAATTTCTTATTATCTTTTAACTTTGCAATCATTATGAAATAAGACCTACTTATCAATCAACGTTCTACATGTTCTTATCAGTGAAAAGTCTATTTCCGTTAATAAAATTATCAGTTTATTGTTGTTGACCACAACTTCCCACTAGTTATGTGGCATCTATACATCATCAATACTCACACTAAAGCTAACTTCACACTTCCGGAAAAGCTATATCAATCATTATTGCAATCTCAAATCTTGAGATTGGCTGAATTTATGGTATTCTTATTGCCACAGTGCATTGTAGCCAATAGTGAGCGAGTGTCGGCTAAACAGGTGTTGTGATTGCCAAACTATAACTGTCAAACTACAGCTTTGCATAGTTGCCATGGTAGGCTACTTTATTTATTTGCTTTATACTAACATAATAATTATTGTTAGGTACTAAAACACTAACTGATTATATGGACTTCTTTGTATATGGTCTGAAATAAAATGTTAGAATTTATTTATAGTACAAGATAGCTTGCGTGCCAATCACAATCACCTCTGGTTTGCTGACACTCTCAATATTAATTAAAGTCATTTTAGTAAAATGCACAGTTGCAGCAATAGCAGATGCAACCCTAAACCCAGTCTCAACTTTCATCCTAAAATGGCTGGTGCATTGTAAGTACTTAATTTTTTGCTTGACTGATATACAATTTGGCTTTGATTCAAAGTAATTCAAAATAATATAAACATTTAACTTTACAAGTTTTTTACTATCTGCAAATAAATGTTCAATCATGTTTGTGCAAGCACCAAATTGGACAAAAACATGCAGAAACTCAAGCCTGCTTGCACAAAATGATTTTCCCCTCCTATTGCCTCCAACAGTAAAGCTGAGATCTATAGAGTGTAATTTGACTTTGCTCAGACTTAAGACAGTTAAAATGAGAAAGATTTATCTACTGTTATCATCATATATATGGTAGAGATTGCTCTAAGCAATAAGGCCGCCTTTGTACACAATTGTTTTTTCTGTTTTCTTCCTTCTGTGTTGTGTTCCTTTACGTGTTTTTGTGTGCAATAAAGACTTCTATCTATCTATAATATCTCTTATTAATCTGTCTTGTTAAACTCTTAAGATGTAAAGTCAGAGCTAATTCAAAATGCTCTCTATAGATTTCAATTCTCTGCCTCAGTATTGCAATGTGTTGGGTATTGTATACATGTAAAAAAGTAATCCAATCTGAAGTTTGAATATGGCAGTTTGCACATTTCTTTTTTCATCAACTTTTTGTACAATGAGTACACATTTCATATTTAGATTGCACTACTTGTTGTATGCCCACTGTATTGTAGCAAGCTTTCAAGCTCTATGTTAAATGTGCAGCCACCTTAATGCACTTGCCAGCAAATATATGACTCAAGTTCAGAGCTAGATAACAAGTCCTTGACATCCTAAACTAAATACAGGTGCTATTAAGGAATCGCGTACACAATATATTGCACATAGTAAATACAGTAGTAATTTACAAATACTAATTGGTACATTAAAGTTTGAAGGTTTATGAATCAATTATTGTAAGTGAAAGGACTTTCTGGTTTAAGTACTCAGTGAATATAAAATTGTTAATCTATTTTTTTGAACTTATTAAGTCATGATTTCCTAAGTACAGTGATGAGCGCATTTGTCTTCTAAGTGAGAGGTCCTGAGTTCGATTCCATGTTGAGTCTGGTAGAAGGCTTCGGCCACGGCTACTTACAATTCAAGGAACTATAAACTGAATTCACTACAATCCATATATGTTTATGCGCTTAGTCTGTCTTTAGTTGAAGATTAAGGAAAAAGCTATTGCAGCAAAAAGTTTAGTATCTAATCAAGTAAAAAATGCCTTAAAGTACACGTAATATTATTTTAAGGAACTTGTGCATATTAACTTATCTCTACCCAGTAAATTACAGATTTTACTTAAAATGATTCAGTAGGGTTGCTAAATATCTTAATTTTCTGAGACAAGTCTTAAGTTATATTTTTTACAACTGTGAAAGAAATTGTTTTACATTATCTATTACTGGCTGAACCGCCCGGCTTCGGTTGGGTGAAATTAGTTATACTTGTTAACAATACTACTGGACAAATTAGCTTTCTAATGGTGAAAGGATTATTAAAATCGGTTCAGTACTTTCAGAGTTTATCAAATACAAACAAACAAATCTTTCCTGTGATAGCTACCTGCTTGTTTATGAACCTAAAAACTACTTATATGAGATTGAAGTAACACTATTTGAACAGTCTCACATAATCATAACAGGAGATTAGTATTTAAAAAGGATCATCCAAAAATAAAAATCGGTCAAGTGCGAGTCCGACTCGCAGACGAAGGGTTCCGTACTATTTTACAAGAAAAATCACTTTATATATTTTTTTTTTTCAATTTTCATGGTGACCTTTTTAAATTTTCATTATTTGTTGTAGCGGAAATAGGAATACACATTCTGTCATTCATTCATAAATCTGTCTCTTTTTAACTCAATCTTAAGTCTGAGCAAAGTCAAAGTGCGCTCTATAAATCTCAGCCTTAGTAATAGGGTCCCATTGTCACCCTTCAGACACGGAATTCCATGTAAATAAAAAAAATTTAACACCCCCAACAAGTGAAGGTTACAGTAACTAGAAAAGAGCTGATAACTTTTAAACGGCTGAACCGATTTTCTTGGATTATAGCTAAGAACACTCTCAATCAAGCCACCTTTGAAACAAAAAAAACTAAATCAAAATCGGTTCATTAGTTTCGGAGCTACGATGCCACAGACAGATACACACGTCAAACTTATAACACCCCTGTTTTTAGGTCGGGGGTTAAAAATGTAGGACTTTCTATCTGTCCCGTTTTTTTTAAACATTGAGACAGTAATTCTACACATCAACGGCGACCTTGGCAATCATAGTGCGGTCAACGACACAAGTACCTAGATGTTCTCATATTTTTGACTGTGTGTTCATCTTATTTACGCGTAGGTGTCTCTAATCTGCAAGGTCATATTGGGATTGAAGAATACTAAAACATTCATTCTACTTACTTAGTTGTTCACTCATTTGTAGAGACTCATTAAGTTCAGTTGTTTTGAAGTGTTTCGCTTTGATTTACTTACTAAGTACTAGTTTATATGTGATTTTTTTTTACGTTCCATGTTTTTTTTTTATGTTATGACCAATTGTTTTATGTGTGTGGGCATTGTGTAGGTTTTCATACTTATTGGTTCTAACGTAGATTGCTACGATTTTGGTGGTACTTAAAGATTTCTAAGGTATATACTAATATAATTATTTCATAATATTTCATTTAAGCTTTACATTTTAAAATATATTTCTTTTCGTCTCAATATATCGTATAATCACAGTAAAGCTGTGGTATAATCGTCTCAGTATTATTGTAACTCATATTCTTTAGCTAGGCAACCTATGCAGAAGTAATAGGTGATTTAATTGAAATAAATTAATCAGTAGATATTAAGCTCATAGATACCAATAGATATTACGGATATTTTAATATTCTATAGATACCTATCGATATTACTGATATTTTAATGACAATTCTTAGAATCTAGGGTCAATGGTTCCACTGGCCCATTAATATAATTAAACAATCGGAAGTTCGGTCACCCATCCATTTACTGACTTGGCTCAGTGTAGATATATGTCTGAAAGTCTTAGATACCTACTTACCCTTTTCACATTGCCTAGTATCTTATTTGAAACAACATAATATTATGATGTAAGTATATTATAATTTATAAGCAAAGAAATCTATAGATAGACTCAAGCTTTTAAATCAGTTTATCAGTTGCTAGCTTTTGCCCGCAATTTCCTCCGCGTGGATTTAGGTTATGAAATTCAGATTTTTGAAAATCCCCTGGGAACTCTTTGATTTTCCGGGATAAAAAGTAGCCTTTATCACTCATCAGGTCTTTGACTATACCCGTACAAAAAATCACGTCGACCCGTTGCTACGTTGCGACGTGATTGAAGGACAAACCAATAAATCAAAAAACAAACACACTTTCTTGTAGTTATAACGTGGGTAGTGATAACTAGCTAGGTAGTCCAATTTACCTGAATTTTTGGATCCAAACTTGATTTTTAAACAATGATCAAGTAGAGTTCAATCAATTGGGCACATTATAAGTTCAATAAACGGGTTAGTCATTTTAGCTTTTGTAAACACCACAAAGTTTTACTCTGAAACCAACTAACCGTTCTCCCGTTTTATCTTCATCTCCATGACTAAGCGCGTTTTCATGTTATTAAATAATTAATTATTATTATGGAGGAAGTAAAACAACAACACACGAGATTGGCACGAAAAGTGTCATCATTATATGACCAACCTATCGCCGGCCTACTACTGAACATTTCTTTTTTCATTCAGAATGAGAAAAGTTTAGTCCTTAGTCCACCACGCTGGCCCTGTGCGGATTGGTAGGCTTCACACACCTTTGAGAACATTATGGAGAATTTACAGGCATGCAGGTTTCCTCACGATATTTACCGTCACCGTTAAAGCAAGTTCAGTAATTGCTTAAAACGCACGTAACTCCGAAAAGTTAGAGAGGCATGCCCGGGATCGAACCCCAGGCCTCCCGAATAGGAGACCAACATCTTAAACACTAGGTTATCACCGCTCACGAAAAGAGACCAATAATTCTCTTTACTTGCCAATCCTTGAATATTTACCTAATGGTTTTAGCATTCTTTTAAATCTTCCAAAATCTCAACCTGTAGGTGCACCTATAAAACTACAAATAAAAATAAACTGAGTAAAACATCCGTATAAAAACATTGGATTTTGTACGTAGGTTTTGCATCCTATTTCTTTCCAAGGAAGGATTTTCAGGAAGCCCACAAAAAGTCACAACCGCAATAGCTCGGTCGATTGCCTCGTGCAGTTCCTCCTTCGTACAGGTTGCCGGGCACGCAGGGCACCATCAGTCATGAGTCATGACTCATGTGGGCAATGGTCTGTCTCGGATGACCCCAGAGGCACTCCGTATCGTGTCCAGAGACGAAACATTTCTTTTGTTTTCGTGAGGAAACTCCATCATGGATACCACCGGCCACGGGTGAGCACAGTGGTTACGAGTATGTCGGACTCCTACCTTACGGACTAAAACCCTCACGTAGTTCCATATCCTACCGCTGACGACGGAGCACAAGGGACCAACAACACCTCGTTACTCCACCAGGGGATGTCCGCCTCATCAGACCCACCACTAGGACACTACGTGTCCCCAAAAACCGTTAGAGGCATGTCGGAACCACAACACGCCAGCCAGCCCGAGGTGGTTGGTGATGAGGTTTCATCACCCATTCAGACTTTCCTACCCTAAGTCGGTTGAATTTTCAGAAATTCCACGAGCGAAGTCGGGGTGGGTTAGCTTGTGTACAAATTACTAAACATGGTCGCCAGAGTGGGAACTCCATGCAGAGAAACTTGTTACAGTAGGCAGATAGTAGTCAAAGAAGGTACCTAATGGTCGAGGTTATAATGAGTTTGATTCATGTTTGATTGAATTAAATAATAAGGTACAGAACCCTAAAAACCGGTCAAGTGTGAGTCGGACTCGCACACTAAGGGTTCCGTTCCGTATCGTGCGTATCGTAATAACACTTTAATTTTTTTAATTTTCATGGCGGTCATTTTGAAATTCTTATTCTTATTCTAGTCAATTAAAAAAACATCTAGGTCATCTATTATGGGTACTTATCGATAAAGTCGGATTCATTTTCACATGTCTAGCTCATTATTAATTACTAGATGATGACTGCTACTTCGTTGTTTAAAAATCCCGCGGAAAGTATGATTTTCCGAGACAAAAAGTAACCTTATTCTGTGTTTATGCAAAAGCTATCTACAGATATAGCAAATTTCGGGTAACCGATTTTAACGAAACGAAATAATGACCGATTAGGTACTTATTCATTGCCCATCAGCTTTGAAATAATATAATAATAATAATCAGTCATCGTTTTCATAGCAAGATAAACATTGTAAAAATCAACTTCATGGAAATGCGAATATACCTACCTACTTAAAAATCATATTCATTGCTCTATTATATTATTATCATCATTCGCGCTCCCACGACGAACGGTCTAAAAATACAGAAGTAAATAGTTAGTGGTTTAAATTCCGAATCTGAGTTCTGAATAATTTTACTCGCCGGCAGTTTTTATTCAGAAATCAAACGGAAGCCACGTCTTTGCGCCGCCTGAATCCAGCGGCTTCCTGCAACTGATTTTGATGTCGTTCTTTCGCCAGACGTTATGGGGGGGGACCTCCAACGCTGTGCGAGGTGTCATTCCAACACCTTGGGAAACACCACAAAATATACATTACTAAAATTAGGCACTTACTTAAATGAAACAGTACTGACTCAGAATGTTATCAATAGACAATAGGTATCATCGTAGAATTCGACGCACTCTTCACGAAAATTGTATTTTAGCATTGTTACGCAAATATTAATAAGTAAGTAAATAGGCATCTACCTATTCGATTTCGTTCCAACATAAAATAATCCTTGAACAATACCTACCTAACAAGTGTAAATTAAAAATTCATAACACCCCCGACAAGTGAAGGTTACAGAAACTAGAAAAGACCTGATAACTTTCAAACGGCTGAACCGTTTTTCTTGGATTATAGCTAAGAACGCTCTCGATCAAGCCACCTTTCAAACAAAAAAAAAACGAAATTAAAATCGGTTCATTAGTTTAGGAGCTACGATGCCACAGACAGATACACAGATACACACGTCAAACTTATAACACCCGTCTTTTTGGGTCGGGGGTTATAAATAAATTGAAGATATTAATCAGAAATTAACCTCGTGAGGAAGTGAAATGCCAATAGAGAAAATACCTAATTGCTTTTGTAATTTCGAAATAACTATCTCATAATATTAAGTTTTTTTTTTTTGTTTTTCTACCAAAAGTAAAACTCTTAACATGGTGGAACACAACCTAGTGTATCAAAAAATTCACATAATACATAATGTTTATATTTACTTAAGTATAATACTACAACATGCTATTTGCATAGTCATAGAAAGGCTTATGCAATTCAGAAGAATGCAGATGCGTTCACAAAATTATCTAATCGTTTATCAAATTGTCAGGATATCTAATATCCTGACATTGTAATCGTTGCATATCGTGGGAGGATCCGAATGGGTTAGAACTTAGAATCTATATATGAAGCTGAAATAATGCTGTCTGACATTGAATGATGTATGAAATAGCTATTGAAAACATTTAAAGCAGCCTATACCGAACACAAAACAACTATTAGGTACCTACCTACTTTTTAGAGTACCTACCATACCCGAAGGGATCCTATTTACTAAGACTCCGCTGCCCGTCCGTCCGTCCATCCGTCTGTCTGTATTTCGTGAACCATGCATAATAGCTAGACACCTGAAATTTTCACAGAATCACCCTAAATTCGAATTTTTTCAATTTTTCATAAGCAAGTTCACGGGAAAATTCATGTTTCAATTTGTATATAAATAATAGTTTGGTGTATTATGTTCCAGATGAGTGTCAGACGCCGACCATGGACATCAAGAACCGGATGTTGCTGCAGCACCATCAGCAGGATATCGTCAGGGATCTGGACGTCAACTACATACTAGACGAGCTGTTCACGAACAATGCCATATCGAACGAAGTATTCGATCACATCTACAACTTGGTGAGTAGGTCTAGGATTTTTTCATCGACAAGTCTAAGGCCTCCAGCCCGCTGGACCGATGACCTGATGAAAGTGGCGGGAAGCGGATGGATGAGGTGGGTGTAGGACTGTGTTTGGTAGCGCGCTCTTTAAAAACCTATGTCCAGCTGTGGACGCATACATGCTGATAGATTGGATAAGATCTACAAGCAACGTGCAACCGTGACCTAGTAATTAGCTGGTCGATTCCGGAAAACCTGCATCAATCATTATTACAATCGCAATTGTTGTGATTGGCTGATTTTTTAGTATCTTGTTGCAACGATGCATTATAGCCAATAGTGAACGAGCGTCAACCAATTTTATTTATTAGAGGTGATTCTGGTTGTTACACTGAAGCTTTCAAACTACCGCGTCGGGACATCTTACCATGTAATTATATTGCTAAGAGACAAAATCTCTAATAAATAATTATATTCACAGGAGAGCCTAAGATACTACATCAAAACATTAAAGTTACCTGATGGCTGCGATCTTTTGCCAGTTGATAAGTGCATTGCAAGTTAAGGTGAAAACGCCCTAACCTGGAAGGGGTATTCCTTATAGCACTTCATTAAACCCGTGTTTTTAAACCCATATGTATCCTAATCGTTTTCTAAGCTACATCATATCTAGATCACTTTACTTTATCAGTTACCAATAGCACAATATAACTACTTTTCCATTTGACCACCGATCGTTCATAGAAAAACGATTCTTTCTTCTAAATTCTATTTTATCAAATTCTGCATAAAATAGTCATAGTCCCAGGTATGTCGATGACTAAATCGTTGATAAGATATCTTTTTTCATCAGACTAAGCGACGCGATTGTTGATGAGTAGGCAATAATATGTGCTTATGAATATTACAGGGTGTAACCAGAACGATAGCAAAGACTTAGCGTTATTATTATACTAGCTAAACACTATCAAATGCCAGTAACCTTAATAAATAAATTGCCTTATTTTGTAGCTTTAGTGCTTTAGTATTTTTCAAACTTGCAATGTTAGCGTGCAAAATTAGAATCAAAGTCCCACCTAAGACGCGGCATTGACTCCAAGAGGCCTACTTACGCAACGTTCGTTGACATCTAGTATCAGTCAGATGTTTTATTTGCAATATATTGTGAACTTTTAAAAAATATTTTTTTTTAATTAATTTATTTCGCGTTTTATTTATGGTATCTTATCACTATCAGTAATTATCAGAATAATCACTTATCTTCGTGACAAGTGATAATTCTGCTTCTTAATTTCGTCTTTTGCTAGCGTTCTGGTTCACCCTGTATAATTAAAGGTAAAAGCACTTTATAGATAAGTGGGTGCTACCTTATATGCATTTTTATGAATTAGTCATGGTCCAAAGTAATATGATCTGTTGATTATTATCAATTGTATTCATGTAATTAATGTTTTCATCATAATAACAATTGGAGACTTAGATTTAAGGCTAATTCGGACTACATTAGTATTTTAGTCTAGTAGTGAGTAATTTAGTAATTAGGAAGCATTTAGGAGAATTTAGTCGAGAAGATTAAATTTTTAACGTTTAACGTTTAGTTACTAAATTACTCGCGCTACTCGTTCACTAACACATTCAAATTACAGGAATAAACTGAAAAACGTCAAACATTTACATACTCATTAGTCATTACGTTTGTTTAAAACTGAATTATCAACAATAATGAGTACCTAGATCCATAGAGATTTTTATCTCTATGGATAGATAGAGCTCATCATTAAGCTTCTAAATAAATATTTAAACCACAATATTCTAATCATTAACTAAAATATGTTTGGTATATGAAGTTTCTTTGATCCACAGACGGACCGAGTGGACCGCACACGATACCTCCTCGATACGTTACTGCAGAGCGGCAATAACAACGCTTTCAATGCGTTTGTGGACAGCTTGGCGAAAGACTACAAGTGGTTATGGGAGAAGTTGGCTGTGGAGAACAATACAACTATGATCGAAGACAGTTTCGAGGATAGCCTGAGCAGGGGAGATGTGCCGCGACTGCCTGATCATTTTGTTAGGAGAATGGCTTTGGTAAGTTAATCATTCTTCTTAAGAGGTTATGCGAGAAGCGATCAGCCTGGCTGTCCAGCGCGGAAATGCAGCCAGTATTCCTGGCACCATTCCACGTGGGCATGAATTTGTACAGTAATTATAGACAAGGCTAACTTAATGTTTTATTGTAATATTCCTAAACTTGCTTTCCATTCTATTCCCTAAAATATGGAGATAGAGCCTTACTTCTACTGTTACTCTACTGCGTATACATCTTCTTCAATAATATGTATATAAAAGGAAAAGCGGACTGACTGATATGCACAGCTCAAACTACTGGATGGATCAGGCTGAAATTTGGCATGCAGATAGCTATTATAACTTAGACATCAGCTAAGAAAGGAAAGAAAATTCAACCCCTAAAGGGGTGAAATAGGGGTTGTAAATTGTGTAGTCTAAGCGGATGTATTCACAGGCATAAGCTACTCAATCATAACTGGTTTCAAGTTTCGACAGCTTTTGCATAAAAAATCGATTACTCAAGAAGATTAAACTATAGTCTAATGATTAAATAATCAATTTGGAATTCAATATTAATAATTAAACATGCCACCTTTGCTTATTTTAAGGAGCGAGACATACTAGTGAAGTTAAGATCACTAAACCGGCATCAAATCCTAGTTCTTCACGGTATGTCTGGATGCGGGAAGACTGCTCTAGCGATCAGTCTGCTGCGAAGTAACCCTTTGCTGATCACTTCAGACTTCAACGGGGTTATGTTTTGGCTCAATTTTGGCGACTGCAAGTCTGATGACGACATTATTGCTCAACAGAATAAGTGAGTATCAGTGCCCTCAGTATAACATTTAACTTCTCATCACCGTTGATAGTTTTTGAGAGTCGCAACACTTTAGCGTTAAAGTAAAATAGCCATTTAACTGCCTTGTTTTAATGCTCAAGTTTGTACATATATTTACAAGCAACGCTCCAAGCGGAAACTTTGCGAAATTAAAATCAATGGTACTAAATTTTTGACTTTAAATCAAGGACCTTTGGGTCCATTTTACTTTGACGCTATTTTGTTTCTTCTCTCGAATATTTTCAAAATTGGGGAGAAGTAAAATCTTATACTGAGGATACTGGATTTTTCTGCTTACAGGCTGCTGCATAAGCACCCTATTACAATAAAGATGGTGCCTACCAGTTAAATCAGCAACTTTTTATCAAACGTCAAAACGCTCGCTTAGCGGACCCTTAGTGGAACTTGTATGAAATACATACATTAAAAACAAAGAATATTAGCCATGTTAAATGACTAATATTCCCCTTTCCTCTCCAACTAAGCGTCAAGCTTGTGCTAGGAGTAGGTACGACAATAGTGCAACGGACGGGGTTTGAACCGTCGTCGACCTTTCGGTTTTCAGTCCACTCCTTTACCGGTTGAGCTATAATTGAGGCTCTTATAGATGTGACGTCATAACTTCGTCTTCTTTTCGTCGTACTTTTTTAGGTAATTCGATATATCGCTGACGCGGAGCGTCGGAGTTGCGAGCCTATTACGTTTTCTAGTTTGTAACTAAGTAACTTTTACGAGTATTTTACTCTTACAGGTTATACCGCAAAGCATCATCACTATCACTACACATTTCACACATGCGACCCACCATATCAATGTCCAGCATATGTTCCAACGCGGACTCCTTATCTAGCTACGATCTATCCTGGCAGGAGTTGAGAGATAGACTCAAGTCTTTATTCGCTGAGGCGCAACTAAAAGATGCCTTGTTGGTACTTGATGAGTTAAATGAGAAGAAGTGTCTGGAAGCGTTCGATATTGGCTGCAGGATATTGGTTACCACAAGGGATACGGATGTTGTGTCCAATTTCAATCCGCAGATTGTGAAGGTTAGTATAACTATAAACCCTACTTTTTAACTGACTTCGAAAAAAGGAGGAGGTCCTCAATTCGTCGGAATCTTTTTAACCCCCGACCCAAAAAGAGGGGTGTTATAAGTTTGACGTGTGTATCTGTGTATCTGTGTGTCTGTGTATCTGTGTGTCTGTGTATCTGTGTATCTGTCTGTGGCATCGTAGCGCCTAAACGAATGAACCAATTTTGATTTAGTTTTTTTTTGTTGGAAAGGTGGCTTGATCGAGAGTGTTCTTAGCTATAATCCAAAAAAAATGGTTCAGCCGTTTAAAAGTTATCAGCTCTTTTCTAGTTTTCTTGTAGAAAAGAAGGTTGAATAACCCTTAGGTTCATAATATTCAAGTGTCAATTGATAAATGTCAAGCTGTCAAGATGGACGTTGCCAGATATACATAATTATTTATTTGAAAATGATGTTTTGGAAAACTCAGATACTTTGGGTTGTAGGCGCGAAATAGTCCAAGAAAATCGGTTCAGCAGTTTGAAAGTTATCAGCTCTTTTCTAGTTACTGTAACCTTCACTGGTCGGGGGTGTTGAAAATTTTTAATTTACACTTGTTAACTTTTAATACACTAAAACTTACAACACGCACTGATATTTTAAAACACTACTACAAACTTTTCTAAACTTAAAACTTTTAAAACACTTTTCTTTTACTTATACATATTAATCGCGTCCACACACAAATGTACATACACACTCACAGTTCCGATATTAAACTTTTAATTAAAATGAATTGTAGACGAAACTAAAATGATAAAATTAATGTTAGAGTGGTTACGCACTCTTTCGATCCGTGTCCATGGAAATACGTTCCGAAGTAGTCATAGAAATAATTTTGTAACACCGAGAAGAATGGCGTGCACGTCAGGGGGCCTATGTGTGGAATTTTAATAGAAAGAAAAAAGTTAGGTACGCTGTTAGACTATTCGTCATGTTCGAATTACGAATGTCTTTTCCACGCTAGTGCTTAAAATGAAATTTTCCATGCAGATTTCAAACGACAAAAAAAGCGTTTTCAAGCTAGTGAGATGAAGATGTTTTATTTCTCCTATATTTTTCAGATAGAAAACCACTTCTCAGAGGAGGAATCCCTAGATCTATTTGCGTCGTGTCTAGACGTGGAAGTGTCACAGTTGCCCCGACAAGCGAAGAAATTGCATGAAATATGTAAGGGCAGTCCGTTCCATATCGCTCTCATAGGAGCTGAGCTGGCTGAAAATAGAGAAAAATTGATCCACGACACGAAACATTGGAACTACTATTTGAATAAGTTGGAGAAGAAGGACTTGTTTTTGTAAGTTATTCTTCAATTTAATAAAACATTCTTTTTGTTATTTGCTTATTAAAAATATCGGCCAGGTGCGAGTCGGATTCGCAAACGAAGGATTCCGTACCATCGTACAAGGAAGTAATATATATATTTTTTTATAATTATTTGTTGTTATAGCGGCAATAGAAATACACAATACATATTCTATGAAAATTTCAACTCTACCTATTACGGTTTCTCGAGATACAGACCGACTGACGACTATCTCTGGTCTGGTCTGGTGGAAGGTTTCGGCGGTGGCTAGTTATCACTCCACTAGCAAAGCCGTGCCGCCAAGCAATTAAGCGTTCCGGTACGATGCCGTGCAGAAACCAAAGAGGTGTTAATAAAAGGGTTTAATAAAAACAGCCATACCGCTTCTAGGTTAACCCGCTTCAATTTTACACTGCACATTTTACACTGCATCATCACTTACCACCAAGTGAGATCAGTTAAGGGCTAACTTGTATCTGAATAAAAAAAAATCATCTATGTATTTATTTTTTTGTCTAGTTTAACAAGGCACAATGGTAACCCAATGAAAACAATCGAAGTCTGCATTAACTCCTTAAAACCCGACATCCTACCGCTATTCAAAATGCTGTGCATACTACCCGACAACGTAAAAGTGTCTGCCAAAGTCCTGAGCAAACTATGGAACAAGGACGTTGCCAGAGTCGAAACCATCATGAAGCAATTACGAACCAAATCACTAATAACACAGCTATATGACCATGAACAACAAAGCTACATCTACGAAATACATGATATAATAATGAATTACTTACGAAGCTGTCACAACGAAGAGGAAACTAAGAAATTACACTCCGATTTCCTTAAAAATTATGGTTATATAGACGTACATAATGTACCAATGCAAATTGTGGATGATGATTACATAGCCTTTTATATTGGCTATCATTTGGCGAGAACGAAAAATTACAATAATAAGTGGAGTTTGTTCAATAGGTTGTATTTGGATCTCAAGTTTTTAGGCAATAAAGTGAGACTGACCGGACCTGCGGATGTCATTTTGGATTTGCAGAAGTATGAGAGTCATATAGCTAATGATGTGAGTATCAAAACGATTGTATTATTTGAATGAATCAATTATATTTTACTAGACGACGTCCGCGACTTCGAACGAGCGAACTTATAACTATGCGGTAATACTTTTATTGCCCAAGGGTGGTAAAAGTCCTCTCTACAGTTTCAATAACGGTGAAGTATGAGCTACTTTACGAACAAATGTATTTCGTAAAAATGATCGTGGAAATACATTGAGGTCCAATTCCAAATTAGGTTCTGCCATTTCTAATAATAAGTGTTTAAAAAAATAAAGGAGCTCTTTATAAAAATTAGAAAACCTTTACTGATGAAACTCGCATAATACATTAGAATCCCGACCCCTAAACTAAAAAGTCATGTATTTTAGGGGCCAGTACCTTCCCAAACATTAATATTATGACTTAATAGCGACCCGCCTCGGCTTCGCACGGGTAGCTTAGTACAATTTTCGTAGGGATCTCTAATTTTTTGAAAATAAAATATAGTCTATGACACTCAAAAATAATGTAGCTTTCTATTGGTGAAAGAATTTTCAAAATCGGTTCTGTAGTTCCAGAGATTACTTTCTACAAAAAAACTTATAAACTTTACCTCTTTAAAATATTAGTGTAGATTATCTAGTGCACGAATAAAAATATTTCAGCAGTGTTGACTATAGACTGTAGTTTTCCAAAAATTACTCTACAGATTTTTGAATTTTGAGTTAGATACAATAAAGTCGCTAATATCAGAACGCTTTCAGGAGCTAGACCAAACGCTAATATTTAGCATCAAAGAGTACCTAAGTAGGTACGGCATAGATCTACATCGGTACCCGTGCACTGATCTCGTGCAAAGCATACTGCAGAACGAGTCTAAAGGGATCCTGTACACTAAAGCGTGGCAAGTCGCTAAGGACAGGAGTGCCAAGAATGAGCTGTATTTTGAGTTTTTGTGAGTAAATTATATTGTTATTTTTCTGAGTTTTTGGTAAACTGTTAATTGAAGAAAATCTACTAAACAAACCAAAAACGAAATAAAAAAATCTAACGCGGTTTTTGCTGTACAAAATATTATTGAGTGACAGAAATAAAAACAATCTACAGAGAACATTATGAAAAATTGAAAAGGGCAGCAGTTTTTTTTTTTTCATAACTTAGGGCTGATTTTTTATCGTCAAAAAAAACAAGCTAGCTGGACCGCCAGTTTAACAGAAAACAAAAACAGTTAAAACATGTTTTATTCTTCAGTTAAACATTTGGCGATTAAAAAATCAGTGCTTAGTAATTATAGCAGTGTGTACTTTATAGGCATGAACAAAACGTGGAGGAAATCAAGCACTCGACGATAGACGTAAAAGAAACGATTACGGCGGTGTGTTTTCTTGGCGATTATGTACTAATCGGCACTAATACTGGAGTCATTATGGTAAGTAGCCCTTAAACAGTCTTTTATTCTGTTATTCCTGGGCCTGTTTTCGCATTCCAACGTTTATTTGAGAATCTGAGGCTGCATCATCACTTGTGAGCAGGTTTTATTGCAGGCAAGCGCTCGTCTATAAATAAATAAAAAACCGGTCAGTTACGAGTCGGAATCGCACACGAAGGGCTCCGTACCATCGTACAAGATTATGCCCATTTTGATTTTTTTTATTTTTTTTTTGTTAAAGCGGCAATATACACACTTTGTGAAAATTTTAACTCTCTTCGTATTAGGTACGGTTCATGAGATACAGCCCGCTGATAGACAGACATATAGACGGACAGTTGTAGTAATAGAGTCCCGTTGGCACCTTTCGAGTACATAACACTAATAAATTTGGCGCATTGGGAAAAATAAATGATGACTGATCAACCAATCGCGTGCTTCCACGCAATAGTAATTCGCTCACGCCTACTTCGGTCCGCCAAATAAACCTAAAATTGATACTGGGCATTTGCTCGAGATGTTTACCGTAAATTTTACCTACTTATCTACTACGTCCATTTCCAGTTTTTCCATATAGCAACAAACAAACTGAGGAAGCAGATACAAAGCACGGAATCGGCTATCAAATGGCTCGGAGTGTGTCCCGTCAACCCGCCGTTTGTTGCATCACTATCCGCGGATGGGTTCATCAAATTGTGGTACATTGATGACGTGGTGCAGGATGTGACCGATGACGTCATTGAAGAGGGTAAGTCTTAACCACCGCGTGAAACAAATACAAAACCTATTATGCATATTATACAGGTGATTCATTTATTTGCTTACTTTCCTGTTTGGTGGCCATTTTTAGCGGAAATGACGTATGGCCGTTGCTTCCGTCCGAATAAAGGTCTGAGTTGCTCTCAAGCAATCTCTCAAGTTGTGCCTAAAGAAGGTTTACTTCAAAAAAATGGCAGTCTGTGGGGCTTGCCGACAGAAGTGAAAACTTGAAACTATGAATCGACAATAGTTTTTTTTGGGTTTCTAAATTATGTAATAATTGTTAGGTGTCATAAGTTAAAATTTCATAATTTTAGAATTAATTTTTTTTTATCGGTACTCCGAGCACTATTAACAAGTTTTGAAGTTGATGTTTTTACCCATCCCGATAGAAGTTTTCATAACAATAACATTTTACACTTGATAAGACTATTCCAAAGTGTTTGCTTGAAGAGCATGTAGGTAATTATTTGGAGAAACTATATTGAATTTGGTTTTGTACTCGAAACTATCTTAGGTTCATTGCATATTTACAGAAACGGAGGAATCATACAACAACAATTTCCCGACCAATGTAACCATACCACCGACTCTCGGGCCTTTCCTCAACTGTCGATGGGCGAACAACGAAGAGACTTTAATAACAAACACGCACAAAATGATCATCCTATACAACACATCTGGCAAAGTTACACATCTCTTGGATAACTTGTACAGAGATAAAGAGATCCTGCGATGTGTCCCATGCAACTACGACAAACATGTTATAGTGGCCACGAGTAACAGCTTTCATACTGTGGAGATGGTTGATTTAAAGACTAAAGAAAGACAGGTGTTTAAAGAGTCTGAAACAGTATTGGATTTAGCCACAATCCCTGGTAAGTTTTTCTGCTATTACTTTTTTGTTTGGATTTCTATTTTAGGCCCGCCAGAAATCAGATATAATCACACTCTTTTATCATCACGCAAATGATAAACGAACGTAGATTTAACTAGCAGCTCGCTCCAGCAATGCGCGGGACTGCAATTACTTTTAGACATGCATAATACTATTGTAAATCGAAATCTTTGAAAAGAGCAACCGTCGAGTTTCTTGCTGGCATTAAAAGCATTCCGAACCAGTGGTGTACTCATTTGACGATTCAAAAGTACTTGTTAAAGTTTATTCAGATAAAAACTTTCTATATAAAATAGAAATTAATACTATTCCCTAATCTCTATCCACGGAGAGAAGTTAAAATAGGGATCTCTCGTGTTACGTAATCCCATACAAATGACGAAGACAAAAAAATCAGTGGGCGTTAACCATTTTGAGTGACCAATCACAAACGAGCCTTCGTTAAGTCTATATTAAGTTCTCTCCGTGAATAAGAGTATAGTTATTCAACTTTCTGTTTGGTTTTAGGTAGCAATAGAATCCTAGGTCTCAAAAGGAAAGAAGTCACCGAATACGAGTTCAGAATGTCGCGTCGCTTCAGCCCGAACAACAATCACAGTAACAACTGTCAAAGCAAGACCGTAGTGACTAGTGATGCAGTGAAGGAAAACGTATCGTTTATATCGATGGCCGTCAACAAGACTGGGACGCTCCTTTTTGTTTCCACGGACGATAGTCGTGTGATTTGTGTCGATTTGAAGACCAACTCGTATGTTTTCGAATTGGGGAATAGACGAGGGTAAGTTAATAACAAAGTATCGTATTTATCGATTACCATTTGATCACGATCTCGCTGAAAGCAAGACCGTAGTAATTAGTGAATGACGTAGTGAAGGAAAACGTATCGTTTATATCCTTTTCCTTTCCTCCTTTTCGTTTCTACAGACGATAGTCGTGTGTTTTAATTGAATAATTTTTTAACCCCCGACCCAAAAAGAGGGGTGTTATAAGTTTGACGTGTGTATCTGTGTATCTGTGTATCTGTGTATCTGTGTATCTGTGTATCTGTGTATCTGTGTATCTGTGTATCTGTGTATCTGTCTGTGGCATCGTAGCGCCTAAACGAATGAACCGATTTTAATTTAGTTTTTTTTGTTTGATAGGTGGCTTGATCGAGAGTGTTCTTAGCTATAATCTAAAAAAATTGGTTCAGCCGTTTAAGAGTTATCAGCTCTTTTCTAGTTTTCTTTTAGAAAAGAAGGTTAGATAACCGTTAGGTTCATAATATTATGTCAATTGACAAATGTCAAGCTGTCAAGATGGACGTTGCCTAAATACATAATTATTTATTTGAAAATGATGTTTTGGAAAACTCAAATACTTTGGATCGTCGGGGGTGTTATAAATTTTTAATTTACACTTGTTTTTAAGTTTAATTGAATAAAAAAAAAATTTTCAAGGAATGTGGTGTCAATGGCAGTAAGTGAAGTGCTGGTATGGGATGATTTCGAGCCCGGATCGGACGTTCTACTGACAGGCACTGGGTGTATAGAGAACACCGCGAAAGTGTGGTACTTGGACGCTGCTTATATCTCGCACAACACACAGAGAAATGGGTATGTATTATGTATTACTACTATAGTTTTTTTAATATATCGCTTGGCGGCACGGTTTTACCGGTAAGGTGCTACCTAGCCACGGCCGAAGCCTCCCTCCAGACGACACCCGAGAAAGAATCACTGAACTCTCGCGTCACGTCATCACACCTCTCGCGCACTGTTCTACAACCGCAGGAACCTACTCATGCGTTATGCCTGCAATAAGGGTAGATTATCTAGTAAAATAGTTGCTTTATCCTCAAAATCTAATCGAACAGAACTGACTATTCAAACTCGTTCTCGATAGAGTTATAATATGGTCTTCATTAAGTCGAAGTTTAGAAACAAATGTTAGTTTTTTTCAACAGCAAGGTCCGCTTAACAACAAAGTTCGACACGAGTTTCATCAACATAGTATCGCCGCACACCCCAGTCGTTCCGCCGCCCAACAGCGTCCCCCAAAGCGCCAACACAACGCCCAAGCGACACCAATCATTTGTCAACTCCTCCAACAAGGAAGTGGTCAAGCGAGTGGTCAAGACTACGATGAGTCTTGACAGGCATACACTGAAACCGCTGAATTTGAAGGGGATATGCAATGGGAATAACGAAGGAGTCACACAGCCCTTATTGGCGGTTGTCGATGATAAAAACAATATACAGGTAATAATAAGAAAGAAACTTTAACCCATTACTTTTCAAGTGTTGATGTTTTAGCTTGCGTGAACTTTTTTTTGAATTTGTCTATTCTTTGATCAAATCAATTACATTCGCTAAAAAGCACTAAAATCAACTAATTGAGCATTTGTCTCGCGGCTTTAAATTCTAGAAGATATGAGACGATTGTCCCAAAAGCTAAAACAAGAATAGGTTATAAATTACTGATAACCTCATTTTTAAGTGTTAAAAAAGAATATTAAAAAGCCCCTTTATTTGGTTATAACACTTATTAGTAAACATAATGTTATTATTATAGATATTGCGTGGAAGAAAATTAGTATCAGAAATCTTCACAAAGCAAGACGAACAAATCACAACAGTCAAAATATCACCATGCAACCAATACGTAATATTCGGCCTGCAGTCTGGTATAGTACGAAGGTATACCATCCGTACCAAAGACACCAAGGACATTATGGATGTGTATAGTATGGTTCAGTACATGAGTTTTGTGAACCCCAATTTGTTGATGGTTGCGGGGAAGAACCGGTGTTTGATGGCGTATAGGTTCACTGTGGGTGGGGATTGGAAGCCTGAGATGTTGCAGCGGGGTAACACTAATCTTGGATCGCAGGAGATTTTAAATGATATTAAGGGTAAGTGAATTTCATAATGCTCTTTCTATACTCTATCCACGGAAGGAAGTTAATATAGGGCTCTCTCTGCTACCTAATCCCATAGAAATGACAAGGACAAAAAGTCAATGGGTGTTAACCATTGACCAACCAATCAAACGTATCTATGTTTTCCGTGCTACCTTGATTCCGTAGATTTTTTTATTTTATTCAGATACAAGTTAGCCCTTGAATGCAATCTCACCTGGTGGTAAGTGATGATGCAGCCTAAGATAGAAGCAGGCTAACCTGGAAAGGGTATGGCAGTTTTTATTAAACCCACACCCCCTGGTTTCTAGATTTGGATAGACTAGTAGAAAACATAACATTGTTTGTGATTGGTTGGTCACTCAAAATGCACTTATAGAATGGATAAGTTTTGGAAGGAAAAAGTTGAAGGTAAAGTTCGTTTTCAGGAATAATATCGAACAAATCGAACCACTCAGACAATATATCAAGCTCGGGCAGTGATTCAAGCACTAACTCAAGAGATCGCCGCTTCCGAAATGGCGATAAGAAAAATCTCTGCAAAGCCTCCTCATTGGTCAATTGCTACTGGGTGCAAGACGTTGGCCTGATAACCATAGAGTCCAACGCCACTATAAAGCTTTGGGATGAGAATTTGCAGTTATCCAGCGTTCTGAACGGTCGACAGATGGAAGTGTGCATTTATTGTTCGGATTTCAAGAAAAATGTGCTGGTTATATGCGACAATGCGAACTTGTCTTTTCAGGTAAACAATATTTTTTTTTAAAGAATAATATCCATTTGAATCATGACTAACATTCCCCTTTCTCCTCCAACTAAGCGTAAAGCTTGTGCTAGGAGTGGGTACGACAATAGTGCAACGGGTGGGTTTGAACCGCCGATCTTTCGGATTTCAGTCCACTCCTATAACCGTTGAGCTATTGAGGCTTCAGCTTGCTTATTTTAAACATTGCTTATTTTAACTCAGTTTATCTAATTTTTTTGCTGAATTGTATTAGGCTGAGATCTATATAGCGCACTTTGACTTTGCTCAGACTTAAGACACTGTTAAAACGAGACAGTGTTATACCTCTGGCTAAATCTGTCTCGCTTTAACTGAAGCTTAAGTCAAAGTCAAAGTGAACTCTACAGATTTCAACCTTAAATACTGCTAAATTTTAACTTTTTGAACTGAACACCTACAAGTACCTATGCAGTCGACATGATGAAGATATTAGAGGTTGCGTTCCTTGGTGCGTTTGCACGCAGGTTTTTAAAAGTCCTCACGCACCTCTAATTTTCAGAGTTATGTGCGTTTTAAATATCACTTAACGGTGAAGAAAAAGCTGCGCGCCTGAGGATTTCCCATAATGTTCTCAGAAGTGTGTCAAAACTTGGCTAGCGTGGTAGACTATAGCCAAATTCTTCTCATTCTGAGAAGAGATTCGTCTCAGTAGAGAGCCAGAGATGGGTTGGGGATGATGTTGATGATGAACACCTCCTTGACTGGGCAAGTACCCAGGCATTGAAGACAGAAAACAACTAAACATCTGTTGAGTGCACCCCAACGCCATGCAGCTATTGCTGCCTTATTTGTTTCAAAATATTTCTTAATTAATCCGTTTTTTAGACATTTGAACTAAAAAAGCGCGAGCCCATTGAGTTACGAACGATACAAGAATACAAGCTAAACAACAGGATATGTTCGTGCGCGCTCACGGCTGACGGAAACATACTCGCTATGGGACTGGACTCTGGCGATGTAGTGGTAAGTTACATAGAATACAAGCTAAATAACGCGCACCCACGGCGGATGGAAACATACTCGCCATTGGATTGGACTTCGATGATATTGTGGTAAGTTTCACTTTGCTCTTGCCTTTTCACTTTTTCACCAATCCCGTCTAGTCAGGACCAAATTAAAAGGAAAATGGGAAAGAGGAACGTGCGTGGCATATCATGTTCGAATAATGGTTTTTCGGGGCGGTTGTTGCGTGAAATAAACTGTAATAAAAGCTACCGAACCGATTTTATTTGATAAGTATTTAAAAAATATTTGAAATATAGGTAAAAACTAAAAACACTGACATATAAATGTAATTAGATTCGGTTAAAACACCATGTTCGCGCTCGATTTCGACTTTGACTAAATTGTACCCCAAAAGCTCTTACGTGGCACAGATTTGAGCACTGTTGAGGGAGGAATTGAAGCCGAGTCCATACATTTTGCCATGCCTATGATACATAATTATTAATATATAAAACATAGATTATATAAACTTTATACATAACCTATGTTAATTCTGAATCTGGTTAATCTAGTTTTCTAATGGTGAAAGAATTATTAAAATCGGTTCAGTAGCTTTTTTTTCTGGAAAACATCCATCAAGTTATGTCTTTAATTTCAGGTATGGAACGTCCCAAACAAGCGGCAACTGAAACTCCTAAAGCATCACAAGACGAAAGTTCAGTACTGTTCCTTCTCCCCCATACCGGAGCGATTGTACCGCTCGTCCGTCCACTCGCCATCGGCTATCATGCTGAGCCCGCCCTCGTTTGACGACGACTCGCAACCGCCGCTTGTGCTGGTCACCATGGCAACGGAGATCGTGTGGTGGAACATCACCTATGTCATACGCACGAGGAAAGTGCTGTGGAAGTGAGTATTCTAATAATAAGCTTAGAACAATTTCAAGATGCGATCGTATAGCCGGCAAATGTTTCTAAAGCTATTGTAGCTAGGGGCCAAAATATTTACACACGATAGGACCTCACATCGTGGCACGATGCGACGTCGTGTCGTATCGTGGAAATAAATGCTTGTAATTTTTATGATAGTGTTTTTACCTACACTTCAAGGTTTCTAAATAATTTTTAAATGCATATCAAAAATTGCGGAACGGGCAGGATTTGAATTTGCGTCTTCTGGGTTCGCGCCCGACGCTCTGATCGCTAAGCCACGGTTTCGCTTACTGTGTGACGAAAGTGACGAAATTTGTGATATGTATGTTCACTCAGTAGGTACTCAAACACAGTAGCATAGTAGTAATAGTATGGCTGCTTTGTAAATCCATATAATTTCGATCGATAAAATGACGCGCGGTTGTAGCGCTGCAGTCTCGCGTTTTTATTTATATGCATTTACCAAGCAGCGCTGCAGCTGTGCTGCCTCCACGCGGCACTTTGCAGCAAATTTGAAGGCGCTCTTTGTTTCAAGTTTAAGTATAATTTATCACCATTACATCTTACATATTCTACAACTGACCATCAAAAACTGTACAATGGTAGCCAATTTGAATAAACGGCACGAGGCTGCAATTGCTTGTATAGTTTGGCATATTATTGTAAATTGAACAATTGAAAAGAGCAACCGCCGAGTTTCTTGCTGGTTCTTCTCGGTAGGAATGGCATTCTGAACCAGTGGTAAATTATTTTGAAGATTCAAAAGCACTTGTAAAAGTTTATTTGAATAAAAATATGTTCTATTCTATTCTGTTCTAATGGCTAATTCTTCATTGGCAGTAAGCCCGGTGGCTGGAACGTGGTGACCCCAGTGACCAGCCCCATAGACCCCCGCAACGAGACGCCCACGCACAACTCTAGCAGCGACTCGAGCGCGGCGGACAACTTCTTTTTCGGCGGCGACTGTCTCGACCCCAAACAGTATTGGAAGGCCAATTGGAAGAAAAAGACGTAAGTTACCACCACCACCACCACCTATAGCGTAGATTTGTTGAAAAACAAATTCAAAAATGGCGTCCTTGTCCAAAGATTTTACATATTATTGTAAAATTTTGTTTGTTTTTAATTTAAAAGAAAGAGCAACAACTTAGACTCTTTCCGGCTCTTCTCAGTATCAGATCTGCTATAGAATCGTCGCGCGTGGAAATAGGTTTTTTGAAAATTCCTTAGGCACTCTTTATTTTGGTATTCGCTATTTGAGTGGACAGCCAAATCAAAGTGATATTGATAAACATCAAACTTTCACATCACTTATATCCGAATTGCAAAATTGTTTGTTGGTTTTCCTTCATTTATGTCGAATGGAGCAATGGATTGACGTGATTTTTTTGCATGGTTATATAGTTAAACACCTGCAGGAGAGTGACACAGGCTATTTTTTATCCCGGAAAATCAATGAGTGCCTAAGGGATTTTCAATAACCTAAATCCACGCGGATGAAGCCGCGAGCATCATCTAGTTCATTATATTTTCTCTTATTACATAGTTGTATGTACAGTCTCCGTTAAGATTAGGCGACCATGTCAGAAATTAGGTCTTCAGAACTTTACTATTGCTACCAGATCTAAAGAGTTGTTTTACTTATGAGAATTTTCCAACATTTCAGGTACAAGGAAGGTTCGAAACGGAAGGAAATACTGTCCTGCATAAAGCTGTCGGGTATGAACGCGAAACAAATCTGCCACGACGAAAACTTCTCGTGTTTTGTGACCGTCGACAACCCTGGCCATATACACATAATGAATCTTATGAACTCCTGTAATACGTAGCACAAACTTTATTTTTTTTAATAGACACTAAGTAAAGGATAAAAATAGGGTTGATACAACTTTGCACATATCGACAACGTTGATACATTGCGATCAAGACATTCACTTCTTTTATGATTCGATTCATCTATATAATTACATCCACATCCAGCCCCAAACAGAAACTTTAAAAAATAAAAATCGGTACTGAATAACCGACATTCGAAATGATGAATAAGCTACTTTAATTTACTCTATTAGGTTCATTTTACGCTGACGCGACGTTTCAGTGTTTTGATACTCGAAATCTATCAACGTTTTCGATATGTGCGAACTTGTACTAAGAGTACTAACGTGAAGTGCGACACTGAACGCGCGTGTAAGTGTGTACTATTTTTAATGCAAGTAATAAGTTTACAAAGTATGAAGTTTACCTTTATGAAAAGATACATAAAAAATTTGACAGAAAGTGTTGCTTCGACTTTATTTTGTTTATAGCAAAACTAAAAAATTAAAATGCCTTGTAAAATTAACCCTATTCAGGTTAATAAAGTTTAAATCGTCTAAATTAAAAATATAGTGCGCAATCGTGGCTAAGCTTTATATTATTTTCACGGACACTTTTTGACGTCCATAAAGCATGCTGTAATTATGATTATTATTAATCAAGGCTAGTAAAAACCAGGGTTTAATTTTTTTTAATCAATGCATAAAGAATAAAAAATTCGATTTTTAGATAAAAATTATGTCAGAGGCACAAATATCTTGAAAGCATATAATTACCTTTTGATGGTATGTCATAACTCTTAATGATTTCTCTAATAATGGTATAAACAATTAAGGGTTGGCACATTTTTATATATGTCTTTTTTTGTTTCCGCCTGTTAAGTATTATAATTATTCGTAATTTATCGGCTCAATTTTTTCGGAAAAATAGATTAAAAGTGGCAACTAGATATGAAGTGAGTGAGATATAAAATTAAGTATTAAAAATTAATTGTAATTAATACGAAATTCAGATTTTAGATCAAACTTCGGACAAACATATTTTTTTATTTAATAAAGTACAGTAAAGAAGAGTTGTATATTGCATTTAAATAAATACGTAATGTAGGACAAAATAATTATCAATTATGATCATTCTTATCAAAGTAGATTTTAGTATTAATTTATATCAATTATTTTAGTAAATAAAAACCTTGAGATTTATGAATAAGTATTAGACATTAACGCTCTCTGTGCGAGTGATATTTTAATTATGTAAATAGTAATCCCGTGATCTTATATACTATTTTAGAACAATTTTAGTCCAGTTTTTAGTCAAATACTGCCATTTTATAATAGAAAATGATTTAAATAACAATTTTTATTTCAATATTATCAATTTTTAAACAACGAAAAATACTTTTTATTTCTATATCATAAAAAATAATTGTATTGTATGTAAAGTTTTATGAACAACGTCACAATAACGATTAATACCTATTTTAAGTATAGACTGTTGCTGATTCAACATAATAAGAACAATCGTAAGACAGAATACTCTTATCTATCTATCTATAGTCTATATTTATCTATATTGTAAGTACATATAAGCGTAAATTAAACGCACAATTTTACTTAGAAAGTAGAAATCTTAATAAACATCGACCTGTTATTCGTAAGCGTTTTATCCATTTTTACGATATGTGTATAATTCTAGATGCATCTCCCACCAATATGCCTTTATTTTATAATTAATGTACTTTTTATACTAAGTATCGTATTTTTTTCTACTCTAATGGCACTCCTCAACACAGATTTGAAGAAAAAATAGATGGAAAATCCGACAGCAAAATTTTTTAAAGACTTTCTATAACTTTTTCTTTTGGTATTTAGCAATTTCCACGCAAGAGTCGCAAGAAACTGTCTTATTAAAATCATGACAAGTCGCGCCCGAATAGCGACTGGAGTTGTTGAATTTCAAAAACCTTACAGTATCAGCGTGTTGCAATGCTTTTGGTTGGTAGGCTAATCTAGCGTCATTGAATCTGTTTTATTTTTTGACAGGTCGTGCTAAGTCTATTTTATCTTTATGTCTTGGGTCTAGCACTATGTGCAAAATAACTGAATTTTGTACACATTCAGAAAACTTTGTTTTACTCCAAAGTTTGTGTCATTTTTGTAGTGTAAATAGTAGTGTATAAAAATAATATTTGTAGATAAGTCTTTTATGTATTGATGTAATGTATATCAAACTAACTTTAATGGTGCTATCGATTTCGGAATTGAACTTTGAAGTTAAGTATATTTAGATTTAACTGTGTGGAATACTGTTCTGAAGCGGCATGAAATAGAGGTTTCATATAGCAATCGAATGGACTGGTATCTGGTACTGATTTTAAATTTAAAAAATCTTTATATATTCGTTAAATACCTACCATTCATTTGTTCTACAACCTATTTTATAATTATTATTGTATTGTTACATGAAACGAATTGTAGAAAAAATATAAAGTATTCTAAAATTAACATTATGTAGATACTTGTAAGAAAAACTCAAATGCTCAATTATTGCATTTTTATCTGTTCCTAATGTGCTACAGTTTTTTTGATTATGATTTATGACAGCAGATTTTTTGTAATATTTTTTTTATTACATATTCATAATGTGATTCATTTTATTTTAGATATTTTTATATAAGCATTACTTGTATCCGTATCTTCCAAAATATACAGCAATATTATTATGTAACTTTATATGATGAAAATGTGTATCATGATTTGATTATTATTCATGCAATATTAATTGAAATACTATTTTTAGATATTTTAGATAGAACATTATTTTGTAAACATCTCTTTACATTCTTAAATAAAATCATTTTTTCTCACTGCCTAGTATTATTCATATTCCTTAATTTCCTTAAAACATAGCCTTGGTAACAGCTTTTTAAACAGAAACTAGAGCTGAAAAGTTGAAAAGCACTGTCACAAGAAACTTGTCTCTGCTACTACAGAGATAATATACCTACCACCTACCTACCCCGCCTAGGTTTACATGTTCGATGAATGTATCCACTTATTATTTTTAGATTTTCAAATTAAAAAATCAGCCCGGATGTGCTCGGGTCATTCGCGAACGAGCGCGAAATTTTTGAAAATATTGTCCACTTCTCTGCTAGGAGTATAAGTATTCTGTGCTTCTCTGTCAGGGCCGCGAACCGCCGCGATTAAATGAAACCGTCTTGCAATTGTGGCACCACTGTTCATTTAAGGAAATCGCACACCGCCGTGCCCAGCGGAGTCGTATACCTAGCTAACTAGACTAAGAAAAGTAACCGTGTAGTGCAAGCATTATAACTCAAAAGAGTGGACTGGAGTCGTGTACATCGATCATTATGAAAAGTGACCGTGTAGAATGAGCATTATGAGTCAAAAGACTAGAGCCCAGAGCCATGTGTGAAAAAATTATAATTTTAAGTTCTAACGGATTTTTTAAATAACTGTCACATTTTGTTTGGTGGTCTTGGTGGTGTCGTGTGATTCAACTTCTAAAGTTGTGATTGCAAAAGTGATTCCAATTTTTTGATTGTGGCCTGGATGATTGGGAAATTATAATTATTTCTTACTTCATGTTTATTTTATATTAAGTTCTGTCCTGTGAGTTTTGCAAATATTAAAAATATTCATTGAAAACATGGCCCAGTTTAACTACCTCAACGATTTGAAAACTTTAGCTACAATAGATGGGCCCATAACCCGTGGACCGCTCCAACGCTGGGTAAAGAAGTCCAACAATGAAAACATTAACCCATCGTTGAGCACATCGTCCAAAAATATATCGAATATAAATCTAAGTGCTTGTAATCAGTCCATGCAAAAGTTGTCTGTTTCTGGCAATTTAAGCTGTAACAACAGCGTTCTATCCAGCAACAAGACACCCACTAGAAATGAGAACAAGAAAGGAAAAAAGACTCCTTCAAAGAACAAATCTCCAGGTAAGTTTTTCATATTACCTTTTTTTACAATTCAGTGCTGAGACCATGTGGTTTTATTGTTGAGTGCATTCTACTGATGTATTATCTATCTGAAAGCATTTGCAATGTTATGGATTTATTTACAACTATTTTCTGCAGTAATAGGGCCTAGCCTAGTTTATGATCCTCTTAAAAGGGAGCCTATCATGTTTTGCATGCAAATATCAGAATTTCAAATTTTTACTAAGTTTAATTTAGCAGATAAATTAGATATAGTGCAAGTAAATATAAATAAGATAGACATGCTCAAATTGTACAATATTTAGTATGCATTTACTTTTTGTTTATGACTAAAAATAATTGTTTCAGGCCGATCAACAACTCCCACCCCTAACAAGCTGGCAAAGACACCAAACAAGGCTGACAGATTCATACCTTCCAGGAGTAACTCTAATTTTGACTTATGCCACTATATGGTAAGTGAAATGTATCAATTTGTTATCACCATTCTAAATATCATCCATATTGGTTCAGTTATTGTAGCTTGAAGAACAAACATCCGAATTTTAGCATTTAGATTATTACTAGCTGATGTTCACTACTTTTTTTGATTTTTTGTGATAAAAATTTGCCCGTCGTTCTCCAGGTAAATCAAACTCAACTTTTTCATACTAAACACGTTTCAACAGTTAAATCGCGAGGAAGTAGAAGAGGTAGCAGCACAGACAGTGACCGGAGAAGCTATAGGCCGAGCCCTTGCAGACACAGAGCCTGGACGTCTCCTGCAATACACCTGCAAGGCACCTGCGGCACCCGAGGGCTACCAGAACAGACTTAGAGTGGTATATTCACAGGTATACACTATAGCTCTTGGTAATGTGTGTGTTATAATTCTTAATAAATCTTGGCCTGAAAAATCTATTTCAGTTTATGGGCTACTTGTTATTATTTAGCTAAGCATGAAGTAAGAAAAATAAAGGATATTCTGAAATTAACAATAATTAATTATGCACTAATATTTTGTTTCTAATTGTTAATTGCTTGCATTGTTACTAACTATTACTAATATCCTAATTAAATTAATCATAAAATTATTTATTGTAGGTCAGGGTTAGACTGAATGTGGCACCCAAGAGGCACCTATCTATTGAGACTTATATTTTTAGAAACAATCATTCATTTTAATTTATATTGATTCATAATAAATATGTGCAGGCTAAAGTTCCATCATCAGTGAAGAACACAACTAGATATATCCCCCAGGCACCCGACAGAATATTGGATGCACCTGATATCCTTGACGACTATTGTAAGTATTATTCAAGCTTGACAAGCCTGCATTATATTTGTGCTTGAACACACTATTTGAATACGATTCAAACTTTGCCTCTATACACACCAAGGAACCAATATGTTACATATAAATAATCCATACTAATATTAGGTATAAATGCGAAAGTGTGTCTGTCTGTCTGCTACATTTTCACGGCTCAACCGCTGAACCGATTTTAATGTTTTACAGAGTTAGCTTACAGCCCGGGGATGGCCATAGGCTACTTATTATCCCGGAAAATCAAAGAGTTCCCACAGGATTCCTAAAGATCCATCCGCTTATCTGATTTGTATGAAATTTGGTACTGAGATAGCTTGCGTCCCTGTAATTGACATAGGCAACTTTTTACCCTGGAAAATCAAACAGTTCCCTCAGGATCTTTAAAAACTTAAATCCACGCAGACGAAGTCGCGTGCATCCTCTAGTTGTTTATAATGTCAGATCATCAAAATACAAAGAATACCAAAGCATTTTATCTTTGTAAAAAACTTGTGGCTCTTACTTCACTGGTATTTAAACTATAAACTTTTACCAACCTTTTTGGCAATGTAAATATTCATCATTATCAACCGATAGACGTCCATTGCTGGACATATATATCTTGTGGTAGGGAGATCCACTCATTACAGACTCGTTTGATGTCATCTGTCCACCTAGTCTTCTAAAGCCTTCAAAGTATAAAAATATACAGAGCTTAGCGGGAATATAATGGCTACCACACAAAACAACTGTATCTGAGCCTCCATCTTTGTCAAGCTGTTTTATAGTATCAAGTCTTAAACCTACCACTGGTTCAGAATTCCGTTACTGAAAAGACCCAGCAAGAAACTTGGTGGTGAAATTATATAATTTTTGTCAACAGATCTGAACCTAATAGATTGGAGTGCATCAAACATACTAGCCGTAGCGCTAAGCAACACTGTATACCTCTGGAATGCAAGCACGGGGCAAATAGAACAGCTATTGACTCTAGAAGGCTCGGAGACTGTTTCATCCGTGGCATGGGTGCAAGGCGCCAGCTCGCACCTGGCAGTCGGCACATCTTCCTCTGTTGTTGAGCTGTGGGACTGCGAGAAGATTAAGAGGTTGAGGGTAAGTTTAGTCTTGAATTGGAGATAAGACAGGTTAATAGACTTTTCTTTAAAAAAACAGTACTTGCCAGAGTTAGGAAGTTGGCATTGTTTCATTACCGTACCTCAGAGACCACAAATAGCAGTCGGACCTGCCAGGTCAGGTTTCCGTGTCACAGTAGCCAAATACTGCAGCATTGTGCTGAGACAGAGCCCTTTTAGATCACACACTAAATATTGCTCTTTGTGTTTTCTAGTTTTAGGTTTAGTCATTACTTTGTAGTAAATTATATTTTTATTTTTATGCTTTATTGTGATTTTATTGAGCTAAATAAACTTTTATTTATTTATTTATGTATCTCCTGTATGCAGATAATGGACGGGCACACGGGCCGCGTGGCGTCGCTGGCGTGGAACCTGTACGTGGTGTCGAGCGGCGCGCGCGACGGCAACATCGTCCACCACGACGTGCGGCAGCGCAACCACGCCGTGGCCACCATCAATGCACACACGCATGAGGTCAGTAACGGCCTCCGTCTACGTCATATTGCACATTGCTGAGGGTCGTAACCCTTTTCAATAGACTTTTCAATGATCCGTACCCGAAGTGTGCCAACGGGACTATTACTGGGCCTGCGCTATCCGTCCGTCTGTCCTCTCTGTCTGTCAGCGGGCTGTATTTCATGAATCATAATTGGTAGAGAGTTAAAATTTTCACAAAGCGTCTATATTAATTACCAATACTGCACATAATAAAAATTTCAATATATGCTATGCAAAAGTGTTATTTCTTGTATGATACTTTCTGTAAAAGATGTATAAGGGAATCCCAAAAGCTCCGCCGCCGCTGCATACCAATCTATCTATACATATAAAAGGGCAAACTAACATAGGTAAAACATACGACTCAAGAAGCTTGAGATTTTATATATTTTGTGTTCTCTCCTAAGAAAGGATTTTTAGAAATTTCATCTGAGCAAAGCCAGGGTAGGTCAGGTAGTATTTGTACAATGAAGTTTTCATTGCAGGTGTGTGGCCTAAAGTGGTCCCCGGACGGCAAGTACCTGGCGTCGGGCGGTAACGACAACTTACTGAACATCTGGCCCAGTGAACACGGACAGCACTACAGCCAGACGCAGTACATACACCAGTTTAAGTGAGTTGTTACTCCACCAGCAGGCATATACACCAGTTTAAGTTTCGAATCTCGTAGAAATTTCGAAAATACCGCCTTCCTTATCAATATTATAAAGAAAACCTCTGTGCGAAACTTCAGCTTTCTAGGTCCAAGGGTTTGCATCTATCGATAGTGAGGCATTCAGTGAATCGAGACTCTTTTTATATAATATTTAGTTTTAGGTTGACTATAAAGTAGAACTTTGCGCACTTGCAAAATTTAAAACTATTATCGTACTTGTGTAGTAATAGTCTTCTTTACGGTTTTGAGTGTAATAACTAATAAGACCCCCTTTAAAAGAAAATCTGTTTAGAAAAAATTATATACTTCCAGTCAGCACCAGGCAGCAGTGAAGGGGCTGGCGTGGTGTCCGTGGAGCGCGGGCATACTGGCGTCGGGCGGCGGCACGGCGGACCGCACCATCCGCATTTGGAACGTCAACACGGGCGCCAATCTCAACACGGTCGACACCAAATCGCAGGTACTTACCGAGGCCTTGTCCGAAGGCTGACATCTATAGCTTACTTTGATTTAACGAGTCAAAAGGAAATAGATTTATGTCAGAGGCAAAAACTTAAGTCTGAGCAACGTCAAAGTACTCTTTATAGATCAGCCTCTGGAACTAAATCTTCAGTCTTAAAGCAAAAAACTGGGATTTCAAAATTGAGCACA
Organism: Maniola jurtina; assembly: GCF_905333055.1. NCBI lineage: Eukaryota > Metazoa > Arthropoda > Insecta > Lepidoptera > Nymphalidae > Maniola > Maniola jurtina. The sequence continues at coordinate 4,614,509 of NC_060040.1, read as the reverse complement.
TCATTTTCTTAATCAGCACTCCGAAAATATTCAATGAAACAGCTATTTAAAAAATTGTGTGTAATCTTTACACACTATTTTTTTTTAAATAATGTATGGTTAATAATATTAAATGGATGATGTAAAAAAAAACACGCGCTTGGGATTACAGTTTTAAAACTTAGTTGGTTCAGTCATTACTGAGGATCGTGGCTCCTTTCTGATAACAGCCTCTTGGTGATATTTTTCCTATATATCATGTAATTAATAAGCAAACGAAGCGTAACGTAAAATTTTAATCATATTATTGCAGGTGTGTTCGATCATATGGAGCACACACTACAAGGAGCTAGTGTCGGCTCACGGCTACGCGCAGAACCAGATCATCATCTGGAAGTACCCCATGTTGTCGCGCGTCACCGAGCTGTGCGGCCACGAAGCGCGCGTGTTGCATCTCGCGCTGTCGCCCGACGGCACCACCGTGCTGTCCGCTGCCGCTGATGAGACGCTGCGGTGAGTGGCCATACTCCATATCGTGTACATCATAAGGAGTGAGGGCTGCATAGTTAACTGGTACAAAAATACCTCTAAAAATAATGTGATCCTTTAAAAAGCTGTTCTGTTACTAGGCGCACTATTGAATATTACCGCACATGCACTACAATAAAGTACACATTTCAACACTTGTGCGATATAAAAATATCGCTGCAATAGTGCTGCAATATTTTTATCGCACATATTATGTGGGAAGTCTATACTTTAACGAATGTGTTGATTAGGTAGAGCCATTTTACAAGCAAATGTATTGTAAGACATATTGTTAAGTTTTAACTACCCATCTATCTTCGGCCAGAGACACAATATGACAAAGTTATCTAAATGAAATATACCAAACAATTCTCTGCTACTAAAATTTCTATTCTTCTTTGTGCAATCAACATTTTTTTATTCTTTGATCTGTACATATTTATTATATAATTTATAATTTTTTTATTCACAGATTGTGGAAATGTTTCATGCTGGATCCATCCAAAAAGAAGGAACCGACCGAATCGAAGGCAGCAAAATCGATACTTAATATGAACTCGTTAATAAGATAGAAAGTTCTATCAACTGACTGCAGTTGAGTACTGCGCTAGACTGAATTTTGTGATGTTTTATGTAAAATGACTGCAAAGGCTAATTGTTTGTTTTATGATAATTGTTTGATGAAAATATTTTCGCGATTTCATGTATCTATACTAATAAATAAAATTGGAGTGTCTGTCTGTAATTTCGAAATAACTACCTCATAGTAAGCTCATACGGTTATTTGAACGATACCAACACTGAATCACACGTTTTTTAAATTTTTGTCTGTCTGTCTGTCTGTCTGTTTGAAAAGGCTAATCTTTGGAACGGCTGAACCGATTTTGACGGGATTTTCACAGACAAGTAGAGGATTGACCAGGGTGTAACATAGGCTACTTTTTTAACCGACTCTCAAAAAGGGAGTTGTGTTTTTCTACCTATGTACATCGAAATCTCCGAGATTTCTGAACCGATTTGCGTCATTTCTTTTTTAATCGATAGAGGAACTTTGCGACATTGTTTTATAAAAAATTTGGATTCCAACTCCTCAATCCTGATGCTGCAGGGGATCTGAGCATCCTCAGGAGATTTCGACTTTACAATGCTCCGGTGTCGGGGCGAAACGTGCGTCGAGAGTAGTGGAAAAGTCTTGTGTGGTGGTGCATGTGAGTGGTGGTGGCAGTGCTTGCTTGGGAACTTGGCTTTATTGCTTGGTTTGGGAGGTAAGCGGTGCTTAGCTTGTAACTGCATGTTTGACCATACAGATTTTTTCTGTTGGCGGATTATAGCAAAATAATTTTAACTTTTTCTTGCTAGTATTGGTACTGTTATATTTTTTAAATAAACGTTTTCCTGACTAATATTTGTTTATTTCAAGTACTTACCCACCATACCTAGTTTTTACTTTTGGAAATTTGTGCACCGCTTACATGCAGTCTAAACCGTTGAGGGTTAGAAACTTCGAAAAAACAGTAGGTTCATTTCTTAAATAATGAAAATACAGATATAAAAAACTCCAATCGAATTCGAATATTTCTTACGCACTAATCTGACATACTAATTCAAGTGAGCACATAGTAGCAGTTGAGTACATACTAATTCATTTAAGAATTTTTGGTGAGATATAATTTAAGAAAGTCAACCCTCATACCTGCTGGTTTTCAAAAATTCGACTCTAGCAAAACCGGGGCGGGTCAGCTAGTAAATAAAACAATTTTGTAAAAAGGAAACATTTATTATTTATATGTAATATTAAGTAGTAGAATTATTAAAAATATTAGAGGAATGTAAATATAAAAAAACGATAAAAGTAAAACACAATGTGCGAATAAAATGTGCGCAATCAATTTAAAACAATCTATGTGATGTTAAAAAGCAAACTAAATCTAGTCGCACACTACGCGCGTTGCAATCAACGTATATCAGTATTGTAAATGGGTACTGTAGGGTTATTACGAGTTTGAACATCTCGACAACGAGGATAGATTTTGAATATCGAAACACTAACATAAAATTGATTTAATCTACAGTACCCGGTAGGAAATATCGACCTTTAGAAAGAGATAGCGGTATCTTAGAGCGTTGTCTACCGTTAAAACCGACAAAACGTCACATAAGTACAAGTGACAGAGACAACGCTCTACGATGCCAAAATCTCTTTCTAAAGGTCGATGATGTTTCCTGCCAGCTACTGTACTTTGTTTTAAGGTTTAAGTTAATCTAAACTTCTGCAGCCAGCGCTCAAAGAGAAAATTATAAATATTTATCTACTGAAAATACGCCTTCTTAAAAGGGTCTGAATACTCATTAGGTCCATTTTAATTTTGACGTTATAGGCTAGAGTTACGATACTCAAAATCTATCAATTGGTCGAGTTGTGCGAACTTGTACTCAGTACACGGACACTTCGCATTCGCCGCCTTGACGTCAAAGGCATAAAGGCCTTAACACTTTCACAAGTGCATGCGAATGCGTCGGTATGCTGAAAAATTCGTTGCGTGCAATTCGCGCTGTAATGTGCGGTTGGTATACTTTTTTACGTGGAAGCAGTGTTATGACTAGAACTAAAAATAGTTTCAAGATGCCAAATTTTAAAGATTCATAAATGCATAAAGGAACTAAAACAACTTCCTGAGCCTGTCCTGCTTAATCCGAAATTTAAGAAAAGTACAATGCTCAACAATAATTGCTTTCTCAATTATTTCCCTAATTATTAAATCGTCATTTCATTATAAATCCCACCATGTAACACTTAAATGTGACTAAATTTAATGGCAGTTTTAGTTTTCGTGTGATGTGACAAGATCATTTAAATCTAATTGTTTAACCAACATAATTTAAAGCAAATAATACTCTATTTGGACCTTATGTGCGTTTACCGCCGAAACAAAAATCAATCTTATGTGTAATTTGTCGATAAGTTACTTGCCCTTCTCAGTCTGAGATAACACAAAGACCACACAATTTTTAACAAAAAAACACTGCTAAGTAAATTATCAGCAGATTACAGATAGGATTGATTATTTATTAATTTTCGCCAGAAATATTGTCTTTTGATCCAATAAATACTAATCAATTTTTAGGGTTCTAAATGTAATAATTACTTTCGAAAATTGAAATATCAGTGTATTATGAGAAACTACCTATCCGATCTAAAATGCTAGGTTTTACAAAACTATAAAACAAATCGCTTAGTCTCTAAAATCATTGTACTCAAATTCTCTCATATTATCTTCCATACAACTATTCTTTGAACAAAAAAAAAATTACTAAGTACGTACACTTACTCACTTATTTGGGAGTTGATAAAAATAATATTATTTTTTGTTAACATCTATGTAACTAGTTTTTTGAAAACTTATACAAAATATTGTCTATTGTTATCAAATAACTATATCGTGTATTGCATTAATCCGTTAAAACTTTGCTAACATTCATATTATCAAAACAACAGAATCAGATACACACACAAACATTTTATTTTTATTTTTTATTATTGGGAGCATTGGCTACTGTCGCCTGAGCGTCTAGCTTGTACCAGCTCAAGCTTCTCTGCGTCAGCCGTCAACTGTGAACTGAATGCGTGTCTACTGAAATAATAAAGCCAGAGGAAAATTAATCTTAAGTCGATTGTATTAAGATTTGAATATCTAGCGCCAGCGCCCCAAACGAAAATCCGCTTATCGTCTTATAATTAACAGTCATGAAGCATAAATCGGTATACTGAAAAAACTACTTTAAAACAACATTTAAGTCCATTTTACTGTTGGCGAGTTGTTCTTTATCATACTATGCTGCACTTGCAGCGACCGCTCAGGCGATAGCAACCTATGATTTTCACGCCTACATTACACAATGCGCTAAGTACTAACTAACAAGAACACATTGTACCTAAATGCTAACGTTAAAAAAACTAATTCATACAAAATGCATCCTTAACAATAATAGCACTTCATTATATTTAATTAATCTTAAGCTCCAATTTATTGTTTTTATGTACCTAAAAGTAATAATAGTCACAGAGACGGTCGAAAACTTTCCTTTATGTCGAATACTTACGCTTACAAGGCCCAAAGGCCTTACTATTAAAGCCAACTTACTATTGATTTTTGTTCGTTTTTTTTTTAAATTCTGATCCGATTTTATTAATTATTTTCGAATTATTTATCATCAATTATTTAAGTTATTCGTAGAAAATCTCCGCCGCCTCTGAGCCTACAATTGTTATAACTAATTTACATGGCTTGTAAAATGTATATATACTAAACGTATTTTATTGAGATTCTCTCGTCCAGTAAATACTGTTTTATATCAGTACTTTCACTAAATTACAAATTACGTTGAAAACGTTGGTATTACAGGGGATTATTCTAATTATTATTATTATTATTACATTTTATTATACAGCTAATTATAATAGTGTTTGTACAAGGTTTTGTCTATGCTGCCTAAGGTTAGCCACACATTAGCTTATTATCGATTAATTATTGCTGTACAAAATATTATTATATTGGTTTCGTACAGGATCGTAGGAGCAGTTGCGTCTACGAAGTTGTTCAAGCCATTAGCTCAGTCTTATGGACACGTTTGTGTCCTTGAGACATAATGGATTTTGCCTGAATAGTTTGTACAAATCACTCAACCAAATGGTGTGTGGCCAGCCTAAGTTTTGTTGTCTTAAACTATTGAAAAAAATATTCTACTGATCAATCTGTGTGATTAAAGGAATGTTTAGTAGGAGTATATTAATAAGTTAATAATCAATGTTAATAATATTCAATCTGTGATGCTGAATTGTTACTAAAAAACACGAATATTTTTAAATCTATAAATACTGAAGAAAAATTTATCATTCAATTATTATTCAAGTACTTTTGAGGGTTGATTTTTTAATTGTAAAACAGTAAAACAGTTGCTGTCAAACAGTGTTTACTGTGTCGAAAGTTTTGCTGTCTCGCTTGCACAAAGACGACCAGACCAGCGCGATGGATGCGAGATGCATTACCAAAAAAAAATCATTCGATCATTCGAAACGCATTATTCTCTTATTCATTTAAGAGACGGAATTTCTAATACATACGTCAACTAAAACTAATCCAATCAACAATAAATCCTACTAATAGGACATTTCATAGTCAATTAGCAAAATTCAATAGATAAATTGAAAACAAGCACCTATTGGTGCAGGTTGAAGTAAAACTTAAACTCAATTAGTTAGAATGGTCTAAAAGTATTGTCATCCCTTTCACAATTTTCCAAAAGAAAAAGAAAGACACTATTATTAGATCAATCTATTTATGATTTTTTTATAAAGCCCAATCAGCATCAATGGTCAACTTGTTTGTAATTATTTCGAAAACAGTTGCCTTAAGTTCAGATCGAAAGAAAAGCTCGGGGGAAATATCTCAGTATTTTGAGTCACCAACCAAACCAAAGATTTTCGCCTGACAGAGAGCGCTATACCAAATTCTTTCCGCGGAAAGTGTATAGAAGTGGGGAATGACCTTCAAAATTCTTACATTACATATTCTATAGGCGGTACAAAAATAATTCATATAACGGAACCCAAACTCCTCGTATGCGAAGTAGGTTCACTAACTGCAGACATAGCTACAGTATTAGATATAGGCTCCACATCTCTAACCAAATGTTCGTGGCTGGTTGTCAAACCGCCGCCATATTTGAAACTCCTGCGCAAACTCGAACGTATACTTTTGGCTGAATCGCTTTTCCTTACGAAAGATCTTCGTAAAAAGTCGCGGGTTAGTGTTAGGGAGTTACGCGATGATGTCGGTCGATTTCTGTTGAGTTGTTGATTTCTATTGAGTGATTGATTCGTGTTGAGTTGATGATTGGTGTTGAGTTGTCGGTTGGTGTACAGTGTTCGTGTGCTGTCGGTTTCGTCGGTAATGGTGACGGATGGTGTGGCGCCACTGTTGCGCGATTGTCGGTCGACGCTTTCGCTGAGTGTGATGGGTATTTGTGATGTATCATCGTGATGTGATGCCGTTCGACTTGATGTTATCCTGAAAACGAAATTGTAGCAATTTAGTCGCGTTAACGATTATAAAAAATTTCATTTTGCTGACGCTACATATATAGCCCAGTAATTTAAAAAACTAATTTTTTAACAACAACAGCTGTGCACTATTTTGAACATTACACAGATATTTACGATTTGTTTCGACATAACATAATGTATATAGCGGGCACGTAGTACGTACGTCCACGATTAATGCGATGATTTTAAATTATCGATGTTTCAACCCAGTTTCATGAGTCAGGACTTATCCTATTCAGTTCACCACTGTGGCAGTTCCACACAGACACTACATGACGGTACTCGCATTCACATGAAAGCACTGCATGAAAGTATTCTAAAGCAATCACACAATGTGGACCTATGACGAAAGCAACTTACGAGCATGTTACTAGTTGGCACCACAGGTATGTCCAATCATTTACTATGAAACCTGAGTCACGCTAACGAAGCATTAACCTCAACAGCCTCTTAATTCAACTTCCAGCTGGGCTCAGAGCCTGACATCCGCTTGGAGGAAGATTTTTATGGTTACAATCGAGTCCACATGACACTGCTCCTGTACACCAGACTAATGGCTTACCTTCTCAAAGTCCTGAAGCTGCGTCGTAATGTGTTGAGCAGCCTGGCGCCCGTGGCGGTGGAGTAGGAGGGGGGCGGGGTATATTTAGGAGGAGGGTCCGGGGCGGGCTCGAGAGTGGGCGCGTCTCGTGTGAGGCTGGCCGTAGGGAGGGTCTCACCCGCCTCGTTCATACGCGGCCGGTAGAGGTTTTGTACGCGCTGAAAATAAAATCTTAATGCTTGACCATACGTATATAGAGAGAGACAGCGCGGGTCAGACTTTCGTTATTTTATAAGCTGAAAGTTTCTCTGCGTATTGTCTCCAACACAGGGAGGAATGATCAGCGACTATGAAGTTTGTATCATCGTGGTTTTGAGAGATAACAGGTAAAACAGGTGTAAAAAAATTTACGTCAAAGTATAAAATCTAATTTTTTTATATTATCTTCGGAATAGTATTTGGAATCACGTCATGCATTGCCTGACACTTAGTATAGCGGCAACTCCCTGCCAGACGCCCTTAAACTTCGCCCTGATCTTTCCTCTTTGACGCGCGCTGGCTCTTAGTACATTATGCTATAGACAGACGCATAAACAGTGTGGAATAAAACTCAGCATTATGTACTTTGATAAAAACCTATTACTAGTTATATAATTTTAAGACTATTATAATATTAAGTTGTTGGTTTTCCAAATAAAATAAAATATATGGTTCAAATTGGTATGCTGAATTAAAACACACAGGAGACTCAAAGTACCGCCGCGCCGCCGCTATGCCAAAGTAAATAAAGCTTAGTTTGAGTTGTTATCAAGACAGACGTTCCAAATGTTGTTATCAGGGATTTAATTGATTAACCAATAGTTTACACACAGTTTTTTGCGCCAAATTTATTTTTAAATAGAGAAATCAGCAAATTAGATGAAAATAGCAGTTTAGATGAGCGGGCCAAGGACAAAATTGCTTAGCAGTGGGAGGGCGGGTGGTGCATGTCGCATGTCGCATGCTGCATGTTGTGCCATACAGATTTGTCTTTTTTAGCGGATCATAGCATATAAGCTTTTGATTCTTTATATTTAACAGGAAAATGCAAAGGGAATTACACTGAAATGGAACATATTGAAATAAAAGGGACGCCTGATATTTGAGCGGATAAAACGCCGAAGATTTCCTGGTATGGTATCCCACTAGATTTTTTCCTGACCTTATATCATTTATGATCGACCATCGCATTCTCAGAATAACAAGGGTTTAGCCACAGTTCGCCACGCTAGCCATGTGGAGATCAGCAGATTTTACACGCCTTTGAGAACTTTATGGAGATCTCTCAAACATGCGAGTTTCCCCACGATGTTTTCCTTTTCTTTTAAACCACACAATACTTTTAATTGCTTAAAACGCACATAGCTTCGTAAAGTTAGAGGTCCGGACCCGGGATCGAATCCCGGACCCTCCGACTGGAAGAAGGCCGACGTCTTAACCAGTAAGCTATCACCTTATAAATGCTCACCATGTCATCCAAACACTCATTTGACGAGTAATTCTAGCAGCGTGGAATAATTATCATTTATAAAAAATCACACACATAAAAACATATGCAGGTACTATAAATAAAATATTTATAATAAATGTAATTTATATAAAGAGATTTTAAGTGACAAGTTATCATGAGACACCCGACAGAAGCGAAGCTGTGTGTCGCTCCCTCATATGGACTAAATTCGGCGATGCTCAGCCAATGACGTGTGACTTAAAAGGCTTCGCTTCAAAAACTTGGTGAGAATCCTTCTCAGTGTATACCCGTCTCTAAAAAGAACGCTGGCGTTTTCTGCTCTCTCTCTCTCTCTTTCTCTCTCCGTATCCGTGGGCTGACACATCCCCCCTCTCTCTCAGCGTTTTTATTGACGAGACGGGAGCTTTACCTACCTCGAGTATATCGGGCGGTCCCTTGGAGATGTATCGCCAGGTCTGTACGAATGCGGCCAGCGGCACCAATAGGAGTGTACCCTGTTGCAATATCACCGCCACTTGCCGGCACCATACCGGCCAGTACCTGGGAAACAATTAGGCTACTGGTATCACAGAATCACACTTATATTATAAAAGCGAAAGATTGTGTGTATGTGTGTATGTTTGTTACTCTTTCACGCAAAATGTACTGGACGGATTTGGCTGAAATTTGGAATGGAGATAGATTATACCCCGGATTAACACACAGGTTACTATTTTTATCCCGGAAAACCAATGAGTTCCCACGGGATTTAAAAAAAAACCTATATCCACGCGAACGAAGTTGTGGATATCAGCTAGTACTTATTACTCTTAAAAGTGCCTTCCAAATGCAGAAAATGTTACCAAAATAAGTACAATACCCAGCAAGAAATATTGCATATCGAACTTTAAGTAAAAAAAGAGAAAGAAAAAGAGAACGGTTGCGTAGTGTTGTCTCTGTCGATGAGACCGACGAAATGTCACATAGGTATGAGTGACAGAGACAACGCTCTACGAAGCCGAAACCTCTTTCTAAAGTTTGATGTGCAATATTTCCTGCTGGATACTGTAAAAGTTCAAAGTCAAATTATATTACCCAATTGATTTTCTCCAAATATACATTTGCCTCTGCTGTCCCACGCGGAAGTCCATAACACATATTGCCTGGAAAAAAATAGACGAATTCAACAGGACGAAATTCATACCAAAATTGTTTTTATTTTTCGACTTACTTGCTTATTGATGTCAAAATTTTAGTCTTAATGAACATTTGCAATTGCTACATACATTTTTATAGAAAAATTTATGATATTTAAATGCAATAGGTACAAAAGTTTAAAAATTGTTTTAAATCTGTTCATCTTTATTTTAAATCATTAATAATGGATATGGATACATGATATTGTCAGATTAGATTTTTAATATAACCCATATCGGTAATCCTATCCATTAAGAAAAAAACTGACTTTGGGGGACATCCGAAACATGCGCAGATTCTACACATTTCTCGATGAGTGATTTGACCAAATTGGACTAAACTGAACTGGACCAGTCTGGTCCAGTTCAGTTTAGAAGCCGCGAGCGGTCACTAATATAAAATAATACAATACAATACTCACACATAACAACACGGGCGACACCACAGTCCACGTGAAGCTCAGTAAGGCAGCGAACGTAGCAGACAGCCTCGTCCTAGTGGAGTACAGCGCCGCCACCACCACGTCGGGCGAGTAGGGGCGCCCGCGCACCACGAACACGCCGATAGCCAGCGCCACCTGCACCACGCACTGCCACCAGCACCCCACCCACACGTAGTCTATGAAGTGAACTATCTTTATACCCGCCTGCGAACAGAACTGCCAACTTCAAACCTATTTACGCTCCAAGGAAAGGTCCAAAATAGTTTTTGTATTTCCTAACTACATATATGAAAAAGCGAATACATCAAATTACTAAATTACATAAAAATACACCGAACTAAGGATATTTTCCCGAAATTCTACTTGGGTTTTTATTTCAATGGAGATAAAATTTAAAGGTTAGTGGTAACTCGTAACAACTTAAATTGATTCAGTTCCTCCGCCCCAAAATGGTTATAAGATTGCTGTTCAATTGTTGGCTAAAATTGTTACTTTATTTTAATTCGTAAGTTTTATCTTGCAGAGCTGCATCAACACTTCCTAGCAGTCTGATTGCGGCCAAGCGCTAGTCTAGTAAACTGTAAAATACTTGCATCAGTGCATAAAAGCAGACCCATCGCGAGTCCGAACACGCAGCTAAGGAAGGTGATGGTGGTCTCCCACACGCGCAGAGCGCGCGCGTTGATGGCCATGATGCCCGTGATGACACAGTGCCAGATCGCGAGCTGCTGCGCCAACCCGAACATGATGAGGATGAAGTAGAAGATCACCGCCCACGCGGGCGACAGCTGCAACCATGGAAATAGATGTGTTTTCATTTTGAGTACAAAGCTGTCTTCCAGGGCAGTTTTAAGCAGTGACCAAATGTTGGAACGACTTGCCTCCTCCAAAAACGAGCCAAAAATATATTTTTAAAGGAGACCTTAAAATAGCCTAGCTCATGTATAGTCGGCCTCAGAATTCGAGTAGCATTTCCGCGAAACTATTGCATCAAAACCTATGGCCTTATGACCTTTTTTTATAAACACGCCATACACACCTAACGCATGTGCATAACCGCGCCACGCGAATATGATCATTAAGGTGCTAAACGAATTACGGCCGTTGACTGTACCAACTTGATGTACTCACCACATTGGCAGGTAGCACGGCTAGAGTCGCGGGCACTATCTGCGTGGCCAGCTGCAAGGGTTGCCAGCCGCTCAGCGCGCGCGCGCTGTTGCCAGTGCGCCACACGGTGACGCCCACCAAGCTGCCGTAGTGGCCCATGTACCGCACTGGGGTGGACACGGTGTTGCCAGGCAAAGGATCGGACATCGGCCAGAGGAATTGTGATGCTTTTATCGTTTCTAGAATTTAAAATTGGTATTAAAGATGTGAGGATCTATTTTGTGTGTGCGTAAGCTTATAACCTTGTGCCAACAAAAAGGGCACTGTTCTTAATTTTTTTTAATGGGACCAGAAGACTCGCTTTCAACTTCACCTACTTGATCTCTGTTACGTTACTACTTTGCAACGCTCGCTTCGTGAAATTGGGGAGGTTAGAGTCTGTTCTGGGTTAACTTCCAACTATTTACTTAATTGTGCATTATGTTATGAACAGAATTTTTTCACGTCTCTGGCAAATAAAATTGACTTTGGGAGTTTCACCTAGACCCTCTGGAGCAACTCCACAGATATCACAGATACCCCAAACCCAAAACCCGACCCTCAAAGATTTCTAAAGAAAAAAAAAATGTTTCCAATTTGATATTTTTCAAACCTGTACATAATTAATTGATAAATACCGGTATTTTAGAGACAACCACCGAATAAGACTGCAAAAAAAATGCACTTACCAAAACTGCTCGGTACAAAATGATATCCATGGTTCTTCAATATTTGTACACAAGTATTGGCTAAGAACGAGCCAAGCAGGAGTACTGCAAAGGTGAAGGCTACTATACAAGCGCTTTCCTTCTGTAGCATTATGTTTGTTTTGTTCTTAGCATCCTTGTGTGAAGTTAGCTGCATTATACAGGCTCCGAGCAGACCCCAAGTCAGGAACGTTTCTTGAGCGGCCGCTGCCCAACTCTAGCAAAAAAAAAAAAAATTAAATCAGTAAAGAACTATTTACGGTTACTTTACCAAAGGTTGTCTAGAAGAGTTTGCATTGGTGACTGCCTTTGCACGCTAATTCCTTTAGTTTAAGTTTCTCCTTTGAATGTTTCTTTGATTTTTGTGTGTGTGGTTCAATAAAGAATTCATTCAGTCAACTAATTCAATTAAATAACAAAGTAAATTAACTCCAAATACCTATTTTTGGAATAAAATAGTTTAAATCTGATACTACTCTGATATGCAGATTTTGATGTATCGGTTATTATGTTGAGTATCAATTTCAAACATAAACGCTTTGAATATGAGTCAATTAGACTGCTCGCAAGTGTAGTTAGATAATAAACAATCTTCGATTTTTTTTTAAATATAGTACTTAATTATTTTTTTCTATTATTAAATATTTTAAATATTGTAATTTAGTGGTACTTACATTACTATTAATAAAAAATTCGCTCCATTCAGTCTCAGAGAATATATTGGTAACCGTATCATACGGTATCAGAGTTAGAAGCTTAGTACAAAGTACTAAAGTGCCGCAAATTGGTAGGAATATGAGCATATATACAGCCTGTAAAAGAAGCAGACAATACATTAATCGTCCAAATAATAATATAACCAATCGTCCAAATCTTCAGTGCGCGGAAGTGTGCCAGGTTTCATAAGATTTCATACAGAGAATTCTAAAATTCGTTTCGTCCGACGCGTTCGGCCCGGATAAGTGTGCATTCACCTTTATTGGTCAATCGCGTGTGTTGCAAGTCACCACAACGACACAGTCATGTGTTCACAGCTTTATTATCAAAACTTTTTCCAATATTAATTTTCCACGGTTTCTACTGTGCCTGGTAAAACCGTTTGCGGTTTACTATTAATTTATAGTGGATAGTATGATGAATTCTATTCGTGGTTAGTGAATTGATCGAATGATTCACTAATTAAATGAAATTTTGATTTGTGGTAATTTAACATAGGTGTAGTCAGATTTTACTATAAATTTAATTAATATATTTGAGTAACGTAAATAAATATCTTTGTGCGTTTGTTAACTTTCCACGAACCATCCGTTCAACCGATTTTTTATTTTTTTTTTAAATAAAGAATATTAGTCATTTTAATCATGACTAATATTCCCCTTTTCCCCTCCAACTAAGCGTTAATCCTATAGGAACGCAAGCTAAACCGATTTAGACGCAATTTGGTAAATCCTATAGGGACGCAAGCTATCTATTTGCGTCCCTATAGGCTATTCCGAAAAATCAAAGAATTCCCACATGATTTTTGAAAAACTTAAATACACGCGGACGAAATCGCGGGCATCATCTCGTTTATTAAACTAATCTTAAATATAAAATCCAATAATGTATTAAGTGCCTAAGTAGTTTTAAATATTCTCGATAAGTCTCTACAATTTACAACGGTGATAAAAAGAGTAACAAATATTTGATTTCTTGTAGTTTCAATTATAATCTTGAAAATAATATGCTATGTCCACTGTCCAGTTAAAACCCTACTGTTTACTAAGCTATTACACTGATCACGAGCAATTTGCTCTTATCCTTTGAGGAGTTCTGTTCTCCATCTCCGAAGATATTTATCACATCTTCACCAAATTTATATGGGACCCCTGCAAAGTTTTTTCAAACAAAAAAATTCCAAATCGGTCCAGAGGTCTTTGAGTAATCGGGGAACATACATATAAAAAAAAAGATTCCGACGAATTGAGAACCTCCTCCTTTTTTGGAAGTCGGTTAATAAATACTTCACTAATTATAAAACCACGACTCGCTAATTGCGAGTCTAAGATAATAATTATTGTTTCCTGACGAAAAGGTCATTTACAACAATGTACTTGTATTTGCAATCTGCCTAATGTTAGGCGGAACGAATTGCAAACTACGTATAATGTTTTACCTTGAAGTACGACCTCAGTACAGTTTACTAAGAAAGTAACTCTTTGACGCACTGCGAGTGGTGAGCGGTAGCCCTATAATTCGAGCGATCCTGGGATCGATTGGAAATAAACTACTACTAAATTGGTTCAAATCTGGTCTTGTAAGAGGTTTGGGCCATGGGTAGTTTCCATGCTATTTGCTAAGCCATGCCGCGCGAAGCAAAACCTTCCAGTACGTACCTACCGTCAATAAAACCTATAGGGTACTTCTCGTTGACCTAGAATCATGAAATTTGGCAGGTAGGTAGGTCTTATAGCACAAGCAAAGGAATAAATCCAAAAACCGTGAATTTCTGGGTACATCACACAAAAAAATTAAAAGGTGTTTCAATTTTGAAAGTAAGATAACTATACCAAGTGGGTTATCATATGAAAGGGATTTACCTGCACATTCTAAAACAGATTTTTATTCATTTTTATACATCATAATTTTGATTTATCGTGCAAAATGTCGGAAAAAATACCCGAGTACGAAACCCTCGGTGCGCGAGTCTGACTCGCACTTGGTCGGGTTTTTATCTTTAGTCTGATGGTGGAACCAAATATTTAATTATGTATGAAATAAATAAGTTACCTTGCCGTATGACCTCAGTCCTTTACTTAGAGAGACAAAAACAATCATCCACACTACGGCCAAATTGAATGCCACTTGAAACTTGATTGTGCCAAAGGAGTTTGAGTTTAAGTTACGCTGGAGCACCTCTCCGTGAAAGTATTGTGGTAATGTCTCTTGGATCCTGATTGAACTGTTTCTGTGGTTCATATCTGAAACAGTAACATGCTCATGAAGTAAACATCTAGTAAAAAGTTAAATTAACTACATACCTATCAAGATATATAATTATTTCCGCCATCAATTTAGTATTTCATTTATTGCAAGATTGTAAGTAAAAAAGATGTTACATAAATTTTAAGTAGGTACGTATCACAATCTGCCATGACATGGCGTGCAAAATTTACTATCTTTACATACATTTTCAATAAGTACATAAAATATCATTTTTAATCAATAGAAAATTTAACAATTCAATATATAAATTAGCAAAAGAAGTTACAGTCATATTCAAAGAAAATTAAACATTAATAGGTAGGTACTCCTGGAGTCACAATTATAAAATAAATATATGTCACAATGTTACAAGTCAAAAAATTTAAATATAGAAATATAAATGTATTTCTTCAGGTGATAATATAAGAGAGAATTTATATTTTTAAATTCAATGAATTTAAAAATATCAATTTAAATTCAAAGTCTATGTACCCGAAACATATAGGATGTTATAATCAAAATATTTATTTGAAAGGGCTCATAAGTACTTGACTTCTATAACAAACATCATTAGATGCTGCAACTTCGTGGGAACTCTTTGATTTTAGAGTATTTGCGTCTTTTTCTTACCAATGTAATAAGAAAAGGACAGACAAACCTAATTTACTTTAGAACTGTCAAACCCCGTGACTTTAAACGCCAGTCATGAGCCTATTTTATTTTTGTAGAGCACACTAAAATTTAGAGTAAGTATTTTAAAAAAAACATTTTACCTTCAAAACTAAACTCGTGCGGTAGCGCCCATTTGTATCTATCATCAGAGGTTATAAACGAGTCCCGAAAGTACACAAAAATCCACGACAGACCAATTATACTGTACATCCCGATCACAGCTTGTGTTAGCAGCAAGGACACCCCGACGCCTTGGAATATAGGCGATATCCTCCACATGTCTACGGGTCCGGATTCCAGTACTTGGCCCAAGCATAGGTGTAGAGTGAACAGTGGTATTCCAATTAGCAGGGATAATATAAAAAACTGGACGATGAAACTTGCTGGAAAAAGATTTTTTTAAGAATAAATAAAAGACTGTTTTGGCCTAGGTAACTATATTTTTTTATATTTGGAGTAATTTCGAGAAATCTTATTTCATGCATTGCCTTCACGAAATTATTATTATTTCAAAAGTGTAACCCTCGACCCAAAAAGAGGGGTGTTATAAGTTTGACGTGTGTATCTGTGTATTTGTCTGTGGCATCGCAGCTCCTAAACTAATGAACCGATTTTAATTTAGTTTTTTTTTGTTTGAAACGTGGCTTGACCGGTTAGCTATAATCCAAGAAAATCGGTTCAGCCGTTTGAAAGTTATCAGCTATTTTCTAGTTACAGTAACCTTCACTAGTCGGGGATGTTATAAATTTTTAATTTACACTGTTGTGAAGTTTAATTAAACAGGAAGATGATTGAAGTCAAAAGAGAGTTGTTAGAGAGGAACAAACTTACCTCCAAAATGTACGCTAAATATGGCAAATCGAGAGATGTTAAATATGCCCACGGTGCAGCTGAGGCAGGCCAGCATTGCGCTCATCCGGTGCGGCCAAACTCCAAAAGGAGGTGCTTCATTCTCTTCATTCCTGAAACAATTGTATTTTCTAACTGGTTTTTGGGGTTACATACCTTAAAAGGAAAAACTAAACTCTTATAGGACCATTTTGTTGCCTGTCTATCTGTCTGTCCGTTTGTCGTGTCTGTCAAGAAAACCTATAGGATACTTCGGGTTGACTTAGAATCATGAAATTTGGCAGGTAGGCAGGTCTTATAGCACAAGTAAAGGAAAAAATCCGAAAACCGTGAATTTGTGGTTACATCACATACAAAAAATGAAAATGTGTTTCAATTTTCAAAGTAAGATAAACTATACAAAGTGGGGTATCATATGAAAGGGTTACTACTTTACCTGCACATTGCAAAACAGATTTTTATTTATTTTTATGCATAGATAATAGTTTTTGATTTATCTTGCAAAATGTCAGAAAAAATACCCGAGTACGGAACCCTCGGTGTGCGAGTCTGACTCACACTTGGCCAGTTTTTCTCGATGAGAAGAGCATTCCGAACCTCCTGGTTCGGCAGTGCAAGAGGTAGATTCTTATGAAGATTCAAAAGCAGTGTAAAAGGTAAAAGGTGAATAATAATCTTACTATTTCTACATTATGCAATCTTTATAGTTACGTATTTAAATACGAGTGTAAAAGAAGAAACTGACTGATTAACATAATGATTAATGACATAAAACACAAACCACTGGGTCTGGAAAGTTTTGTCTACAATTTTTGTATGGAAATTTTCTATATAATAATATACCTAATAGTCTGAAAATTCTTATATTCCGATTTAGGGAATTTCACTAGGAAAGAGTGTTTAGAAATTCCGCCCGATCAAAGCGGGACGGGTCAGCCAATTGATTATAAATAATCGTTATTTAGCTATTATTTATCACACAATATTTTCCTTATTTATAACTATAGTTATAATTAAGTATATTAATATAAGTTTTATCACTAATCCTACATCCGGGTAGACAGTTATCACAGACTGTATCCGTTTTTCAGGGACCGTAAAATAATAACATGCAGTTCAATTTAATAAAGAATGTACCTACTTAGAAATTTTATGTGTAGGGAACACATACATACTTAAGTTGCGATTTATTATCTGTTAAAATAGAATTTGATAATGCTTACCTATCTTCAGAAGCAGCAAACGCACTGGGAGTTATCGGCACAACACCAATTAACGATTCACTCGAGGAACTGGATCCACTCGCACTTCTAGCCACATTCCTCGAATTGCGCTCCGACCAGTCGATAGCTGTAACATCGCTGTCGCCAGGCGAAGGCAAAGACAAAGCCCTATTCATAAGCAACGTCCTCCGCCCCACAATAAGTGGCCCCGAAGGTCCGTCGCTACTAACATTAGCGGCCGAAACTTGAAGCTGTATAGGCGCACTAGTCGGCCGCATATTAACGTGATGTTCTACAAATAATATAACAGGTAAAGTCAGAGGTTCGCATGATGCGTGTGATGATTCTTGTGTGCTTATCGCCGGCAGTACTATGGGGTCCAATCTCCTCATGGAATCCCGTAAAGTATCATCAAAGGTATTCACCCTTTCTAAAGATAAAGCAGAAACTTCACTGTTACTCCTAGGCAGATCTGTATAACTCTTGGAACGACCAAAATGTATTCGCGGCAATGACTCGCTGTGTGTTATATCGATTTCTTCTGTCGATTGTGATGTGTGGGCAATAGGGCCCATTATAACTTGCGTAGTATCCTCTATACTACTTTGGGATATAGAATGTTCGGAAACATTTTCCTTATCAGCGATACATTTATTGATTTTGCATATGAGATCCTCGTCATCGCTGTCGAACGATTTCGTTCCTTCGTCGAGGCACGCGAGCAAAGACTTATCTAGTACTTCGTCTAGATCGTTCAATATATCCATAAATTGACAAAGTGCCGTCGCTTGAAACTCCTCATCGTCTGTGATGTCATTTGAAGTGTGTGATGCATTTGAATCAGACTTATAAAAGCTGGCTAAGTTTTTCTGTAAATCCTCCCTTAAATCTTCTTCGTCTGAGGGTTTTTCTGTGTCGCTCATCTGTTCACTGCTGTCATTGCTTTCGAAGATGCTGCTAGAGGCGTCGCTGTCTGCACTGCTTCCTGGTAAGCATTCTGTTTGTTCATATCGACCCTCGTCCATGTTGACCACCTCCATTTTTATCGCATAACCTAAGTCGTAGCCCGCATGCTTAGGCGTAAACCCTGCAACAAGACAATATTTTAGTAAGTATATTATTATTTCTTGATTATCTTACTTAGTATTTACTTAAATAAGTAATTTTATTTTTTAGGCCTGCTAATTATTATTTGTAGTCTATTAGTTTTTATAACAGTTATCTGAGGTCTACGGTCTATTAAAGGAGAACAGGTTGCTCATGTTAAGAATATTTTAGTAATCAGAATTTAGAAACATGCTTATATACAGTATATATACAGTAAAGTTTGATCTAATCACAGACAAATTTCAATTTTGCAATATGTGTTACAGATTGAAGTCATCATCTTCATCATAATGATCAACCTATAGACGTCCACTGCTGGACAGATGTAGGTCTCTAGTAGGGACTTCCACACGCCACGATCTTGGGCCGCCTGTATCCCACGGCTCCCTATGACTCGTTTCATGTCGTCTTATTTCCGGTCGACATATACGCTTCCGCATTTGGACCACATCACATATACGCACTTATATATAAACGCATTACACATTTATCTTACTACTGATAAAAGTCTCACTTTAAACTAAAACCTACAGTGTTTAGGAGACACGATTTTCCACAGTTTAAACATCACAAGCCAAGTATGAAAACTCAATGAATATTCACATGTAAACAGAGTGTGAGCTAATGAGTCTAATTATCAGGTACCTCTCGTGAAATACAGGCAAATTTTAACACTACATTGCCAAGTCAGTAACTCAGTATACAATGCTTGCTAGCTAAATGATTCATGCATGTTCAGTATATTTGTTGATGTCACATAGATAAGACTTTAAGATGATATAATCTTACTTAAAAGCTTTTTATCATCAAAATAAGACTGATCAGGAGTTTGAACCACATTGGCAAAGTGGTTAATAGCTCTTCTATCCTTACTAAGAATTGTTAGGTTCGAATCCTTGGCAGATGAGTAATTATCTTTAAATACATCTAAAATAGTACTATGTCTTACTGACTATGGCGCCGAATCTCAACGAGTTATATTGAATTTGGTGGCACGGCGAGACTATCGCCGCGATCCTCTCGTCACGTCCGTGGAGATGACACCTAACAGTCAATAAGGCGCCATCTCCACGGACAAGTTTCTTACTTACAGCCTAATGGCCCGTTCACACATGGGAGTCCGTTTTACTGGTACGTTTTTAACGGATGCGTCATAAATTTATGCTGTGTTCACACATAGGAACCGTATAACGTTTAACGGATCCGTCATTACTGGATGCGATGTGTGAACAGAAAACTCGCAGTATACCGACGCTATTCTACAAGGATGGATCTATCCGTTAAAATTCTACGTATCCGTATATTTCCCTTCCGTTCGTCCAGTATTCGATGACAAAACGGAATGTAATTTTTTTACGGAACGATATTTTTTACTGTATACAGAATACTGTGCCATGTGTGAAGTCGCTCATACAACTACATACGCCATCAACGAAAAAAAAACGTACACGATAAAACGGAACAGTAAAACGGAGACATGTGTGAACCGGCCGTAACGGCCCGTTCACACATGGGAGTCCGTTTTACTGGTACGTTTTTAACGGATACGTTATAAATTTATGCTCTGTTCACACATAGGCACCGTATAACGTTCAACGGATCCGTCATTACTGGATGCGACGTGTGAACACAAAACTCGCAGTATACCGCCGCTATACTACAAAGATGGATCTATCCGTTAAAATTCTACGTATCCGTATATTTTTACTGTTCCGTCGTCCAGTATTCGATGACAAAACGGAATGTCATTTTTTTACGGAACGATATTGTTTACTGTATACAGAATACTGTGCCATGTGTGAAGTCGCTCATACAACTACATACGCCATCGACGAAAAAAAAACGTACACGATAAAACGGAACAGTAAAACGGAGACATGTGTGAACCGGCCGTAAGGGATGATTTATGCTCGTGGATCGTCGCCGGTCGGACGTGCCTCGAAAGTGGCACGGCTCGGGCCCGGCACGGTCTAGCATAAATCATCCCTAAACCGGTGGCCGTAGGGTTTGTAATATGACGGAAACAGTACTTGAGTAGCCCAGGGGTGCACTAAGAAAGATTTTGAAAAATTCCAACATGATCTTTGAAAAGTCCAAGTGGACGAAGTCGCGGGAATAAGCTACTCAGCTAGTCCTCAACACACACAACTTTAGACGGCAATCGGCATGAACTGTCGTCGTCGTCACACCCAAAGGTAGTATATATAGGTACGCGTCTTCCATACTTCTTATTATTTATCAACAAGGTACTGCGGGGTGATTCGATAACTCAGTAATCATCACTAAATGAGAGTCAACGAGCCCATTTCATATTTATTTTTAATCCATGGAAGGTTTGCCACGAAATATTATTTTCATGTTGCTCAGTGAAGCAGCAATGTAGAATGTTATATGAGTTTGATGGCTTTCATTCAATGATGATCAGTGAATCATGATGAAGACTTTTCAGTTCCTTGTATTACAACTTCTAGGAAGAGCGTTGGTTTTCGTTGCGGATCACTAACGTGACCACAGATTTAGGAAAAAACGTGACGCTTTGTGCCTGTTCACGTCTTTACAGATAAGATGGTTTATCTTGGTTGAACAATGATATTATTTATGTAATAAAGAAATAGATACTTTACGTATGCATCTAGACAGGTAAAGACTTAAAAACTACCGCATTTTGGTCGTATTAGAGCTTGGAGAGTAGAACAGATAGCTATCTCTTCTAGTTACTCTCGAGAGTTTTGTATCTTCCAGCTTATTCATCAGTGAGAACGAATTTTAAACGCCATTTAATAGCTATGAACATAACATATATCTATGCTATAAATTATTGTGGTTGAAGCATATCGTCATTAACATAAATTCACCGTGAATTTTGCTCAGTAAAACAATGGCCTTTGTTTGGCGAAAGTACACTTTTTCCTTTTACTACTAAAAATAAGTAGGTATGTGATTAACTCATGTATATTTTACAAATCAAATCCATACTAATAATACAAAACACAAATTCCATAGTAATATTACAAATGTGACCTGTCTGTCTGTCTATTACGGCTTTATCACGGAACCAATGTTTGTCGCAGAGACAGCTTGCATCGTAGAGACGCGGTTATAGGGTGATATATAAGTCAATGGTTATAGGATACTTTTTGCCATATACTTAAAAAAATATATTTCTAAAAACCTAAATCCAATGCAATTCTTTACTACAATGTTCTACATAATTAATGGGTCAATGTTACTAAATTAGCACAATCGACCCATTTGCGCTGTCACAAAAAACCGGCCAAGTGCGAGTCAGACTCGGGCACCGAGGGTTCCGTACTCTGGTATTTTTCCGACATTTTGCTCAATAAATCAGAAACTAAATAATGCACAAAAATAAATAAAAATCTGTTTTAGAATGTACATTGAAGGGCCTTTACCTGATACCTCACTTACTTTGAATTTTTTTTTGTGATGTAACCACTAATTCACGGTTTTTTTTACTTAATTTTTTCCTTTACTTGTGCTATAAGACCTACTTACCTGTCGAATTTCATGATTCTAGGACAACAGGAAGTACCCTATAGGTCTTTCTTGACAGACACGACAGACGGACAGACGGACGGATGGACGGACAGACGGACGGATGGACGAACAGACAACAAAGTGATCCTATAAGGGTTCCGTTTTTCCTTTTGAGGTACGGAACCCTAACAATCTTGATTGTATTATAGTTTTATTTTTATTTTTATGCAGTTCAGGCAACAAACCTGCAATATTAAATTGTGCCACTATGGAAGCAAAGACAATGTGCTTGGTGTCATTGCGTATTATCTCAGTGATCATATTCAAAAAGTATGTGTGAACAATGTGAAGTCATTGGGAAAAGCCTCACTAATGTGTGTTCTTCAAGGCGCTATTCTAGGTCCTTTCATGTTCTTGATATACCTAAACGATTTACGACATTTCGACGAAATACTTGCGATATTGTACCTACTATTCTGACGATACGTCTTTGATTTGTAAAGTCGATCGAAAAAAAGGTAATTTTGAAAATGTAAGTAGAGCCATATCTCTGGTAACTCACTGGTTTACTGTAAATAATTTACATTTAAATGCAAAAAATCTAAGCGTGTTGAATTTGCACTGCTGTGGTAGGCAACTCACTCCTGCAAGCACTAGTATCATTAATTTAACAATAAGTAATGATATATTGAAATTAGAAGAGACTACCACATTTTTGGGGATAACCTTAGATGCAAAGCTCCAATGGGGCACCCATATATCAACTCTTGCTGGCAAACTGAACTCTGCTGATTACACTGTTAGAAAGATTCGATAGTTAGACAACTGAGGTGGAAACCGCAAATTCTTTGCTTATTTTCATAGTATTATTATGTCTTATGGTACCTTAATATGGGGTAAACATTGGAAAAAAAATTATGTTACAAAAAAGGCCAATACTTATGCGCAATTTATAATTTAAAACCACACTTCCCTTCGAGAGAAAAAGGAAGTAGGTATCCTTACAGTAGCCTCTCAAATCTCAATATATTTGCAATATTAACATAATTTTTGTAAGGTCAAATCCAGTGTACAGAAATGCACAGGACTTGTATAATAACAGGAATATATAAAAATTTGCTAATATTTATAAAAGTAATATAGCATAGTAGATGTGTTTGACGATTAAAAGGACTTGTAAAAGGTTAATGAATAGGAATAAAAAATAAATATTTTGATTTTAAATGTAAATGTGAAGTCCTTGAGACTCATTGTTTTATTCTGATGAATTTCACACAATACTTGTGATAAGGTAACCCAACAAAAATTACCTTTACACTGATCAGACTTGCATCAAATGGCTTTTAAATTAAAAATAGGTTCATCGAATATATTAACACAGCACTTAACATAAAATTCAATAGCAGTACAAAACAGAAACGATGTTAAAAAAGTAAACATACACATACTGTAAAGCTCCTCTATTCAAAAGTAGGTTAAAAAGATTATTACTTGACACACATCCACAACTCACAGTTACAGCTTAACTAGTGACTTTAACTAGTGTAAATCTGTCGTTAAATTGAAGGGAATTTGATAAAACATGATTCAATTTTATTCCTGATTCACGGTTTCAATGGTTTACTATGGAATTTTGTCAAAATTTAATTTTCCATTACACATGTTTATACATATATACCTACTTAATATGAGTCACTTAGATATTTGAAAATCTTCTACAGGGCTGGTCCACTATGTTATTATAACACAATTTAGTTTATACCCATAATGAAATATGTAGTAGGTAGGTAGATAACTGTATACTTAATAATTATACTATATACATTTGAGATAAGGTAATGTAGATAGGCAGGTATGTTATGATACAAAGGGAATAAGAATCTATAAACTTTATACATTCTTTTTTCTTAAACTACCATCACCATCATCATTTCTGCCTGCAGACGTTACTTTTACTTAACATAGGCCCTTCCCAAATATCATCAGCAAAGCCAGCCCTCAGCCTTTCTCATCAAGCCACTGCCCTATTAAAACTACTTTGATGCAATTTTTGCAGGAGTAGATCTCAATAGAGTAGAATAGAATGGATTTTTGTTCACTTTTACAGGTTTCTGAGTTGAGGCATTAAAAGAAAGTGATGCTGACATACATGTTAAAGTGCTCCTGCAATATAATTGCATAAAAGACTATAAAAGGGTCACACAAGTCATAAAACTAACACTTTACTATCAAGATATTGAGTAGAACATTCATAAGCAACTCAAAGAAAAAAACAACATTCAAGATTAACACCACTGCTGATAAAGACTTTTAAGTCGCTGCATTATAGAATTTCGTGCAACTACTTTTCCAAAGTCCTTGTAATATTTTTGAAGCTGAGTTTATAATTTACAAAGAAATTGTTTCATTCAATATTTTAATGGTTCAAATTGTGGACTAAAATGAAAAATCAAAAAGGATAAAGGTTTGAACCCCACCTATTCTGACTGTTGCCACAAAGTTAGTTGGTAGGGAATGAGGAAAATTTGTCACATTGCCTTATATTCTTTTTTTTTTAATAAGTTTATTAAGTTTTCTGTACAGCCAAAATAGGGCCAATGGTTCTAATAATGGCTTTTGCTTACATATTTTTAATATACATAAAGGTGATATAGGTCATGAGAGACAATAGGTAATTTATGAATTAGATTGACCATATTATTTATTTGATCCCTTTGTAAACCAATATCAATTCACAGTTATGATATTATAACTGATATCAAGTTTAACTTCAACAAATGAGTCACAAAGAATGTTGAATGATTTCTAAAACCATTAAGTGGAGTGCTCTTAGGATCTTTAAGTGATGTTGTTAGTAGATACTGCATCTGTATCTTGAATTGTGATTCAATTAAGTATTATCTTATCTTCATATTCATATGGGATTGCTTAAGCATTGCAACTTTAGGATAGTGTTTGATAGTTTCATATTTGTAATATGTATATTGCGATGTCAATATATAGGAACAATATTGTAAATGAATAATTGTTATTAAAATTTTACTGAGAACAGTTACTTACCTTCTTACTCCTGAGAAGTTTTAGGACTTATCAAGTCATCTGAGAAAGAAGCAGTGATACTCTATACACAAACTTTTAGAGATTTATCTGATAAACAAACGTGTAACACTTAGATTATAAAATTGATCTTTTCGCACAATAAATAAACACATGATATTTAACAAATAAGAAGTTAATTCATTTTTAGGTCCTAATTAAAATTAATTCTGAGCACAGATTAATAGTTGAGAAAAGCAGAGAAAAATTAAATTAATCGCACGACAGCTGACAGCCGAGCCGAATGACAATTGATATCATTCGTGGTCTGTGGTCTGTGATTGACATTTGACTTGACAGCAAAAAAAAACAGAAAAAAACTTTAAAAAAAGCACTCTTTTTTTTCTCTCGTCTGGCTTTACAAAAATAAGCCAATGTCAAGTTTGTAGTTATTTACAAGTTAGGGAAACTATATAGTTACCTAAGTATGGACTTTGTCTGTGCCAGTGCTCGCTGACACACGCGCGGCACCCCTTTAGAGCGCTTCCCAGTCAGTTCCACTACCAAACCAAAAAACACCAGTGAAACACAAAAACCAGTCACTTTTAACAACAAAAAACACTCCAAAAAGGCACCGCACGCGCGTCAGCAAAGGCTAACACAGACGAACATGACTTTGTCATTGAACCCACAGATAAACATTAATTTAAATCGATTAGTCATCGATTAATTTACGATTTAAAAAATTCTAAGTTACTCCTACTACTGCTATGGTTTGTAACTCCACATTGGCACCTCATTGGTGCTAATTCAAAAAATCCGAACTCAATACGAGTAAAAAACTTTGAAATGCCTAACTAGTTAAACAACAAGAACAATATTTTGTCTTATGATTTTGCTCGTAAAATATAAAGCTTCGTAGTTACTTAATTAAGCAAAATAATTTAAAAATAAATGTATTTCTCACCTTCAGTTTTTACTTTAAATTTAATAATATGTACTTACCTGCTTTCTAATAGTTACCTGCATCAGTTTTGTTCTTACTTGGAAAGTAGGTATATTATACCTGCAGCTGCTGCTAAGTACCTAAACTTATCCTGGGGTCTAAGGCACACTTTCGCATTTTTAATATTTAATATGGATATATGGATAGTTGTTATTATAAATGCGAAAATGTGAATGTCTGTCTGTCTGTCTGCTAGATTTTCACAGGCCAACAATTTAACCGATTTTGATGAAATTTGGTATAGAGTTAGCTTACATCCCGGGGACGGAAATAGACTTTTTATCAAGGAAAATCAAAGATTGCCCACGGGACTCTTAGAGGTCCGTTCGTTTAATCGATATCAATGAAATTTCTTAAAGAGGTACCTAACTTTTTTATCCCGGAAATTCATTTCACAAAATCTAAATCCACACAGACGAAGTCGCGGGCATCATCTAGTAATAAATAAATCGATAACAAAAAATCGATATTTGATCGAATTCTTTTCAATGTACAGTGAGTGACGAGTGTAATGTGTATAAACTTGTATGAACAAAACAATGTGTGAGGTGTAGGGTCAAAGATTATTTTCGTTGTACAAATGAAATTCGCCTCTAATAATAATGGCTAGAAGAATGAGAATACAGTGTAGTTTTAAATTTTCTATAGATAAGTTTGAATAAATATTTTTATTTCGAAGTTGATAACTCACTTGATTTCTATTTGTAGTCTTTTGTCACGGGTTTCATCTCGATTAAGTCCATTGTATTTTGTGAAAAGAATAAATCATGATCTTTTTAAAAGGAAGTAGAATATTTAGCATTAAAATGCATCCGGCAGGCAAGGTTCGTAATCTTTTTTCTTCTGTCAAGTAGTCGTAACTCGTGTCTCGTAATAAAACTCGAAAACACTTCGTTTTCGCCAGTCGATTTCGAACTTTCGAACGAGAAAGGATACGTACCAATTTTTTTTTGTATACCTGTCTACGTCATAATTGAAATAAAAGTTAATAAAATTCTACTTAAAGTTCATCATAAAAGAAATAATTAAAGTTAATATTATAATTTTGTTTCGATCAGCTATTTAGAACAATGGCAGCATACTCTACCAAAGTGTCTCTAAATGAAGTTGTAATAGCATCAGCAGTAAGGACGCCAATTGGTTCCTTCAGAGGAAGCCTGGCCAGCCTTTCGGCTCCAGACCTAGGCGCTGTTGCTGTAAAAGCAGCTATCGAAAGAGCCGGCATTCCAAAGGAAGAAGTTAAAGAGGTTAGTGAAGATTCACCTACTTTCTACTTTCACAGTTAAGTATTTGATAGCTTGCTGGCATACATACTCAATTAATACTTTAGTACCGTATCTACTTAATACCTACCTCGGAAAAGTAAAAATAACGCAAAAACTAATCTCTTTTAACCATTATCATTATAATTCATTGGATTAAGTTGACAAAATTTAGATGTTATCATTTACATAATAGGCAAAGTTATAAAATCGATTACAATCATCAATTGTAAAGAAGTATGTGAAGTAATACTAACTTTCTATATTACATATATTTCTGACTTTTTTATTATGAAGTTAATTCATTTTTATTGTGCTAAAAGAAATTTCTCAAAAAACAAATAACAATTAAATACAGTTATAATTATTCCTATGTGTAAGTATGTGTTTTAATAAATAATGATGTAATAGTGCCTCTTTTATTTTTAGGTATACATTGGCAATGTTTGCTCAGCATCTCTTGGCCAAGCCCCAGCGAGGCAGGCTGTGATTTATGCTGGTCTCCCAAAGAGTACAATATGCACAACTGTGAACAAAGTCTGTTCTTCAGGCATGAAATCAGTCATGCTTGCGGCTCAAGGTCTCCAAACAGGAGCTCAAGAGGTCATGCTAGCTGGTGGAATGGAATCTATGTCGAATGTACCATTCTATCTAAAGAGAGGTGAAACTACATATGGTGGAATGCAATTAATAGATGGCATTGTCTTTGATGGCTTAACTGATGTTTACAACAAGTTCCACATGGGGAACTGTGCAGAAAACACTGCCAAGAAATTAGAAATAAATAGGCAGCAACAAGACGAATATGCTATATCCAGCTACAAGAGAAGTGCAGCAGCTTACGAATCTAAAGCCTTTGCCGATGAATTAGTCCCTGTATCAGTCCCACAAAAGCGTGGCGCCCCGCCTGTCATATTTTCAGAAGATGAAGAGTACAAACGAGTGAACTTTGAGAAGTTCAACAAATTAGCAACAGTATTTCAGAAGGAAAATGGTACAGTGACAGCAGGCAATGCTTCAACATTAAACGATGGTGCAGCAGCCTTGGTATTAATGACTGCTGATGCTGCTCAGAGGTTGAATGTTACCCCCATAGCACGTATTGTAGGGTTTGCTGATGGTGAATGTGACCCTATTGACTTTCCTATTGCACCAGCTGTTGCAATACCCAAGTTACTAGAACAGACTGGTGTTAAAAAAGAAGATGTGGCACTATGGGAAATTAATGAAGCTTTCAGTGTGGTGGCAGTAGCCAATCTAAAGCTTTTAGGCCTAGACCCAGCTAAGGTTAATGTCCACGGGGGTGCTGTGAGTTTAGGACATCCTATTGGCATGTCCGGCGCTCGTCTTGTTGTTCATCTATGTCACGCTTTAAAGAAAGGAGAGAAAGGTGTAGGAGCTATTTGTAATGGAGGTGGTGGTGCTTCTTCAATTATGATTGAAAAATTGTAAGTTTAATAGGGCTATCTAATAAAATCTGACACAAAAAATCTTGTGTCCTAGTTTTAATCATTGACATTACCTAGTTAATCAATTATACCCTACCACTGGTGCCTTTTAATTTGCAATAATATTATGTGTATTACTATGGTGTATTATAAAATATATTAATTTCACAGCAATGTACTCTTATTAGTAGGTGTAAGTGTTAAATTATAAATAGTTTATAAAATATTTTATAATTTTGTATGATATATTCTGGGAATATAAAAATATAATTTTATGATTAAATCAAATACCTACATGTTCTTTTTTTGTGTTATTTTATAACTTAGAACATTTTTTCAGACTTCATAATTTTTCAGGGCTAATGCAGTTCAAGGTCCACCTATATTGACCTTCTATACTAAAGATCCATGTCCTTTATGTGACAGAGTTATGGAAGAACTAGAACCATACAAAAATAAATTAATAATCGAAAAAGTTGATATTACAAGACAAGAAAACGTCAGGTGGCTCAGACTTTATAGACATGATATACCTGTATTATTTTTAAATGGTCAATTTTTATGTATGCATAGGTTAAATCATGACTTGATACAAAAACGATTACAGGAATTTGACCAATTTCAAGAATAATAATATTGTCACATTTTTAGGATAAAACTGAAATTGTGGATCACATTTTTTTACTTAATTTTACGGGTTTATCGTACATGCATATTATTATGTTGCTAAGCTGTAAAGAGTAGGTATTAGCTTTAAAGTGTTTCTTGATATAAAAGGTAAGTATTAAATAAATGCATATTATAATAATTCATACCTAAGCACTGACTTTTAGTTTGTGTGATATAGCGTAAGGTTTAGGTTAATATTGTACTTACTATATTATTTATTATTATATGTATAGATTACCTTTTAGAAAGAATAAAAAATACAGGATATATTTAAAAACAAAGGGTGACCTTATCCGTGATCTCTTTCAGGCAACACATATCTACCTACATATTTTATTTTTGAATACCTACCTCTTGTGATTTGCACCTAGGTTCCTAGGTAGGTACCTCAATAGTAAATAATAAATACCTAACTAAATCTAATAAATAAATAATAATTGAGGACATCTGACTCTATAGAACAATAGAAATATTTTTTATTCAAATGAACTTATACAAGTTTTTATAAAATTCTATTACAAGTTAGCCCTTGACTGCGATCTCACTTGATGGTAAGTGATGATGCAGTTCAAGATAGTAGCGGGCTAACTTGGAATGGGTGTGGTGGTTTTTATTACGTCCATACCCCCTAACCCCTTTGGCTTTTTGCACAACATCGTACCGGAATTCAGGACGCTAAATCCCTTGGCAGCACGGCTTTGCCGGAGGGTGGTAACTAGCCTTGGCCGTAGTCTCTGACCAGACCAGACCAGAGACACTTTAAAAATTATAAATTACCAAATTGCCCCTGTCAGGAATCGAATCTGAGACCTCATATTTATATGACCGCTGCGTCAGGGAGATCTTCAATAATTAAATAAAATTATTTTGAGTCAAATGCCAATCCACCCCTGGGGTCGGAATACCTTTCCTATCGAGAAGAGAACCAGCAAGAAATTCGGCGGTTTCTCTTGGATTAAGTTTTTTAGGGTTCCGTAAAAACGGAGCCATATTAATGCCACTCTGCAGTCTGTCTGCGTGTCACAGGTATCTAGCTCGGAGACTATGAGAACCTGATTTTTGTGACGGGGGGCTATCTCAAATCTGATTGAAGAATATGAAATTTCATAATATTTCATGCATCGAAATGTGATGTTCATACTGATGTACGGAACCCTAAAAGAGCGCGGCCCGTCTCGTACTTAGCTGGTTTTTTCTTCTCCTTATTCCGCTTTCTTTCTGCGCTCGTTTTGTGGCTTTGACGTCATAGATAGGCGAATAAAATGTCAATGTCATAATCAGTATTGCTCTTTAGAGGAATATTCCCAACATCATGGGGAAAAAGTTATACATTATGAATGAACCATTTAGTTATAGTAATTTTGAAAATTCATTTTTGTAAAGTTAAGTGAAGATTCTGGCTCAGGAGACCTACATTTCATTATATTTTTTTTTTAATTTGGATTAGAGGCAGCCCATATTTTTATAGGTACTTAGTAGTTACTAACATGAGGCTCTAGGAAAACTAAGTTCATTTCAACTCTCAATAGCTCAACATTTTAATTACCTTTAATTATTCTCGTTGGTTTGATTTAAAAAAAAATCGGTGACAACTCTTTGTTTCCCAATATCTCTGTCTATGAAAATGAAAGCAAGCTACCTTTTACGCAAAGGCTTCTAATTTGATGCCCACAGTGCCCGCAATTTGATGGCAACTAAGTAGTTAGGTACCAGCTCGCATTGAAAATCACATGACACTACCTATTATTTTATAGGCGAAAGTTTGTGTGTATGTGTGTGTATGTTTGTTACACCTTCACGCAAAAACCACTGGACGGATTTGCCAGAAATTCAGAATGGAGATAACTAGATAATATTATCTTGGATTAGCACATAATTTTATCCCGGAAAATCAAAGAATTCGCACGGGATTTCGAAAAATCTAAATCCACACGAACGAAGTCGCGGGCGTCAGCTAGTAATTAACTAATTCTTATTTGGACTGGGCATTTTATTTCCATAGGTAATTTTTATTTGAAATAGCGAACGCAAACTATCAGCTGGCAACACTTCATTCACAAAAAAAAAAAAATGAAGTTACGATTTCACGATTCACAAAATCTGTAAATTGTAAAATAAATAATGTATGTTTGGAAGCTTTAAAGGATTATGGCCATATTTTAAATACCACGAAATGCTAAAAGTTACACGAGTAACTCATTAGAAAATCTAGTGGAATGATTTGGATGAATAAGAAAAACTATTGACATTCACGTATTTTGGATACGCACTCTTTTCTATTTCCTATACCAAAATATAAGATAAACATGGATAATTCAGCGATAAACACCCTGGAAACTGCAGCTCAAATGCTAATGGTGAATTGAATAGAACATTTTAATTTTTGTGTTATAAATTCAATGTTCAGTGAAACTTGTTTTGTAACAAATTGAGTTGTATCATGTTGCAGGCACCGCCAAATTTAGTGAGTTCTGAGCAAAGGCATCAAGCGGAAAGTGTATTCCTTGAATTCAGAAGCACTAAAAACCCATATCAGCTGTGTAGGGAGATTCTAGAGAAGTCTACTTCAGATTATGTCCTCTTTGAGGCTGCAGGATTGATTAAAACGGCACTTATTCGAGAATGGAACTTATTGTCTGAGAATGACATTTCCTCGCTGCGGGAATATTTACTTAGCTATTTG
Source organism: Maniola jurtina (assembly GCF_905333055.1). Taxonomy (NCBI): domain Eukaryota; kingdom Metazoa; phylum Arthropoda; class Insecta; order Lepidoptera; family Nymphalidae; genus Maniola; species Maniola jurtina. Next base: position 4,581,957 of record NC_060040.1, on the reverse strand, counting down.
CTTAGGAAGGAAGCTCCTCCATTTTTAAAAGAAAAGCTGCTACAGGTATTTATATTCTATTTATTTAATTGCAATATTTACAATATAATTAGGTATGTATATAAACTTTTAATTTCATAAACTTTGTAGTTAAAAGTATTACTGGAACTTTTTCTAATTTTATTATTCCCCTTCAGAAGCAAGGCCATTTCATCTTCACAAAAACACTTCTGCTTGGAAACCTTTTTAATTTCATGTTGTGTCTATAATTTATTTTTTGAAGCATTTTAACAGAACCATATTTTTTGTAGACAATTGCAGTTATAATAAAGAGAGGCAGCATAAGCGATGGAGGCAGAGAGAGAAAAGCATTACTTGATGAATTAGAGAAAATAATCCTTAGCTCACCGATAAGCCAACAAAAATTAGCATGCTCCCTTATATTAGCAATAATGCAAGAATATGCCATCACTGTAAAATCAGCTGACGTAGGCTTAATATGGGAAGTCCACTTCCGTCTTAAAAAGTCATTTGAGGCTTTAGATTTAAAAAGAATCTTTCGTTTCACTGTTGGTGTTTTGGAACAAATTGTGCGGTCGGGACATCACCCTGAAGGAGAGCAGGCTTTATTAACAAAACAGTTATTAACCATAGTTGAAACTGTTTTATGTTGGAGTCACGTATCTCCATACCTATCAAAAAGGCTGATAGGCGCATTTGAGGCTATTTACGAAAGTGATACAGCTCCTGCACTGCGTTTAAGCTTAAACTGGAAGGATACTATAATGCAACCAGAGCTAATTGCTTTATTTTTTGAAATACACATGTATGTTAGAACTACACCTGAGTTGGCAAGTCCATCCCTTACCTGTTTAGTGCAATTAGCTAGTTTGAGCGGGGTAGTTGTATCCGCTGGTAATTTAAAACAGCAGTACTTGCAATATTTTGAGAACTATGTGAATAGTTTTATGAGAATGCTGGCATTCATACAGCCATTAGAGAGAGAAATGTTGGGCATATCGGATATTTATAGGCGACTCGTACAGTTTTTTACCCCAGCTATGATAGCGTCGACACCTCCAGCGTTTCTACAGAATCTAACGAATTATACTTGTCACTGCATTAGAGGATCTATTATTGAGGAGGGTGTAAGTATTTTCCACTATCATTAACAAACTTATCAAAATAATCGTAAATATTAGTGGTTGGTTGGTCGGAAGTGTTTTGATGAGAAGTATATTAGCTATTATATTTGAACATATTTTCTACTAGCTGATGCTCGCAGCTTCGCCCGCGTGGATTGGTCAGATCCCCTGCAGCATCAGGATTGAAGAGTTGGAATCCAAATTTTTTATGAAACAATGTCGCAAAGTTCCTCTATCGATTAAAAAAGAAATGACGCAAATCGGTTCAGAAATCTCGGAGATTTCAGTGTAAATAGGTAGAAAAACACAACTCCCTTCTTGAAAGTCGGTTAAAAAAGTAGCCTATGTTACACCCTGGTCAATCCTCTACTTGTATGTGAAAATCCCGTTAAAATCGGTTCAGCCGTTCCGAAGATTAGCCTTTTCAAACAGACAGACAGACAAAAATTTTAAAAACGTGTGATTCAGTTATGGTATCGTTCAAATAACCATATGACCTTAATATGCGGTAGTTATTTCGAAATTACAGACAGACACTCCAATTTTATTTATTAGTATAGATTATCTTAATACATGATAAGTACAAAAGAGTAGTAGCAGATGCTTGCGACTTCATCAATTTAGCATTTTTTTTATAAAAATCCAGTGGGAACTGTTTCCAATATTAAAATTCTTTTCAAAAATCTATGTACCATTCCTTAGTATGTGATTATTTATGTTCTTGTTTACATGTTTGTAGGTGAACGACGACACAGTATGGCGAGAATCTCTCAACAAGTTCCTTCACACTTGGAGTTCAATAGTGCATGACACTAATGAGTTTTCCAATGAGAGGCTCATGAGTCCTTGCATTGAGATCTTCATGACGTATCTGCAGTGTCGACTCGCGCCGCCCGACGGAACAAGGTATGAAATAAGAACATGAACTAAATCCCGATAATTACTCTATACGCGGAAAAAAGTTAATCCCATACAAATGACCGAGCCAAAAATCTCAGTGGTCCTTAACAATTTAGAGTTGCAACTCATAACTAATCACAAACATGTGTAATTCGAAGGTTTTTGAAAAACATTCGAAATTCAATTCGAAAATGTTTTCAAAAAACATTCGAAATTCAATTCGAAACATAGTTTCGTTTGTGATTGGTTAGTGACTCAAAATGCCATGATTGAATGAGTGAATTAGATTGAATTACCCTACGAATATTTTAAAATTACACACGTAAGTATTATTAAGGGTGTAAAATACCGCCACCATGAATTGAGAGTTCTCTCCTATGAAATTGAATTCTTAAAATTTTCTTTTTTTAAAACGTTTTCTGGAATAAAAATTTCGGATAGGCAAGTTATCGCTGTGCCAAATTTCATTTGGGTTGGTTCAGCCGTGAATAACAGACCCCACGTTCTCACTATACCTGCGAAGATTTGCTATACAAAAAAAAGAAGCAATTTTTTAACTCAGTTTGAGTGGTGAAATGAAAAAAAAGCCTCGATAGCTCAACGGTTGAGGAGCGGACTGAATTCCGAAAGGTCGGCGGTTCAAACCCCACCAGTTGCACTATTGTCGTACCCACTCCTGGCACAAGCTTTACGCTTAATTGGAGGGGAAAGGGGAGTAATAGTCATGATTAGCATGGCTAATATTCTTTATTTAAAAAAAAAATACTATTCCTCAACAATACCTCTCTTTGACAGAGGTACGGAAAGCAGTGACGGTTGCGGTGACGATATTAAGGACGAAGTAGAAGACGACGAGCGGCAACTACATAGCAACGTTTTGCTGACAATCGGAGCGATCGCACGAAAAGCGCCCGCGCATTGCTGTCACGTGCTGTTTAATTTGCTTACTGATAGGAGCAAAAGGTTAGTATGAAGCTGATATCCACTAGGTGCGCTGAGCCGAATCGAATCGAACCACAATAATTTACCACCTATATAAAATTTACTACACTACTACTGTACTGATAATATTGTAAGAATTGGATCTGGACACTTGATTGCAATGAAAATCTGTATGTTGTAGGCTCGAAAATCAACTGCAGTTGATGCACATGGGCAAATTACAAGTCAGTGGCGGGGAACAACTGGTCACTCTGTTTGAAGACCTTCACTGGATTTTGATGATAACAGGTTAATGTTCCTTTGAAAAATACTTTTTACTTAGATTATTCTAATATATGGTATTATAGACTCTAATCTAAACCAGATATTGATTTCATATTAATGTATATACATAGAAGTCATTGGTTGAGAGATCAGTTAGTCAGTCACTTCTTCGTTTATATATTTAGATAATGTGTATTTTATTATTTTTGTAGTATGCATTACTTTTATGCTTATTTAACTTTGTGCAACCATCCCACACTTGGGTCACTAAATCTGTACACCAAAGGTTGCCTGCAAGAGGTTTTTATAGCAATAAGGCCGCCTTTGCACCATCTAATGTAGTTTCTTCTAATGTTTTCTGTATATATGTTAGTGTGTGCAATAAAGTTTTCCAAATTAAATTAACTGATTCATGAATTATTTTCCCCTTGTCAGTGTACTGATAAAGAGATATTTCCAGGTCATTTCCTAGCAGTGGACTGTACGGAGGGCGAAACGGTAATGATTCCGAGCGAATTAGTACAGTACAGTATGTCGCAAAACGCAGACATCGACGCTTCGCTACGATATCTAGTCGGAGAGAGCACTTGTACTGACAATGTGGATCCGATATTGAAGTGAGTAGAACAGCCTTAAGCCTGGCGCCCACTGGCGGCACTACATGGGATCCTTCGGCATCCCTACATGTAAGCGCACACTGACGGAACCTATACCCTATCCGCGGAAAGAAGTTAGTTAAGGTTAAGTGGAGGGGAAAGGTCAATATTAGTCAAAATCAAAATCATTTATTGAAAGTAGCTATTGTACACCTTTTAATAGTCAGAATTGTAAGATTTGTAAGATGATGTAGTGGTGATAATTAGTTAAAGCTACCAGGGTTCTAAACGCGCCCAAATCTGAGAAGAGTTTGAGTAACCACTTTACAAAGTCATCATGATAACCTTGGCTAATATTAACTAGACCAAATTATCACCAATAAAAGCCTTAAAGCATTACAGATTTTACAACAATGATTTACAATTATCTATTTGTTACGTAAACCTATTCATATGCATATTACAGTTTTTCTTTGACATATCTGTTGCATTGTTATTCAAAGGCGACGCGAGGCAAGATTCTGGAATGTTTATTTTAATAACATGTCTTATACATTGGAAACGAAAAAGAAAAAAAAAATGTATGAGACATGTTATTAAAATAAATATTCCAGAATCTTGTCTCGCGTCGCCTTTGAAAACAGTCTCATACATACAGTGGCGTTCCTTGATTACCAAGATGATGCATGCCCAGCGCGACCCCCATGACCTATCCATCCTATCCTTCTGTCTTCTTTTACATAATATGTTGTTGTGACGAGCTCTACAAAGCACATGGAAGGCATACTACTACTAGACAGAATTAACAGACATGTCAGCAATGGCAGACTAAACTGTGGCTTTGGAAAAAGCCGTTTGCTTGAGTGATGTCTATATCACTTGTTTTAACGGTGAAGGAAAACATCGTGAGGAAACCTGCCTGAGGGTTCTCTATGTACTCAAAGGTGTATAAAGTCTGCCAATCCGCATTGGGCCAGTGTGGCAGACTATGTCCTAATTCCTTCTCACTCTGAGAAGAGACCCGTGCTCAGTAGTGGGCCGGCAATGGGTTGATCATGACTAGAAGCTACTGTGTCACCCGTTGCAGGTTGGTGGGTGAAATCCTGCGTATAAGTTCGTGGGAGTGTGCGGCGCTGGAGGCGGGGCTGGCCGCCGTGTTCAGCCCCGAGCTGTCCGCCACTCTGTCGTGGCTGCTCAAGATCTGGGCCAACTCCTACCTAGTGCCGCAACCCTCGCAGTACTCAGAGGTACATATTCACTCAGACCAAACTTCCATGACTTTCACAGTATCACGCCATCTCCGGGGCAAGAGAAACCAAAGGGTTTTAGTAAAAACTGTCATACTGTCCTACTATCGTTGGGTAATCTCCCCAGTACAACGATAATTCCACCACCGCGTGTCGTCGCGAACCGCAACGGATCGCCACGAGACTGCAACGGATCGCCGCATGACGTGATCGCGATGCCTCGTTGCGCTTCTGAACTGTGCTGAGCATATCGCTTAACGTGGTTGTATCGCCCTGTGCAGATTGGCCTATCGCCACGATTCTGTCGTTCATGGAGATGGCGCCTAGCGCTAGTTTTTCAAATGGCACTGGCAGAAATAATTTCCATGAGCTCCGTTAGTCAACAATAGCGGTAATCAGTTAATATCAGGTGACCCGTCTGTTATTTTGCTCGCTATTTATACAACTTAGCTTATGCTCGCGACTTCGTCTGCTTGGACTACACAAACCCCCATTTTAGCCCCTTAGGGGTTGAATTTTCAAAAACCCTTTCTTAGCGGATGTCTACGTCTTAATATAGCTACCTGCATTACAAACAGTCCGATTTGTCCAGTAGTTTGAGCTCTGCGTTGATAAATAAGTCAGTCGGCTATCCCTTTTATATATTTAGAAGTGTATGTATGTCCTCCGAAAAACCATCCCCCCAATAGTGTGTAACTTGGACTCAGGTACTGGAGGTGGCGTTCGGGCGAGGTTCGCGCGGGGTGTCGTGGGTGGTGGCGCTGGTGGCGCGCCGCGCGGCCGCCACGCTGCGCCACCTGGCCACGCAGCCCGCGGCCGCCAAACACGCGCTCATGCTGCTGGCTACACTCGCGCATTCGCATCACAAGTGAGTTGATATTAATCGTGATTGTTTCCTGTAAAAAAAGTTCAAAAAGTTCAAAAGTATTTATTACTAGTTTAATATGGTTTAAAAGGAAAAACGAAACCCTTATAGGATCACTTTGTTGTATCTATCTGTATGTCTGTCCGTCCGTCCGACGGCCCAGACGGAACTCTCAGGTTTTCTGTTTTCACTGAAATAATCAATTAAGTATTCCGTTCCTGACAGAGAAAGTCCCTTGGCGAGCTGTGAAGAGTTTCTAGCGTTAGTGGCGTGGGAGGCAGCAGGTAGCAACTTGCCTGGAGAGCTCAGACGAGAGTTGCACAGAGCTTTCGCTATTGCGGCCACTTTCGCTGAAGGTAAACCTCTTTTAGATTAGAATAGAAATAGAATAAAAATATTTCTTATTCAAATAAACTTTTGAATCGTCATATCTACAATAGATTCGGTGTGCCTTTCCAACCGAGAAGAACCAGCAAGAAACTCTGCGGTTGCTCTTTTCAAAGATTTGACTGGATGGCTAGATGACTTATCGGCAAAATCTACTCTTTTTGGACGTCCCAAAATCATCAACGCCAGCGTGGCAGGCCCGGCCGACCATGGCGTGATGAATTGAATTACAGTTAAGTAGTTCGAAGAGGCACAGATCATGGAATTGTGGAGAAATGTAGCATCTATTTGAGAGATCTTTTTTTTATCAGGAGACGTAAGGAACCGTCTACTGGGCAGTACGGTGGCGCTTCAGGAGAAATTAATGAACATTATCAACATGGAGTCTGACACTGAGCCTGTTCGCACCCTACTCGCGGATACGTTGGACTGCTTTATTGGAGTCACTGAGGGTGTGCTTGAGGTATGTTAGATTACATCCATCATGCTCAACTGATTGCCGGCCCACTGCTGAACACGGGACTCCTCTCAGAAGAAGGGTGTAAGCCATAGTCTGCCACGCTGGCCCAGTGTGGCCCGGAACTCTCAGGTATGCAGGTGCCCTCACGATGTTTTCCTTCACCGTTAAAGCAAGTGATATTTAATTGCTTAGAACGCACATAACTCCGAAACGTTAGAGTTGCGAATATTAAACAGATTATTGCCCAATGTCAAAAGCTAATAGGCGCGGTTATGCGCCCCTTACTAACTTCACTCCCTATTTCATTGTTACCAACATTATTACAGTATTTGACAGGATAGATTACACATCAAACCTTAGAAAGAGAATCGGCAATTCCCTCAGCTTTAAAACACCATTTACCTAGGACTAAGAATCTAGATACTTCTAGATTGGCCTGAAAACTTGATAAGCAGAAGCCAAAGTTTTGGCTTTAGATAAATGCTCTGGATATTGCTGGGGATCACCTGGGCCAATCGCGGTGTGCTAACTTTTCGACTTTAGACTGTAACATATACGAAATAAGAGGATTTAATTTTGAGTCAACATGCGTGACATTGGCGTGGGGTTAATGAATTTTTAGTGAAGTGAAGATATTTGTAGGTAGGAACGATGGATGAGCAGTTTATAATGCTGATGGGAGCGCTGGACAAGATCCCTGCGATCATCTTCCGCTACCACAACTACCCGGGCGTGGTGCTGCCCGCGCTCAACCTGCTCGCCAAGAGCGCCAAGCGCATGCTGCATTCCGTCCAGCCGCAGAACGTGAATAAGTGAGTATTCCACACGTCACTGTAGACAGGAACGACGGACATCACAACTATCCGAGCATGGTGCTGTCCCCGCTCAACCTGTTCACCAAGAGCGCCAAGCGCTTGCTGCAATCCGTCCAGCCGCAGAACGTGAACAAGTGAGTATTCCACACGTCACTGTAGACAGGAACGATGGACAAGTCTCGCGATCATCTTCCCCTACCATAACTACCCGGATAACTATATGACATATGTTAAATACTTACGTGCGGCCAAAATCCCCTGCGCACGTCACTGCCGTTTATCCCATATTTAGCGTTAGTTTATGCCTTGTTTAAGTCTTTGTGGTAAGACCATTAAGTGTTTAAATTGGGGATATTATGGAGCTCCGTAACCATAACTAAAACCATCTGAATATCCGAAACAAAAGCGGAATTTACATTACGAAATTACTTTCACGCATGTCACGTTACGCATGACGCATTAATGTCACGCAAATAATTTATGCACGAAATTAGACGTTAACACGTGAAATTGCTTATGAAATTTAATGTTATGCCAATAAATTCCTAATGTAAATTCGCCTTAACCGCATCGGATATATTATAAATGATACCAATAATTTCGAATGGGAGTTGAATTTTGACAGGTTTCAGATATACGCCGCGGTGCTTGTATTTGTTTGGACAAATTTTGTGGATGACATTGTCTGGAATTATCAGACATCAAAAATAATTTCTTATGTGTTGCCATAATTTGAAGTGGACTCGACGACGAACTCTTAATAATATCAATTTCTGAAATCATTCTTCTGACGCCACTTATTTTTGTGTCTTTCCTTCCAGATTTCTGGAAGTGTGTAATACAACATTTGAAGTGTACATGAGATGGAATTCCGGTAAAATATCCAGTATTCCACAAGACGCTGAAGAGGAAGCTTATGAGGTATAAAATCAATAAATTAATAATGTTGCATAATAATCTAGAATCTGTTTAATATAGTTTCGACAGTCTCATATGGTCATATCCTTAATGTTTAAATGGACATCTTTAGTAATAATATGTGAATAACGACTTTTGCAAATTCTGGAACCTAAGTCTTAACTAAAAAATTAGAATCGTCAATCGATATTCTGTCAAAGTTTAAAATATACCCATTCCTCTCGGACTTTAAGTCTGACTTCACACGGCAATAACACCGCATGTTTTCCTGCAGGATAAATCTAACCAAATACGTAGTAGCGGCGGCGCATACACTGCGTATAGAACCGTTTCTTGCAGTACAAACAACCGTACAAAATAATGTATGCGCCACTTTTCTACAAGAAAGAAGAACAAGAAGAAGTCCTTTTTCTTTTCTATAAGATTTGTCCTGCAAAAACTCGTGTAGTTATTGCGTGATAAAACCAGACAAATCTCGTACGATGGATTTTGTACGTAAGTTGTAATACTGTTTGGATCAACCCTGCTGTTATGATTATTTCAGGATATATGTGCCCTAATGGAGGTTATAAGTAGCGTGTCGCGTTGCGGAGCGGGTTGCGGGGCGGAAGGGGCGTGGGGCGGGGCGTGCGCGCGCGGGCTGCGACTGTTGTTGCCGCTAATCACGCCGCCTTTACTAGCGCTACCTACTTTGGCTCTACGCGCATATCGCATGCTACGAGACCTGGATCACGCCGATCAGGTAATTCGCTTTAGAAAATCTTCTAAACGTTTGGCGTTTTGAGACGACAAGTTACCAGGACATCAGCGTAGTAAGGAAGTTTATGAGTAGCGGATAGGGTTCCGAGGCGAAAGGGGCGTAGCGTGAAGCGTGCGCCTGTGGGTTACGGCTTTTGTTGCTACTATAAATGCCGTCATTATGATACCTATTTGATCTCGAAGTTTTTGGGATAAAAAAGTTGAACTCAAACTTCTTAAGTTTCCCACCTGCCTGTGAAAGTCTGCCTGTGTTAAGTGTTTCGAAAATAAGCCCGAAAAAATACTTATAAAAGATTGGTTTTTGATAACTGTAATTTTTGAGCTTCAGCATGAATACATATTATATTTTTAGTTTAGGTATTTATAAAGAGCATTGCCAAAATATAAAAACGTAACGTATTTATTTCCAGCTAACCAACCTGCCGCTAGAAGATTTCAACATGGTGGTCACAGCGCTACGCGTAGGCCTCACTGCCGTTTCCTGTGACGTGTCCACGTTATGCTGCGACACTATTGTGGGTCTCGCGAACAAAGTGCGCACTCTAGGCGACGACAATCCATACGCGATCTCCCTTTTGTCCCTCGCAGAATTACTATTAATGCTCATTATAAAGATGGAAATTCCACCGGATTCAATCCCGGCAGCCGGAGCCGCGATATACGCACTAACTTGCGTCAAACCAGCATTACTTGAAGGTTTAGCGAGGCAACTTATTGAAGCATTCGCGGTCAACGACCCGGCTAATGTACCGAGGCTGGAGGAAGCCTTCGGAGTTCTCACTAATGGAGTACTATTCGACGGTCTAAGAACTCACAAGATTCGTTTCCAGGACAACTTCGATAAGTTCCTGGCCAACGTACACGGTTTTCTAATCGTCAAATAATTTTAATATTCCACACTTTTGGATTCGCTTATTGATTCTTCGTCGTCGGTTTGAAATTACCGTAGTGTATAATACGAACGGTAAAACCTCAAAATATTTACGGACAAATTACTTCTTTGTCTTGTAACGAGCCGATTTAATGCGGTGTAGAAACGATTGCATACATCAATGTATTATAAACCGTATTGCATGCCTACAAGGTTAAAAATAGAATGGCAAAGCTTTGTGACAGGTTCGTACATGAAAATCGTGGATGAAACGGTAACTAGAAACTCAGACCATTTCAAAAACAACCTATCACGATGGTAATACACTGAATGAATTGTAATATTACCTGAAATTTATTATTTACCAATGTTATACTTTGCAAAGCCCTGACGGGGCTTCATGTTGTAATATTCTAATATTTTTATCATGGCATGAATGCAAATAAAGGAAGAATTAAGAATAATATTTGAGGAGATTTTCCTCGAAATTTTAATCTTGTTGCTTGGATCTAATCTCCAAAAATATCATATACCTACGTATGTATCCGCATTTCATGTTTTTGAACTAAATTTTAATTTTTAACGATCGATGACTAGTCAAGGAGCCATGGAGGATTGATTCTCAGTAGAAAAGACTGTTTCGCGATTAAATTAAATGGATTATGATTGTATTTAATGGATTGAATCATGTACGAGAATGTTCGAAAATTATAAGGGTAGTACGCAAATAGGTGGGGCCGTCGCATCGCAACCGAAAGGTTGTAAATTTATAGCTTGTTCACACAGGCTGCGTAAGCGTAGACGTAGCACGTACCATTGCGTTGTAATGTATGAAACATGGCACACCGCTTGCGTAAGGCGTGAACGTATGCGTAATCCGGTGTGTTAGGGGTTTACGCGCGTCACTACGCACGTGTCGTGTACGTGTGTGTGTGTGAATCGACCTTTAAATCCTGCCCATTGCACTATTATCGTGTCTACTCTTAGCACAAGTTTTACGCTAAATTAAAGGAGGAGTTAGTCATGTAATAAACATGTCCAGTATATTTTAAAAATACTATGAATTGCGTTGCGGTGCGACGCAAACCGTCTATACTTGTGCGAGCTTTAAGAGTGACCGAAATGTCCTTCCAGAGGGCTGTGTTATAGTATTAAATATTTAAATGGAATAAGTGTTTTACTTATATTTCACGGAAAATACAGTACAACATCATTCTAAAATGTACTTTATTTGTGCCAAATAAGAATAGAATTGCTGTTGACAGTCCTATTCTTAGTTAGCATTTATTATTTTTCTTATAGCTTATTTGTATGAGGCTTAAATCAAAACTTGTGTTTGGTTTCAAAATGATGACTGTAACCCTATAATATTTTACCTTTTCTAGTTTAAAGTAAACACGGAATTTCCTACTCTAATACTATGGTAATAAGACAAAGTACTCCGATAGAGGATGCAACCTCTCCATCACCTTTGGAGTTAAAACTCCAGCGCGTCTATCGGTTCTTTGAACTGTATTAAAATACTTTAATTGTGAGCAAACGAACGCCCTGGTTCTATCCAATGCTTCGTCCATTAAATTTCTTGCTTTTATATTTCAAAACGAGACTCGAAATTAGATTGAAGTGAAATTCACAACGAAAGGGAAAAGTTTAACTGTTTATATTGCGGTTGTGAATGCTAAATGGATTTATTGCTGTGGTATTAAATATTTTTTAGACGTTAAGATAAACGTTAAGGAGTACACATTTTTGTACTTAATTATAGAAAATATGTGATTTCTTCTTATGCTAGTAAAATTGCAGTATTGTAAATATTTTATGAAGAAATGTTTAGTACTAGGTGTTAAAACGGTGGTACAGTTGTTCTCTTTGATGAAGACCGCGCCGCATATCTTGTATGCGTAACGTAAGTCGCGTCGCGATCGACACTGACGCTGAAATCTATAGAGTGCACTTTGACTTAAGACACTGTTAAAACGAGACAGTGTTATACCGCTAGCATAAATCTGTCTCGTTTTAAATGAAACTTAAGTCTAAGCAAAGTCAAAGTGCGCTTTATAGATTTCAACCTGAGTGCCACGCATACTATAACAATGTGTACGTGTGCACTCACACAAACAGCCGAACGGTGTTCATGAAATAGAACATCTGTATTTTGTTTACAAAACTTATGACGTAAAAAGTAATTTATCGACAGATTACAGATAGATTGATTATTATTAAGTAATATTGGCTATTTGGAGCAAGTGTAAATTAAAAATTTGTAACACCCCCGACAAGTGAAGGTTACAGTAACTAGAAAAGAGCTGATAACTTACAAACTGCTGAACCGATTTTCTTGGTTTATAGCTAAGAACACCCACCACCTTAACCACCTTAATAAAGCCACCTTTCAAACAAAAAAAAAATTAAATTAAAATCGGTTCATTAGTTTAGGAGCTAAAATGCCACAGACAGATACACAGATACACCCCTCTTTTTGGGTCGGGGGTTAAAAATCGGGGCATAAAAATGAGTAAGAAAAAGTCCAACCAGTTGATGTAAATATACGCAATAAACAAGAGTAGAATCTAATATTTTTTAATGTTTTGATCTTTTCTTTAAATAAAAATTACATAGATTATAGGATACTCAGCATCAAATATAAGTAAAACTAAATAATAATATTATTATATTATATTATATTATATTACTTATTATGTTTGTTCAATTATTATTTAATATAATTAAAATTATTTTTAAAGGTTTAGACAATTTTAAGAATCATGAAATTATGAATTTTAAAATCGTGAGCAAAATATCTGTCTCATAACTATTGTCTGTACTCAAAACGGTTGTCAGATTGCGAAAACTGATAACTATCATTTTTTAGTACTTTTTGTACCTACTAAAAATGAAATATATTAATTTACCTAATACAACAGACCTTCAAGTACTTAAAACGTCCAATTTGCATATCTCATGTTCTTTGCATGCGTCATAAACTCAATCATATGGAATTGTTGGTTTACATGACAAGCATTCATTCAGTGGAACTGCTGATTGGATCCTTGCCTCAAGCCATCATGCAAATTGGATGGTATACTTGAGGAGGTTCGTGGCATTTCATATAATGTCTCAAACAAGAATTAAGAAGATCTTTTGCTCACGATAATAGTATTCAAAATTAATTTATGTACACCGTACCCTACCCTACTTGTTCGCCCAGAAAAGCGTAACTAAAACTGAATATACACCAATGAAATATAGTTAATATTTTAAGCACTAGAACGAGAGAGACTCGTGCTGTCTCGCTCATAACTCGCACGTACTGAACATGGCGCGTAGGCAACAACCAATGGCGGACGGACGGGCATTATGATTGGCCTGAGATTTTTGCGCTATTCAAAAATAAAATTTCTGCGCAGATACATTGGCGTAACTTTTAAAAGTGACAGACTTTGCATTTGTTCTCTTTTGATTTAAATTATTAGAATTTATTGAAATTGATTTAAATCCATCTTATATAAGTAAGTTACACTGAACTTTCTTTTTTTATGTTACATGATAATATAACACAATGTGTTGTAAATAGGTAATAGTATATTAAATAGCTTTGATTAAGAAAAACAATTCTTTGACATATTTAATAGGAGGAGATTTTAATATTATTATCTGTTGGTAGCTAGATTTATTTTTGTAAAAATAACTCTGAATATGGCCTTAAATATATTGAGAAGATTTATTCTTTAAATTTTTTAATCTTTGTAATCTACATAAAAATTGTAGAGCTTTGTCAAGATTTGTTTTACATGTTTTCTAAAGTTCCATGTTTATATTTAAACAGTTTCTTTGAAGTTCATTGTCGTCATTCTTATCTGTGATGGATGTGTAGCCAGTGGCGTGCACAGGGTTTGAAGGCAGGGTACGCTTTAGCTAGGTATAGAAATCTGTCCATTGGCAGGTCGTAATGTAAAACATGCATTGAGCTGTCACAACTGTGGTAAGCAGTGCATTTATGCCTCTATGACCACGCCACTGTGTGTAGCCTAGTTGCGTCAGCGCATACCAAACCGATCTCGCTGCTTTAGCAACATTGACTCCGATCGATTACTGGACTGGATGGTGATTTACTTTGGGTGTTGAAATATGGCCTTTTCGTCGCCGCCGTGCACGTTTAACGGTCGATCCTGGATGTTGGAAAAATTAAAAAAAAAAATGTTATGACTAACATCTGTAAATATTCGTTGAATTTAAGTGTCAGAATATCGTTCTCTATTAATGCTCAATGATCTGGCGAAGTGGAACCCCAAGAAGAAAAGAGAGCGAATCATATCTGGCACTCTTTCACTGGCTATGTACAGTTAGGTACAGAAAGATACCATTAATTCAGCCACCCACAATACTTGATTGGATTGTGTTGTGATAAGCCAAGTTTCATGCTAAAAGGGAAAATAAAAATATGCATCATATAACGAGAATGAACTTTAAGAAAGCTGCTGTAAAAGAAACTTCATGTAATTCTGTAGTGAAATTATTATATTCAGCTGTATTTAGAAAGCTAGTAGGTATCCTTTAGAAATGGACAGTTACACAAAATAGAACCTATTTTAACTATAATTGCCCTGTCTTAGCAGTCTTGATATAGGTTTTATTTACCTAACTGAATGATGCTGTGTATATAAAATTAAAATACATACTTAAGAAAATTATGTAATTAATGTAATTCGACATGTAGGTCCCAACGCACTTGAGCTGCGCTGCGCGATAAATATATTTTAAACTAGAGAATGCCCGCGATTTCGTCCGCGTGGATTTAGGTCTTTAAAGGTTTGATTTTACGGGATAAAAAGTAGCCTATATCCGTCCCCGGGATATAAGCCAACACTGTACCTTTCGTCAGAATCGGTTAAACTGTTGGGCCGTGAAAATGTAGCAGACAGACAGACAGCCACACTGTCGCATTTATAATATTAATGTTATAGTATGGATATGAGTTTGTATGGAGCAAAGCGCACTTGAGCGACCCGGTGCAGCAATTAATATCTAATTTCGTAATATGTACATTACGAAATTAGATGCATGCATTACAAAATTAGACATTTACACGTGCAATCCATACTAATATTATAAATGCGAAAGTGTGTCTGTCTGTATGTCTGTCTGCTACGTTTTCACGGCCCAACCGCTGAACCGATTTTAATGAAATTTGGTACAGACTTGGGATACATCCCGGGGAAGGACATAGGCTACTTTTTTTCCCGGAAAATCAAAGAGTTCCTACAGGTTTTTAAAAAACCGAAATCCACGCGGGCGAAGCCGCGGGCATCCTCTAGTTGATAATGAAATTAATGTCGTGTAACTAAATTCGTGCCAGTAATTTCGTAATGTAAATTCCGCTTTATAGTTTATATGAGTTTGTACGGGGCATGGCACTGCCCCATCGCGCAGCGCAGCGCAAATGCGTTGTTCGGACCGTATGGTGTGGAATAACTCAAAACTTGTTATACTTAAGTATCTACTTTATTTTGATATCTATTTGAAAAGTTTACCCAATTGATTTGATTGAATTGCAAAATAGTTAGCTGTTAATGCAAATTTTATTGTACTAAAAAGTTTATTCTGTAGGTAATTAATTGATTTGGGTTTAAGAAGAAATAAAACTGAATATCATGCGGATGTTCTTGTGCTTGTTCTTTCAGTGCAGTAGGTACCCTACCTAAAATATACTTTTTAAGTACTTACCTACTTATTTTTATTGCGAAAAAAATAAAATGTACAAATTTTTTAATCAATCTTTGTTTTATTGTTTACAATCGACTACAGGGCGTGCGAAAGGTAACCACATTTCCTTATCCTAATTTTATTGATAAAAATTTACATATTATTAACTATTACTTACGTAAAATAACTCAAAATTTAAAAAAAACCCCGACAAAAACCTGTAAGAAAACTAGAAAAGGGCTGATAACTTTCAAACGGCTGAACCGATTTTCTTCGATTATAGCTAAAGACACTCGGTCAAGCCCAAGCCACCTTTCAAACAAAAAAAAAACTAAATTAAAATCAGTTCATTCGTTTAAGAGCTACGATGCCACAGACAGATGCACAGATACATTCACAAAGCCGTTTGGCGTTTGTCGATAATGCTGCGGCTACACTAATATAGCATACCTACATGAGACGTGCGGCGTTGTGATGCCGTTCCGTTATTCGTATGCTGTAGCGTAAGTACCTAATACCTGAGTGTCGTGATTCTACACATATATTCAGTTTTTATGGTACCTAAATAAAAAGTACCTATGTACAGTGCCTGGCAGGAAATATTGTGCTTCGAACTATTATAGATTGAATCTATGCTTAGATTAATGAAATAAGTCAACGAATCTATGATTCTGTCTACTTTGGCTAACTATATTAATAGCCACAATATTATTAAGCTAATATAATATTTTTCTCGTCTTTGAATTGCCAGTTGATATTGCCCACCGTTACTTCGTCGACATAGACCTCCTCGACTGTCGAGATCGCCATTCGTTACATTGACAGTCAACATCTACCTTCGTAAGGCACGTAAACAGGCGAGATTGGCCGTCGTTACCTCGACATTTGATATCGACCTTCGTTTCTTCGACTACGACCACCGTTACCTACCTCGATGGTCAACATCGACTATCGTTGCCTCCACAGTCGAAATAGACCGTCATCACCTCAACAGTCAACATCGACCTTCCTTACCGCGACTGTCGTCAAGAAAATTGTTCATCTAAAAATTCTAAAGCTGTTTCTGTAATATTTCTGTGGTTCTGTGGATACATTAGTAAGCTCAAAAAGCTAGAACTCAGAGCCGTAAATCCAGTTGAAAAAAATTTAATCATTTGACAAATGACGGGTGTTTGACTTTGACAATATGCGCAATTTTTTGTGCAATTTGTGATTGTTTTGGTATGGTAAATGGTGGATTTCATAACTTCATTTCGATTTTTGTGTATTTTTTCTCATTTCTATAATTAAAATGAGCGTGTCACGCCTAAATTCTTCGTTCAATTCTTCGACGACATCTGAGTTGAGTGAATTAAAGACTGTGGTAGGTGAAGAGGTGTTAAAAGTAAGAGATTACGTGAAGAATTTGTTAAGATCTCGTATTTTCTTGGGACGTTACCTTGAAAGGAGACTTGCTGACGAGCGTGTCGGTTACCGGGATATTGTAAAACTCAGCCCAGCGGAAGTAGAATTAAAAAGGGATTTATTGGAAGCACAATATAAGCTACAGAAAATATGCCCAAAAGGGCAGTGGATCGGCATTTCTGACTCTGAAGCTATAGGGCATTCAACAGGCATATGTATCTGGACAGAAATCGACAACCAGCCGTTCGGACTGTTTTGGTTTCAAATTAAAAGTGTTAAATACCTAGATTATGAAGTTATTATCACATTGAAATGCATAAGGCACATAACTGACGCCTTCTTGGAAGCGGAGCCCATATTGTTGGGATGTGTTGAAAAACCTATTGAAGCGAAACTCAATGAAACTGCAAATGAAATAGTTTTTTGTTTAAAAAATGCCTTTACACTAAACAGTATAAAAGAGTTCATAACATTCATTTTTGCCTTTATCATAGCTATATTTACAGGAAGTAATGCATTTGTTCAATTCCTAGGTAACTTTGTATTAGCTTTAGTTCGAGAATTGTCAAATCTGATTACAAAATCTACTCCTCTCATTTTGGGGTGCTTAGATTTCTTTAGTAAGATTGTTGGGGGTTTTTATATTTTGATTGCAATGATATTCAGGCCTAGTAACCCTAATCCATTGAAGAAGCGAACAATTGGTTATGATAGGCCTCAACAAAGGTATGATGATAGAAATTTTGACTGAATTTATTTGTTACTGCAAGAAATCAGTTTATATTATGGCATTCTTATATCTGTTACCACTGAAATGTGTAAACCAGTTAGTGTTGAGATTAACTAGTTCTTTAAACTGGCTCTACTTTCTATTTATAAAGCTGTAATATACTTGGATTAGGCTGTCTCGCAATTTAAAAGTTACCCATAAAGGTGCATATTAAATAGGTAAAGTTCAGAAATCTGCTATTTTACGTAAAATGCTAAATTTAATGTACCAAATCTGGCAAACTCAAAATCAACTAGCTAATGCCAATGTTAATAATTTCTATTTTCAACTGTAATATATTATTTGTTATCTATTGTTATTCTTTACGATGCTTTTACTAAAAAAATAAGGTGCTGAATTCAGAATTAGTTAATTATATTATTAATAATTCTGAGCTCACAGAGAAGAAACTGAGGCAAGCTATGATAAAGTTGGATCTCAATGATATTTTGCATATATTTTTATTTATTGCATATTTTTATTTAAGTAAGTGTGGTATAATTTTATATGTTAGAAATATAATTCAGGTTTCACAATCTTGCTTATTAAATTAACATTCCTTTTTTCTATTAATGCTTCAATAGTCTGATTAGTTTTACATTGTGTGAATTAAAACAATTATTAAAAAAGCAATAATTTGAGTGAGAATTATAAGTTATTTATTTAAGCATGTACCTAAGTACACAAAAGATAAATAAATTTGTAATAAAATAAATATTTGGTGAAAGTTAGCTGTTATAATAAGATATATATTTATGGAAACTTGGAAAGGGTAATTTTAGAAGTCTTTGTATGTAGAATGTCATCAGTCCTATTAAGTAGGTAGGTATTTTATTACTGCATTTTAACAGAATGTGACATAGCTATAACAAACCTGTGATTACAAAATAATGTTTAAAGTTAGTGTATGGTTTACATTTTACAATTTCAATAACTTAATTTATTTATTAAATTCTGAATAAATAAGTAGGCATAAGATATTATTTTACCTATAATTTTGTATGCTGTAGCCGTAAAATATAAATTTTAGAAATAGAGGAAAATTGTCATACTTTATTCTTCACTGATTTTACTATTTGCATTAAAAGATTTACAAGAAAGACACACAAGATTTTGGAAAAAAAATGCACAAAAGTAGGGTTTTTGTTTTTATTTTATTAATATACATATTTTATTTTACGCATTTTATTTCATTTGTCCATGGACACAAAAATTATTTATTTCTTTGTATGATCTGAAAAAAAAAAGAAAATATATGAAAAGAAAAATCGTGCCTACATACCTACCTTGGTAAAAAAATGGCCTAATGCAAAAGGCAACAAATCCAGATTTTAGGCACTTACGTAGTAAGAAATTAAAAACGTACCTAACTACCTACGCATATTTTAATAAAGGAATAATCGTTAGGTATACCCATATCTACCTACGCTCCTTATGTAGCATTGTTAAATTTTTTTGATCTGTTGAGTACTCGTACATTGGCAGGTTCCCATTCTGAAACTGAATAAACTTAATTAAGAAGTATTCAAAATCTACATTGTGTAGGTATGTAGGTTATGTACTTACCTGTATGGTTAGGGCATTAAGGCGCACTAAACAGGTCTAACTGCGAAATTCGAATTTAATTTAGTTTTTCGCAATTTGTAAATAGGTTAAAGTAGGCTTATGGCATTCTAATTCCGCCAATGGCAGTATCATCTTCACAAATTCTTCACGACTATTCTCACAAATTAGTCGATATTTTAATTTATTTCTTAAACTGGACCTTTTCAAGTAAAGATTTTTATATAAACTTGTATGATATTGCCATCGTCGCAAATAAAATAACCATAAGCCTACGTTGTCGTATTAGTTTACAAATTGCGAAATACCAAATTAAATTTGAATTTCGCGGGCATGCTGGTCTCATGACCCATAGCCTACTTTGTCGTATTAGTTTACAAATTGCGAAAAACCAAAAAAAAATTGAATTTCGCGGGCAGACCCATTACATCCACCTTAAATGTGACTTCACTATCTACCTACCAGTCCGACAAGGCTCTTTTGGCGCGTGCCCAAAATCGGAACTCTAGTCGGAAATCGGAAATCTAGATTCTAGTCTATCTAAAAAAAAAATCCGTCGATCTTTCTTAGCAACGTTTTTATAGTATTATCATCAAGTAATAAAAAAGAGCAAATATTAACTAATAACAATAATTATCGACAACGTCTAAACTTGTCGATAGATTACATCTGGATTAATTAATAATTTTGGTCATAAAAGAAATTGGTACAGCTATAACCGTACCTTTCCGCTTTGAAAGTTGACTAAATTTGTTAGGCGAAACCCCTAAACCAGTTTTGCTTTTATTAAGTTTTTTTGGTGTCTGTTGCTTGTTTGCTTTCTTCGGAGGAAATTGAATTTCTTCACTTTTCATTTTTTTACTGGCCTAGAATTAATGTAATTTGAATTGTAAACTATAGTCAAAGGGCTGGTACAAAATAGTAAATAGTTACTTCTTTAATTGATATTAGAAAACTTTAACAATGGTTTAAATAGGTACCTGCGTGGTTGTTTCAACTAATATCACTGTTTTCGCAGTATTTGATATTTCTGATTCTTTTTCATTTACGTTTTTAGAAACAATACTGTTGAGTATACTCGTAACTATTGTATTTATTTCACTATTATCGTATTCCATTATCAAATGTTTTAAAAGTACTAATAAAAGCGGCAAATATAAAGTTAACTCTGTTTGACTGCTATCGTATTGGCTAAATGTGTCTAGTATTTCTAAGTGCATCAGGACTTCTTCAAATGTCATGTATTTGCGATGTTGTGCCAAGTCGCATATAGTTCTCTTCCCAACACCTAAAAAATATTTTTTGGACATTTTTGAAACAAATAAAAGTATAATACACAGTGTAAAATACGGTGCCTGAAATATTGAGCTTAAATCGGAAATGAAAAAAATTAAATTTGCAAAACAGGTTTTAAAAATTAATTAAGAAAATCATTTGCACATTTTAATGAGCAAAGAAAGGATTAGCACGTAAAAAATTAAATTAAAGCCTTTTTGTAAAATGAAAGGAATTTGTAATACCATGCAGTTACCTACTCACATCAGTCGATTGGATTTTAAAGTAAAAATTGCCAAAATAAAAACATTACAAGATCGGCTTGAAAGTCACTCTTACTTTTCGGTACACCATCTTTTACACCGTGTATGAAAGATTTTAGAAAAGTTTTACCCATAGCTTTTATAAGGATGATTTCATTTCTTTCTTATCGCGAGTTTTTAAATCTAATTCAATCTGTATAAACCGGGATGATCTTTGGCCGCCTTAGTTTTTGTATTACATTTGCTTGAAATGTCTTTAGGTTTTTCAACAAACTACAAGTGTTTTGAGCTCTTGTTACAAATTTCTTCTTATCATTACCTTCGTACATCGCTTTACTGAAGTAAGTAACAGCCAAGTTTTTCACAAATACTGGCTTAAGTAAGTTTAATATTGTATTTAAAGACTCTATCGTATCTACCTCAATCGAGGTACTGTTTTTTCTCAAAACCTTTTTTATATCGTTAGTAATCTTCGAACTGTAATTTAAGTATCTTCTCCCTTCTTCTAGCTGGACAAGTTTATATAAAAAACCTGCTGCTAGAGCCTGGAAAAAAGTTTTGAAAATTGATTTAAAAAATAAAGAGTAGGTAGGTAATATTTTTTCGTACAAATCAACACAGTAGACATTTAGGCAATATGCAAAAACGAGTAGGTACCTAACTATGCCCGTTTGCGTGAGTGAACACTCAAGCGGACATACGGAATATGGATTTAGAACTTTGACTGAAATCACTCATCAAATTAAAACGAGATCTTTTATTTAATTTTATCAAACAAAGTATTATAGTCAACTTGGATTTTTAAAATAAAAGGAATACAAAACCTAGTTATTTTATTTTAAATTTATAATCAAAAGTGCAGTATGTGTGTGCGCAAATAGATTTCTGAACGCTTACTACCTATCTAGTTCTGAAAAAAAAAAACGTGAGCTGGGGGTGATTTATCGAACGCGAAGGCGTGGCGGTGCGGTGTGCCGCCGCGCCGCGGTATTGGTATCAGTAAATTTTCCTTTTTCTGCGCGTGGAGCACTGGACAGTATACCTAATATCAATGTAATGTAGCTACGACCACTTTTACGCCAATCGTAGAAAACAAGCGCTTTGAGCTACACATGTACCTATATTTATTTATTAAAAAAAAAGGAAAAAGCAGAGCCCTTTTAGCTCACAGACACATTTATTGGTCTTAGTATTTTCTAGTTTTAAGTTTAGTTGATAATTTGTATGAATTGTATTTTTATTTTTATTCTTTTTTTTTGTGATTTTGTTGAGCTGAATGAACTTTTATTTATTTATTTATATATACCTAAGTTTATAAAAGACTGCGTACCTGAGTCACATAGTCCCCGTAGTATTTGTTAATGCACGGCCACGATATGCAAACTATGACGATCGAGTGATCGTCGAATAAATTGCAGATGTCTGCGTTCGAGCACGCCTGCGTTATTTCCACACGCTCGCTATGTGGGGACTCCATCATACCCTGTATTTTTTGAAGTAAAACCACTTTAGGCACGAATTACCAGAATATTCATATTTTTTTGGGCGGAAGTAACGTGAAAGTACTTCTTATCGTATTTGAAATGATCGCCAAACGGCCAAACAGAACAGCTGTTTTGAAGCCACCATCTTTTATTAAGGTGTTTTAAAGTACCTACTATGTAATGCCATGGATTGAAAGCTCTATTTTTTATTTATTACATGATAACTCATTTTCAAAAACGTAGATAGGTTAGTTAGATAATAAGAATAGAAACGATATGAGTGGCCCAATGAAGGTGGGATTTAAACCTAAGATGTTAGATTTTAGCCCACCTCTAAACCATTCAACTATAGAGACATCATTTAAAAGTGTCTTTGAGAGGGAAATTAAAAAGCACAAAAAAAAAATTAAAATAAAACCACTAACTTCATTCAAAAACATCAGTGCATTCCTTGTATAATTACCCCCCATGTAGAGAAACTTCTTCAAAATACGCATGTTCTTTATAATCTCACCCAGGTTACTGGTAGTATATTTGGAGTCTTCATTGAAATGTATAACGAAATCGTTATAGTCCGGGTGGTTTAGGCAAATGCACTTCCTTATTAGTCGATTATATACTGAACAACTATCGTGGTCATCCTGAAAAAAAGCGGGTATAAGTGGTGCTGTAGTATGTCTCGCTCACTCATATGGGCAACAACATGCACTGTCCAGCCAATAAGGTGCTACGTTTGTTCGTCCGTTTAACTTTGTCATTTAGGCCCCCATCCCAAATATCATGAAGTAAATAATTAATAATCGTTAAATACGCGTAGATTTTAAGTTTCAAAAATCCCGTAAGATTTTTTAATATCCCTGGATTAAAAAATCGATTTGATCGTCAAAATTGGTTCAGCCGTTTCAAAGATTGCCTCGGCAAAGACGAAATACACGTTGATATACTTACTTTATTACGACATAACGTAGCTATCGTAAACATAAAATAACCAAAATATTATGATTTTAGTAAGAAGCAATTATTTCGAAATCACAGATAGACATACCTTTCCTATAGCCTACATAATAATCTACATTAGTCTACATAACTACTTAATATAAATTATAGATAAAATGAAGTTATTTACCTCAATGTAAATGGCATCCAAGTTTTTCGCATTGGCTTCCAATGTTTTAAGACCTATTGTACTGAACCCTTCGCTATTGACATCGTCGTCCTAGTAAACATTTCTTTATTTAGTTAACATTTTTATATACCTAATTACTCCGAAATTATAAATAAGTATGTGGGTACTTATTTAACATCACAACGCACAACGGCATACCTACAACTTTCAACAGAACACTTTCAAGTAAAGATTTTTATGTAATCCTGTGAAGATGATACTGCCACCACTGTTAGAATTAGAATACCATAAACCTGCTTGTTCGTATTAATTTACAAATTGTGAAAAACCAAATTAAATTTGAATTTCGCGGGCAGACCCGATGTGATGAATGCATATTCCCCTTATACTTCGGCCGTACCCCATCGAATATTTTGGTAGAGTAGGTGTAACACGAAAAAGGAACCCCTGATGATGGTTTTTTTTAATTGACTTAGTTTTTGTCTACCTAAGAAAAAACTTACTTGAGGTAGTGACTTGATATAATTAGTGATTTTAAGATTCTCATCCGGAATATTTTTTCCGTGAGTTTTGGTTTGTATTTCTTCTAACAAACACAGTAACTGCTTTGTGCTTTCTTTTAATTTATCGATTGATTCCTGAAACGATAATGCAGAAAATGTAGGAATTGAGAAGGTAACCTCATTAGAAGGTAGGTAACTTACCTAGTTAGTAGTTACCTATTGTGCCATAACCCTGGTAGCGATCTGACCCGTGTTCGCACGGGTGAATGACGGTTGGTTTATATTAAGTAGGTACCTACCTAGTTACTGTGTCTGCCAATCTGCACTTGGCCAGTGTGGTGACTATGGCCAACCTCTTCTCATTCTGAGAGGAGGCCCATCTAGTGATCTGGCGAGGGATTCATCATGGTGATGATGATGATGATTTGTAGTGGCCTAGCAGTTGTTACCAAGTCTGAGGTACAAAGTGGATAATCTGTTGTAGGTTTTGTTTTGAATGGGAGCAGCAGTAGTTGCCCTTTAGCTTCAGCACAAAAGGAAATTAATCTGTCCAGTGAATATAAACGAATTATCATGTTCGCATATGATTTTGAAAAAGAATGGATTTCTTCGCTGTTAAATTTTAACTAGGCTTTCAGGACCACCTCCCCTACGTACTTTCATCCCCCCTTAAATCAAATTGATGTTAACTAATTCTACATAGTGGAGCCGGGATCGTAAGGTAGGTACCTATATACGTACATTTTATTAGAATCATAAAAAACAAAAACTCACAAGTTTTACATGACAAAGCGGTTCAATTGAACTTGAACATTTTTCACAAGTTTTGTCTGCAGGGATCATTTCTGGATCTTTGAATAAAGCATATTTTGGATCCGAAAATTTACCTCGAAAGCTGCAATATGATGATTGCATTTGCTTTTCGTAACTTATTTTTTCCGGAAAAACATTTGCAATACAAGTTGAGGAAGAATATGTGGATGAACAGTAATTAAGTTCCGATTCATCTTGCATTTCATCGATTTGTATTACAAATTCATAATGATAAGTTTAAATTATGACAATAATTATAGAAATGATTATTTCAAACATAAATATTGTTTTTTGAATTTTGGTGCCAAAAAATAAGTTTCTTGGCTTTTGGCCAAAAATATGCCAAAAAGCATGTTTACTTTTTATATAAAACTGGCTTTACGGCCCTGAATTCTAGCGGTCTAGCTCTTTTAAGTTACTTTTTTATTTAAAGTGGCTTTACGGCTCTAGATCCACGGTTGCGGTCTAATATTCAGTCTGCGGGTAGTTTTCAAAGAATACGTAATCAGGAGCTTTTGAGTTTTGCACAGTATAATAATTATTATTGCACATTTACACATAGACGTGGCGATTTTGGGGCGCACTTGAGACTATCACAAATTCACATTTTTTTCTCTCGTACTCTGGCTTTGCATAGATTAGCCAATGTCAAGGTTGTAGTTATATACAAGTTAGGGAAACTATTAAGGTATGAATTCCGTCCGTGCGCGCGCTCGCCGACACACGCGCGGCGCTCCTCTAGAGCGCTTCCCAGCACAGACCACGAATCTGCTTCAAAGTGTTCCACCAGGCATCACCAGCAAACGCCAACACAGACGAAGTCCAAATTACATATTATGCATATTCGTACAGATAGCACAAACTCAAATTAAATTGTGTAGTTAAAAAAAGTTCGAAGATTCGAGTGTTTGTTTTTCTTTTAAAAGCCCATTGAAACTGTAAACCCAAAAGACTAGAATCCAGTGCTGTAAAGCCAGTAAATATTTGTATTTATGTCAAAAAGTTTTTGTTTTCTTTTTCGTGTTTTTCCGGCGCATTTTTCCTTGTTTATTTTTATTGTGATTACAAATTATTACAATTTTTAAACAAGAACGAAAAATATCGACTTTTATTGTTCACCAATGAATGCGTATAAGAATAAAGTCAGCTATGAAAGCCCATGCGACTCCGATAACGATTGGACAAATTCATCAGACGATTCAAAATATTCTGATACGGAAAGGTACCGCTAACTTTCAAAGTTTAAATGTTTTTAATTATTACATTTGTGGCTCTCATTACAGTTCAGTCCCGGAATGGGACTCGGATATAGGAGAAGATGGTGAATTGGTTTATATCAAAACTAAAGTATGCAGTGAAACTACAGATGATTCTAAAGCCCCACTGCTAGAAAGTTGTGAAACTTTTAAATTAAGAAGTGACTTTAAAAGATCTTCTACAAGGCGTTCCACTAAAGGTATATCTTGAATTATCTAACATTTAAACTTATGTTTTTTGAGAAATCCAATCTTTTTAGCCTGTTCTTATCTTATGGATTAAGTTGTTAACAAGCTATCTAATTAAATTAAATAACTTCTTATAATGTATTTATTATGAATAAAAAGAAATGAATAGAATAGAATACAACATTGCTTTTAAAAAGATTATAATAGGTACATTATATTATTACATGTCTTTAAATAATTTAAGGTAGAATATTCAAAGTTTTAAAGACGAGAAAGTTAAAGCTAAAGGATAATGGGAATGATAAGAAAAAATACTTTGAAGATAACAATAAATTTATTATAATACAGGTAATTGAATTTTATATTAAGTAAATTGTTAAAATTATTTAAAGTTTACTTTTATAAGTTGTATCAGCTTAAGATCGAATAAGATTTCATCACAGGTACAGTCAAGGGCCATAAGTTGTTTAGCATCTTAATAATGTGTGTTTTGCACATGTGTTAGGTGTGTGTGGCATGTCTATAGAAAAAAGTCATAATATGTGCGACAAGTTTTTGATGCAATAATTTTGTAGAATTGCTACTCAAATCCTGATGCCGACCGTACATTAGCGTTACTTATAAAAGTGTACCTACTGTATCTTAATTCATTTAAACCAACAAAGTTTTTTTTTTTAATATTACAGGTTAGCAAAAACATGATTTTCAGCAGTGAAAAAAATTGTCAAATAGAAAAACTGTTTGGTATAAGCTTAGAAACTCATGCAGATGGTAAAACTTTAGTAGTCGCTGATTTTCTGCCAGAAGCCAAAGCTATATACATCCCAAAAGTCAAATCTGGGTTTTATTTACAAAAAATCAATGGCATTGAAGTGACTTCTTACAATATTAATAATGTTTTACAAAGAGTCATTGAAGATGTAGAAAATCCTAAATTAACCTTTCAAGTTGTATCAGAAGGGTTTAACATTGATTTAGAGAAGTTATTGACCTCCAAAAATGCTCCGGAAAATTCTCTGACTCAGTTACTGAAAGACTCAATGTGCTCTGCTCTTTATATGTGTGGAAATGAAGCAGAGTACCCAAGCAATGATGACAAAGGTGTATTGTACTGTTTTCCGAGACCTTTCAATCAAAATTTTTTGTACAACACTAGAGGTGCTTATTTAACACTAAACCATTTAGCTCCAAAGTCTTTGGGTACAAGCGAGCCAGTTGTATCCACAGTGTTACACAAAAATCAGCTAATAAACATAACATATGCTTCACATTGCAATGATTTGCTATTAATTGCTATACCAAATGATAAAATTGATGTTTTTGCTGCTAGAAGGATTATAGATGATATAGTAAAAGTTTTGGAGTTACTGTACGGATCCCTAAAAACATGTTTTACTAAACCGAACAATGTGGATAAACTAGACAGTTTGTTTGCGAGGATTTTTGTATCTTTGTTATTTGGCAGTCAGAATAAAGATAAGATAAACAGTGTAAATGTAGGCTTGGAAGAGACATTGGCAGCTAGAACTGTATCTTTGCCGTTGGAAGTTAAAATTCAAGTGGATGATGCTATCACAGAATTGGAAGCAGCTGATTATAGAGAGTGGGTAAGTTAATATGGGTATCATCATATGAGGTGCAGTGTTTGAAGTGAAGCAAAGGCATAGCCTAGATGTGTAAGAAACTAGTGGATGCCCGCGGCTTCGCCCGCGTGGATTTCAGTTTTTTTAAATCCTGTAGGAACTCTTTCATTTTCCGGGATAAAAAGTAGGCTATGTCGTTCCCCGGGAAGTATCCCAAGTCTTACCTTTCATTAAAATCGGTTCAGCGGTTGGGCTGTGAAAACGTAGCAGACAGACTGACACACTTTCGCATTTATAATATTAGTATGGATAAGAATCCAGTTTTTGAACTGATCTTACTACTCACTTCTATATTGTTTTGAAAAACATATGATTTAACATACATGGAGCAGACATAACCTGTCTGTCAAAATTTTTTATTGAAATAATCTATAAAGTCATCTATAAACATACTCTTGAAGAGTATGTACTGTTCCTGTCTCTTCAATGATGATTGAAAGTTACTCTCTGTGCTATTTGATAACCTTGCTTGCGCTTGCACAGATATTAAAGTTTGCATCTCAACTGTAATTTTCATTTTACTGTACTTGTGTTATAATTCTATTATTACAGACAGATGACGTAGAGAATTTCCAACGTCTCTACACAGTGATCGGCGCTTGTCTGTACTATTCTGGGCATCTATTGAGCTCTCACTTGCAAGACGAAGATCTGAAAGAGATAAATGCTTATTTGAAACTGAATGGCATACTGAGACTTAGTACTGAGAAAGATGTTGAGAGACTTGTTATATGGAAGGAAGTGTTTATAAATGAGCACAGGAAACAGAATAAGATTGATTCAAGTGAATACAGGTAGGTTTTTTTTTAATTTAAAGACTAGCGCTTGGCTGCAATCAGACCTACTTATAAGTCATGATGCAGTCTTAGATGGAGCATGCTTGCTTAGAAGATGCCTATTGAATCTTTACTTGAAGGTACTTCTAAATTAAAACTGAAGGGGAAAACTGATGCTGCTGGGGCGTTCCATATCCTATCAGTTTGAATTAGAAATGAGGACGCAAATCACTTCATATGTGTCTGTAGAATCGACTATGTATGCACAACAACAAACCTCTTTTAGTGAATGGTTTTTTTGAGTTTTTAGCAAATGAGTTTGTTGTAGAAAGTAATCAAATAAGTCATCATCATTAACATCCCATCTATGGCTCATTACTGAGTATAGGTCTCCTCTCAGAATGAGAAGGGTTTAGGCCATAGCCCACAATATTGACCAAGACGTGTGGCTGTGGATTGGCAGACTTCACACACCTTTGAGAACATTATGGAGAACTCAGGTATGCAGGTTTCTTCACGATGTTTCCCTTCACCATTAAAGCAAGTAATTTGCACCATTTTTAGAATTCCCGATGGGCGCTGGTTTCTTCTGATTGTCGGGAAAGGACACTTTGTTCTGGCAACGTTGATGGAAGCGGGTGGATGTACGGAAGATGTAAGTAAAGATAAATAAAGATTCCGAAACTAACGTATCTTAAGGCGGCAATTACACCTGTAAGTTTTACTCACATAAGTAGCTTACACGGTTAGCTTACGTCAAATTTACTAATGAAAACCGTCAAAAGTGTCATTTACCTTAGTGGATTTGTTGTCAATTAATTACGTAAGCTATTTACGTGAGTAATACTTACTTATCGCGGCCTAAGGGTCTCTGTTCGCGACGCGACGTTAAAGGAGACGTAATTATTTTTAGGGTTCCGTACCTCAAAAGGAAAACGGAACCCTTATAGGATCACTTTGTTGTCTGTAAAGAAAACCTATACGATACTTCCCTCTATCTCTTCTTTTTAGTCCGAAAACAGTGAATTTGTGGTTAAATCATAATAAAAATTAAATTGTGTTCACGAAAAAATTAATTTATTAAATCACATATAGATGGCGCTGCTGTCATTAACTTGCACTATTGGACATAAAATATTAAAATATGCTGTACGATGGTACGGAACCTTTCGTATGCGAGTCCGACTCGCACTTGACCGGTTTTTCATTCACACATACACATTTCACACTAGGCAGTAGGTGTAACCCCGCCGTCGCCGTTCTACGTGGAAGAGTGTGAGAGTTGTCTGGAACTGTTGTTCGACGTTGGACTGAACAAGTACTTGCCCTCCTGGTTCTCTTCCAACACACAACCTCAAGTAGAAACGTCGCCCCAATACCTCACTAAGCATGGGAGGAAGATTAGAGACAATACTTGTAAGTGTGTTTTATTTTTATTAAACACTAGCTGTACCCGGCATGCGTTGCAATGCCGTAAACAAACATGATTTTTTTTATTCATAAGTATAGTTTTTTTGATGCAGGAACCATCTCGGGCGCCCTCACCCTACCAAACCACCCTACCAAAGTTTCATAACAATCTGATCAGCGGTTTAGCCGCCTATAGAACACAAACATACAAACATTGATTTTTATATATAAGATATTTGGATATGCTAAATAAATAATGAACCGTAAAAGTCAGCGTAATGTCAAAACTCTCGTTTAAACCATCGTGAGTAATCAAACACCCATTATAAATACATAATTAATAACGGACTAAACTCACTGTAAGTCAAAGTAAGTTTGCGTTGCAAGTTCGCATTTATAATATTAATATCGATTAGTACTATAATAATGCCTGCGATAGACACTGTTACCTCTAATTCTTTCTATTACAGCTACAAAAGGGTATAAAAGCCCCACATTAAAACTCCCAAAATCTCAATCGGATATGAAAAGACGTCACAACTCCTCGGATCATATCAACGCAGGTTCCACAAGTGAGACTTCTGTCAGCAACTACCACAGCACAAGCCAACACAATCTGTACGCACAGTGGTACAATGGGCCGCAGAAACAGTATAGACATTCCAGTTTAGATGTCAGTTATTCCGAAGATTCTGGAAGTGTGAAGAGTAATAGGTAAGCCATAGGCTGGTCTACTGCGTAAATGCATAGCGCCACAGTAAATGTATTTTCGAACCTGATTTTTTGAACGGTATCTTTCAGTGAAATAAGCGAAGATAGAATAATAGGCAGACGAGCGGATAGGGAGCAGAAAAATAGACGAGAATCATCAGGGTCTGACTCTGACTGGGATAAACAGGTTGGTTTGTCATCACTACTTCTATCCAAATACGAAAGCGTGTTTGTTTGTTGTTTTGTCCTTCAATCACGTCGCAATGGAGCAATGGATTGTCTTGATTTTTTGCATGAGTATAGTTAAAGACCTGAAGACATACACAGGCTACTTTTTATTCCCGGAAAATCAAAGAGCTCCTACAGGATTCATAAAAACCTAAAATAGTTCAATATTGTCAGTGACAGCTCGAACTTCACCTCTCGCAGCACCACAGACTGCAACTGAGTTGGAATATTCATAACAATTCAATATCATTGAAATCGTTAGGTTAGACTTAATATTAAAGGCATAAACTGACTGACTGACATATTACACACACGTTAGTACACACGTTATTCATAATGTAGACTCGTATTACTATTTTTATGTATTTTTTTTCTAGGAAGGCAGTAGATCAAGTAATATCGATATATCGGATATTCGAAAATCGCTTTTGAATGAACTTGATCACGTCACTGTACACAGGTACGGTACCATTTTACGTAAAATTAGCTTTTCACGTTCAGTATAACTGCTATCAGCGCCAAAATGGCGAAAATCAAGTTGCTTTAAAAACAGATCGGCAATCGCAAGTCCAGCGTACTTGTATTATACCCTATCCACTGAAAGAAGTTAGTGCTCTCTCTGTTACGTAATCCCATACAAATGATAGACAAAAATCTCAGTGGGCGCTAATCATTTTGAGTGACCAACCAATCACGAACGATGGTGCAGAGCTATGTTTTCTAATTGAATTTCTAACGATATTTGCAAACAATTTTGAATTGAATTTTGTTTTGAATTGAATTTCGAATGTTTGAAATGTTTCGAAAAAATGTTTGTGATGTTTGTGATTGGTTTTCATATGGTATGGTTTTGGTATTTCAATACGGTTAACGTCCACAGAGATTTTTGTCTTAATCATTTGTATGAGATTACGTAACTACGCGGTCAGTGGTTAGTCCATAATCTTTTCACTTTAACGCTAAGTAAAGTCTGCATGGTCCAAGTTGTTTTTAATTTAAAGAGGAGAAATGTTATTTTAAAAAATGAGATACTATGATCATATGGTAATAATGGACTGGTATCCAGGGCCGTAAAATAAATTAAAACAAATCAAAGTACTTGTGCTTTTTTCAGAATAACAGCTGGTGAAGAAAATGTCCTGTTCCATTTCATACATCTAGAATCTGAAAAGGGTGTTCTTATAGCGCCAGTACGGAACGTAGAAATTCAAGCCAACAACGCTCTCTACTCTTACATAGTAAAAACCTTCAGAACTGCTTGTAAAAAGATCCACGAGTTGCTGCAACACAGTATAAAGTAGGTATACTAAATGGGCTAGTTTTTTCGGCAATTTATGTAGCCGGCAAGTTGCTGTTGCTTATCGCCAAACACAAACAGAAAAGCGATTAATTTGATGTGTATCAATATATGAATAATATGTACGTACTAGTACAAATTATTACTTCATACATTACTTCATGATAACCCATAACAGTTTTTTTTTTAAATTTTTGTCTGTCTGTCTGTCTGTCTGTCCACTTGTCCGTCTGTTATTATCTTTTCAGAGCCCGCTTTCCTCTTTCTACTTGACCGCTTTTGACGAAATTTGGGACACAGATAACTTATATTATGGGAATGGCCATGGGCTAATTTTTTTCCTGGAAAACTAAAGAGTTCAAAGGTTTTTAAAAATAATTTAAATTCACGTGAATGAAGCCGCGGGCATCATATAATATGGATAATGGTGAACTAGTTGATAATAATATATTGTGTGTAATGTGTAAGCAAAATGCAAGACTTCAAATTTTTCTTTTTTATGAAAAGAAAGAAATAAATTCGAAATCTTGCGTTTACGCTTATATG
Organism: Maniola jurtina; assembly: GCF_905333055.1. Lineage (NCBI taxonomy): Eukaryota > Metazoa > Arthropoda > Insecta > Lepidoptera > Nymphalidae > Maniola > Maniola jurtina. The sequence goes on along the minus strand of NC_060040.1, from coordinate 4,548,850 downwards.
AAATTATATTTCTAATATTTCTTGTAGGTTCAAAAAAAATCAGGCTCCATCGAATCCATTGAACAAAATATTGGTGGCAGTAAAAGAATATGGAATGCTATTTGAAGCACCAACTGAAATACTCAACCAGTGTGGGATTAGTAAGAAGAATGCTGAACCATTCCAATTTTGGGTTGTTGGGTAAGGTTTTAAATAAACATTATCTTAAAATTAATTGTTAAAAATTGAACTCAAGGTGGGGGGATAGTCTTTAATGTCATCTGTAAGTAGACTTCAGAAAAAAAATTGGTTCTAAATCTTTTTTTATTCAAGTTAACTAACCCTTGACTGCGATATTACCTGGTGATAAGTGAGGATGCAGTCTCAGGTAGGAGCGGGCTAACCTTGAAGAGATATTAAGACAGTTTTTATTAAGCCCTTACCCCTTACCGGTTTCTACACGGTATCGTACCGGAACGCTAAATCGCTTGACGGCACGGCTTTTCCGGTAGGGTGGCAACTAGCCAAAGGCGTAACCTCTCACCAGACTAGACCAGAGACAATTTAGAAATTATAAATTCCCAAATTCTCCGACGGGAATCAAGTCTGGGACCTCCCACTTAGAAGACCAGCGCTGCGTTAGGCAGGTCAACAAATCGTCTCAGTCGATGCGTATTCATTTTCTATTGGCGATACTTACTTATTATTTATTTTGTTCCAGACGTGTATTTAGCGAGCCAGAGCCTCGAGAACTGTATCTATGCTACCACGAATCTGTTCCACAAGATATAACAGAAATTGCTTATTTACTTTCATATTTGGAATAAGGCATTTTTTGTAATAGAGTAGCCTTTTCTTGACTGTTTTCCTTATTTGTCTGTCCTGTAAGTATAGGAGGCTATAAAAGGATTATTTTACTTGAACATGTAAAAATTAAAAAAAAAGACGGATTTCAATTCCATCCAGCCATATGGACAAGACTGTTGTATACTTACCTAATTTTTAAGAAACATTTTTAATTTGTATATTTTGAGTTTATTATATCTACAGTACCTATTAGTACATTGCATTTAATATTTACCTATTAAAAAATACAGGTACATACCATACCTACTCCGTCCATTGTTAATAGAATTATTTACATAAATATCTTTTATTGTACCTACTTGTGTATTCTTAATTCTTTAAGTAGTTCATTAAGTCTACTGTATTTTTATAATTTTTTAATAAAATATAGGTATGTTAAAAATAATTTTATTTCATTAATCCTATATCCTAATAAATACATAGTTGGGGGCGGGTCTTCTTAATAAATAGAAGTTTGAAGTCAAGGAATATACTCTCTTGGAGTAATGAGTATTCAATTGGTACTTTTAATCCTTTTCAAAATCTATAGATTTTTTACCTTGCTCTTTTGTGTAGTCAACTCATGCAGAACGTCGCGGAAGTAATGTGCGATCAACTTTAACACGGATTACCTACTGGTATCGTGTATATGCGGCTTAACACATAGGAGTGGAAAAAGGAAATGAACAATAAAAAAAAGTATAATACCAACGTATTACTTATTAATTGACAACAGGAAACGAGATTATTGGTAGCGTAATGAAATTCAAAACTTGTAATAAATAAATTATCATAATCTGAAATAAATCTCTAAAGTTAACGGGATAGATATTATTTAAAATATCTAAATAGAGAAATCTGTAAGTTAAATGCGCTGAAAATTAAGTTCGAGACTAAATTACAAAAAGTCGTGTCATTGAAGTTTGACGTAACAAAACCATAGACAAAAAGTTAAACTGCCGACTTCCGCTAGCATTATATTTGACAAATTGAATGAAATGAAAGCACGAAATCACAAAATGGGCTATCCTAGCAAAGGTTTTATTGTGGATTAATTTCTATAGAGTCGTCGTGAATATTGTGATCGTAGCGTTGCGATGAAATAAAACCGATTACGAAGTGATATGATAATGTGTTGTGCGACTTTATTTCACGAAAGCCTAGTGTAGTGCAATAGAAACATGATAACAAAAATGCAACCACAAGCGAATGTTGCCGTGCCTGTGCCACAATCTGTCACGACGCAGCCTCAACAAATAGTCGGTGTTACAGCAAATGCGGTGATCTTGAAAATGTCGGAAATCCAACAGCTATCCACCGTTGGTACGTCTTTTTCACAAATTTACTGGCTTTTTGGTGTGTCACGAAAATCATGATATTAAAAAAATAATCGACCTTTGTCAAGTATTTTTGTGGTGTGATTTGTGAATCTTTAGTGATTAGTGCATTTTTGTTAGGGCTGCTGGAACTCGCGCACAGGGAATATCAAGCTGGTGATTATGATAGTGCAGAATTGCATTGTATGCAACTATGGCGTCAGGATGGCACAAACACGGGAGTTTTGCTCTTACTCTCGTCTATACACTTCCAATGTCGGAGGTTAGACAAATCTGCACATTTCTCCACACTCGCTATCAAACAGAATCCTCTGTTGGCTGAAGCTTACAGGTATGTTACCCAATTTATGTAATAAAAAGTGATATAATTTTTCATTATAGGTTATGATTTGACATTACAAACTGAAAGAAATAAAGAAGTCTTTATATCTAACTTCTCTACTAAAATAAGCACAAAATATTATTCATATAGATTCATTTGATCAAAAAGATGAACATCTATTTACCTAAGACACCATGATCATATAATTTATAATATCTCGGTGGGTAGTTTTGTACACATGCCTACTGGTATAGAAGCAAGTAATGCAGTGTTTAATTGCATTAAAGTTTTCATTGGATTTAGATTAGCATAACTTAGTTAATTCTGTCTTGATGATCTTGTCTGTCTGTAGGACATGAGGTATCGCAGAATGAGAAACAGTTTAATTAGGGCTCAGTCCACCACACTGACCTAGTGCAGATTTCAAAAATCTTTGATCATGATGGAAACCATTTAAGCAAGTGCAATATTATTTAATTCCTTAAAATGCCCATAACTCTGGAAAGTTAGAGGTGCATGCTCAGGATTGAACCTAGACCCCCTCAACAGGAGGCTAGTCTTAACCACAAGGTTATCACTATCAGTACTTTTGAAGCCCCTATACATACAAGAAAAAGAAGTTTAGTATCATTAATTGACCATGTTCTGGACATTATTTTGCCATGACAAATTAAAGAACTCTTTTAAAATTATAATTTCTTGTTATAGTAACCTGGGTAATGTATACAAAGAAAGGGGACAGTTACAAGAGGCCCTTGAGAACTACCGCCACGCTGTGAGGCTAAAGCCAGACTTCATTGATGGTTATATCAACCTGGCAGCTGCACTAGTAGCTGCCGGGGACATGGAACAGGCTGTGCAGGCCTACGTCACAGCTTTGCAGTATAACCCTGTAAGTATTCTAGAATATTCCATGTCTATCACTAGGTATATTCATCTACTTTAGGACAATTTGTTAGTGGCCACATCAATCTGGTGCTAGACGGAAAATTGGAATAGGCTCTGCAGGCAACTGTCACAGCTTTGTAAGTATTGTAGCATATACCATGATTATTTATTGTTATGCTAAGTCTATTATAGAACCTTGTCTTATTGTCAGTCTAAACTCAGATTTAAGCTGCTCTGGTGGTTGCCGGTAAATGGAATAGGCTCATGCTAAAGCCAGTGTCTATTACTATTCTAGTCTGGTAATATATCTGATGCCCACTATTATATGATATTGATTATATGATACATAATTACTAGCTAAAACCACAACTTTGTTTTTTTTTGAATCCCATGGAAACACTTTTACTTTACTTTATATCCATGCCTAAATCAAGTCAATCCATTATTCTGTTGTGTGATAGAAGGACAAACAAACACACTTTCACATTTATAAATTGGTAGTGATAAGTAAATAATGTCAAAAATGTTTTTGTTATGAATAATATTTTCTTATTTTTATTGTTTTCAATATTCAAGTCTGTAAGGGGAGAGCCCTGATGCCTATAACACGAGTGTACAACTTATTTTAGGCAGTCAGTGGCTTCACCTAATTCTTGGTTGTAATTTTATGGTGATACAATAAAAGATTTATTTATTTATTATCTATACTAATAAATAAAATTGGAGTGTCTGTCTGTAATTTCGAAATAACTACCGCATATTAAGGTCATATGGTTATTTGAACGATACTATAACTGAATCACACGTTTTTAAAATTTTTGTCTGTCTGTCTGTCTGTCTCTTTGAAAAGGCTAATCTTGGGAACGGCTGAACCGATTTTGACGGGATTTTCACAGACAAGTAGAGAATTGACCAGGGAGTAACATAGGCTACTTTTTTAACCAACTTTCAAAAAGGGAGTTGTGTTTTTCTACCTATGTACACTGAAATCTCTGAGATTTCTGACCCGATTTGCGTCATTTCTTTTTTAATCGATAGAGGAACTTTGTGACATTGTTTCATAAAAAATTTGGAGTCCAACTCCTCAATCCTGATGCTGCAGGGGATCTGACCAATCCACGCGGGCGAAGCTGCGGGCATCAGCTAGTTTATTAATAAAAGGTCACTTGGTTTACTTTTATTTATTTTAGAAATCTTAATTGCACACATTTATATACGGACCTATCCTATACATAGTATGCGACAGGGTAAGATGGCAATCGAGGTGGGGACGCGCAGTGAGCGTGGGTGGTGTGCGGGGCGTACCCCCGCCTTAAACCCAGATTGCCATCTCAGCCTGTCGCGTACTATACCTAGATCTTTATTTGACCGATTGAAATTCAAGAAATTAAGTCCACCAATGACTATTAGGTAAAGCTGTTATTCTAGTGGGCATGTGGAAAATTTTACATGATTACACATTCCCATTAGTTTGCATAAACACAATTAAATAGGCAGATGGTCTTTTCCATTCGATTGTTTGCTTCTTGACCTTTGCTATAATAAGAATAGTAGTGGGAGTTTCAATACAGTTCATGGAATAGTTGGTCCAGTTGTTATTATAATGTTTATGCCATTTTGCTGCGACATATACAAAAATATTATTTTTTATTAAAGACTAGATGATCCGCCTGGCTTCATTCGGGTGGAATTTGATATTATATGTATGTACATAATATATAGTCTGTTACTTTTGGATAAAGGAGCTTTCTAATGCTGCAAGAATTATTAAAATAGTTTCAGTAGTTTCAGAGTTGATCCATTGCAAACCAACAAACAAATCTTTTCTCTTTAAAATATAAAAATGAGTATAGATTATTATAGACAGTAAGTGACATTGTATTCAACTTTTCTAGCCTCTAGGTGTGATAAGATTATCATTTATCATAGTCATACACTTATTGATATACAAGAGTGTATTAGAAAATTTATCACTTCCTTTCATTGATAAAAATGAGATTACTACTAAGTTTTGCAACTTTTGGGCTGCTGAATAGATTTCGATTGGACGTTTGCTGTAAATTTTACTAAATTGGACCTAATCTTTGTGAAATAAAAATGGCATGTACTGAATATTGAAGTGGTCTATAACTAACCAACTTGAATAATTTTACTCTGAAGATTTACTATGCTTTTGCAATGTGCAAACTCGTACTAAAACTAGATGATAGCTACAGTCCAGTTTGTACCAATAGGTACATCATATTAACCCTATTATATTTTGACGGCCTCCCAGGCGCAGTGGTAAGGGCTGTGGACTTATTAGTGGGACGGCCCGGGTTCGATTCCCGGCAGGAGTGTGAAATTTTACAATTTCTAAATTTCTGGTCCGGTATGGTCTGGCGGGAGGCTTCGGCCGTGTCTAGTTACCATCCTACTAAGCCGCCAAGCGATTTAGCGTTCCGGTACAATGCCGTGTAGAAACCAAAGGAGTATGGGTTTAATGAAAACTGCCATACTCCTTCCAGGTTAGCCCGCTTCCATCTTAGACTGCATCATCACTTACCACAAAGTGAGATTGCAGTCAAGGGCTAACTTTTACCTATGTGATTAAAAAAAACTGTACATAATATTAAATTTTAAACTGTATATAGAACTTTCACTTTAGAACTAATACTTACGAACAATACCATACATTATATTCATACTGGTTATATGTAGTTACAAATCGCCTATGAATTGTATAGAGTTGTGTAACGCTACTTGTATTGTTCGGAAAACACGTTTTATTAAAGACAAAGGCTGTACCTATGTAGTAGTACCTACACATTGTAAGGCCTTCGGTTATTTTCCTACTACTCACTTTAATGGCAGCGGAGAGTGACCCATTTTTGAATTTTTTTTACCTCGAAAGTTCGTAAAGTTTTAGCATAAGCTTTATGATTAGGTTTTTTTACATAGCATTTTTTATTCCATTTCAAATTAGCCCTTTATTGCGATACTAGCCGATGCCCGCAACTTCGCCCGCGTGGATTTAGGTTTTTCGAAATCCCGTGGGAACTCTTTGATTTTCCGGGATAAAAAGTAGCCTATGTGCTAATCCAGCATATTGTCTATCTCCATTCCAAACAGCCAAATCCGTCTAGTAGTTTTTGCGTGAAGGAGTAACAAACATACACACACACATACATACACACAAACTTTCGCCTTTATAATATTACTAGCGACCCGCCCCGGCTTCGCACGGGTGGACATTTATTTTTTCTATTTTCCGGGATAAAATATAGCCTATACGGATTTGGAAGAATCCCTCTAAGTAATGGTAAAAGAAATTTTGAAATCGGTCCAGTAGTTTTTGAGCCTATTCAATACAAACATACAAAAATACAAAGGTTTCCTCTTTATAATATTAGTATAGATAGTGTGATAGTGTGATATCAGTTTGTAAGAAAGGATAAATGGAAATGAGTCGTAAAGGTCTGCAAGCCATTGAAAGTATAATTAGTCTGGACCAACACAATTGTTATTCCAAACTGCTTGTCTAGTAGTATACATAGAAGTCATTGGTCTGGACCACTACATAGTCAAAATTCCACTGACTCGAACTGTACGATTTGCTTCCTTGTTTCTAACTTCTAAGCACTGCTAGATTACGGCATGCCCTTCCGGCTTCCGTTTTTCCTCGCTAGCCATAATATGGGTATAGCTATTTATTTATTTAATTAATTATTTAATTAGAACGGACCTTTTAAGTCAAATAAACTATAGTTAAACTCTTACTCCTAATCGGCTCAATGCTTAGCGGCGTCTTTATCAGTTGGGTTTTAACTAGCTACGACTGAAGCCTCTTACCAGAACACACCAGAGCCATTTTAGAAATTAAGTATCCTCTCCCTATCCCTATCCTATCCCAGTAATTAAACCTGGTTTAAAGTTTTTGCTCAAAACGTTGCTGATAGGATACGAATCACTAATAAGCCACTTTCTTGCCACGTGTAACTTAAGTAGCTTCAAGACATGAGTGAATAGGCATGTAGGCAAACGCGCTCCAACTTAGACCTTATACTGCTTTCCATTAAGCACAATTTTATTGTCGTCAACCTTAGCGCTAACCAGCGCGCTACGGAGGTCCACAGAACCAATAGGTATATCAAGATTCATACATTTTAAGGCTTTCAAAATCGACAGGAACTCTAACTTGGTTATTAAAACAATATTGATTCAACGTTTGTATTGCATCATCAGTTTAAATGCATTTCCTGTAAATGCAACTGCAGTAGATATAAATAATTGCATGTTCTACCTGAAAAGAAATATTTATAATAACTAGCATAATTGCTGTCACCTTGCAAGGTTACGTAAATTGCGTACCAACAGATAAAAATCGGTCAAGTGCGAGTCGGACTCGCACGCGAAGTGTTCCGTACCATCGTATAAGAAATAATACTTTTTTATTTTGTTTTCATGGTGGCTATTTTGAAATACATATTAAATGTGTTGTAATAGCAGCAATAGAAAAGAAATAGAAATAGAATAGTATTCGGTGAAGATTTCAATTCTCCACCTATTACGGTTCACGAGATACAACCCGCTGACAGACGGACGGACGGACGGACGGACGGACGGACAGACAGCGAAGGCTCCCGTAATAGGATCCCGTTGGCACCCTTTCGTGTATGGAATATGATAACAATCTCTTGCAATTTCTCTTATATGATAACAATACTCGCATTTTAGGATATTATGATACTGAATACGAATACGAATATTGTATATGTCCTATCAAAGTCTTTAATAAATGACTTATGGTAGATTACCTATGGTATAAGTAGGCACTTCCGTATATGAAGTAATAAGTAGCACCATAATTATTAGACATGCATAACATGTTCCATAGACATGTATAACATCATGTCTATAGAATAGAGATAAATGGTTTCGTGTCTCGCAAGGTCACGGCATTAATTTCCTCTATATGCACAACAACCCACCCACAGTCGGTCCGTTGACAAATTATTCTATTAAACTAGTTCATTCTATATGAATAGTTTTAATGTATGAATATTATTCAAATCCATACTTCCATACTAATATTATAAATGCGAAAGTGTGTCTGTCTGTCTGTCTGCCTGCTACGTTTTCACGGCCCAACCGCTAAACCGATTTTAATGAAAGGTACAGACTTGGGATACATCCCGGGGAAGGACATAGGCTACTTTTTATCCCGGAAAATCGAAGAGTTCCTATGGGATTAAAAAAAACAAAATCAATTGACACCTCATTCATCAAAATCGGCCCAGTAGTTAAGGCGCTACGGTGGAACACACAGCATTTGGATACAAACTTACATACGTACATACATACATATACATACATAGACTTCTAATATCATTACCCTTCCTTTTGGCTTTGCCGCAGCCGGGTAAAAAACGGAAAATTCTAAAAGAATCTTCACTGTAGGATATTTGAATGATGTAACACAAATCCTGGCGGGTTATCTTGTAAAATACTAATTTTTTGTTTGAGATTGTACACCACAGTGATATTTAATATTGTTGCAGGATCTTTACTGCGTTCGAAGTGACTTGGGCAATTTGCTCAAGGCCCTGGGACGCTTGGACGAGGCGAAGGTAAATACGATTATGCTCTCCGCTTTCTGGTTTGCTCTGAAGTTAACAGGACTTTCTTATTGTTGCCTTTGACTTGTATTAAATTAGAGTACTCTCTGTTTCGTCAGCGTACACTGCTAATGCGTAGATCTGTTGAAAGCCCGATGCGTAATTCGGCGTCAGTTGTAAAGGCTTCGAACAAAATTGGACCTCAAATTGTTCCTTGTACAAAAGTTTTTAAAGTTTGTTTTAGCCGTTACAATTGACGTGAGAACAAGATGGAAACTGAACTGTTTGCGCGATAAATTATGTTTTCCAACTCGTTCAATGTTGATTGAATCAAGTCACAAAATATTACGATTGCGAAAAGTTTCCTCTGATACTTAATATGTTGTGACGGCAAACTGCGTAAACATTCGAATAATTTTCCACACACTGTTAACGATATCCTGATATCAACACTTTTAGTTTTTATTGATATAAATTAGCAAGTCGATTAATTTGTATGGAAAACATTGTGTGGAAGATTTGAAAGTCTAAACAGGGAGTATTCTAAGCTATAGAGTTAATATAATTTATTTGAAAAAACTTATCCTGTTTCCTTCAATATATTAGTTTGTTACTTTACGCTTGTAGTGATTTGTAATTATATTGTACGAGGATCAGTGGAGTAGAGTTTACCTCATTAGTGGTATGATGTAGTGAGTTATGTTTATTTGAAAGATATGATTTTGTCATCGCATTAACCTTAACACGCTTAAAGACAGCGTGAGCTGACAAATGATCCTCGAGTCATAAAACATATGATTTGCAATATAATTAGGGCTATGGTGCATGGGTGACTTTTGTCAGCATACCTGTTTTGTCACTCTTATCAAGTCTACTGATATGTACAGATCGCACTTTGCAAAATTGACAATCGAAAGACTTTTGAGGCTTTCGTCCACATAATTCTGTCATTTGGACAGTATGGACTGACAAATGTTGATATTTGATCATTTCTTCATACTTGACAGATTAACGTAACTCCAGTGTCACGTTTTGTAACATGAAACCTGACACATAAAGCCTAGATACTCATAGATAATTTATGATGTGGGTGTCGAAATTGATGCAAAGGCAAAAGTTACTCTTGCATTGCTCGAAAAAAAAGTAAGACGACAGTCGGCTGAACTAGTTTGACTCAAAATCGACTAATTCTGTTATATTTTCACAAGGTGTTGTCTGGTAAGACAGTAGGTGTGACCGGTGGTGATCTTGGGTTATGGTTGGTACCGCACTCGCTATGCCGCCGCGGTGACTCCGTTCTATCTGCTGCAGGTAAAGTGTATAGTTAAGGTTTGCAAGATTTACGAACAGGTTTTACGGACACCACGCGTGCTCTTTGACATGTCATTGTCGTGACCATCCTCCATCGGCTAGGAAGTGGAAGCGTTTCCCAATACCGATATCGAGCAGAACATCTTTGAGTCTATCCTTTCAAGTAATACTCGTATATCTTTTAAACTGTACAGTGTTTACCTCAGCAGAATGAATCGTTTGCATTTCCTACTGATGTCTTGCGTTCGGCGTAGTCTCGTTATCGTAGGGTGCACTTGGCGTAACTTACTTTGCAAATGTCGTTTGGTATTCGGTGATCTACAATTTGTTCTCGAACACCCAGTACCACTCGATGCTATGGTGTAATTACAGAGCTTTGGCGTAAAAGACATCTCAGTACATCATCACGGTGCAAATACGTTTTAAATCGACCTTTAACATTTGCTTTTTCCGTGTGTGTAGGCTTGTTACTTGAAGGCCATCGAAACGAGGCCTGACTTTGCAGTGGCATGGAGTAACTTAGGATGCGTTTTTAACGCTCAGAGTGAAATCTGGTTGGCCATTCACCATTTTGAAAAGGCCGTGGCCTTGGATCCCAATTTCTTGGATGCCTACATCAATCTTGGAAATGTGCTGAAGGAGGCTAGAATTTTCGACAGGTATGGTATTTGAAATTCGACTGGCGTTATTTGCTTAAACAAATGACTTTTAATACAAACGTGTATTTAATTGTTATAGGGCAGTAGCAGCTTACTTACGCGCTTTGAACTTGTCGCCCAATAATGCGGTCGTTCACGGCAACTTGGCTTGCGTATATTACGAGCAAGGACTCATTGATCTGGCTATTGACACATACAGACGAGCGATCGAGCTCCAACCCAATTTCCCAGACGCGTACTGCAACTTAGCTAATGCACTCAAAGAAAAGGGTCAAGTGTCTGATGCTGAGGAATGTTACAACACTGCACTAAGACTGTGCCCATCGCACGCCGATTCTTTAAACAATCTCGCGAATATAAAACGTGAGCAAGGATACATAGAAGAGGCTACCCGTCTTTACTTGAAAGCATTAGAAGTATTCCCAGAGTTCGCGGCAGCACATAGCAATTTGGCTTCAGTTTTACAGCAGCAAGGAAAACTAAACGAGGCACTCATGCATTACAAAGAGGCGATACGTATTCAGCCAACTTTCGCCGATGCATACAGTAACATGGGTAATACGCTCAAAGAAATGCAAGATGTGGCCGGTGCCTTGCAGTGTTATACAAGAGCAATCCAAATCAACCCAGCCTTTGCTGATGCACATAGCAACCTCGCAAGCATCCACAAAGATTCTGGAAACATCCCAGAAGCGATTCAGTCATATAGAACAGCGTTGAAGCTTAAACCAGACTTCCCCGATGCGTACTGCAACTTGGCTCATTGCCTTCAGATTGTCTGTGATTGGACCGATTACGAGGCGCGAATGAAGAAATTGGTCAGCATTGTGGCTGAACAATTGGATAAAAACAGATTACCATCGGTTCATCCTCACCATTCCATGCTGTATCCACTCACGCATGAGTTTAGAAAGGCTATCGCCGCCCGACATGCTAACCTTTGCTTGGAAAAGGTGCAAGTCCTTCACAAGCCGTTATATAAATTCCCGAGAGATTTACAAGGCCGTTTGCGAGTCGGATACGTAAGCAGCGATTTCGGGAACCATCCGACGTCTCATTTAATGCAATCTGTGCCAGGATTACACGATCGTACTAAAGTTGAAATTTTCTGCTACGCCTTGAGTCCCGATGACGGCACAACATTCCGGTCCAAAATCGCAAGGGAAGCCGAGCATTTTATTGACTTATCTCAAGTGCCTTGCAATGGAAAGGCTGCTGATAAAATTCACGCAGACGGGATTAATATCTTAGTAAACATGAATGGGTACACTAAAGGTGCGAGGAACGAGATATTTGCGTTAAGACCGGCTCCTGTTCAAGTTATGTGGTTGGGTTACCCCGGGACGAGCGGGGCGAGTTACATGGACTATTTGGTGACTGATGCTGTGACGTCACCTGTCGAATTGGCCAGTCAGTACAGCGAAAAACTCGCGTACATGCCTCATACGTACTTCGTTGGGGATCACAGGCAAATGTTCCCGCATTTGCAAGAGAGGTTGATACTGAGCGATAAGATAAAGTCGCACAACAGTTTGGGCGGTTTGGCCGATAATGTAGCGGTCATCAATGCGACGGATTTGTCACCTCTAGTGGAGCACACGGATATAAAGGAGATAAAGGAAATAGTGCGTGCGGCGCGGCCGGTAGAGATTTCGTTGAAGGTCGCAGAGCTGCCCACTACTACGCCTATCGAGACTATGATTGCATCGGGACAAGTACAGGTAAATATCAGTCTAGTATTTAAACTAATGCCTGTGGCTATTGCTTAAAACATGCAATGAATACCCATCTTTTAGAAATAGAATAGATTTAGGAACTGTCTCAATAGTTGTCCGTACGTCTTAAGTTTTCAGAGCTTTTATCTGATTATACTGTAACCAAAAGATTAGGTTTGCCTAGTCTGTTCAACGTAAATCCATTAAGCACCTAAAGGATCTTAACAGCTGGTTTAAAAGCCAAGTTTGTCCATACATCTACAGTGCTTTAGTAGAAATCTTGTGAAATTAAAATGGGTGGTACTGAATTTTTGACTTTAATCAAAGGTCTTCAGGTCCATTTTTCTCTGGACAGTTGCCATCTATATACACTGCACTATACACTGGTCTGATTCCGACATTCGCTTTACTTCCGTCCAAAAATAGATCCAAGTTACTCTCAAGTGTTTTTCTCGTGTCCATAGCCTTTTACATAAATTCATAGAGTTTCAAAAATAGAATAAAAAAAGACCTAACACTAACCAAGAATTTTCGTTCCAGACAACAGTAAATGGAGTAATTCTGCAAAACGGTCTAGCAACAACACAGACTAACAACAAAGCGGCCACAGGAGAAGAGGTCCCACAGTCTATCGTTATAACCACCCGCCAGCAGTACGGCTTACCCGACGACGCTGTGGTGTATTGCAACTTTAACCAGCTGTATAAGATTGATCCGTTGACTCTTCACATGTGGGTGTATATCCTGAAGCATGTGCCTAATAGTGTGTTGTGGCTGTTGAGGTTCCCTGCTGTTGGTGAACCTAATTTGCAAGCAACTGCACAACAGTTGGGTGAGTTCAACGCTTTCTGATAGAGATCTGTATTAATATTGACTTTTCTTATACTAAAGATAGGGTTAAAATAGGACAGATTTGTGTATATCTAATATAATCTGCCAAGTATTGGATATTTTGATATCACACTAATATTATAAAAGGCGAAAGTTTGTATGTATGCGTGTGTGTGTGTTTGTTACTCTTTCACGCAAAAAGTACCGGATTAGGCTGAAATTTGGAATGGAGATAGAGTATACCCTGAATTAACATATAGGCTACTTTTTATCCCGGAAAAACAAAGAGTTCCGACGGGTTTTTCAAAAAACCTAAATCCACACGGATGATGTCGTGGGCGTCATCTAGTTTATTATAATAAGTATCGCATTTTTTATTTATTTGTATAGTTGGCACAAACATGCACATTAGCCACATATTTGATCAAACATTTGCAGTCAAATAATAACTGTTATATTCCACAGGCTTACCCCCCGGCCGTATAATCTTCTCCAACGTGGCAGCGAAGGAGGAGCACGTAAGGCGTGGTCAACTGGCCGACGTGTGTCTGGACACACCTCTGTGCAACGGCCACACCACCAGTATGGACATACTGTGGACTGGCACACCGGTCGTCACTTTGCCCGGAGAGACTTTGGCCTCACGGTATGTTTATCTAACTCTATGTTATATGTATATGCTATCTCTATGTACTGCCACAGAATACTTCTCTCTCTACAATAACGTTAACCACCTCCTCTTACTCTCTAACATGCCCCTCTGATCCCCCTTCCTCTTCTCACTCTCCTTTCCATCCCTCCGCCCGCTCACCTGCCTCTCCCCCTTGCTTATTCTATCCTTCATTCCCTCACTTCCTCTCCCCTCTCCCCCTCACTGCTTTTACCCTTCCCCTACTACCATATACACTCGCTCGTTCTCTCACTCAGTCACTTATAAAAAATAATAGTTTTATAAGAATCACACTCCTGTAGAGTGCGAAGGAGGCGCCACCGCCGTAGGTAGTTATTATTTCTCGGATCACGTGGCCAAGTGGACCCGGCCTACACACTAGATTGGCCATTCTATTCTATATAAAAGTATTTGTTTGAAATTACTATTGTGTTTTGTATAATTCTAGTGTGGCTGCATCCCAACTGAACACTCTTGGGTGTCCTGAACTCATTGCAAGGACGAGGCAGGAATATCAAGACATAGCTGTAAGATTAGGAACCGATAGGGAATAGTAAGTATTTGATATTCTCAAGTTGTAGTATAACTGTTATTAATTAACTTCATTAGATAATTTTTATTTGATGGTTGTGAAACAGCCCCTTAATATTTCAAACATAATCTGTTTTCTTTTCAATGTTGACATTTTGGCTTTTCAAAGTCTCAATGAGAGAAAAATTTTGATGGATTCTCAACCACTCGCACTGTTACATGATTGGTTGTGACTCGTTGGAACTCATCATGTAAGGTCAGTCGTCAAGGTCTACTCAAATATGAAATTTTCCCATTACAGTCTCAAAGCGATCCGCGCGAAAGTATGGACGGCTCGCATGGAGAGTCCCCTATTCGACTGCAAGGCGTACGCCACCGGCTTGGAAATGCTGTACAACAAGATGTGGGCGCGGTACGCGCGCAACGAGCGCCCCGACCACATACAGGCCGCGGACAAGTAGACCGAGGCCCAGGGCGACTGGACGTCCAAGAAACGCCGGTGGTGCTAAGTGACTAGTGAAGTGACAAACTATGTGACGAGTGCGTATTCTGTGACGTTTTGACATTAAATCCTACAAAAACCGAAAGTGACATTGGCGAAGTGTATTGCGTGGCACTACTAAATGCCATTAAACTAAATAAGAAGAACCGAAAGTGTACTTGTGCGCGTCAAGACGTAATAGCGTCGCATTCTTTATTCTATCCACTGAAAGAGTAAAGCGCTATCTCTGTCACGTAATTCCATACAAATGATAGAGACATAAATCAAAATGTTTAACACCTACTGAGATTTTTGAAATTGTGATGATGGATATAAAATTGACATAAGCACAGTGCAAAGACTTGCCTGGAAATGGTGGATACACTACTGTTATTTATAAAAATACTATTTGTCGATGAATTTTCTTTACTTTTAGATTGGCCTTGATGTAACAGCTCTTTTGTTAGAGCTTGTTGTCGGTCTTTGATTAGAATAGATTCTAGTCATAAGATTCTTTAGATCTTAATTGCATTGAAGCTATATTGTAATCAATGGGGTAAAAATAAAATTAAACAATAGTAATTGTCACTCTGACCAAAATAATCTTTATGCTTTTTAAAGCAGACTCAATGAGCTAAGGTTATAAAACTAGCCGAAGCCTGGCATGCATTGCAATTTAACTTGCGCGCCTTTGACGATACTGTGTCAGTAACCTTCTCGTAAGTGACAACAACAACTGTTCAATGCATAAACTCAATCAGATGAATGATGCGTGAACGCATAAGTTATGAGCAATTCAATTATGAGTTAAGAAGTGACTGCAAATTGTTAAGCTGACCAAAGCTGGCTACTGGGATGACCATAAATAATGCTAGAGTGACAAAAATTATTTACTACTTGATATGAACTGTGTGTAGCTAATTATTATTATATTTAGCAATAACTAATTTATTTCCGGATGGCATAGTTTATGTGGCCTTATTGCATGATGCTGCAATAATTAGCTCTTAACTATATGTGCATTAAAATTTCGAATTATGGCCAAGTAGGTGATAGCAGCCAGGCCGTCATATTCTAATTAATTTATATAAAGACTATAGATCGTAATTAATATCAATCAATCTATATGAAGTTTGTCGATAAGAGCTGATTTTTTGATTGCTGGATAAACTTTAACTCATGAATTAATTTGAGGTGTTGACAGATTTCCCATACAATAACTGTTAAAACCTCAAAATTATCCCTTAGATAAAAGTATTTGACGATTGAAAAATCGGCCCTACGCAATGTTAATATTTGTCAAAAACACACGATTTTTGACAAATAATAATGTTGCTGAGTATGTTCGAATATCTTTTGAGTTTCGCTAAGGTTTGGAACGCCCTTCCGGCGTCGGTGCCGCGTGTGAATATAATGCAATCTTCTAGGCAAGCGTGCTCCAACATTCATCATTGCTTTCCTAAAAGCATGATTGTCGTCAAGCGTCATATCCTGCAATAAAAAAATAACCTTGTTACAGATTACAGATAGATTGATGATTAATTTCGAGCGTTCAGGAGATCGTGTATCGAAATTGGTATAAATTTTTTATCCAGTGATGTGTAACTAATAGGTTATAACAAAAAGTAAACATTGGTGTATTTCATGGAAGTATGGAGACGATATTCTTTGTTATATCAAGTCATGTTATGTAATTATACAGGATGTTTTATTTATCTGTGGGACAATGTAACGAATTTTCAAAAAAAATGTACGATTTTTTAACACGTATTTAAAATATACTATTTGAAATATACTAAAAAACTATATGCGCGATATTTTAACTACTTAAAAAAACGCTAGGTATTACGTTTACGTTATTATTTTGCAAAACTTATCAATATTTCCAAAAAAACAAGTCATTAAGTATCGCATAAAGTTGCCTAAAGCCCTAAAATCTTTCAAGGGTCATCATTTTCAAAATAAATATAATTTTACCGAGTTGTCTGAATTTCCTTTACCGTAAGTAAAATGCACTGAAACGTGATTTGATGCAGCGCGTTTGATGTGAATCGTACTTAATCAACGTAATAGTCGGGCTACACTAACGCCGATACGCCATTGATTATCGCGATAATGGACATTAACCGTAGGTATAGCCGCAACTTATCGCGTTAATTGGACTACGGCATTCACATTGTTACGTTTATATGGAGAAGCGAATAAGAAGTGTAACTTTAAGATGCGTTTCTGAATACAGCTTGAATGAAAGAGATGAATTATACAACTAATTCATGCTTAGCCAGATCAGTCATTAATCCCATAGAAAAATGAGACAGCCCTGTATAAGAAATGTATTATACCAGCTGATACAAAGCATCTGAGGCTGAGTAAAAAGTTACACAAACAATAACTATGAAATAAGAAACGCGAGTGTATTACATTTATTAGTTCCTTGTTAAGATTTATCCATCTATTTGTACGAAGTAAGAGGCGATGGTGGGAGCGTTTATTCGGCCGCACATTGGTCTTTTAAACTTTTTATTTCGCGAGTTTAGGTAAGAATCAGTCTGCGCATAAGTATGTATATCTATGACTGTAGTACTGATCTTACTGTAAAGGTGGATCCACACCTCACGCACTCACGCGTAGGAGCCGTGCACACAACGCACATTGAACGCCTACGGATGTGTTACTCTCTGCGAACGTGCATGTGGCGAAAGCATATAATTATCATGTTTGTACTCCCAAAAACTCACGAACATATCTACACCCTGACTTGTACGACACGCACGCGAACCACTCGTAAACACGCCCGCATTATGTTCTTATAATGCGCGTTGTGTGCAAGGTTCGTGCGCGTTCGATGGTGTGGATCAGCATTTAGATCAGTACTACAATCAATAATAATCATATCCTGAGGCGAAGAGTTATACCCTCCATTGGTCGCCCACTTTTTATATGAAACTGTATACCTATTTAATTAATATTAACTAATTATACTTTGTGATTATAGAATAAATTTATGAGTGTCACTAAGTATGATAAACAAGTTGTAGATATTATTAGCTATACATGAAAATTAAATTGAAACATGTAATACTATTTTAGCTATTTCTATTATTATTAGATAATGGTACATAATATTTATTAATATGTGAAAAATAAAAAGCAATTGAATGAATTAAAATGGATGGTGAAGTGATAAGTCTATGTGGAAACATACTGATAAAATGTGAAGCGAGTCGACGATGCTACGTTGAGTCGAGTATTTATGTGATTCTGGTCATAAAATTTACGATTTAATTCAAAATTTAGCACGTGGCGTTAATTTAAGCCGCGTCGCGTATTGAAAGTATGTTTCCGTACTTATTCTCCGCCACGTTGAGTTCGTTTTATCCAAGTTCAAAATTGGGCATTTAGAGACTAAGACCGTAGGACAATAATTTAAACACTTTAAAGGTGCATACACATTACTGTGTTTAAGTTTGTCGTGAGTGTCGTCGCGACAGAATGCCATTAGAGTCATACGTTTTATATTATGCAGAGACCCTCTGGCGAACTGAATCTAGAGGCGCGTTCTGATTGGTTTGACGTTTCCCAGAATGCAATGACTACTAGCAAGACTTTTGTCGTAATTTAACTAGAATTACCTATTATAAAATGTTTATTGTACTAGAATTTTTACTTAAACAACATTTTTTGACGTTTCCAACTATCAGATTTTTATCAAAAATTTATTGCGGATGGCAAAAATAAATTGCTTAGAATCACCAACTCAGTGTGCACAATAGCTAGGGGTAACTTTAGAGAACATTGTGAGTTGATGGGTCAATGGAATATTAATGGTCTTTTTTTCTTCCTGACCTTATCCCACGGTACGTGGGATCGGCACAACATGTCTTCTTCTTCCACTCTCTTCAATGGGATATTAATAGCATAAATATTATAATCTAAGACCACCTCATTACTCAATAAAATATATAT
Organism: Maniola jurtina; assembly: GCF_905333055.1. Lineage (NCBI taxonomy): Eukaryota > Metazoa > Arthropoda > Insecta > Lepidoptera > Nymphalidae > Maniola > Maniola jurtina. Next base: position 4,529,717 of record NC_060040.1, on the reverse strand, counting down.
TTAAGTAAATCATAATCTAAAACCCTTTTTTAAAGCTATTGATACCAATCAAACCCACCTCTAGGTACTTATTTTATTTTAGTATTATTTACTAGTTTTATAATGCTTAGTTTTTACTCTACTTGCGTGCGTAGGCTTAGGTACTAATGTCAAAACGTGTTGTTTAATTAAAAATTCGATTATAGTAGCAAAACTACAGAAACATTTCATTATGACAACACTGTCTCTCTAAGCTATAGTAGATGTTATGTACTTTACCTTCTTACTAGTAATATTCTGGAAAATGTCAAATCGATCGTCCGATTGAGATCGTCAGATTGAGTTGCAACACGCCATTCCTGGACACAATAATCTGTCTACAGCTTAATAACTTATTTAGGGTGACCATGAATTAATTTTAACGTTAACGTTTTCTTGCACAATGGTTTGTTTTAACTTTTCCGATGAATATCATTAGAGTAAGGATTGTGTATCCAATATCCAATGTTTTCATAGGATTCTTTGACTTTGATTGTAAATATTTTAACTCTATTTAGGTTAAATTTAACTAGTGTTATGTATTAAATATTGCAAGTGAAATGTTGTTTTATTTTCGCACTATTTGTTATCTGTTACCCATCACTTAACATAGCATTGCATCGGCTTGATCTAATTAGTAGAATCCGTATTACGAATTACGATATTATGTTGATTGACGCATTGCGATCGGCGCAATAACCGGAATTTGTGATGTAGGTATGTACCGGAATATTGACGAAATCAGAAAAACTCCAAAATCATGCCAAAAGAGAATTCGGAGTTAATAGACTAAAGCTATGGCCACACCATGAAAGAACTGGCCTATGGGCGTTTGTGCATTCACGTGTTCGATTCGTTTTCGTGATTCGTGAAATTACGAGTCGAAGTGGCCGTCATACAAAACGTATTTACGTGTAAGCTTGAGCACGAATTTGATTCGTATTTTGACGCATCTTTCGTCAAAAATTGACGAGACGGACGGAGGAATGAAGATAGAATTATACCCTGGATTAATTAACACATAGGCTACTTTGTATCCCGGAAAATCTGTGAGTTCCCACGGGATTTTTAAAACACATATCCACGCGAACGAAGTCGCGGGCATCAGATAGTAGAAATATAAAAGTTGTCGCACATCGGCACACCTAGATGAACGCTACAGTCAACAGAGCCAAATTCCGCACACGATCATAGAATACCTACTCCTATTATGATAGGTACATTATAATAATAATAATAATATAGGTAGGTACGCCAACGTGTGCTAAACGTGTCCGTTATATCACTTGCTACAAAGATGAAGGAAAACATCGCGAGGAAACCTGCATGCCTAAGACTTGAGAGCTCTCCATAATGTTCTCAAGGGAGTGAAGTCTGCCAATCCGCACTTGGCCAGCGTGGTGAGCTATAAGCAGACACCTTTTTACTCCTAAGATGAGACCTGTGCTCAGTAGTGAGCCGACAATGGTTTGATGAGGAACCTAGGTAACTAGGTACCTAGATACTTTGCCGTTGAATGAACACAAAGTTATCAATAGCGCTGAAAATGTTATTGCCAAAATTCATTAAAAGTTCTACAATTATTATCAGTTCTTGGAATGTGAGAAAGATCCCTGAAATTGAACCCTCATATGCATTTGAGAGTTCAATTCCAGGGATCTTTACTCGATAGAGCCTAGAGGTCAAAAGTGGACATTATTAGTTACCTATAATGTCAAAGGCTTGAAACCTTTTGTAAGTATTTACCTATGTACCTACTTCAGACAAAGAGATAGGGCATTCACTTCGTCTGAGGATTTGTCTGTCTGTTAGAAACATTTAGTAAATGTCTAGGTAGATAGACTAAATTATATTAAACTGAAAGGATCAGGTTTTGATGCACCGGAATGTTCAATGTAATGTAATATTTAAAACGTATGTTCGTTTTAAAATAAAAAATAAAATAAATGATACTTACTTAATTTGTTTATTTTTAACCGACTTCAAGAAAAGAAGGAGGCTCTCATTCGACTGTATTTCTTCGGTATGTTTGTTATGCGATTACTGGTCCAATTATGAACAGATTTTGATGATTCCTTTTTTGTTTAGTAGGTCATATTTCGGAGACAATGATCAATATTATTCATATTCGGTACCTGCCTACCTACCTAATAAATTGAATTATTTTTTAATTTTTAGTGTTTGTGGTTATTGTAGTCAGTTTTAAAAAAAATTTAGTTATTTATCTGCTAACAAGTAGGTTATCTATTCGTCGAGACTAATCTAGCGGGTAAAAATCGTTGGACATACTTATTGATAGGGTTGAGAGTTGAGACCCTGGCACACCCCTCTTTTTGATGTCCATCCATGCTTTTCCGGTGGTATCTACCTACTTAATTAGAAGGGGGCTTCTGTCCGAGAAAAATCCTAAGTAGGTAAATAGATACTAAAACTCTCCAAATCAGTCGTCTCAATTTTGTCTACTCTTTGGGGCAAAGTGCTAAACTAGTTAAATGAGCACAACGGAAGTAACGGAAGCGCTAAAGCGCTTTGCAATGCTTTATCTGCTCATGGAGTTTACTTTCGATCTTTTAAATAACATTAATTGAAGCAAAGTCACGTAACGGTTTCCGTTTTCTACAAAAGTCGAAAACTACTAGCTGCTAGGGTTAGTTAGTTAGTATGCGGCATTAGAAATGCGATGGTGCGGTCGGCTCCCTTCAGGCCGCGCGCATTCATGGCATTTGATCGCACGGCAGTCGCTCGCCTGCCGCCGCGGGGGAATCGCGGGCGCCGCGCCATGTGCTCGTGTGTCACTCGGACTGTTTACTACGCTCACAGGCATTGTTATCGTCCCGTGCCCGCATTCTAATTGCGCCCCGAACTTTAATATGATCGCACGCGACCCGGCGACCTCACTTTCATTCATCGAAACAAGTTGACGAGTGAAAATGAAATGGACACAGTGCAACTTAAAATGATAATTGCCGTGATACTCTTTTGTTTAGTGTTGGGCGCGGCGCTTACGGAAGCGCCTGATGCCCCAGATGCCTGTTTCCGTGTGCCCGGTGAGAACAGTGTGGAGTGCAACGTACGGACGCTGTCGTCGGACCGGGATGTGGTCGGTTCGATGCACTCGGACGGCGCGGAGAGGCTCGCGGTCCGGTGCGCCGAGCACCACCAGGAGAGCACGATCAAGGATCATTACTTCGGGAAAATGCAAGGCTTGACGGAGGTCACGTTGACCGACTGCAAAATTCTTCGACTGCCCGGTAACGTGTTCGAGGGACTGCGAGGTCTCAAGACGCTGAGGTTACGCACCATGAACTATCAGTGGGGCCACAACAAGGAATTAGAACTTTCCTTGGGAGCCTTCAACGGTTTACGAGAACTTCACATCCTAGATTTGGCGTACAACAATATTAGAAAAATACCTTCGGACCTTTTTTGTGCCCTGGAGAATATAATCTCCCTAAACTTAACGCGTAACAAAATCAAATTTGTCGATGAACTAGGCTTCGGTCATAAATGTGGATCCACGCTGCAGACTATCGATTTGAGTTACAACGACATCATGTCCTTGCCAGCTGACTCTGAAATATTACACTTGCGGAGACTAACGCAACTATTTCTGCAGAACAACAAAATAACGGAGCTGCCGGGCGAAGTTTTCAGTGACTTACTGTCGTTAAAAGTTGTTAACCTATCGGAGAATGCTATAAATTACTTGCCAGAAAGTTTATTTCAGAACACTAGAGAAATCCGTGAAATATACTTGAGCTACAATGAGTTGGAAATGCTGCCTAAGAAATTATTTAATAGACTGGAACAATTAGTGGTGTTAGATCTTTCGGCGAATAAATTGAAAGGCAGCCACATAGAAGATGAAACGTTCGGAGGTTTAATAAGATTAATTGTGCTCGACCTGTCACACAACGCTCTCACCGGGGTCGGCCGAAACATGTTTAAGGATTTATTTATTTTACAAATTCTTAATCTAAGCAATAACTCTATCGCGCTTATCGAAGATAATGCGTTTTTACCTTTGTACAACTTACATACTCTACACTTAGGACTGAACAAACTTCGTGTTATCGAAGATCACGTATTTAACGGACTTTTTATTTTAAACAAGTTAAACTTGAACAACAACATTTTATCGTACATCGCAGAAGACGCTTTCAGAAATTGTTCCGATTTAAAAGAGTTAGATTTAAGTTCTAATAAATTGACGAAAGTTCCCGAGGCTATTTTGCAATTACCGTTCTTGAAGTCTTTAGATTTGGGAGAGAATTTATTAACAGAAATTTCAAACAATTCGTTCCAAAACTTATCACAGCTAACTGGGTTGCGTTTAATTGACAATCAAATTGGAAACCTTACAGCGGGAATGTTTTGGGGCTTACCTAGCCTACAAGTACTCAATTTGGCAAAAAATAAAATACAGTCGATCGAGACCGAAACCTTTCAAAAGAACGCGCAATTGGAAGCCGTTCGATTGGATGGCAACTTCATTTCTGATATAAACGGAGTATTCGTGTCATTGACAAAGTTGTTATGGCTGAATCTATCCGAAAACCACCTTGTATGGTTTGATTACGCCTTCATACCATCGGGCTTGAAATGGCTCGATATTCACGCAAATTTTATAGAAGTGTTGGGCAATTACTATAAGATTCAAAAAGATTTACATGTCAAGACTTTAGACGCGAGTCATAATCGTATCGTTACATTATCTGCGTTATCAATACCTAACAGTGTAGAGCTTTTGTTCATAAATAATAACTTTATAACTAGTATCGAGGAAGATACATTTTTCGAAAAGAGCAATTTGACCCGAGTCGATATGTATGCCAATGAAATCGAAAGTTTGGATATAAATAGCTTGCGTATATCGAGTGTTGATGACAGAGCTTTGCCAGAATTTTATATCAGTGGCAATCCCTTTCGGTGCGATTGTACGATGAAATGGCTCTTGCTGATCAATTCTATTACTTCCCGACAATATCCGCGCGTGATGGATTTAGAAAACGTTATATGCAAAGAGTCCTATGTACGAGGTGCTAAATTTCTCCCAGTAAGTTCTCTCCACACAAAAGATTTCCTCTGTAAATATGATATTCACTGCCCAGAAGACTGCCATTGTTGCGACTTCACTTTTTGTAATTGCAAAACTGTCTGTCCTCATAACTGTTCATGTTACCACGACTCGACAAAGACCACAAATGTTGTCGATTGTTCTGTAAAACAATTGAATTTGGTGCCTCGGGACTTTCCTATTGGCGCAACTCACATTTATCTAGATGGTAATTTTTATAACGAACTCAACGAAACTGTTTTCGATTCAATGCGTAAATCCTTGGTTTTATATTTGAACTCCAGCAACATTAGAAATATTCAAAATGATACTTTTAGAGGTCTTGGCGAATTACGAATATTGCATTTGGATAATAACAAAATAAAACGTTTGCATGGACTCGAGTTTTCCAAGCTGAGCAATCTAAAAGAGTTGTATCTTCAAAACAACGTTATTGAATACATTTCGAACGCCAGTTTTTCCTCTCTGGGCGTTCTCGAGATTTTACGGTTGGACGGAAACAGGCTCGTAAATTATGGCCTCTGGCATTTAGACAATAACAAAAAATTACAAACTCTGTTTTTAAGTAATAACTACTGGTCTTGTAACTGTAAATATTTACAAGGATTCCTAATGTACATATCACAGAATGTCGAAAAAGTAATAGATATACAGAATTTGTGGTGCTTAAATGAGAACGTGAGCCCGGCGAAGAAGCCATTGAATTTAAATGTGACAGTCTGTAGCGAAATAAGCGATACCTCAGTGATAAGCGCGTTCTTCGTCTCCAACAACATCCCGCTACTTGCCTCCGCACTCACTGGGTTCATGCTTATTTTATTAATATTAGCTTTAGTGTTCACATTTAGATACGCCTGCAGAATGTGGTTATACTCAAATTGTGGCATTAAGCTCTCTCCCTTAGCGGGCGCCTTTAACGACGCTGATAAGCTTTACGACGCTTACATTTGCTACAGCCCCAAAGATGAGGAATTCGTTATAGAGTCTTTAGCGAGGGAGCTGGAAAACGGCTACCCATCCTACCACCTTTGCCTCCACTATAGGGACGTGCCACAGTTCGAAGCGACCTATGCACAGTTTCCCGACTTAGTAGTCGAGGCGACCGAGGCATCGAGACGTATCATAGTAGTGCTATCTAAGAACTTTATTTTAACGGAATGGTCGCACATAGAGTTTCGACAAGCCCTCCAGCGGGCCCTTCGTAAAAACCCTCATAAATTAATAATAGTCGCCGTAGGGCTCGTACCACGCGACCCAGAATTAAAATCATATTTCAAAACCGGTTTGGAGATAACGTGGAAAGAGAAACGTTTCTGGGAAAGATTACGATACGCGATGCCGTCTTCTAAGCGACGCGGCCACAAGTTGAAGAGGCTTAATTATGGAAGGAATTCCAACACCTACACAATGGATGCGTCTGTGCTAAACAGTACGTGCCAGACGCTGTGTGGCAAATCCGCTAACTCAGCGGAGCGTTCGCCTTGCGATAGGCCGTTGTCTGAGCACATCTACTCGACTATAGACTCGGATTATTCATCGAACGATTTCCACGGCCGCCACAATCAGCCCCACTCCGTTGTCTTACAGCACACAGTGCAAACGTACCTGGTGTAAAGAAACGTAGTAATTATTCAGATCGATCTCATTTGTAACGGTAGGCATTGCTGATATTTCGCTTTGTTGTGAACGTAAGATATCGTCCGACGTTGTATATAGACCTACTAGTGTTTGTATAGTGTAACTTTTGTACAATAACGATACCAAATTACGCATTTCAGTGCGATGTGCTTCTAACGTATTTATTGCCTTTGTGTTTGAAAGAAAATTTTATAAGTATTAATTCGAAAGACTGTAAATTATTATTGTGTAGTTTTAATCTAATTACGGCTGATGTTTGTATAGTCCTGTAATTAAAGAAGTTTATGACTGAGAAATTTCTTTCTTTTTATTTCTAATTCTATACTACACAATATATTATATACAATATAAAAGTTAAGCAAAACTTACGAGACAACTTATTTCCAAAACGTAGAGTTTAAGTGCCTATATAATTTGCTGACCTCAATTATTTTTTTCTCCAGATGATCATTTCACATGTTTTACCGTCATTTTTATAGTAATATGACGTTATTAATAACTTTTGTCTTGATTAGATATGTTAGGTTCAAAAAAATGCCAAGGTAGATCTATTTAGATCTAAATCTAGTAATTAGTAGTAAATTTAGTATCTTTTTAGATAAAATTTCATAAAATCTATTCGAATTTTCGACGTATCAACATTGTAGCGTATTTTATTGTTCGAGTCAAAATAATGTGAATGAATGAGATTGTATGAACGACTCTTTTCAAGAGTATGTATGTCACAGACTGCATTTGTACAATGTATCATGAACGTGGAACAAAAGATTATTTTAGACCACGGGAAAGAACAATAACGTTACATTTCGTATACATTTTTGATGTTGAGGATTTTTAATGTTGTATGTTAAATTGAGGGAGGGATAGAACAAATCCATATAAGTATTAAATTTTCAAAAGTGTCTGTCTGTCTGTCACAGCCCATCCCATCACTTAACCGATTTTGACGAGTAGGTACTTACCTACAGATATAATAGCTGCTTGCATTTCGGAGACAGAAAAATCTATGAGAGATTTCTTTAAGGTAGGTATAACGTTAATCCACGCGGATGAAATCGCGAACATGATCTAATTAATTTATTATTTATAAACAGGTAGGTAGGTAGTTGAACTTGTTTAGGGCATGTATGATTAATGAAAAACTTCATTCTTTTATACGAAGTTATTCAGTTTCAAGAAAGAAAAGTGCGTAAATAAGTATAGGTAACATTGATTTTGTCAAATAAATACATTTCCTACTTAATTTTGAGAAATTATACACAGTAGATATGCCAAGTGAATTTATATTAAGTACTAGGTACTATTACTTACCTATCTAAACAGTTCTTTACATTTTAATATTTATGATTTGAAGATAATGACCCCTTTCCAATCACTTAATGGTAGGGGGTTTTCTTGGGTTAGTAATGAGGTGGCTCCCAGATAGCTCTGCAACAAATTGAAACAATCTAGGCAGGTAGGTACTTAAGGCAGATCTTATTTAAATGCTTGAATTTAACCCAGAGTAGTTGAACAATTTAAAGAAATTGATCATTCAATTTATAAAACAGAGCGGGACAATAGAAAATATTGCTTCCTCCACTTGAAACCTAATTTCGTGGATGGATAAAGAGTGATGTTCCATTTTAAAAGCTAGATGATTTGCGACGCGCGTGGACGAGACGCGTAGAGGGCGATCAATTTACTCGCAAATTATAATAATACTAGCTGATGCCCGCAGCTTTGCCCGCGTGGATTGGTCAGATCCCCTGCAGCGTCAGGATCGAGGAGTTGGACTCCGATTTTTTTATGAAACAATGTCGCAAAGTTCCTCTATCGATTAAAAAAGAAATGACGCAAATCGGTTCAGAAATCTCGGAGATTTCGGTGTACATAGGTAGAAAAACACAACTCCCTTTTTGAAAGTCGGTTAAAAAAGTAGCCTATGTTACTCCCTCGCCAATTCTCTACTTGTCTGTGAAAATCCCGTCAAAATCGGTTCAGCCGTTCCCAAGATTAGCCTTTTCAAACAGACAGACAGATAGACAGACAGACAAAAATTTTAAAAACGTGTGATTCAGTTATAGTATCGTTCAAATACCCATATGACCTTAATATGCGGTAGTTATTTCGAAATTACAGACAGACACTCCAATTTTATTTATTAACTAGCTGATGCCCGCAGCTTCGCCCGCGTGGATTGGTCAGATCCCCTGCAGCATCAGGATTGAGGAGTTGGACTCCAAATTTTATATGAAACAATGTCGCAAACTTCCTCTATCGATTAAAAAAGAATTGACGCAAATCGGTTCAGAAATCTCGGAGATTTCGGTGTACATAGGTAGAAAAACACAACTCCCTTTTTGAAAGTCGGTTAAAAAGTAGCCTATGTTACTCCCTGGTCAATTCTCTACTTGTCTGTGAAAATCCCGTCAAAATTGGTTCAGCCGTTCCCAAGATTAGCCTTTTCAAACAAACAGACAGACAGACAGACAGACAGACAGACAGACAGACAGACAAAAATTTTAAAAACGTGTGATTCGGTTATAGTATCGTTCAAATAACCATATGACCTTAATATGCGGTAGTTATTTCGAAATTACAGACAGACACTCCAATTTTATTTATTAGTATAGATAAAAAGTATAGATTTAGGTATTTACTTAAAATTTCAGCAATTCGAATCCCTTCTGCTTTAGTAAAAGTTGTGTTACAATGTATAGCTTCAACTCAGGGGTCAGATGCTGTGTATACTTTTAAGCTGAAGTGATAACATATCGATAAGTAGCCATACTCAGAATAATATCTACCAAGATAACGTTGTAAAAACCCACAATTTCATAACCAAGCAAACATTAACAAATAACAACTCATTTTTTTAATAAGAAATAATAATGTCTACAGTAATGCGTGTACCTATCCAATTATAACTATGTTGGCAAGGATTTTTAACCTCCGACCCAAAAAGAAGGGTGTTATAAGTTTGACGTGTGTATCTGTGTATCCGTGTTTTTGTGTATCTGTGTATCTGTCTGTGGCATCGTAGCTCCTAAACTAATGAACTAGTTTTTTTTGTTTGAAAGGTGGCTTGGCTTGATCGAGTGTTCTTAGCTATAATCCAAGAAAATCGGTTCAGCCGTTTGAAAGTTATCAGCTCTTTTCTAGTTACCTTCACTTGTCGGGGGTGTTATAAATTTTTAATTTGCACTTGTAAATAACAAATAACAAAATATAATCTAAAGCTTTTTATTTTACCTCCATTATTTTTAACTAAATTTATGTACATATTAATTGTTTACGATTTTCTCAAAAATCAGTGTAACAATTTTCATGATTTTTCCATATTTTTGTACATTATCTAGAAAACATCGCACGCCCAAACATAGGGTAGCAAAGTCAATAATAACAGTGGAAGTTGATTACCAAACTTGATTCCACCCTGCGACTAACCGAATTGTCGCCATGTTAAAATTTTAGGCGTGAATAGCGACCCCCCATGGTTGCCTATTAAATTTATTGCTTGTAAAACGACGAGCTAATTTAGAGGTACATTTTATTGTGTTAGCTTAACTGCTTTACTGTGAGTGGCGCCGCGGGAGGATGTAGGCCAATTGTTAAAAATGAGGGTTGGTTTTGGACGTTAAAGAGATTTGTCATCTTGAACTTTTCTCATAAATTCACTAGTTGTATTCATACATATCTATGGTTGTATTGCAGTTGCTACTCTGATCTTCGCAGTCTAGAATCTAGAAGTCTAGAAAATAGAAGGAAAATCATCGACTACCAAGAATGTCATTTTTTTATTTATAGCGACAAACAATCGGGAATAACGGACAATTATAATTTAGATAGGTAACAAGGATAAGCAAGCTGAATAGCCTAATTTCATGGATCTGTCGAAGAATCGATGTTCACTGGAGCAGACGTATTCTGGAGTGAGTGGAGTGAACCCTAAATCGGTACCTTTCTTATTTTGTACCTCTAGACTAGAGGTGGCGAGGAGTGGCTAGATGCAAAAAGTGGGTATTGCGCTCTCGTAAAGACTACGTCCAGCTGTGGACATAAAAATGCCATTGATTTGAGATCTTTCTCTTTTTTGACCGACACAAAAAAGGTGAAGGTTTCAAATTTGACGCATATTATTATTTTTTCAGATCATTATAAAATGATTTATTTACAAATGTTTATTTACTGCCTCCGAGGAGGTGCCAAAGTTGTCCTCACGTTGATTTTTGTCCAATTAATTTTATTAGACTAGCAACAATTACATTTGGTAATAATAAAGTGGTTGAGAGTTAAACAGAGTTTCCTGATCTTAAACTTTGGCAAGACTAGGTCATGCGTTATAGTGTTGTTTACTCATACTCGTTACCAAATAGAACAGGTAAACATAAACATGGTAAGTACAAGCAGGAATCAAGAAGCGGCACATATTGGTACATAGTATGTAAATAGTAACAAAATTATGCTAAGGTTGCAGAGTTATTTTGATATTGACGTGTCGTAATCGAGAGTGTTTGACGTAACTTCGACAGCACGCGCCGATTTAGAGCATGTAGGCCAAGAGTTCTAGCAACGCATATCTTACAGCTGCCCGGCTAGCATGGACAGTAGATAAAAATTATATCCCCCGATTATATCCACTGATGTCATACAAATCAGTGGATATAATCGGGGATATAGTTTTTATCTACTGCCCATGCTAGCCGAGCTGAGGTGGCTGAGGTATAAAGCGTTCCATCTCATAGAATAGAGATAGGCAGTTATATCAATTAGTGTGGAATCATCAGAAACCCTGCTGGTCGATTTTGGAAAAGTTGCATAAGTAATTGCTACAATTTCTTTGTGTTTGTGCTTTCAGTAATTGTGATTGGCTGAATTTATAGTATTCTTGCTGCGACAATGAATTCCAGGCAATAGTGATAGAGTGTCGGCATAGGTGTCGGTCAATCAGGTGTGATTGTGATCGTCACATTGTAGCTGACAAACTACGGCACCTAGAGTTTACAGAACAAAGCCTAGATTTCCAAAAGGCAGTCTTAATTACTCAATGGTTTAAGGTGTGGAAGGCAGTCACAAATACTCAATTATGGACTTAAATTCGGAAGATCTTGCTACACGGCAGTTGAACTACTTTTCGTACTTAGCTTAGCACAAATTGTACGTAGGTACCTTGAACGTAGGTAGGTATGTACCTAACTTGTTTAAAAGAAAAAGATAAGTAAGTAACTATTATGTATATCGAAATCTGCCTATTTTTTAATAAAAAGATATTCTTCTTCCTTAATAATATTTTCTTGAAGTTTATTGTTATACCGACGCCGCCGCCGTGGCAGCATCCCCTAAGCCGTATACTGATTATCTCATATCTATCTTCCCCAACTTCCAGAGTCCAATCTCTACGGTCTTGTGATAGGAATTGTTAGTTTGGAGAATAGAAATGGGGTTCAGTTTGTACCATAAAGCACAGACGGAGGGAGAAGACAATGCTCTCATCGCGTCGCGTACTAAATTGGTCAATGAATTCATTAATAGAGCACATCAAAGTGAATCGAGCACGAATCAAGGATGATCTAGGTTAGACAGTACCGGATCTAAGCCGCGTTCGAGGCACGTACCGCACACTTATCTGATGCACGGATTGGAATTTTATATCGTTGGACCATCGTTGGACATGCACCACGGCATAATCTGCTATGAATCGTCCTTTACCTTTCATTCTGCTTCCCCAGTTGCAGATTCATTGATAGTCATTGACTTTTATAAAAACGCATTGTAAGAGTCACTGCGTCATCTTCTGTAGGTAAAGGTCTACAAAAAATATCGGTCATTAAAACAAATCTATGCTGACGAAGTCGCCGGAAAAGGCTAAATAATAATATTAAATTTTTGACCCAGCGGTCTTACACTTTGGCAGAAGGGAAGTCCGAGTATAACTTCTCCCAAGAGGAAAGGCTGGGTTGCTCTTTGGTTCATACAGTAACGACGTAAACTTTATTAGTCATACTTGTATAATAAAGCTGCGGGGCGCGTTTCTGTTTTTATAGCCCTCTATGTGTTTATCTATTACTCCGTGTTTTGTTCGCGCGGACTTTTTTATATAGGCTCATGGAGGCCATTGATATAAAACAGCGAAAGATAGAATTTATGTAAACAGTAGCTTTTGGATAATAAATAGTAATATTGAATTCTTTTTACATAAAAAATTGCAGCATTTAAATTTCTAGCAAATATGTTAATATGTCCTTTTTTAATTCTAGTGATTACTGATAAAACATATCTCAATTTTAGGAAATAAAGATGTACATACTCTAGATTATCTAGCGAAAATCGCATCTAGATATGGCATCGAAATGTTGAGATTAATAATGTCAAAAAAAAATTCTAAGTAAACTTATGTGGTATTCTTGAATTTTTAAATCAATGGTGATGGTAGTAAAAGTTATGGAGCTTGTAAAAATTGTTATTATGGCTTTTTATTGGCTACGGCTATTTAGGTTATATTATCAAAACATATTAAATTCTGTGTAAGCTCTGCCGTGGCTCTACGTATTTGATTTGACTCAGCGAAAAGATTATATCTAACTTGACAAGGTTTTAATATAGTCTCTAAAATCCTTGTTCTAAGACAGGATTACTTCATACAGGAAGATTTCTAGACTATTGTTGAGTCTCTTAATTGATGTTCGCGGGATTACGAGCCTTTCAATCGTACTTATGATAAATTCGCATCGCTCGTTCATGCAAGCCTTTTCCAATTAGGACTAAGCCTTAGAGTACCCAGGCATTAAACGAGGCATTTTATTTCTAAAACCAAGGTCTAGGCAGTTAAATTTTGTAACAACCCTCGCCCTAAGGAAAGCTTGGCTGAACACAGGTAATTTTTCAAAAGGCTCCCTTTGCGACTTGAATAATCAATAAGACCAGTATAGTCCTATGATTACGCAGCTCAACTTTGAGCTGGAGGTGCATGTTTTATTAAAGGATTTATACTTTTTCTTTTTGTGTATGAGTTTGAAGGAGTGCGGTGAGTACTTACCTAGGTACGCACGGGTAGAAATAAACGAATTACGCTTAGGGGAGTAGAATATCATCCTTAGGAGAAATTCTTTTATTTTAACCTTGCCTACTTTCAGTTTTATAGCGACACCAAACATACGTTATGTACCTAGTAAGTATATTATATTGAGCGAGAGTAGATACCTACCTACCTATTATAGATTTCTTATTCTCTATACCTAGGCGAGAGGACATTAAGGTAATCTACCAACTTACTACGTACATAGAGAAAGCGTGTTATTAGGGCTCCGTACCTCAAAGGGAAAAACGGAACCCTTATACTTCGTTGTCTGTCAGTCTGTCCGTCCGTCCGTCCGTGTAAAAATCGATTTGTCGATGTTATCGAATCGATTGAAGGACAAATCAATAAACAAACGCAATTTCGTATTATAATATTAACGTTCCGACAGCATACTCGTAGGCACGTAAATCTTGCTTGCTTGATGGGTGAGATCAAGTAGATAAGTAGGTACCTGCTTTTATTTATTTGAATTCCATTTTGGCCTTCTAAAATAATTTTGGTGAGATTTTGGTGAATCGGTAGAAATGTTTAATTTGGACTCAAGCAACGTGGTGGGTCTAAACCTCACATTTCTCTTTTAAATAGGTCTTTGTATAGTAGACAGTTATTTACTTCAATACTACTTTAATGTGGGCATTAAAACCTGTTTATTGACAATGCTAAACTTGTTACTGCATCAGAAAGTAGGGCGGATACCGATGTGAAAGTTGCCACTTATTGGATTATTCTATCACTAGACTCGCTTTAGAATAACTATTAACTTGAAGTCGTTTTATATTTAAAAGATAAAGTTAAAAACAGCACTTAAACCAGACCCCGCGAATTGCCGATAGGTAGCGTTAATACAGTAAAATTGTTTTTCTATTGCTCGGTGTATTTTTCGCTCAAAATTTTTCCTTTCATTTGATATCACACTCGATACTATAGCAGAAAAAAAAAATGGCGGACCATAACAACGAATCAATTGACACCTCATTCATCAAAATCGGCCCAGTAGTTTAGGCGCTACGGTGGAACACACAGAATCTCGATACAAACATACATACATACACAGGTACATACATACATACATTGACTGCTAAAATCACAATCCTTCCTTTGGGCATTGCCGTAGTCGGTTGAAAATAGACAATATGATAGGTATACTCAAGTAGTTTAAGTCTTATTAAGCGAGTTAAGTACAGGATAAGTAGTTGCTACTTAAATTCTTTGATCAAATGTCAAATTAGATGCTACTTAGGTATTTCGTTCAAACAACACAAATTCGAAGTTAATCATGAGATTGTCAGGGTTTTAATGTTCTTACTCTATAACCTCTACAACATAGATAGACCATCACTGTGACCACTCATCATCATCATCATCATTAGCCTGTGGACGTCCACTGTTGGACATAAGCCTTCCCTATAGAGCGCCACCACACCCGGTCCTCAGCCTTCCTTATCCAGCCACTTCCCGCCAGCCGCTTTATACCGTGACCACTAAATACTAATAAAGGATTTTGAGAAAAGCCTTTTTATAAAACCGCATGGACAAAATCACGGGAAAAAGCAAGGTAGTTGAAATATATAATATTTTTTTTTCTTAACTAAAAATTAGCAGTACAAGAATGACAATTTAGTGAATTTTACTCGTGCATTCTGAAATCTAAATTAAATATCAGTCTCTATTATTTCGTAATACTTTTAAAATTCAACTCGTGTCACATTGGACATCTATTATTTAAAAATTGCTGAGATTCCGAAAGAATTGACTGGATTTCAATTCAGACAGCGTCCGAGAAGATGGTAATTTTTATACCTACTCGGAATCTTCAATTCGCTATAACTAAGAGATAAGCTGATAGACCGAGAGCTGGCAACGATTTGTTGCAAGTGAATGGCGTTTATCCATACTTAATATTATAATAAATGCGAATGTGAGTCTGTCTATCTGTCTGTCTGTTACCTTTTCACGGCCCGACAGTTTAACCGATTCTGACGGGTACATGGTTAGCTTATATCCCGGGGACAGACATAGGCTACTTTTTATACGCGAACGAAGTCGCGGGCATCCTCTAGTTATAAATAAATAAATAAATAAAAAGTTTCATTAGCTCACAGAATAATACAAAAGATGTGAAACACTACAAAATTAAAACTAAACTTAAAACTACGAGATAAACAAGATAAAGTTAAAAACTAAAACTCGACTACTAGTTATCGTCTTGATAAACAATAAAATATTATAGTTTTGGTTTTCTGTCGCTTGGTATATTTTAATGTTGTTGTACATTTATGTTCACGACTCAGAATTTATTCCTCTTTCATTTGACATCCCACTCGATACAATAGCAAAAAAAGTTTTGGAGACCCCCATTTTTTTGATGTAACATCCGTTAGGTCAATTTTTTTCCTTTACAATATAACATTTGTCACCCGGGCCTTTACAACGAATCTAAAATCATAACCCTTCCTTTTGGCTTTGCTGCAGTCGGGTAAAAATCCAAAAAATGATTTCATGTGTGATCGAAGGGTCTCCTGCTAGCCTATTACTACTGCCTCAAGCGTAAGAATTTGTCTTCACTTTTTAAAATACAAAAATCGTATGAACTTTGCCTATTTGGAGTTTTATAATATCTTTGGGGCTGTCGATATTTGTTTTTCCTCTTTACGTACATACCCACGAGTTGATTCAATAATTGTTTTACAACTAAACGTAAACACTGCGAAAAATCGTTCGCCAGCTCTTAGAAATTGAATATATGAGTCGGATTATTGGCGCGTGTCTGAGACGTGCATTGTTTTATATACAAGTACAATGAACATTCAATTCGGAATTCACGCCTGGTACAGTAAGCCCCGTATTTCACATACCTCTACCACCTACCTTCATATTTCATAACACTATATAGTCCTTATGCTCACAGCCGTAACTATCGGGTATGTAATTTTGTGGGCGTATGTACCCGCCTTCAATATGGGGCAATGTTCTTATTCTTACGTCATTTCTTTGTAACAGTTGCATTTGAATGAGTTATGAAAGGTTATGAAGTAATTTTACTGTCACATTTTACTAACTCGCTTTCTTGTCGGTCTGTTAAACAACAAACAGACTGTACGGCGGAACGTCGGGAATAATTTTTTATACTATTGAAAGTAGACTATTCTAAGTAGTACAGAATCAGCTTTCTATAAGGGCCAGTTGCATTAAGGCCATTAAATGTATCGGGTAGGTTTAAGCCACCAAAAAAGCATGAATTAGGTTTGATTAGCTTTTGGCCAAAACTTTACATGATGGCACGAAATACGAAGTAGGTACAAGTACTTACTGATTTGTGCCACCCAATTGACTTTTTTGTGGATACATTTAACTTTAACGGAAACTTACTTTACCTGACTGACATGCAACTGGCTTAAATAGATGATCAGTTCAATCTTGGTAACTTTCAGGGGTAGAAACAGGTACGTAGTGTCTTGACATCTCTATTTTGAAGGTAGATAAGTTTAGGTAGGTATTCAGAGTCGTTTTGGATTTCAGCATCTACCTGGGTAAGTAGGTACTTTGGGTTGCATTTTAATCTCCAATTTAATTTTGATTAAATTTAATTTCATGCAAGATTAATTTAAAACTTTTGAACAATTTCCGATACTTATAAAAATTCGCAAAATGTCTTTGTTCCTCAGTCAAAAACATATTATTTGGCGATTGGAAAATTTGTCCTAAGTATAACAGCAAACAGAAAAAAATACTTTTGAAAATAAAAATAAAACTGGCTTAAGAAGTTTCAAGTCCCCGGAAGTAGGGTATCTTGTCGAATTCCGTATCTTAGAGGACGTTACATTAGCAGCGAGTTTGCAGTTGGAAACTGAGGAGCCTTGGCACGGGAACGAGTTTGGGCGAAACTACGTCGGGATAAATGTGATCTAATGTTTTACATTAAAGGAAAACGAGGTGGAGTCATGTTTTTACATTAGGTACGTATGTGAGTTGTGACCTACTTTGTTATGCTACCATCGCAAAGTACCTACCTAATATGAATCTGAAAATGGATCCGTTTGTTAGTTACCTCGTCTCCACTACCTGCTAAACTTTGTAATTTTAAACTCTACCTAGGGAAGGACATAGGACTTTATCCCAGGAAAACAAAGAATTCCCACACCCGCCCTGCAGCTAACCCGGCTTCGTTTAGTACGTGGAAATTTTTAAAATCATGGGAGTCTATACATTTAGAGAACCAACATGTAAAATCTCAAGTTTGCAGACCCAAAGGTCCTACGTTACGTTAGGTGCCTACGTTGATATGACAGTCACTAACTTTTTATTTTGTACACGCTAGCTGGTCTGCCCTGGCTTTACTACAGCGGTAATTCTGGAGAAGTTTTTTGGGGATCCACATTATAGTGAATTCGCTGGATTCAGGCGGTGTAAGACCGTGGCATGTGGAAGTCCCTGCAAGAGACTTCTGTCAGGACGTCTATCAGTTGACGATGGTGATGATGATGAATATAGGTTATTTATAGCTAAAAGATTATACGTACAATAGAATTAGCCACACTGTATAGCATAGTGGCATAATTCGCACGCTTTGAGCCTAACAATATCCCTATTTGACGAACAGCCATTGTGCGATGGTGGTCCGTGATAGAGCAGCACGTGCTGCCAACGGACCATAGACAATAACGGTCGGTCAACAATCCACGCTACTGTGCGCGAATTTGAATGAGCTACGCTTTTGTATTTTGTACCGGGCGTGTGCGCTTAGTATGTGATACACGCATAATGGCATATGTAACAGTTAAGTTAAGAATAAAGGTAATAGTTCATTAGAGCCAACCGGCACCCGACCAGCACCACTTCGTCGTTCGGCGTTCACTCGTTGTCGACAGGTGGTCCACGGATGAACGCCGCGATGTTACCAATGAACCTAGCGCGGTCAACGAGTGAACGTCGCGTGGTCCACAAAATTTCGATGTCAGCGATTGGCACTAGGTCTCGAATATCCCTAGCGTGAATCGTGATCCATTCGGGATCCGTGCGTTGGCAATGAGCAGTCAACGTTACAAACAGACTGGACGTCCGTCTGTATAAAAATCCATAGAAAGAATAGGTGTTAACCGCACGAGGCGAGGCAGTTCAGGTTAGGTGCCGGCTGGTTCTAATAAGCTAACAACAAAAATGCGAGTGCTATTCGATTCCAGTATTGACGAGAGAGCACAAAATCAATAAAGCTTCTAGGAAAATAAATATCTGAGA
Organism: Maniola jurtina; assembly: GCF_905333055.1. Lineage (NCBI taxonomy): Eukaryota > Metazoa > Arthropoda > Insecta > Lepidoptera > Nymphalidae > Maniola > Maniola jurtina. The sequence goes on along the minus strand of NC_060040.1, from coordinate 4,510,689 downwards.
AAAAATACATCATAAAAAGACAGAATACATAATATAGATAAGTGAAACAGAGATTCGTTTGGAGGAGCGAATTGGGATCGAAGGACCCTCATAAATAACGGATATGCCGCACCTGTCTCCCAATAAGTGCTTGGATGTGAGATTCTCTGTACATATCTCCTATACTTATCGATCTCCGGGAAAGAAGGTCAAACATTTGTGTGAATTTTTCCTAAGTCCTGATTCAATTATGTTTAGACTAAAGGAACTAAACATGCTATCTATAACAGATAAGTACATAAAAATATATTATTACAATATATGTATATATATAGTATGAAAAGTTATACAAAATAGCCTTAAACTTATGGCTCCAAGAAAAAGGGTATAGTTAGGATAAATAAAGATAATATGAACAAAGTCTTAACAGGGCTCTCTCCGTCACTCGTTTCATACAATCGTAGTTCCAATTTCATTTGAATACTAAGCAACCAAAGTCCATGAAATGCAGACATATTCCAGAAACTAATATCTGTGTCTGTGGTGTTTTAGATTTTTCTAAAAATATGTAGTTTTAAAATTACAGGGGCTCAAAGATTTGTATGAAAATTTTTAAGACCGCGTAACTTTGAAACCGAATATTTTAACAGAAATCTGTAAAACCACAGACATAGATATTTGTTTCTAGAATATGTCTGCAAAATTTCATGGACTTTGGTTGCTTAATATTCAAATGAAATTGGAACTACGCTTGTATGAAACGAGTGACGGAGAGAGCCCTCTTAAGTGATTGATTACATGATAAATATGATAATAATATTAGTACATTACAAATATAATAACCTGTATTAATAGGTACATCCAAAACCAGTGTAAAATATGAATTGGTACTAACCATCCGAAATATGTTATGCTTACTCTTATAGGAAAAAAAACTATTCGTTGAAAGATACATACATCATAAAAAAATAGATGTAAAACTGTATGACAGTGAAATATATGAATCCTTTGCACGGACGAATAGAATCGTATGGCTCTCATAAATATCAGATTCACCACACCTGTCCCTTAAGTGCTTTGGATGGGAGTTTTTCCGTAGGTATGCATGTAGCTATTTAGATATTTGCTACTTATCGACATTCTGAGATAGATATAATAATAATTAGAAAGAGACAAAGTTTTGTTTGTTCTAGAAGAATTTTTAGAATCAGATCATTAGTTTCGGAGATTAATGCCTATTTACAAACTAACAAACTAAAAAATTTACCCATATTATTCACACACACACGACCACAATTTCGAAAAATTAAAGGTGTGTGCCCATGATCAAATCCCGGCTCCACAAATATGAGACCGACATTTTAACCACTAGGCTATCACCGTTCTTTACACGGAAAAACGGAATACGTGAATATAATACGATAAAAATTGGGTTTCCATCAAAACAAGACGTGTGTTTTATAAATCAAGCTAAAGACAGACCTACATCATAAACGGTAAACGATGCTGGAACAGAGATTCGTTTGCTGAGGCGAATGGGATCGGAGGGGCCTCATAAATAACGAATACGCCACACCTGTCCCAATAAGTGCTCTGGATGATTGGACATTCGCTGTATTAGATTATACTAGCTGATATCCACCACTTCGTCCGCGTGGATTCAGGTTTTTAAAAATCCCGTTGGAACTCTGTGGTGTTACAAACTTTAACTATAACAATTGTGTTATAACTACATATAGGTACCTATGCAATAAATCACGTCGATCCATTGCTCTGTTGTAACGAACTGACTGACAAACCTACAAACAAAAACACTTTCGCATTTATAATAATGTGGGTATAGTGATTTAAATACCCATCTATGCACATACTAGACGGGCATTTAGAACAAAAATTTTGTCAAACAATTGTTGTAAAGAATGGAAATTTTTTAGACGTTTAATTCTACTTTATAATGCATAGGTAACTGTAAAGACTTGTACACATTGGGCCAGTGTACACGGTCAATTTGGCGTATTTTGGTCATGGGTGGTTTCGGTTTTTCATACACTCCTCAATAAGTTTGCCAATAGCGTTTAAACATGCTTTAAAGACGCATAAATATTTGCATGCTTATGAAGTAGAATATGAAGGTCGCTACTTAGTTATAATTTTGAACTCAACAACTGATATTCAGCAAATAAATAAATTTTCATTTCGATTTCATTTCATTTCATCAGATGCTGTCCACATAAAAAGGCCAATGCGATATAAATATGTGACCTACGCTTTTCATGCCAACACATAATATTTTAAGGACTTAGAGGAACCAGACCAAAGCGTCTGAGAACTGCAGGTCAACCAACGTGCTGTTTGTTGTAATTAGTGTATGAAAATCCACAGCAGACGTTATGCCAGTCAGGAGGTTATCTACCTAACCCAAGTTTACCTGGACATATTCGCCGAATTAATTCGCCGGCAGTTTAGGCCAACGTATACAAGCGTCATACGAACTTGGCAACATACTCGTATTATTTTCAATTTCGCCAGCAAAACTTAAGTTGCTGCAGCATTGTACACTTGAAACTTTAATAGGTCACCAGAACTTAATTGTATGCGGAAAAACGAAAGTGACATGTATTATGTATCAGCTTGGAGTACAAAGACCTCTTATTATGGAGGGTGCTCGGGTGATCAACGATACGAGAATACGTGCTTCAGAAAATTTTGATTTTAGATATTTTTAATGGCTCATTCTCTTTTTATATACTAGAGATTGCATATTACTTATTTTATTTTATGTTATGGAACAATGATATTAGAAGCAACTTATTATTTGTTACTTTTGTATTTGAGAGTTCGTGCATAAGTATAGGTAGGTTATTGACGATATTAACAGTTTCAGTAACTATGTTTTTTTCAAGTGGGCCTAACCTCTGTATAGTCTTTCATTTATTTATACTTAGTCGACAGTTCGAGTTACAGAAAACTAAGTGATACAAATAATAACCTAATTAAAACCTAATTATACTATTAATATTTGTCGATATGTTTACTTTGTGTGAGTACAGTATCTAGGAATACCAAATTCGTAATTCGTGGCATGATGTAAGTACTTAGTCCATTGATGCGTAAGACAAAAACCTTTTTTCGCACAGCGCGGGCTCGGAAAATCCGATAAAAAGTGAGGTAACCTGAATTCTAACATGTCGTAACAAGTAACTACTTACGTCTGATAAGAAACTTAGATTTTTCGTCTTCACAAAGGCTTGTTGTTATGTAACGTTAAGCTACGTCAACACCAGTAAAAAATGCGGGCATGATACACATAAATTTCCGTAATATTATGAAAATATTTGTGTCAAATATTTTTTGTCAGTGTTGGCCAAATATTATTATTCAGAGGTGTTGACGTACCTACGAATGCAAACAAATATTTTTATCACATTCCATGCACGCGATCAGATTGCTGCGCTGTCAGTTTTTTGACATATCATAGGAATTTGCGCTGCATCGAATTTAATTGAGGATGCCTTTCATAACAATGCCCGGACAGGTTATCGCGCACAAGCCATTTTTAACGTAATAGTTTTTGTTGATTCGAATTTACCGAGAAAATATTTAGGTACGCCATATTTTTATTGGTGTGGACGTGCCATTACAGGTTACAGGTTGTTAGCGTTTTATAGAGAACTCTCATAATATTACGTCGACACAATTTAGCTTGCAATTCAATTGTATACAAAGAAGTACCAGCGTAGTTATTATAATTAACGATAAAATGCCAAGATAAGATTTATCATTTAAAGCTTTTAAGATACTGGCCAAAAGATCTTGTGTTCTTTTTAGGTATTTGTAGCTTATTAAAATTGCTAGTTGGAGAGTTACCTAAGATTTTCATATTAGGCTGGATAATGGATATCCACTGAGAACGTTCTAATGTAATGTAACAATTTGAGCGCTTCAATGCGAATGGTTACAAAAAGGAATAGGTACTCCTGGTATTTCTTTCTGTAGCCCTCCGAATTTGAGCAGTTTTCTCAAAACTACGAACATTCGTTAATGTATAACATATGACATTGTATAACATTAATTCATTTAGTGTCACTGCCACCAAGAGAACTATTGTACTAGGTATCATGTTTCAAGTAGTGCGAACTGTAATCCTCGGATTCGTACTCACTAATGCAATGCCCTGAATGTTCCAATTCAAGTTGTATCATTAGATACAAGTGTGGTACTGATACTGGCTTCAATGTGTTCACTATAATAATGCAAATACTAGCTGTTATGTTAGAGTGCGTACTGAACAGAAGTATTTACATGTAACGTAACAATTTGCAATTGCATTTTGAGCATTATTTGTTACAATGGTGCAGTACTGAACGAACGAACATTGGCTTTTGTAACACGCACTACAACACTCAATATAACAATGTTCAAACTTGCGTCATTATTCATTACAAAAGTGCGCTATGTCCCTAAATCTTAGATTGAAACACTAGTTTTTTTTATTAAACGTTTGTTTAAAACCTTGCCAACCCTGGTACTCACCGATTACCGATATAACACTCCGATTCCGATCTATTGCTCAAGCGATTACTCCTGGTCTGTACTTACCTTTAGACGCGAATGGTCCCAGTGGGAATTCCCTTTAGGACGAAATGTTAAAGACAAGTTCTAAGTCTAGAATATTCGAAGTAAAGCTAAATTGTAGGTCTTTCTAATCCCAGACAGTTGACCGAGTCTAAACTGTAGCTATGTCTGTTCTTATTAAGTTTAAGTTTCGACCCAGTTTGCGTTTCGGGCTTAAGTGATTAAGCTGTTAATTTTAGGACGCAAACTAAACATTAGCGCTTGCTCTGTTTAGCTGCAATATTATCTAGGATATATTATACCTACTTGTGTTAGTGTATGCAAATGCATTGCATGTTAAGTTAATGTATTAAATTAAATTTAGGTAATAACTATCTAAGTGGCGATAGTCTAATGGTTAAGACATCGGCCTCGGAGTGGAAATAAAAATAAAAGCCAACTTCCCACTATGAGGCCAATGCCTTTACTCGTAGTGACGAAAAGTGGCCGAATAAAATTGCATGGCAAAAAACCATAATTTTGCTAGTGTGCAAGTCAAACAGACATATTTATACTACCTATATTGTATTCTATGATCACTTATTTTACTTACTATGGTATGGTATGGTATTTGATTGTAATTCTTACTATTTTCAATTTGTTATTACGAGATAGGTACAATTTTATTGTAATTTTTAGGGTTCCGTACCTCAAAATGATAAACGGAACCCTTTTAGGAACACTTTGTTGTGTGTCTGTCTGTCCGTCCATCGTGTTTGTCAAGAAAACCTATAGGGTACTTCCCGTTGACCTAGAATCATGAAATTTGGCAGGTAGGTAGGTCTTATAACACAAGTAAAGGAATAAATCCGAAAACCGTGAATTTGTGGTTACATCATTATAAAAATTAAAATTTGTTTAAATTTTCAAAAGTAAGATAAGTAACTATACCAAGTGGGATATCATATGAAAGAGCTTTCTTTACCTGTACATTCTAAAACAGATTATTATTTATTTTTATGCATAATAGTGTAAGGTTATTTTAAAAAAAATTTATTTGAGTTGTCAGAAATAATATAAAATTTATTAATTTACCTAATGCAGGTAGTTTGATAAAATCGATATTTGGCTCATTCGATGTCATACAATCTGTTGCTAGGAGGCCAACAAGATTGAACTTGCATAAATACGGGTGTTTCGAAGGTTTTAGTTTAGTCTCCTTCTGAGATTCGGAGCGATATCGCATATTTTCGGTATTTGGATTGTGAACTGAATAATTAGATGTTGTGATAGCAATCACGCTCTAATTAAATTATTTATTTTGGCATTAGTTTGTTTAGATTAAAACTCTCGGATAACCTTACACATTAAACTTGTGTTTTTTTGTGTTGGTTTTGGAGAGGACATTCCAATAATTCGATAAAAATATTTAAATAATACCTGCTTTTCTGAGTAACGCCAATAATTCAGAAGCGGGACGTGTCTCACGTTGTCTTAATTTCGCTTTGGTATCTTTTTGTAAACAACCCACATTCGATTAAAATTTTTATTGAGTTTGATTTGGTGATTAAAATTTTTAGTTTTTTTTAATAATTTAGTCTTTTGTGAATTGGAAAGTAATTTGCAATGAGTGGTTCAGATTTTGTATACATCGAATGAGAAGTTAGTCGTTTGGATTTATTGTTGACTTGATATTAAAACTGAGAGTTCGGCAGTTCAAGGGTAGGTTTTAATGATATGACGGAGGGCAGGATAGCCCATGATTTGGATTTGACTTAGGGCAAGGAAGCCCGCGACTGACATGACAAGATTATTTAGAAACACGAGGGCGTGTTAAATTCAGGACGGCCGAACTGTAAGGTTATTTTAAAAAAAAATTATTTGAGTTGTCAGAAATAATATAAAATTATTAATTTACCTAATGCAGGTAGTTTGATAAAATCGATATTTGGCTCATTCGATGTCATACAATCTGTTGCTAGGAGGCCAACAAGATTGAACTTGCATAAATACGGGTGTTTCGAAGGTTTTAGTTTAGTCTCCTTCTGAGATTCGGAGCGATATCGCATATTTTCGGTATTTGGATTGTGAACTGAATAATTAGATGTTGTGATAGCAATCACGCTCTAATTAAATTATTTATTTTGGCATTAGTTTGTTTAGATTAAAACTCTCGGATAACCTTACACATTAAACTTGTGTTTTTTTGTGTTGGTTTTGGAGAGGACATTCCAATAATTCGATAAAAATATTTAAATATTACCTGCTTTTCTGAGTGACGCCAATAATAGTTTTTGATTTATCGTGCAAAATGTCGGAAAAAATACCCCAGGACGGAACCCTCGGTGCGCGAGTCTGACTCGCACTTGGCCGGTTTTTTTATCTCACAATAATGTCGCTTGACTACATACCTATCTACATACTATTACATGATCCATCTTTTACCATGGAAATTACTTTCACCTAGATCTAGTCCCTTCACACAGAATCCAATTACTATTATCAAAACAAAAAAAAAATGTTATGCAAGTACCTATTACTCATGTAAATGTAACTCAACAATGCGATGTAACTCTCACTAGCGAAGAATGTCGTAAGCTTACCTACCTATAATGAGAAACAGGAGATTTTCTTGAAGGTAAAGAAAACTTCGCAAGAGACTGCAAAAACTTGGCATGCCAATTGCATATCAATTTTATCTGTAGCATATCCATACTAATCTGTCTACTAGCTTTTCATGGCCCAGCAGTTAAACCGATTTTGATGAAATTTGGTTAGGTTAGCTTAAATCCTAGGGACAGAATTAGGCTAGACTTTTTGTCCCGGAAAATCAAAGAGTTCCCACGGAATTCTCAAAGGCCCATCCGCTGAACCAATTTACATGAAATTTGGTCGCGTACCAGAAAACATAAGTAACTTTTTAAATCCTCAAAAAGCAAAGAGGTCCCCCGAGATTTTATGAAACCTAAATCCACGCGGACGAAGTCGCGGGCAGCATCTAGTTTAAAATATTTTAAATTGCATGGATATTTTTGTGAGAAATGCACACCAGTTAAAATACCTACTGCACGACTCAACAACTTTCAGGCGGTGAAATAATTGAATGTCAAAACCGCAACAGTAACTTTGTATTTCAATGAGTGAATGAATGCTATACCTGTAAGGACTCTTCATAATAATGGTAGGCACAGTTTCATAGATTTTTTATCGGATTACGTCACACACACACACACACACATACACACACACACACACACACACACACACACACACACACACACACACACACACACACACACACGCACACACACACACACACACACACACACATACACTAACACACGCTTAGTTCTGTTATAATTTATAATTACTTTTATGTTAACTGTAATCATACTCGTATATTGTAAACCCATTTGGCCTTATTTTTATATAGTTTAAAATGTAAAATTATAATAATTGTACCGCTGTTGTTTACAAATAAAGGAATAAAATAAAAATAAAATAAAATGAATCAGGGTTTTTATCATCTGTATAGAATGCAGTTTGTATGTTAGGTGCGACTCGGACCCGCACACGAATGGTTGCGTGCCTACTATCGTTCAAGAATAAAATATATGTAAGAATAAAATATATGTAACACTTTTAAATTTTTTTAATTTTAAAAACCGAACCCTTATAGGATCACTTTGTCGTCTGTCCGTCTGTCAAGAAAACCTATAGGGTATTTCCCGTTGACTTAGAATCATGAAATTTGGCAGGCAGATAGGTCTTGTAACACAAGTAAAGGGGAAAATCCGAAAACCGTGAATTTGTGGTTACATCACGAAAAAAATATTAAAATGTGTGTTAAAACTCAAAGTAAGATAACTATGCCAAGTGGGGCTATAAAAGGGCTTTACCTGTACATTCCAAAACGGACTTTTATTTATATTTATGCCTATATTTATTTATTTATTTTTGGTTTATCGTGCAAAATGTCCGAAAAAATACTCGATTACGGAACCCTCGGTGCGCGAGTCTGATACGCACTTGACCGGTTTTTTATAGAGTAGAACCAGAGTAAGAAAGGATTTTCAGAAATTCAACCCGTGCAAAACCAGGCGGCTAATCTAGTCTAAATATGTAAAAGGAAAAGATGACTGACTGACTGATATATCAACGCACAACTCAAACTACTGGATGGATCGGGCTGAAATTTGACATGCAGAATTAGCTATTATGACGTGAACATCCGCTATTAAAGAATTTTTGGAAATTCAACCTCTAGGGGGATATAATAGAGGTTCGGACTATGTGTAGGATAATCCTAATCCACGCGGACGAAGTCGCGAGCATACGCTAGTATACCTGCAAAACAAAATTGGAATTGAAAGTATAGATCCAGTACCTACTACTTAAAAGCTCTGATTCGCTATACGAAATAACGTCAACTGCAGGGTGAGCTCTAAAATGTGAGGAGACCCTAAAGACAATTGCGCATGGCAGGTGATTCATGCTAAATGTCTCTGCAGCTACATAATTACATTTAAGCCCCGAGATGGAATGGTCGTGGAAACCACACCGCACGTCGAAATGCGGTCAAAAACAGAATTTACCGCCGCATAAAGTTCACACATAGTTCTTTTCAATTTAAAAAACACTAAATGAATTTCGACTCACATTTTTATGGAAGCATAACGTTTATTTCTGCTGAGAAAAAATATTTTTTAACAGTCCTGTTATTGCGCTCGAACTTCTTGGTGTAACGGTAACATTTTAAATGTTTATTGTTTTAAGTGTTTGTGCTTTAAATTGCTTTTATAACGGAGGTATTTTTGTACACAAATCTTATATACTTACTTATATAAAAATGAATCCCTATTTCCTTTGGTCCCGCCATAACTTGAAAACGACTGGATCAAGTAGGATAAATTCTTTTTTTTTTGTATTTGTAATTGTTAGGACAAGGTTTTTTGGAAAATCCACGAAACGGGACGCGGACGAAGTTGCAGACAACAGCTAGTATGAATATGAAATATAAACAGGAAAAAAGTTTTATAAAAAGTTTTAATAATAATAATTGTAGCGTTCTTAAGTATAACTCGGTTGGTTATTCTAAGAGATAATTATTTATTATGCTTTACACCGATACAATACATACTAAAATTGAAAATGCGAAAATGTGTCTGTTTGTCTGTTTGCTAGCTGTTCACGGTTCATCAGATTAATCGACTTTGACGGTACAACTACAGACATAGCTTGTATCTTGCGGACGGACACTTTTTCCCCAGAAAAGCAAAGAATTCTCACGGGATTTAAGAAATCTAAATCAACGCGGAGTAAGTAAGGCGTCATCTAGCATTTTATATTTTTTTACTATTGCAAAATTCATTTTTTTGCTTCATGGCTTGTTTTTTAGTCAATGTGAATATCAGGCTCAATCTATACATATAATAAAATTGTAGAAAAGTGGTGTCTGTACAATGGAAATATATGAAAAAAAAGTAGCAGGGGTTGTTATTATATCGATGCCGAACCCGAAATTGTAATTAATTTTTTTTTGTCTGTTTGTCTGTTTGTCTGTTTGTCTGTGTGTTTGTGCACGCTAATCTCAGAAACGGCTTATTCGATTTAGATACGGTTTTCACTAATATATTGTAGTAAGCTTCACTTAGGACTTAGTGTTTATTTCATGTCAATCGGTTCATAAATAAAAAAGTTATGTCAATTTAAAGAATCACGACGCCTCGCGCCTGAGCGTCCGTGGCTATATAAAGCGCGAAAAGTCACTATTCCACGCGAACGACGTCGCGGGCACAGCTAGTAGAAAATATGTATTGTATTGTATTAAACTACTAGCATTTTTTAAAATCGTTATGTCACCAAAGTATTTAACAAACTCTACCGTTCATATACGAGTCAAAATATTGATGTTTACATTATCCAATAGCCATTCTATTATTCAGTGCCGTTACCAATTAGTTATCCGCGTTAGATCAAATTACAAGTCGTCACGGCCGACGCCGACGCTCCCGTTAAATTGCATCACAATTGGTAATAGTATAAGAGACAATTGCTAATATGGATAGAGGTGAAGCGTTTTGTCCATACGGTACCCTTCAAGCAAGTGCGGCGTAAGCGGCGTGGCGGCGGTGGAGGGCGGTGGAGAGGACGCGAGCAATCTCACCTGGTAGTATTTGATGATGCAGTATTATAATGAGTCTAAGGGTGAGATCTATAGAGCGCGCTCTGCCTTTGCTTAGACTTAAGACAGAGTTAAAACGAGACAGAGCTATATCTCTCACATAAATCTGTCTCGTTTTAACTCAATCTTAAGTCAGAGCAAAGTCAAAGTGCGCTTTATAGATTTTAGCCTAAGGGCCGGCGCACATAATGGCGGAGCGCAGCGCAGAGCATGCCCGCGAAGTTTTCTAATCGCGTGACACATTACGCGAATTTCTAACAGAGAATCCGCACGGATGCACAATTGATTTAAGATATTATTTCAACGAGGACAATGTCGAGAATATTTTAACTGTGAAAAATGCTCTGCACTGCGCTCCGCCATAATATGTGCGCCGGCCCTAAGACGGAAATTTTACATTTTACTTTTCTGATGATCACACATTGCGCGTTAAACAGAAGATGGTTTTCAACTACCAATAGCTGACGTATACTGCTTTTTTTATATAGATGTGCAATGTGCATGTTTATGAAGTATATTTTTAACTCTATGTAAAACTTAGGCAACATTTTAGACGGAACGCTTTCATACTACATCTAAACACTAACTTGCAAGTCATTTGTTCTTAAAGAGGCCGCTGTATTGTAAGAGTATGTCTATTTTTATTTGAAACCGAGTTTTAAATAGTAAGAAGTGATCAACTAGAGTAATATTAAATTGATCACTTTAATTTAATCAATTTAACATAGTTAGTGACTTATACCTACTTCGTGTAGAACTTCTATATCTAACGCAGACTCCTCTGCAAAAAAGGGTTTTCAGAAATTCTACAATTCTTTCTCGCGAAGCCGATGACAAATAGGTGGCTCACTAAAAGCTAGCAAGCCTAAAAAAAATATTCCTTGTCTTGTCTGTATAACAGTAGCAGCAGTTCATTATAAAGTAAAATAAAAATAACCGACCAAGTGCGAGTCAGACTCGCGCACCGATTGTTCCGTACTCGGGTATTTATTCCGACATTTACCGCGATAAATCAAAAACTATTATGCATAAAAATAAATAAAAATCTGTTTTAGAATGTACAGGTAAAGCTCTTTCATAATTATGATACCCCACTTGGCATAGTTATCTATAGAAACACATTTTAATTTTTTTCTGTGATGCAATCACAAATTCATAGTTTTCGGATTTTTTCCTTTACTTGTGTTTTAAGACCTATCTACTTTCATGATTCTAAGTCCACGGGAAGTACCCGTTAGGTTTTCTTGACAGATACGACAGACGGACTGACGGACAGACGGACAGAGAGACAGATAGACAACAAAGTGATCCTATAAGGGTTCTGTTTTTCCTTTTGCGTTACGGAACCCTAAAAATCATGTGTAATAAATAATCATAATAATTAATATAATTGGATGGAATTGAATCCATCGACATTGATCAAAATTTGACTAGATTAAGTAGGTACCAACCGTTATTTTTTAAGTAAAACTAAATTACAAAAAAAATCCAATAAAAATAGCAATTGATAGAAGCTCTACCAATTCTCGGAATTGATTCTGTTATCAAAGCATTTAATTTGTGACTTTTTTATTAAAGTTAATTTGGAACGAGCAAAAAATAGCGGGTGGTTGATCAGTAATATAAGGACGGTGTTTTTGTGGATTTGATTTTTTTCCGAGTTTTATAACGCACAATGTATGACACTTTGGTGTGACTTTAGTCACAGTGATAATGTTGCGGTGCGTATTTCAAACAGAAATTCGACAGGATTTGTAAATTAATATGTATTTATTTCGGTCTAATTCAATTCATCAGCCTGTATACGTCCATGGCTGGACGTAGACCTTTTCAAGAGCGCGTCACCGAACACGGTCCTCCGCCTTCCTCATCCACCCGCTTCCCACCACCTTCTTCAGGTCATCGGTCTAGCGGGATGGAAGTCACCTTAAAATACGCTTACAGATACTCCAGAATACATCTGCCTCATCGTTCGTCGGTTCTGCAACAGGCATGCACACTGCCACTTCAGCTTGTTAATCCTTTGAGCTATATCGGTCACCTTTGTCCTTCTCGTTCCGGATTTTATCACCAAAAGCGATATCCAACATAGCTTGCTCCATAGACTTATGTAATATCACTAGATATTAACCATATTATACCCATTATACCTAGTGTGTTTTTTATTGGTTTATCCTTCAATCAAGTCACCAGTAACAGAGCAGCGTATCGACCTGAATTCACATGGTTTTAGTAAAGACCTGGAGAGTGACGTATTTTAATTAGCGACTGTTTATCCTGAAAAATGAAAGAGTTCCCACGGATTTGCGGTTTATAAAACCCTAAATCCACGCGGGTGAAGTCGCGGACATCAACTAGTGTATTAATGTAAATTAATGAGTCAAAGCCTAGCCTAGCCTAGCCTTAGCATTTTCCGCAACTGATTGGTGAGAGGGCAAGTTTGTTACTGGTAGTCTGTATGGGCATCATGCATGTCAGATTATTTGTTGGACCGTTTGCCAATCTGCACTTGGCCAGCGTGGAAGACTATGGTTTTCTTATTTTAGCCCGTGCCCAGTAGTTGCGAGCGGCGCGTTGATGATGATAATGTTATATATTATTCAACTAAACACACTGTTTTCATTTACAAGAAGACCGGTAAGGTCTTCTTGTACATGGCAAGTGTAAATTAAAAATTTATAAATCCCCGACGAGTGAAGGTTACAGTAACTAGAAAGAGCTGATAACTTTTAAACGGCTGAACCGATTTTCTTGGATTATACCTAAGAACACTCTCGATCAAGACACCTTTCAAACAAAAAATCTAAATTAAATCGGTTCATTAGTTAAGGAGCTACGATGCAACATACAGATGGATACACACGTCAAAATTATAACACCCCTCTTTTTGGGTCGGGGGTTAAAAACAGTGTGTTTGTAACACAAGGATGCTCGTATCTGGGTTTTTATTCTAAGGCTCGTATTTACTTGAAGCAGCTATAGTAATATATGTAGCATCTACTATTTATTATTGTTGTATTGAAAATTGGAATAGTTTTCCAATGACATGATAGTTGAATGTGACATGGTTTTTGGTTCCAGTAACAGGCTCCATACATTTTCGCCGATTCTCCTTTGCTTTATCCACTTTAATTTCTTCGGAGACGTGTAAAAACACTTAGCCGTATATCCACGAAACATTATTTTCCTTATCACGGAGACTATGAAAGGAAAATATGTAGGACGGTTTTGGCGCGGGCCCAAATTCCTCCTCATGAAGCCAAGGGAGCAATACGAGAGCCGAAATGTCTATAATTCTGGAGCAACCATTAAAATTCGGTTAAGCGAGTCCTCGGCTATTACTTTCGGCGACCGTTGGTAACGTAATAACATGTCATTATATCATTAGTTTTCTTTTGTTATTTTTTGTTACGGATTTAGATTAGTAACAAGAACTTTCATAAGTATAAGTTTAGAATATCATGAGGGTTTTTAGAATAGAATAGAATAGAAAAGATTTTTATTCAAATAAACTTTTACAAGTGCTTTTGAATCGTCAAATAATTTACCACTGGTTCGGAATGCCGTTCCTACCGAGAAGAACCAGCAAGAAACTCTTTTGTTATGTTAACGTTTCAAAATTTCAAGTTTCTAAGCCCGGCGGCTTAGGATATATAAGTCATATCATAGACCTATAAGTCAGTAAGGAAAAGTCTTTTAAGAACAGGAAAAGTCATGGTTTACATGAGCTTTGAGCTATGAGGCTGATAGTTAGTAGTTAATGACCATGTCTCGGATCCATATATTATACCATCACTGGCAACACGCACTGTTATCGAAGACTTGGCTTCTAGCAGAAGCCATCTAGCCAGTAGAAACATAACAATATGAAGCAAATATCAGTTTAAAAAGGGAACAGAATCCCTTCGTACAGTGTACACGTTAATCTGAAGATAATGCCACGCTATTAGGCGTATGGGGATCGATAAAGTGCCTTTGGGCTTCGGAGAGTACCTACGTGGTCTTCACTTAAGACGCTCCTTCCACTGACAGTTCCATCGAACGATTATTCAGCAACTTCGGTTTTAGTATTAAACTTTGTGTTGCTATCTAAGCATAAAGCATTACTTATTTACTTCAATTTTCTGAATATTGTAGTTTATAAACTTAAGTGATTAGTACATAATGACCCTAATATTTAAGTATGTACCTAATACTTTTATCATGCGACTTCGCTCCCGTGGGAATTCCGAAAAATATGGCCTTATTTCTATCTACATTATAAAGGGAACCTCTGTGCACAGCTTTTTAAGTCCAAAGGGTTGGACTGGGCCTGATGAGTCAACCAGTGAGTGAGTCAGGTCTTTTCTTATTATTATTTACTTACTGAAAAGTCTTTGCATGCTCTTTTTTCAAATCACAAAGTCTGTCTAATAGTTTGAGTACAACTATAATAATAATCAATAAGAGCATTAGCACAGCAGCGAACGGTCCTAGCACAATGAGTGTTACTGACTTCTTGCAGTTTTTACAGCTTTTTCATGGACAAAGCCGTGAGAGAGATGTGTCGTAGTGTACCTACCGATTATATTCAGGCGGCGCAGGGGTAGCACAGACGCAAGAAAGCTATCTCGCCGATAATGTATACCCATCAGCTACCCAGACAAGGTAGCTACCAAGGGACGTAAGTGTCATTAGTTGATATTTTATCGACCTTTGATACAAGAGTCAGATAGTTTGTTGGGCTTTATAATGTCGGCACCTCCATTACTGTACAAAATAAAGTGCGATGTTTATAACCTATGACACTTACTAATGTTAGAAATATGAACGTTTAGATGTTATTTACTCCTTCATTACAACGCGACAATGACTGAAACGATTTGACTGTTTGAAATAGAGATACCTTATACACTGATTACTTTTAATCCCAGAAAATTACCTAGTGATTCTGCCTACCCACTATAGTACGCGTCAGGTCGACATGGCAATCGTGGTGGGGATGCCCCGCACACCCGCGCTAACCCGGAGCAGGACAGCGCGTGTGACGCGCGGGTGTGCGGCGCGTTCCCCCGCCTCATACTCCGATTGCCATGTCGACATGTCGCGAACTATATATGAGAATAAGGATTTTTTGCATAAATATAAGAAAGATTTATTTGCATGATTGTAAGAAGGTACACATAACTGTTACATACTACGACGTTCTGGGTAAACAGTAAATAACATTTGGAGTAAATAATTACGGAGGTGAATAGTTAATTGCGTAAACACTCTCCACGACGAATTGGATTGGAGGTAAATGTTAAGCGCCGAGGTAAATAAACGTTAAACAATCGATTTGGTAGCTATGATTACTTACACGTCTGGGAATAATACCTACCTCGACGTGACTAATTGCCTGCAAGTATGTTAAGGCTATAGCTAAGGCTAGACTGGGTTTAGCGCAGTAGACATAACATATTGGATATTGTTCTTTATGGGTCATTATTTCATTCTCTCGCCAGGCCACTACTGAGAACGGATCTCCTCTTAAACTGGAAAGGGATTAGGGTATCCACTATCCACCACGCTGGCTAAATGCTGATTGGCAGACTTCACACACCTTTGAAAAGATTATGGAGAACTCTCAAGCATGCATGCTCCTCACGATGAATACCTATTTTGCACGCACAATAGGTAGGTATTTTCAACGCCGAAAAGTTAGAGTTGCATGCCCGGGGAACCCCGAACCTCTGAATTAGGAGACTGAAGTCCTAACCACTAGAATATAACCGTTTTTTTTGGGTGGGCATTACATTTAATCAATTATGTCGGAGTTTCGCACAGCTGAATTTCTCTCTTGTGATTTTATGGCAGCAACGTGGCTGCTAATAGTCTGTTGTAAACTTTATGTATAAAATATAAATAAGGAAAAGCTGACTGAAACTGACTGACTTATCAACGCACAGCTCAAACCACTGGACGGATTGGGCTGTTTGGCATGCGGATAGCTGTTATGACATTCGCTAAGAAAGGATTTTTGAAAATTCAACCCCTAAGAGGTAATATAGTGGTTTGAAATTTGCGTAGTCCACGCGGATGAAGTCGCGAGCATAAGTTAGTAATATAATATGAAAGCATTCACAGTAGGATCAAGCGCGCCTTGAATTTGCCATTGCATTATTGTTTTTTGTACTACTTATTACAATTAATCTGACACGAGTAAGCGCGCTTTCTGTGTAGGTAAGACATGCTGCCACGCTGTTCGTTTGTTTTCGTTTCTTCTTTCATACCTGCAACACACGAAAGTTGTATAAACAACGCAAAAAAAATAACAGTAAGTAACAATACCTTGCTATTATAAACCAATATTTGTTTCAAAGAATAGATAGCGAACGTAGTCTGCTGTTTACCAAGGAAGCGTTCCTTATAATATCAAAACGTTATTTAAAGGAAAAAGCAAACAACTTTGTTATACTGATAATGTCAACGAGTGCGCTCCAGAGACAGCCCTGGGCGGCGTTGTGTCAACCCTAATTAAATATTGTATTATTAGGAGAAGAAAATTGTTACGAGACTATTTTTATGTTGTTAGGTACCATAAATTATTTTTAAAAACCTAAGTCTATCCTAAGTCTAACCTATCTTCCTTTGGGTGGATTTAAGTTTAGAAAAATTCTGGGAAAACTCTTTAATAATAATCTAATAATAATCTTTTATTGTTTCCCCATAAAATGTCCCCTTCCCCTTTGTCCTTATTTACCCGACTGCGGAAAAGCCAAAAGGAAGGGTTATGATTTTAGCAGTCTATATGTATGTATGTATGTGTAGGTATGTATGTGTAGGTATGTATGTATGTAAGTATGTATGTACATACGAGTATGTATGTTTGTATCCAGATTCTTTGTGTTCCGCCGTAGTGCCTAAACTATTGGGCCGATTTTGATGATAGAGGTGTCAATTGATTCGTTGTAAAGGTCCCGGTGACATAGGCTATATTTTAAACGAAAAAAATTGACCTAACGGATGTTACATGTATATAAATGTACAATAACATTAAAGTGTACCAAGCGACAGAAAAACAAATTTACTCTAATATTTCAGCGTTTATTAAGACGATCGCAGTCGGGTTTTAGTTTTCAACTTTATTTCGTAGTGTAAGTAAAGCTATCTCTGTACAAAACTTTGGCATAATATGGACCGTGAAAATGTAACAGATACCTATGCACACAGACAAACATCACATCCTTCATCATACTGCGGTAGTAAAATTGGACCTGCCTGGAGGAGTCTTGAAAGTATAATAAACTATTAATTAAAATTAATTATTAGGGATTAATTAATAGGGAAAAACTATTAATTAAAATAAATTAATAAATAGGGAAGGAGTCGCAAGACCTTTTAATACTTTTTGGATTATTCGTGGGCCGCGATTTAAAAATAGTTGGGAAAAAATGCACTGGACCTATGAAGCAGTGCCCAACTATAATACTACGAGTAAATAGGTAACAAGCGAGTTGATAAACTTCATAAAAGCTGATAATGTCAACGTGCAGGCGGGACGGCACCCCGTCGCGCCGCTGTCATGCCCCTATACTAATTAAATATCGTCCAACGAGAACTTATTTATTATACAATATACGAGTGAGTATTTTACTTGATGATTTCCGCGACTCTGTCCGCGTAATAACTCAGAATGTTCTCCTCTTTCATTTGATATCCCACTCGATACAATAGCAAAAAATTTTTTGGAGACCGCTACTTTTTTGGATGTAACAGCCATCACGTCGATTTTTTTTTGTATACAATGTAGCCTCGTCACCGGGACCGTAATAACAAATCGATTGACACCGCATTCATCAAAATCCGCTCAGTAGTTTAGGCGCTACGATGGAACACATATACAAACATACATGGACTGCTAAAATCATAATCCTTCCTTTTGGCTTTGCCGTAGTCGGATAAGAATAAGTAAGACAAAGTTTTAATTTTATACATTGTAAAGGAAATGTCGTTACAGTGGCACAAACAAAGGCCTCCTGTAGCGAGGACGCGTCATCTATTCTCGTAGGTAGGTAGTACAGCGTGCAGGCGCCTCGGAAACTTTCGTAATAACAGAATTCTTTCCAACTATAAATTATGAGGGGAGGATAGTTTAGAGAAGGTATTTTTTGTGAAAACACGGACGCTGCATGTAATATCCGGAAAATATGTTGTGTTTTTCCACACGCATTTAAACATTGCAAATTATTTATCAATATGACGTAAGTAGGTCTATTTTATTGCAGGACTTTTTTTAGGTTTTTATTGTGGTTTGCGTTAAAATACAAGTGTAAATTAAAAATTTATAACACCCCCGACACGTGAAGGTTAACTAGAAAAGAGCTGATAACTTTCAAACGGCTGAACCGATTTTTTTGGATTATAGCTAAGAACACTCTCAGCCACCTTTCAAACAAAAAACTAAATAAAAATCGGTTCATTAGTTTAGGAGCTACGATGTCACATACAGATACACAGATACACACGTCATAACACTTTTTGGGTCGGGGGTTAATTATTTTAAATATGCTGTAGGTATTTACTTTACTAGATGAAGCTCGCGGCTTCGTCCGTGTAAGTTTCAGTTTTTTGAAACACCGTGGGCTCTTTTTTGTTCTTCCGGGATAAAAAGTAACCATGTCCGTCTTGGCAATGTAAGCTAACTCTGTTTAAACAGATGATGCCCTCGCCAAGGCCCTCGCATCCTTTTGTGTGGTTGTAGGTTTTTAAAAAATAGCCTGGGAACGTGCCTTAAAAATTTACATCTCATACTCTTACTTAAGTATCGGTCATTTTCCGTTGTTTGTGCGAGAAACCTTGCTCTCATTCCACGAAAAATTTAGTTCTCTGAAACTGAATAACCGAAACAAATTTCATCGTTTAAGCTTTAAGAAGGATACTGCAAAGGACAATTGCTTGTGACAGCCAATTACACTAACGATCAAGAATACTAATTTAGTCACTTAACCGTCCCCGACACGTAAGCGGAGTCGAAATAAAACCGAGCGTCTTAAGGAGGCGTTAATTACACTCCTGTGTGTGGGTTTAGTGATAGGCTAAGAGCTGGTGATAAATATTCTTTGCCAGATTTATTTGAAAAAAAGAAAATGCATTTATTTGTTGTTGGTGTCACAGATAAAAAAAAAGCATACAATTTATTCATTTCGGTCGGAAATCTTTAAGTAATGCCGAAGCTTGATGCCACACCAAAATGGACTAGACTAGGGGTATGAATGACAGCTACTCTGATCGGTGAACACTTTCTAGCTATTGGTTAAAATGCACTGTTGAAGCAAAAATACTATAAATTCTGCCAATCACAGCAATTCAGATAGTAGTAATGATTGTAGCTTTTTCGTAATTGACCTGCTGATTTAACTAATGAATCAAACGCAGGACTTCTTTAGATTCTTCTCTGGTTCTATAGGTTGGCAGCGGCACTTACCCTACCATGCATAAACTTACTTGACTTATAATTATGGAACTATAATTATAAGTCACCAGTTCTTAGACTACTATTGTTACTTAAACCGTTTAGCATGCATTCTAACTGGTATTGGGTTTCTTTGTGTTGCAATCGTAAGCCACCATACTCTCGTCGGCTAAATAAAGACAGGATTCAAATGCCGACTATTAGATACGTCTGGTATGCGCGATGCATCTTATAGTTAGCTAATATGAAACCAGGTTTTGGGCACTTGAGTATTTGTAATGTGTTGCCTCCACAGCGAACGGTCTGGAGTAGGGATTGCAATCCAGCAGCATTTTCAATCCAGCTGGATTTTTGCTGGATTGAAGCAAATCCAGCTGGATCCAGCGCGGATCCAGCACTTATTGATTTTTCAAAGAAATTTAACATTTTTTTTTTCGTTTTAACCGTATAAACTTTAATAACGAACTACCTATATTTGTTTGTAGTTATAATATGAGGTTCTTATCTATGTAAAAAGCGTTTTATATGGCAAAAAAACTTTTTTTAATGAAATTAAGTATGTATATAATCAATCGAAGTATGTACCATTCATTATCTATCACATACACTATACACTATCGCCATTTTATAGGTAATTCATTGATTCCATTGGTGAAAAAATTGTGGAAACGAGAATCAATAACATCTTTGGAGGCAATAGAACCTTTGAACTGAATCGAAATTGAATTTTTTTTCCTTGCCAGAAATTGTCTAAGTTCCGAAAAAGTGTTTGTTGGAGCAATGTTCGGGGAGTATGGAAGGTGTTTCCAATCACAGCTCCTTAATTTAGCGATCGTCTGTCGTGATATATAAGGTCTAGCGTTATCCTGAAGCAGCAATGGACTAGAGCAATTATTAACCAGTCTCAGTTGTTTAGCGGCTAGCTTTTCTATCGAGGTTTGCAATTGTTGACAATAGATATCTGTCGTAATCGTCTGGCTAGATCTTAGGAAGCTGTAGTGTATGATGTCAGTACTGATCCACCAAACACTCAAAAATAGCTTTTTATGAGTCAACTTTCGCTTGAGACAGGATTTGGCCGGGTTCTGCTGGTTTCAACCACTATGATGACCGATTCTGATTGACGTACTTGCAGATCCATTTCACATTAGAAGTAACAATACGATGCAAAATTCCCTCATTATTGTGACGATTGAGTAATGTAACGCAGCACCCAAAGCGTGTTTGTTGGTTTGTTGTGCTTCACTCAATTCATGCAGTACCTACCCATTTCTTGAGCTTTTGCACTTTACCAATTGTCATTAGTGAATTAAAATCGTTTTATCACTCACAAATGCTAGCGCTAATGTTAGTGTACCGCTAAGTCGGCCGTGGTTTGCGGTGGATCCGCTTCCACAATCATCTTTTAATACTTAACTGTCAACTAGGATCTCCAAGGGGTTTATTTTGCAGGTCAAAATAATTTCCAGAACGAAAACATTGAACCCAAAAACGTACCTTGCTTTCTTTTTACGGTAACTTCCCTTATACACATCATTAATCTGAAATAGCTATTCATAAGTACTTGTTTTACTAACTTTGTAGGGTTCTCAGTTTCTCAGTCCCACTAATTTTCGAAATAAAATTGCGTAGCCTATCCCAATTCCCACATAAAAAATCTTTATAGAAGCTGAAGTTATAATATAATTTCAGACTTGACAATCCAATCATTTCTGTTACAGTTCTTTTTTACTTTTCTGAAAGACATTCTATGGTTTTTGCGCGAAAAGAAAGTTAGTTACTTGTTTTTAGCTGATTGCGGATCCGCACCGCTGGATCCAGCGTCAGATGCTGGATCCAGCAAGCCCGAAAAACGTGCTGGATCCAGCTGGATTGCTGGATTGCGGATCCAGCATTGCAATCCCTAGTCTGGAGTAAGTTCAGAGTTCTACGTGTCACATTATACTTTAACGGCCGAAACTCATAACTTATCTATCAGTAATCTGTCAATAAGTTTCTTAGCAACGTTGTTATTTTTCAAGAATTATATGATCTTTTTTGACAAATAACAATGTTGCTAAGTTACTTATTGACAGATTAAAAATAGATTAAATTATTAATTTCGGCCATTAGTGAGGAAAGGTTCTTGTAAGCTGTTTAGCTCACAGCAAGCGCTTAAAAGTAGTGGTGCCTTGGTGCGTATGAACACAACGAATATGTAACGTAAAAAGAACACATGCAGAAATCGAATAGGTATTATGGAAATACACACTATATTTCTATAGTAGTATTACATATTATTTATTATAGCCGGCTTGTTTGGTGCGTACATACGCATGTGTAATTGCCATATAATGGCGATTAGTATAAGCAGAGTACGTACCTCCTTGTCTTTTTAACCCCCGACCCAAAAAGAGGGGTGTTATAAGTTTGACGTGTGTATCTGTGTATCTGTCTGTGGCATCGTAGCTCCTAAACTAATGAACCGATTATAATTTAGTTTTTTTTTAGTTTGAAAGGTGGCTTGATTGAGAGTGTTCTTAGCTATAATCCAAGAAAATCAGAGTTCAGCCGTTTGAAAGTTATCAGCTCTTTTCTAGTCACTGTACCTTCACTTGTCGGGGGTGATATAAATTTTTAATTTACACTTTACAGAATCGATTTTTTTATGTCTTACATTCGCAACAAGGATTAGAAACCGCTCCTAAGTTAGTCCGAGGGTAGCTGTTCGATAGTTGCGATCAACTTTAGTAGAGCTTCAATGAGTTTCTCTTTCAATTTTATATGTCGATATGATGTTTTTTTTGCAGTCCTATGATGTTCCATGGAAATTGGAAGACATCGCTAGGTAGCAATAAAGTCGCCAAATTGTATAGGTACAATCAACAATGTTAAGATTTTGTTCCAAGCCATCGCATAGAGTACAGTGATCGCGGAATACAGAACTCTTGACTGCCGGCATTGAAATCCACATCTTAACGGACAGTTATATAAATATCCGTGAGAAGTACACACCTACTCAGCGTGGAAACTCAAGCTGCGTACTTATTATAATACCATTTGTCTGTTTTATGTTGCGATATTAGGAAATTAGTAGTTTGCGTATTAAGTACAAAATATCTGTCTGTAAACTTGTGGTTTCAGGTTTTATGAATGAAAGAATAGACTAGCAAACCAACAAAACTAAATCGTAGACACTGAATATAATCACCGTCGTCCTCGACGTTCATTTCGGGACATAGGCCTCTTGTAGGGATTTCCATACGCTGTGTTACGCCGCCTGAATCCAGCGGCTCTCTCAGTCTCTGCCTCTGTTTCTTAGTTCTGAGGAGTCCTCTAACGCTTTGCGATGTCGCCATGACAAATTTCTGTAAATACAAGTAATATAATTATGTAGGAATACGTATGAATATAATATATTCATGCGTGATTTGTCTAGATCAGCAAAAAATTAAACACAAAGCTCAAAGAGTGATTGTTAAAGTTTTTATGAGCACTACCGTTTAGTAAAGATTTTATTGAAGCAACTTTTGCAAAAACACGTACACATTATTTCTGAAACTAAGTACATTGTTACACAAGAACTTAACAAGAAAGGACGTTAAAAGTAACGAGATATCGCATCGCTTTTTACTATTTCCACATGTCTCGTACAGGGCTAGGTATAAAACAAAGAGGTAAAATAAAACAACAGCGACATTCGTTATAAGCCGTGTCTCCATTAGGTGAACAGTGAGCGGCTGACTGAGAGCTAACTCTGATGGCGGTGTATCGGTCACAACTCAATGTCGAGGTAGCGGCGATCTGGCAAACTCTTGAAATGTATATTGTCATCCATACCGTCCACTTTTTAGGATTCCCCTGGCTGCGGGATATTTGCTAACAAATGGGCTGACCTTATAGGTCAGATCCTGCACTTATGTGAAAATTTATAATTTTGCTTATTCTAACATGACTTTATTTTTAATTGTCATTTCAATTTATTCCTTGTATATTTATTTCACATAATTAGTGGCGTAGTCTGTTATAATTAAATAATAATAAACAACGTTATCAATGTACCGCGCACATCCTTCGCTGTCTGAATTTGCTCACTGAATAAGTTGACAAGCGAAACGCCGTAACCTGCGTACACTACCGCGCTGTATGGAACACTCCATTCAAAACTGAAAGTTAGCCGCTCACTATTCGCCTGATGGGGAAACGGTCTTAGGATCATGCATTCATTTGTCTCGGTCCGCTCGTTCTTTAGTGCTAACACAATCTGTTTGTGCTGGCTTGCACCCTGGGTTTCTGAATAATTAGGGATGCCATGAGTTTCTGTATGCAACCACTGGGACTTTCTTGTCAGAAGAATGTTAAGAAAAAATTGTCACTCACTCCGTTTTTACCATTTTCAAAGATCTCTATATGTATAGAAGGTACCTACCTACCTTTTATGATTAACTGTCCAAAAAATATGTCAATAATTCTACGTCGTATTAGTTTCACCTGATGCACCTTATTCTTTTTTATTTCTTCACATGCTTTTTTATGTTTCAATCAAAAATAAACTATGTTTTCGTTAATCTAAACAAAAAGTCCTGTGAATTTATAGCTTTTATTTTAATTTTACCTATAAGTTGTCTATGACTGGGGATTTGGCTTTTTAATATCAATCAATTACTGTGGTCAACTCTTTAATGAAGAATGGGTCAACTGATCAGGAACGCAGATAGGTATAAATTACAGATTACTAGTAACGAGATAACGTATACAATATAAACATACATTACAGTTATCTTACAGAATTCCCTTTATGAAATAAAAATATATTATCGCATTCTGCGAACTCTTATAAAATAAACCATGAGACTGGTTTATTTTATGTCCGTATCATTTGTTCACAGAATTATTTTATTCGTCTCGGTCGGATCGTCCCTTTAGTGTAAAAGCCAACACAATCCATTTGTGCAAGTCTGCAGTCTGAACAGTTTCTAAATTAGGATTGCCATGAATGTTGCAACATTGGGACGTGGAGTCGTGTTGTGATTTTCAGAGAATTCCCTTAGGGTTTGAGAAACATTGATACCTATTTGTGAAGATCTAGATACTAGACAAGATATTATTTTTGTGTCAATTAGGGTGTTCGTTTTTATGACGGCGGTGTGGCCTTGGTATAGCTGTGTGTCCAGTCGATAGTGGTGAAGTTAAGCAACTTTGAACCAAGTCAGTAAATAAATGGTTGATCAACTTTGAAGGTCCGACTTTGAGCAACTTATCCTACGTATCAGTTAGCATCTCATAAAACCATTACATGATTAGTGGAAGAGATCACGATTCCCGACCCCCAGCATTGAAGAGAACAACGCAGAGATATTTGTCTCAAGTTTCAGAAAAATATCACAGTAAAAGTTTTGTGACAGAGCTTTGGATATAAGTGTTAGAATTTCTGTCGAAACTTTATCACGTCTATGTTGTTTCATAATATTGAGCAACGAAGAACTGTACTACTAAGTTAGAGCTTTAAAACAATATTTTATAGCTTTAAAATAATATTTAAAACAATATTATTTTCTTCTCGGTAGGAACGGCATTCCGAACCAGTGGTAGATTTTTTTGACGATTCAAAAGCACTTGAAAAATTTTAATTGAAAAAAAAAAACATTTGATGATTGAATTTGAATTTGAATACCTATATGATTATTTTAGCTAGATTATAAAACTTTCTAAATTTTTATTTTTTTAGATAAGTACATTTGGCTTGCGCGGTGAGTTCCCATAACGTTGGACTGATCCTGTTTTCGTTTTTACGCGACTGCGGCAACGCCAAAAGGGTTATGATTTTAGCAGTCATTTTTGCCATTGTATCGAGTGGAATGTTAAATGAAAGAGGAGAAAATTCTGAGCTCATGAATGTAAATGTACAACAACATTAAAATATACCAAGCGAAAGAAAAACAATTTTACTCTAATATTTCAGCGTTTATTAAGACGATCGCAGTCGGGTTTTAGTTTTCAGCTTTTTGTAAAACGAAGACACACAGTGATACGTGGCGGTTCGGCTCGCTAGTGTTACAGTTGTAGTCGATCAAGACATTTGACTAGTATCAAGACGCATGGCTCTCCTATTCTAAATGTACGAGATGCTTAGAGTGTCGCGCGTGTGCTAATTAAGAGGAAAACCTATGCGAATGACATTGACGATTTCACCTTCAAACTAGCAATTTCGACATGTCATGACCCTCTATTGACAATTAATCAAGCAGACATTTCAATCTGCGAAATTTACGCGGACTTTTAGTATTTTGACGTAGGAGGGTAAAAGATCCAGTAAATGAATGACTTTGACCTAAAATTAAGATATATGAGAATCGTTCTATATATAATTTTTATATTTTTTTTTATCTGTGTCTATACACAGTAGGTATACACTCTTAAATTATTTAAATATCAAAAACGCAAAAAAATGCGTGGTATTAATTATTATAAATTATTTTATTTAACAAAAGGATAAATTGCCAGTAAATGAACTGGGAATTTCAGTGAATGAACAAACTCTATCTAGTGCATAAACTCTCGATTCCTATTAATAAATTCTTAAGTATATTTTCGGCTTGGAATTTTAAAAAAATGTCAGATTTTCAGTTTTTGACTTATTGTATATTTTTTTCTACATTTTGCGCGATAAATCAAAAACTCTTTTACATAATAATAATAAATAAAACCTGTTTTAGAATGTATAATAGAGCCCTTTCATATGATATTATCCCCTTTGGTATAGTTATCTTAGTTTGAAAGTCACCTAAATTTTCTGGAAAACAGTCCAAATGACTACAGAGAAAATGAAACTTAACGCTCTTGTTGCATCCAAGTCGCTGGAAGTGCAACATCAGCTACTGAATGTGTTAAGAGTAGTGAGAATAATATACCGTAACACAAGTGTCTGATGTTATCAGATTTGTTCCTTTGAGCCACATGTTCTGATGCTTTTTAGACAATCTAAGATCTCTCATTAAGTGATCCAAATAATTTTGATTGAATGGTCTAAGTTGAGATGTAAAAAAGTCACTACATCGTCACTACCTTCTGAAAGTTCTTGAAATGGTAGATTAGAGGTACTGGGTTGGGGCTGAGGTACAGATTTATCACCAGAAGTCAGAATCGTTCAAATTGTAGACTGCAAGTTACAATAGAGCCGCTTGGAACAATTTTTTTTGCTGTTTCTTCTGGTAATATTCTTAACGCAGAAATAATAATCATCATGGTGTTTAGATGGTTCGCGCCAAATTATAAAATTTTTTTTTAGTAAAAGTAGTTAACTATTCTTATTTGCTCATAAACGCAACGAGGAAATACAGCTTCCACATATAAAAATTGGAGTCCAGGCCTTGCTGTTAGCTGCTAATGGGTTCTCAAAGTAGCCCGAGTATGCTTGTTTTACTGGGCACAAAAGGAAAGAATGAAAGGAGCTTACCCAGTACATCTTAAAAGATCCGTTATAGATACATGCATCCTGCCATGCCTTACCTATGCCAGCCAAACATGGGTCCAGACAAAGAATATAAAAAGAAATAGTGACTTGCTAAAGGGCGATGGCAAGGTGCATAAATTAAGCAAAAAATATTCAAAGTGAGAATTGAAGACATAAGAAAAAAGACAAAGCCTACAGACACCTTGAGACATGCCCTAAAACTGAAATGCAAATGGTCATATTGTATCGATTTTTACAGATGAAAGAAGAACAGGTAGGTAGACCGAAGACGCGTTGGTCTAATGCTATTGTGCAAATCGCGAGAGAAAATTAGCTTGATAGTACCAAAGACAGAGAGAAATGGGGATACCCAAGAGGGATCCATATCCAAGAAAGAAGAATACCAGAATAAATATAAAAAAAATTCAAAAGAAAAATAAAACCGACTTCAAAATCACAAACACTAAAAAGTAAAAAATAATTTAAGTTATTGTGGTTTTTGAAGTCGGTTTTATTTTTCATTTGAAAATTTTTTATTTCAAAATTTTTAGTGGCCCCACTGTACTATAATAATGTGCCATGCCCAGCTAAAACCCTACTGTTTACTAAGCAATTACACTGATCGCGAGCAATTTGCTCTTATCCATTGAGGAGTTCTGTTCTCCATGTCAGAAGATATTCATCAGAACTTCATCAAATTTATATGGGACCACCTGCAAAGTATACCTAGCTTTTCAAAAAAAAAAAAATCCAAATCGGTCCAGGCGTCTTTGAGCAATCGGTGAACATACATTAAAAAAAAATTGAATTTGCTCTTATCCATTGAGGAGTTCTGTTCTCCATCTTCAAAGATATTCATCAGATCTTTACCTTTATATGGGACCACTTGCAAAGTATACCCTATCAAACAAAAAAAAATCCAAATCGGTCCAGGCGTCTTTGAGTAATCGGGGAACATACATAAAAAAAAAGATACCGACGAATTCAGAACCTCTTCCTTTTTTTAAAGTCGGTTAAAAATATACTAAGATTTACTAACATGGTGTTATACCACAGAGTAGCAAACAGAGGCAAAATTTATAACTATTTTGGTAGGGTTGGCACTGGAGGATACAATTTAATTAACAATAGTTATTTGTTCAACAAGATGGTAAAGTTTGTTTTTGTTGTGATTGCCTAGTTTAAATATCGATCTTTAAATATCGATCGATAGATCTAAATATCGATTTTGAACGAAATCAGTCAATTTAGAAAGAATTATAAATGGTGCCAACTTTTTTAAATTTTGGTTACAGTTTCCTATTTTGTGATCCCAGGGAGCTCTAAATATCGATTTTGAACGAAATCGGTCAATTAACAAAGAATTTCAAAATGGCGTCGACTTTTTTAAATTTTGGTAACAGTTTCTTATTTCGTGATCCCAGGGAGCTCTAAATATCGATTTTGAACGAAATCGGTCAATTAACAAAGAATTTCAAAATGGCGTCAACTTTTTTAAATTTTGGTAACAGTTTCTTATTTCGTGATCCCAGGGAGCTCTAAATATCGATTTTGAACGAAATCGGTCAATTTACAAAGAATTTCAAAATGGCGTCGACTTTTTTAAATTTTGGTAACAGTTTCTTATTTCGTGATCCCAGGGAGCTCTAAATATCGATTTTGAACGAAATCGGTCAATTTACAAAGAATTTCAAAATGGCGTCGACTTTTTTAAATTTTGGTAACAGTTTCTTATTTTGTGATCCCAGGGAGCTCTAAATATCGATTTTGAACGAAATCGGTCAATTAACAAAGAATTTCAAAATGGCGTCGACTTTTTTAAATTTTGGTAACAGTTTCTTATTTCGTGATCCCAGGGAGCTCTAAATATCGATTTTGAACGAAATCGGTCAATTTACAAAGAATTTCAAAATGGCGTCGACTTTTTTAAATTTTGGTAACAGTTTCTTATTTTGTGATCCCAGGGAGCTCTAAATATCGATTTTGAACGAAATCGGTCAATTAACAAAGAATTTCAAAATGGCGTCGACTTTTTTAAATTTTGGTAACAGTTTCTTATTTCGTGATCCCAGGGAGCTCTAAATATCGATTTTGAACGAAATCGGTCAATTTACAAAGAATTTCAAAATGGCGTCGACTTTTTTAAATTTTGGTAACAGTTTCTTATTTTGTGATCCCAGGGAGCTCTAAATATCGATTTTGAACGAAATCGGTCAATTAACAAAGAATTTCAAAATGGCGTCGACTTTTTTAAATTTTGGTAACAGTTTCTTATTTCGTGATCCCAGGGAGCTCTAAATATCGATTTTGAACGAAATCGGTCAATTTACAAAGAATTTCAAAATGGCGTCGACTTTTTTAAATTTTGGTAACAGTTTCTTATTTTGTGATCCCAGGGAGCTCTAAATATCGATTTTGAACGAAATCGGTCAATTAACAAAGAATTTCAAAATGGCGTCGATTTTTTTAAATTTGGTAACAATATCCTGTTTTGTGATCCTAGGGATCCTCAGATATTGATTTTGAACAAAATCTATGACAGTTCAAGAAAATAGATTTTAAACACTATTTAAATTATTATCATTAACATTAAATTAAATGAAAACACGACGCGCGACGTGTACTGCAGCCCCTGAGCTTGAGCACAGGCCGAGCCGGTATAAACCGATTTCTCTCCGTACGCGACGTAGCGCCTGTGCTCACGCACACACGCGCCTCAAGCTTGTAGTAGTGTACCTATCGTAGCGCGCTTGTATGAAGCTTTGACTCTGTTCGCTACTCATGTGGTTATACAACGCAATACCACACTAACAAACACTCGTACAAACATACAGACAAGTATATACTCACACACACTCACACACACACATGGACGCACGCACACGCACTTTTGAACGGTTTGAACGGAACACGGTTTTGAAATTGAAATTGAAAAAAGTGTAAGAATTTGTAAGAAAATATTTAAAAAAGGTATATCAGCCGGTTTTTTATTCCAGCTCTTAATACATGTAATAACGTCCAATCTGTTCATTTACTTGAGCCTTTACCCTAGTACCTAATTATATCGACCGCCCCATATCAAAAGAAAGTAAATGTCATTTTTCCGAAAATCGTTTTATGTCATAAGCCTAACTTTCATAGTATGTCCCGTTGTATTGTAAGGACACCCACATTAAAGTAAAATTAAAAGCTAGTAAGTCGCTTTGACCATTTTAAAACATAGTAAGTCTATGAACTGGCTAGGTTTTTTATAGATTAATGCGCCTTACTAAGTTTTTCAAAGGAATTAGATTAAATAAAATAAATATCACCCATTATCTAAATACCATGTCAAAACAGTAAATACTTAATGATGCATTAAAACTTAAAAGTAAGATAGGAAAAGTCAATGACCTCTACATGTCAACTGTTAAATATGGCTTGCAAGGGAAATACTTTGCATACTTACATAATGTTTTTAGGGTTCCATATCTCAAAAGGAAACACGGGACCCTTATAGGATCACTTTGTTGTCTGTCTTTCTGTCCGTCTGTCCGTCTGTCGTGTCTGTCAAGAAAACCGATAGGGTATTTCCCGTTAACCTAGAATTATGGGCAGGTAGATAGGTCTCAACTCTCATAGCCCAAGTAAAGGAATAAATCCGAGAACAAATTTCGTGATACTAGATCAACGGGAAGTACTGTATAGGTTTTCTTGACGGACGGACGGACAAATGGACAGACAACAAAGTGATCCTTTAAGAGCTCCGTTTTTCATTTTGAGGTACGGAACCCTAAAAAAGAAAGTGATGCACATCTAATGAATAAATGTGTAGGCCAGTCTTCACACTAAAATATTTAAACCCCTTTAATTTAAAAACTGTCATAGCCTAGTGGTTAGAACGTCCGCCTCCTAATCGAAGGTCGGGGGTTCGATCCTGGAATCACGCACTACTAACTTTTCAGTTATGTGCGTTTTAAGCAATTTAATATTGTATATCAAATCTTTGAAAAGAGCAACCGCCGAGTTTCTTGTTGAAGACTACGGCCTAAACTTCTCTTGAATTTAAACCACTTACTAGGTTTTGATCTGAGAAAGAAATTTGACATTAATTGACAAAATTGAGAGACCTAAGCTTGTATAAGAACACAGAAGTGTCATAATTCGTGTTCACTTTGCCTAACGTCTCTCGGAGAGCAGAGAGAGATTTAAACTGTTTCTTATAATCATTGGCCATATTTCAAATGCGAAAGTGTGTTTGTTGGTTTAATATTCAATCACGCTGCAACGGAGCAACCAGTCGACGTGGTTTTTTGCATGGATACATTTAAAGACCTTGAGAGTGACATCTCTCTCCGCATCGTATTCTTTATTGCTGAGGGTTGTGACCTCTTTCCATTATTCCTACATCTAATAGTAGGTTTTCTTGGGATGCGATGAGTTCAAAGAGCCTACGGAACTCGACTAGAAAAACGAGATTTTGACTCTTAGGTTTAACGGTTATGAATTAGTTATTATTATCAGTGATAAAATTGATTAGGGCTGCCAGGTAAAATGACATTTATCTCGGAAAATCAAAGAGTTTCCACGAGATTTTTTCCAAGTTTGCGCTACTAAGTACATATATTATGAAGAGGAAAGGTTTGTTTGTTTGTTATCGATAAACTCTGAAACTACTGAACTACTTGCACTAAAGACATAATCATCAACATCAACCGACAGACGTCCACAGTGAACATAGGTCTTTAATAGGGTCTTCCACATGCTACGGGTTTGCGCCGCCTGAATCTTTGCGCTTGCGCTTGACGACAATCATGCTTTAAAGAAAGCAATGATGAGGTCCAAGTTGGAGCACGCTTACCTGGAAGATGCCTATTCACTCTTGGCTTGCAGGTATCTATGGTATATATGGCAGGAAACACGGCCGCAGAAATGGCGTTCCAACCTTTAGGCTCTCCCCATTGCCCGCAGCATGAATCTGAGCTTCCTTATGATGGTTATATTATGTACATATAATATCTCATAAGAAATCTCTAACACACAATCCAGCTAAGTAGGTCCAATTTCAAAAAAAGCTAGCTAGCCGACAAATCTAACTCAGTTAGGCAGCCTTCGGGAACCTTCGAGATGTCTCTCGTCCAAAATTCCTCAATGCTTGAAGACCAGTCTTTGAATAGTGCATGATGTCAGTGATGAAAAATGGATCCGAAATATAGGTCTTTTTTTGTACACAGGAAATGCCTGACGCATACCCCTCCGTCATGTGGGACTTACACCAAACTTGCACTACTACGAAATCCATTTCGGAACACGGCGCCCGAAACGAGGCGCGCTATCTCCTAAAACACATAGGTATAATACCTATTTAGAACACTTACTATCTGTCATCATAATCTATGACAACCTCCGAGTATTTACCTGGTAAAACCGTAACTTTCGAATAAATTTTAGTATATAAGCAGGCTTCATTTAGAAATGAAAAAATCCCTATTTTATTTTTCAACGATTATAAACACAACTTTCATTCAAAAATAATAAGCTTAAATTCATTTTAAATAATATTTTGCGACGAAATGACGCGCACAGTCCTTCCGCCATGACAGTCCAGTGGACACTGAATTCCATAGAGCGCCTGCAAGAAAATAAATAGCACAGGAAGTTTTTTGGTTAGTTTTAGATTATTTAAGAAACGAAAAACATTTAGTATAAAACTAACAGTTAAAATTGATTGCTAAACCTAAACATATCATTTTCTGGAGGTTGGCTTCAAAGTATCAAGATGTTAAAGAAAACTTTTACACAACAAGTTGCGAACAGCAATGTTTTCAACTTGGTTTTTTTTTTTATTGGGATAATGTATACTAAATTAAAAGAAGTCCTTATAATCTTCACAGACTGAAGTTTTTAATTGCATGTATTTAATAGCTGTTAATGCTTTAGAAAAATAAACAATTTACTTCAAAGTACAGCATTTTTGCGATTTGTCAAATAGTAATTACCTTAAAGAGCTGCTCTTCCTTTTTGTAATACGATGCCACACAAAGACACTTGGTGGTTTGGCTCGTTCGTGCTAATGTTCTAGTAACTATCATTGTTTAACGTGAGCCTTTTAACCGACTTCCAAAAAGGAAGGAAGCCCGTTTTTAGGGTTCCGTAGCCAAATGGCAAAAAGCGGAACCCTTATAGATTCGTTATGTCTGTCTGTCTGTCTGTCTGCCGTATGTCACAGCCACTTTTTCCGAAACTATAAGAACTATACTGTTGAAACTTGGTAAGTAGATGTATTCTGTGAACAGCATGAAGATTTTCACACAAAAATAGAAAAAAAAAAAAAACAATAAATTTTGGAGGTTCCCCATACTTAGAACTGAAACTCAAAATAACTATACCAAGTGAGGTATCATTTGAAAGGGCTTAAAGGTGCCCACGCACTCGAACTGCACTGCAGCGGAACTGCGCGTCGCGTCAGCGCCCCGCACGATATTTTCTCCAGCCGCGCCGCGCGGCAGTGACGTACGCGCGTCGCGGCTGGAAACAAACTCGAAACTATCGGTGTATATGGTTTATTTTATGGTTTCTGGACAGGTTTTATAAGTACCTATTATGCGTTTAAAAACTAAATCGGTTTTAAGTTAGCACACCAAAAACACATTTACGGAAAAATACCGTAAATAAGACCGATAACGACTACAAGAAGTAGTGTAGAAAAACTGTCCTCATATTACATAAACTTTAGGTAATAAAAAAGCTGACTTTGAGTTGTTTTTTTGTTACTATATAGGTATATGCGTGTCGTAAACATAATAATGTTATGTTTATGGTCTAGTTGCTTCCCAAAACTACCACTAAGTATAATATCCAACATAAAGTACCTACATTATTATTGAAGTTACTTGTTGAAGAAAGCTGTGGTATTTGCATGAGTCTGACTTTAGTTTTGTTAAAAGATTCCCTAACTATACATATTATGTAGGTGCAAGCCATTTTTAAGTTTTTGTATAGTAAAGTATGTAGATAGGGGTTATTCTAAGCAGATAGGATTACTTTGCTCATATTTGGTATTCATACACTCATCTCAACAACACAAACGCCTTAGTACTTAAGCGATCGATCTCTATTATCTTCAGCAATATCTGAAGATAATAGTTTACGCTCAACCTCCCTGAGGAGCTATCTAGTGATCTAAAGCTAGTAGACTGCCAATTTCAACTCAGGCACCTACTAAGAGCTATAAATCTCTTAGCCCATTTAAGAAGACGTCGCTGGCCCATATTCAAGACGCTAGTTTTACTTTGGTGAGAGCTGTTTTTTTGTGTCTTTTTGGTGCTTTTGTCAACAAGAAAAGTTTTGACCGCAGTGTCACCTGTTAGGTTCTAATCATTGGAATCTAATGTGAAAGATGCTTATTGTGATGTCTATAAGGTAATAAACACTCTAACTTGAAAGGGCTACTACTACTAGCCCATACTATAATTTATAGTTTTAATATTATCACTATTAATTAATTATTATCACCACTACATCATCTTTCGACAGTCAGAAAGTGTACAATAGTACCCAACTTAAATAAATGACTTTGACTTTGACTATAGATGCGAAAGTGTGTCTGTCTGTCGGCTACATTTTCACGGCTCGCTTTTTAAGGTAAGTACTTAGGTAAGTACTTTTTAACCTGAAAATCAAAGAGTTCGCACGGGATTTTAAATAACCTAAATCCGCGCGGATGAAGTCGCGTGAATAATCTAGTTGATAATAAGTCAGCAATGGATGACATGGATCAAACCCCAAATCTCTTACGGGCATCTCGTCTATGGCATTTCTGTGCCCATGGCGTTAATATTGGAGTTCGAAATCCTTTATTACAAACTTTAATATAGATTTTGTGCCATCTGCAAAGTAATCGTCTTAGTTTCGCGAAGAGTAGTTGAAATTAGCGAGTGGAAGGCAGTGGGACGCATCTGTCGCAGAATCGATACTCGTTCCGAATAGCCGACTTGAGGGACTTTAAGAAACTGCTACGAAGAAAAATTTTAATGTCTCCTTATTGTAAAACTTGTTCGTCCGTACTAGAGTTCTGTTTGGACTGTTATAAATTGATTGCGAGTTGACTCTGCGAAATGTTTTATTATAGTTTGATTTAAAGAGTAAAAAAAAAACTATATGGAGACCTAAACAGGCTTCGCTGAGGTGGGCTTAGGTCTAAAATTTGCACTATTGAATATGATTGTAATTAGAATCATTGTCTACTAGATGATGCCCGCGATTTCGTCCGAGTAGTTAGGTTAGGTTTTAGGGAATTCTTTGATTTTCCGGGATAAAAATAGCCTTTGTCCATCCCCGGGTGCAAGTTATCACTGTACGGTAAACAACAGGCAGGCAATCTATAGCAGTAAACTGTAGCAGAGGGACGGATGGACAGACGGACGTACACAGTTTCGCATTTATAATATTAGTATGATTAAACTATGGATTTAGCTTGGTGGCGCACCGGTCTAAAGTCTAAAACACTAAAGAGCATTCTTCTTCACCTTAATTATTTAGGATTCAGCTTGGATTCATTTTCAGCTATATGGGCACAAATAAATGCATGCAAATGAATTGATATATTAATATGTATTAGATCCTTCTCTGAAAGATACCTACCTACAATTATTAAAACCCGTTCGGTAT
Source organism: Maniola jurtina (assembly GCF_905333055.1). Taxonomy (NCBI): domain Eukaryota; kingdom Metazoa; phylum Arthropoda; class Insecta; order Lepidoptera; family Nymphalidae; genus Maniola; species Maniola jurtina. The sequence goes on along the minus strand of NC_060040.1, from coordinate 4,474,455 downwards.
TTTTTGAGATTAATGCCTTTAGATATGGCTGGCTGATTTTTACTATGTACAGAGTGATAAAGTGATCTACGTAGCCAATATAAATAGTTTCGAAATAAATTGATCCCATATTAATCTGCATTCAATTTCCTCTACAATATTAAATCCATTCATCATCGGAATACACTATTACTACGCGAAATCATTGCTATTTCGCTACAATAAATGATTTTTACGCTGTTTTGGTTCGCGCTTGGCAAAATGCCAGGTTTGAACGGCTGCACATAGTTATGACGAGTAATTGTAGGATGTAACTGGAATCACTTACAGGCTTAAAATAACTACAAAACGTTCGTTTTAGGACTTATTGTCTGCCGACTGTAAACGCTACTTGCCCAAGTATTTGCCCGTCGAGGAGTTCCATCATTCGAACTCCGAAGTTTTCAATATATCTGCTTCGAATTCAAATGCGACTAGGGTTATCAAATGGGAAATTGGATACCTACCTATATCTGGAAAAGAGCTAAATTGTTACCAAATGTTCAACTAGCAACAAATTTGACACTAGCAGTCTAGCACAGAAACCGGGAAGTTTTAATAACTTTTGTGTTAGGAACTGGAAAGGAGCATTATTTTCTAAATGATACGAAACTTTTGCGGAGCCAATAAAATGTGACCAGCTTCGCTCCAACTTTCACGGCAGTACCTACCCTTTAGCTGTATAACTAACCGCAATATTTATGCCAGGCATTTAGTATACGAGCAAGTGGTCTATGAAAATACGATGTGATTATAGTTGTACCTTTGTAAGCTGTAATAGCTTAGTGGTTAGGACGTCCGCCTCCTAATCTGAGGTTGAAGGTTCGATCCAGGGCACGCATCTCTTAATTTTCAGAGTTATGTGCGTTCAAAGTAATTGAAAATCACTTACTATAACGGTGAAAGAAAACATCGTGAGGAAACCTGCATGCCAGAGAGTTCTCCATGTTCTCAAAGGTGTGTGAAGTCTAAGTAGAAAGAAAAAAATAAGTAGTGGAAAGGGAAGAATTCATGTCTTTAAGAGATATCTACCGGAAGTTATGCGTGTTTTAAACAATTAAAATTATCACTTGCCTTAATAACGATTAAGGGACACATCGTGAGGGAACTTGGGAATGTTCTTAAAGGTGCGTGAAGTCTGCCGATCCATACTTAATCAGCGTGGATGGATGGATTATGGTCAAACCCTGCTCATTCTGGAAGGAGATCCGTGCTCAGTAGTGAGCCGGCGAAGGGTTGATGATGATGATGGTACGAACCTTCACGTTACCTTTTAACATACTAGCAGCTGCGTTTAAAGTTAGGTAGGTAGGTATGTGTTTTAGTTACATTGAACTTTGAACGTCAATTAAAGCAAAATGGGTAGTTCAATACTATAATTGAATCTTATGAATTATTATTATTCCAAGCTTCCGTAGGCACATTACAAACTTAATAGAACTACCCAAATTCAGTTGCCCCAGAACAGTCCAAATATAAACAGAGTAAAATAAATAAAAATATATACAGAGACCAAATTGGAATATATAATATTATATATATATGTTCAAATGATGTAAGTTGAGTGCCTACTATCTCTCCATCCAAACTTATTGTTCACATCGGAATCAATAAAACAGGGCTCCAGCTGTTGTCAAAATATGTCCCACACGAATATTTCCATCCCTCTCAATACACCCAAATATGAGGGGGATAAAAATATGATTGCAGGGGCGAATTTCATTTGCTTGTCATTAGGGACAGGTACGGCATGCCTGACGCGAACCATCGCGTGACTGTACTGTACTCCTAGTACAAGTTTGTACATCTCGAAAACCTTGATCGTGTACGGGAGCAGTGTGTTGCAGACTTGACTGCAACTATGTATAATTGTTACGGTCAAGGCTGCATCGTAGGAAAATGTTCCTGTTGGGATGAAAACCTCCCTGGCGCAGTGATAAGGGCTGTGTCTTAATAGTGGGAGGTCCCGGGTTCGGTTCCCGGCATGGTTTGGAATTTTATACTTTATATATCACTGGTCTGGTCTGGTGGTGGTGGTGGTGGACACCGGTAAAGCCGTGCCGCCAAGTGATTCGGTATATGATGCCGTGTAGAAATCAAAGGGGTATGGCTTTAATAAAAACTGCCATACTCCATCCAGCTTAGCCCACTTCCATCTTAGACTGCATCATCACTTACCACCAAGTGAGATTGCAGTCAAGGGCTAACTTGTATCTGAATTTAAAAAATGATTCTTTCGTATGAGTATGAAAAGCGTCATCTACTGTCAAAATGACGTGAACGTCATAATCGTTCACGTAACTGCCTAATCCTATTGGTGTTCTTTAGTTTAAAAGCTACTCATAAACTCTATTTCCTTAGCTTAAAAGATACACAAATCGTTTAAACTTCTTGGAGGAACAAGAAAACGGCACTAATTTCTCAGAGCTTTACGTTCTAAAGTAAAACGGTTTTATTGTTTGTTAGTTTACAGTAAGAACGGTTTCGCTTTCGAAAACTAGAAAAACTCTTACTAAGAATACCTACCTACTCTATACCTGTACCACATACATCCCGAAGTCCCGTGGTTCCTACAAACATATTCCATGCCTATAAGTTTCTCCTTATTCCAGACGATTAGAGTCCAAAATAAGGAATTATGAGATTGTTATACCTTTGTTTAACTATCATTATCAAAGTTATGAGTCATTGTTAAAATTGTGCTTATTAAAATGGTTCACAGTGCTGATATAAATTCGTTGTGGCAGTCTTTCCACGAAAACTGGTTTTTAATTAAAATTTAAACTTAATAATTAAGGGTCATAGGCTATCTCATTTTATGTGAAATTCCCGCTATGCGTAAACATAGCTTTGTCTTACTCTACACACTGCTAATATTATAATTAATGCAAAAGTATATCTATTTTTTGGTTTGTGCTTCAATCACACCGCAAAAGAGTAACGAATTAACGTGTTATTTTGCATGGGTATACCTAGTTTCTCTGCGTATCGTCCCCAATACAGGGGGTTTTAAGTTAGGTACATATTAAAAGTTTAAAGGTGTTTAGTAGGGGGTTGCCACTATATAAATGTTTGGCGATGCATGACGTGATTTTTAATACCATACCATACCAAAAAAAAAAATACAAAAAAATTAGACTTTATACTTTGACGTAAGATTTTTTACACCTTTATTACCTGTTATGATCCAAACTTCTTAGTCGCTGATCGTTCCTCCCTGTGTTGAGGTCAATAAACGCAGAAAAACTTACAGTTTTTAAAATTACGAAGGTGTAGCACGCATTGGCTCTTAGTCCATATGTAATAAGTAAAACATGTATTTGCTACGAACATGGCAAAATTTTGATCCTATTTCAGATTTCGGGGGGTTTTGCCTTATTCGCTTCTGAACTTATGTTTTTATAAGATTAAACTTTTGTCATAAAAGCGTCCGGGAAAGCAATATAGAAGTTATATTAGGAAGATGCTGCGATGACAGATCACACCTAACTTTAATCATTAAAATGAAACTGGGTTTCGGGACAAACATTGGGAACAGTCATAAAAAATGTAAAAAAAAACATTACCCTTCTTCTGGTGCAGTCGGGTAAAAATATTTTTACAAATATCTTGAGGACACAGCCTACTTTTTGTCCCGGAAAATAAAGAGTTTCCACGGGATTTTAAAAACCTAAATCCACGCGAGCTAAGTCCGAGCATCATCTAGTAATATTATAGGTAAGCAAATGCATAAGTGTGTCTATCTGTCAGCTAGCTTTTCACAGCCCATCTGTTTAACTGATTTTGATGGTTGGCAAGTAGGTAAAGCTAGATAGCTTACATGCCAATTCTCAAGGATATACTAATAGCCTACTTTTCATACCGGAAAACTAATTTCCCACAGGATTTTTAAAAACTTACGTGAACGAAGTCGCGGATTATAGTAGTTTCGTCATAAATGCAAACAACCATGGCAACACTTTTTAATGCTACAATGTAGTCAGCTATGTTTCCGGGGTCATTGACCCGGCCGCCCACACGAAATGTTGCCTAAGTCAATAATGCACCGGAGTTGTTAAAGGTCGAAGCTCATTTACGCGACACCGTTCTCACCCAAACCCAAACCCGCACGGCTCCACTACAAATCAAAGTAACCGCTAGTTGCCCACTCGCCTACAGCTAGCAGAAAGCACGCACACGTTACAACTTACTGCGTGCGTAGTAAACGAGACGTCAACCATCAAGTGGCTAGATTGCGGCAAGCTAGCTGCATGTAGTTTGCAATTGTATGTTATCACTGTAAAATGTAAGTACAGAGTACGATTTTAAACCCATATTTGAGCGGGAGTGCGTGCGGGAGCGGTGTCGTGTAAGTGAGCTACGAGCTTTATACTACGGTTTCTATATAGTCTATACTGATCTGTGTGCAATTTTGTTTACACTCTCCAACATTGTTCGACGTATGTTACTGAAGTTTGGAGTGTTTGCTTCCTTTGATTAGCCGACCAAAACCCATTGTGGAGGGAAAAATGAATATCATATTTAACCGACGTAAAAATTAAAAAAAGGAGGTTCTTTTTCGACTTGTATATGTGTAGGTATGTGAAAAAATCTGTGATAGCCTAATGGTTAAGATGCCCGCCTCCGATGTAGGGGGTTCGATCCCGGGCATCTTTAACTATTCGAAGATATTTATAATATAAATTCACGCGGCATATTATGAGCAACGCACTCTCTATTCCCTCACTTCCATCATAGCCCGATGGGATGAGAATCCACCACGAAATCAGAAGACACTGCGTACCAACAACGGGTGCTTGAGCATTTTTTGAAAAAAAAAAAAAAATTTTTTTGCATGCCCCGAGACTCGAACGCGGGACATGATTCAATCAATGCACAAGACCAACAAGGTAGTTTTCAAGTCATAAGCAACTGTTAAACGTCGTGTGATTCTCCGGCATACAATCGACATCGGCACATTATGAGCGACGGGCGAATGGCACCATCAATTCTCTTTATAGGCACTTTTCTTCCCCATCATCACTATCTTGCCTGGGCGGGACGTTAAATTTTACGAGGCTGACTCATTTCAAGCGGGCCATACTATTAGTCATTTACAATGATAAAATCCTGATATTTTCCGAACGATTTTCTTGCCGGTACAATCTTTCTTATATAATCTTTTTAAATAGGTATCTAGTAATTATAATCTAAGTTTTCTAGCTGTTGTATTGCATACTAGACAATGCTGTGACATCTCCGCGTGGATTTAGGTTTACAAAAATTCTCTGGGAACTCTGTTTTCCAGGATAAAGTCTTTTTATGTATATCCATGCAAAATATCACGTGAATCCATTGATCTATTCCTACGTCATTGAAGAACAAAGGCGCGAAAAATGGCATGCCATCCCGCAAGAACCTTTGTTTTCCCGAGGTAAAAATCATGACACTGTCCAAGTTTTTATCTATTCCAATAACAATGTAAAAAAAATATCTGTTCCGACGATCCGTTGCTCTGTTGCGAATAACTTCCGACAATGCGGCTTGCTACAATTTATAGAAACATTAATTTTGCATATAGAATTAGAATATTACGGTCTGCCGAAGACTCTTACTACATTTTGAATGTTATTGGAGCGGAGCGGCCATGTGGCATGCTTCGATGTCGCACTGTGTTGCTCTGGCATAAAACAACCTTTGTAGACTACGATTTTTTCCAAAGGTAAAAGATCTACGATGTAAAAACGTTAGGGGTTATGAAAATTTATAAAACCCATCCGTTTCTTTAGTTACAAATTCCACAAATTTAAACAATTAAAAAAACCATTACCTAATAACCATAATCGGGTATCAAATCCAGAATCACTTGTACATGGATGTTTAAGTTCACCATTGCATTGTGCAGTTTGTTAACAGGGCTCTCTGCGTCACTCGCTTCATACAATCGTAGTTCCAATTTCATTTGAATATTAAGCAACCAAAGTCCATGAAATGCAGACATATTCTAGAAACTAATATCTGCGTCTGTGGTGTTTTAGATTTTTCTAAAAATATGTAGTTTTAAAACTACAGGGGCTCAAAAATTTGTACGTAAGTTTTTAAGACCGCGTAAATTTGAAACCGAATATTTTAACAGAAATCTGGAAAACCACTGACATAAATATTAGTTTCTAGAATATGTCTGCAAAATTTCATGGACTTTGGTTGCTTAATATTCAAATGAAATTGGAACTACGTTTGTATGAAGCGAGTGACGGAAAGACCCCTCTTAAATCTAGTCCGAACAATCCTGAGAGAGCAAAACCGAGAATAATCCATCACGTTCAATCAGAATAAGTAAAGTTTCAGTGCAAAACGTTCTCAGTTCCCTACTACGTCGGAATATAGTGGGTATGCAGATATTACACTTGGTATCCATTTTACAGGAGCAAAGTTCGAACAGCCTGTATAACTGCGGGCTGACAAGCGTTCTCTGAAGCTTTAATCCGAATTCCCCACTATAAATATATCTCCAAAATATAGTCTTGCTAGTATTATATTGATGACAGATTTTTCCGGTAGGTAAACATACAAAAAAAATCTCTAACTTTAGCAGTTTTTCTTAATTAACTATTATAATATATTCCATCAAAAGAATCAATTGAAAATCTTTTTATATATTTTACTTTTTACTCTCCTTTACCGGGGTTTTTTTTTTGCCTGGGAGATACTCTAACCTTTTTTTGTTGTGTTCGCCTAATTAAATGTTTTCAAAAATTCTCTATAGGGATTTTTCAACTAAACATAGTAAGATTTTTGTTTACTAATTCCCGTAAATATACCTACGTAAAAATATCAGGCTATAGCTAAAACCTGAAGGCTATAGTTATAGACTAGTATTCGAAAAAACAATGGTCCCATTCAAAGCACGTAAACCTTCGCTGTGCTGTTATCAATAGGCAAAGGGTAACATTTCGGGAACGGTCAATGAGGCCTTACAATTTTTATTTATAACCAAAAAATTACGTAAAGGAATTCATGTTCTTCACGCTAGCTTGATGGCATATCGAGCTCTGCACATTCAAAACAGTTTGTTTTCATTGTTAAAATTAGAATATTTTTGAAGGTAAGTCGTAGGCATTGCAAACACCTCTTGCATTTTTTTGGTTTTTTTTGGAATATACTTCAAGGTTCCTAAGAGCAATTAAAAAAACTTTTTGGTGTAATTATTGTCTAACGTTTTTTTCAACATCTCCTAATCATTGTCCGATTTTTCAACTCAATCGGATTGAACTTAATCAGATGAAAATGGAATTCATTTGCTTTGTTTTTACGGCGAGGTATTTTAAAATAAATAAAACAAAAAGAGCCTGATAATGGTGATGGAAAGTGAGCATTGGAACTCCTCAATGGCATATAGCAAGATAGACGTATTTGAACTTATATAGTAGTCTCAGAATATGTAGCAATCCTTTTTATTATTAAAAAAAAGATGACTATAAAAAGATTTTGAAACTTCTAACTTATTCTATATGTAGTTTTTGTCGTTCGTCTCCTGACCGTTCTCAAAATGTCACCATGTTTAATATGAGCGCCGTCAATTGGTACACGCCCTGTTTGTAAATTTACGTAACTCATACGACTTTATTGACCGAAAGTTGACGTCTAATGTACGACAGGGCATTTCACAGTTGGCGAAGCAGACCTGGGCGGAAATTACATGACGCGATCGCAATCATTACCTATCACTACCCATCACTACCCATATCATAAAAACAAAACTGTGTTTGTTCGTTGGTTTATTGGTTTGTCCTTAAATAACGTTGCAACCGAGCAACGGTTCAAAACGATTTTTTAAATGGGTATAGTTAAAGACCTGGAGAGTGACACAGGCTATTTTTTATCTCATAACGGGCATTAGTTAGTCCATATTTTAAGTGTGAATGTGTGTCGGTTTGCCGTTCAATCACGTCACAACGGAGCAACAAATTGACATGATTCTTTGAGTAAGTACTTATAGTTAAAGACATGGATAGTGACATACAGACATAGGTCCCTTTTAATCTTGGAAAATTAAGAGATTTTTAGAAACCTAAATCCACGCGGACGGAGTCGCAAACTAGTCCATAATTCACAGCTAAGAGGAACTAAGTACAAAAAATAACTTAATAATAAAAACTCCTACTGTTGGTTTTCTACGATAGCGATTGCGATTGTGACTGCGTTGCCCAATGAGTTCCAGACGCGAGTTCTTATACTTTGTGTTTATTGCGTCGTGAAAGAGTTTGCTTTCGCGTGGCTCGCCGGTCGTTTACTTTGTTACGAGTTTGTATAACGTCTGATACCACATCCCGTCTACTAATTAATTAGGATTACGGTTAAGGCGCGTACCAGATAAAACTTTGTGGGGTGTGACACAGGACCGCTTCCTTAAATCATTACGACCCTTAAATTTCGTCTAATCCTTGCTTACTTGCCCTACTTTTTGATTGTTCGGAGACAAGACTTAAGCGTTTGAAATGCGCGTGAGATTAAAAATTTTAACCCATAAAATAAATTATTGTATATTCTTAAAAACTAAGTACCTACTTATATACGTGACAAGAGTTTCACAAAAGGTTTACGACTGGGGCTTAAAACTTCCGACTCGTTTTCATTATAGTTGTAGCAAAATAATATATTTTAATCAAAAAACGCACTTTCTTAGCGGATGTCTACGTCATAATACTTTAGTTATTGCATGCCAAATTTCATCCATATTCGTCCAGTAGTTTGAACTGTGCGTTGGTGGATCAGTCAGTCAGTCAGTCCTTTTCCTTTATTCCTTTCTTTTTTATCTTTTTCTTTTAGATATTTAGATTTCATATTTTTTATAGTATCTTGTCATAATTTTCGTGAAGTTTGTGTGTGCCAGCTCGTCCCTTACCTACCCAATTTCCTATAGGTAGTGACGTCTGTCGTTGCGATAAGTAAACGGAGTCTACTTATAAGTTACTAGATGATGCCCGCGAATTCTTCTGCGTGGATTTAGGCTTTTATAAAAATCCCGTGGGAACTCATTGCTTTTCTGGGATAAAAAGTTGCCTATGTCAATTTCCTGGACGCAAGCTAGCTCTGTACCTCCTATAAATCGGTTAAATGGATGGAATTAAGAATCCTAAGAATCCTTAAGAAATAAAGAAGAATCCTATGGGAAGTCTTTGATTTTCCGGGATAAAAAATAAGCTAACTCTGTGCCAAATTTCATTAAAATAGGTTAAATTGTTGGGCCGGGAAAAGCTAGCCGACAGACAGACAGACATACTTTCGCATTTATAATATTAGTATGGATAACGCATTCGTAAGTTCCATGTTACCGCGTCAAGTTATTAACGAGTTAGTGTTTTTGCTCGGAATCGGAACGGAAAAGCGTTGTACCCAGCCCGCCTCTAATTACGGCCCGGATAGAGGAACAATGCAGCGTAATTACTTTTTGATATAGGCAAAAAGATAACTCTCGCCTTATGAGATACTTACATTTGTTTTATAACATGCCAGAATTATGTACGCAGAATAGATAGATCTCTATTTTGTCAGCATGTCGGTCTGTTTTATGCAATTAAAATATATATCATGTTGACCCCGCTGGCGCAGTGGTGAGCGGTATGGTCTTATAAGCGGGAGGTCCCAGGTTCGATTCCCGGCAAGGGCAATTTATAATTTCTAAACTGTCTCTGGCTGGTCTAGTGGGAGGCTTCAGCCTACCCTACAGGCAAAATCGTGCCGCCAAGCGATTCAGCGTTTCGGTACGATGCCGTGTAGAAAGGGGTATGGGTTTAATAAGAACTGAATACCCCTTCCAGGCTAGCCCGCTTCCATCTTAAACTACACAATCACTTACCACCGGATAAGATTGCAGTCAAGGGTTAACTTGTATGTGAAAAAAAAAATGTAAGTCAGAATAAAGATATCTCTGAACCACGCACGTCTGTCTTTTTAAGCAATTAAATATTACTTGCTTTAACGGCGAAGGAAAACATCGTGAGGACACTGCATGCCTGAGAGTTTTCCATATCAAATGTTTTCAAGAGTGTGTAAAGTCTACCAATCCACTCTTGGTCAGCGTGGTGGACTATGGCCAAACCTTTTTTATTCTGAGTATTCAGTAGTAGGTATTGGGTACCTGTGGATACAATAGGAATTAGGAAGCCAAGTAAGTTTATATTTCAGTGTTAATCTATGTATGCTAATGTAGAACTGAGCGGCGTAGTAACAGTCTCATAGCTATTCCAGGCAGAGTTTCAGAGCGATATATATTTTAAGAGCCGTCAAAGTGTTTTAAACGATTGTAAGACGTGCATACAAATGCGGGTTCGGAAAGAGCTGAAATTTCGGTAGTTATATCTATACTAATATTACAAAGAGGAAGAATTGGTTTGTCTGTTTATAATCGATAAACTCTAAAACTACTGAACCGATTTTATTAATTCTTTCATCACTAGAAAACTACTTTATGCAGTAATATAGGCTATATTTTATTTCAGTAGGTAATAATAAGATTTCAGCCTCAAATAATGGTATTTGGACAGCAAGCCAGCAATCAGGAAACGTTTACAAAGTAATCCCACTTCTGAACTGGAGAAAGTCACGATTATTTTCCGTTCCATCTAGTTTATAAGCATCTCCGATCTACAAAGGGAAATTAGTTCAGCGCCGAGTAAGTTTAATTGACTACTAAAGGTGTTAACGATTACAATCAGATCATTGGAGCTGATAGCCAAGACAGACAGCGAAGGGTTGAAGTACTTACCAAGGTAGGGTTAGTATGAGATTACGTATCTCACTAACGTTGGCAGATTACGAGCATCGAAATAACTACAATAACCTTAGAATAAAATGGACCTAAAGGGTGCCTTAAAGTTCCATATTGTTAATTAATGACGAGAAATGAGATCTTTACTTGCATCCTGGACATGGATAAGCTAATTTTTATGTCGGAAAGTCGGAGTTCCCCAAGGGTTTTAAAGAAACCCTAAATCCTTCTGGATAAACTCACGGGCATCATATAATATGTATATTGTGATATAAAACATTATAGTCCCAAATATCGAGAAAATACTTTTTAAAAAGTAACTTTGGGCTAACAATACATGAGTTGAATCGCGTTTGTATACATATATACATTTCATTGATTCATATTCATACACATATATACATACATTTAACTCATTCATTAGAAAGTTCTGGACCTAAATGTACGTATTGCATTTCCGTATGTAGTGTAGTTAGGTTATGTACTGTTTTGAAAGCGGGTTTAGCAATTTGGATTTCCTTATTAGATTATCGTCGTCCTTATTATGCTTAATTGCTTCGGAATGCTTGACTCAACGGGCGGTGAGTAAAGTTTACTGTTAAATAAAGTCTGAGTTTTGCAAAATTCTGAATCATTTCTATCATCATCATCATCAATCGATAGACATTACGGCTAGACATATAAGTCTCGTGTAGGGACTTTCACAGTCCACACGCGCCGCCTGAATCCTAGTACAACGTAATGGGCTATTCGTTCATTGAAATTTGAGATTGCCGAGGCCGAAATTTGGTCAACAGAACATACCACCTTAAAGTTTATTCCTACCCTGTTTAAATAACGGAACATGCTAGCCCGAAGTAAACAAGTTCCTGTCCGGTACAGTGTAGTTGCATTAATTTTAGTATTTGGTTTCAGGAACGTTGCGCTTGTTGCAACTTATTGCAACTTGTAATTTGTTGCAATTTAGCAACAAAGTTATAGCTATCGCCATAGAGTATAGACCAACCCGCAACCGTTGTCGCTAGACGTTAACATGACCATGTTGGCTTAAACAAACAAGTTGCTGTCGTATGCAGTTGCATTAATTTAGCTTTTAGTTTGACGAGTTGAATAATTTACCATCACGGTTAATGCTTGTTGCGAATTATTGCAAGTTGTAATTTTGTTCAAGTTTGGCTCTCAAGTTGTGGGTTTCGATAAATCGATTATAATTTGGTTGTTAGACTGTGATCTCAACTCATAACTCTAAGCCCTAGAGTATAGATTTGAAACGTGCTTACCTAGAAGAGCTGACCTGTATCAGCTGTTTTACAGAACTTAAGCTCATACTGAAACCTTATATAATTTATACCTATGTACATTAATATGTCTATACCTTCGAATAAATTGACAAACTGGCTTATGATGGCTAACGTAGGTATCTATAACTGGAAAAGACTCTATAAACTACAGATTTTGCATTAAATATTTTTCGATACTCGTTAAATTATTATTTATCGATAAAAAAATAAAAAATCAAATTCTAATAAGAATACAATAATGAATGTGAATAGTAAATAAGTAGGATATTATGGTACGAAAACAATCTATTAGTTATTTCTTTAAAAAAATGTAAGTAGGTACTCGTAACTCTGAATAAAACATAAACCATGCGACCGCTTTTTATTCATTTCTACATTTCCGGGATATCGTAAACGTGGTCATAATGTATTCAAAGAGTAGTAATATTTCGGGTGTGTCATTTGAACTAACCATAAAGTATGGGCTGCTAGTGCATGATACCCACATTTGCATAGAAATGAGTCGTCCGGTCACCTAACCGACTTTTCACACAGCGTAAATATCTCGGTCGCGGCCACCCGGGGTCGTAAGGGCCTCTTCAGACGGAAGCATGTGATTTTAGTGACCCTTGAATGTCACCGTTACATTTACAAGTGTGTATGTTAATAAGTACCTAAACATTTCGTTTGTTTGAGACAATGTACCTACCAAACGTTGAAAAATCCATGATTAAAGCTCTACCAACATAGAGCACGAGGAAGAGTGCTAGATATAGGTAGTCGGTTATTCCTTAGTTTATTTAAAAAATAAACAAATTGCAGAAAAACTTCTTGGCAAAACTCGTAAGCGACATGATTTGCCCGGCGCTTTAGACCTTCTGGAGTTTTAAGATCATTGATCATTGTGAGTTTACGGTAACAAGATCGTATGCGACGCGTATAGTGCGCCTCTTGAATTTCAGAGAGAAGTAACCTTTTAAATAAACTAAGGAAATTAATATACCTACCGATATCTACCATTAAACACTTCGTGGTACAAGCACAGAATATATTATAATAGTACTAAGTACAAGGTCGAGTGGAGGGCATACCCATGTCCACGTGGTCGGACCCCAACTCGCTGGAAGGAACGAACCGTTCTGGTACCTTATAGGTTTAATGACAGACACAACAGATGGACGGATGGACAGACAGACAGACAACAAAGTGATCCTATAAGGGTTCCGTATTTCTTTTTGAAGTACGGAGCCCTAAAAATCAATAGGGATTAATTTTATTAGGTAGTGAATGAAGTACCTTACGGAGCTAGATGTGTCGCATTCTTATTAATTTACCGAAATTCGTATTATGTAAGCAAACGAAATATAAGTACACTTTAAAAAAAAAGTAGCTAGTAGGCCATTATTTTTATCTCAGAAAATCAACCACGGGACGTAGCATATAAAGTTGACGTATCGTAACGATAGATGTCGCTGTAGCGCTTTACGCTGCGTTATATCACAGCGTGTTCGTCGAGTATAAGTTGTTCGAAAGCGGCTAGCTACTTTAGTCAAGCGCTAACTTAAAAAAAGCGCGTTCCATCTTAGATTGCAATTTTTGATACGCATTTGTATGAGTACAAAAGCGGTATTATCCCACTAATAATAATATTATGATGCATATTGGCTATTGCATGAATATGTTTGTATATGTACCTATGTATGTTTGTTATTCTTTCACGTTTTGATCTACTTTGACGGATTTGTCCAGGAAATGAAAGATTGGCTTGGAGTTAAGATAGATTAAACCTTAGATTAACACATATGCTACCATCCATCTCGTAAAAAAACCACGGTTTTTCAAACATATATCCACGCGGACGAAGTCGCGGGTTTCATCTAATATTAAATGTATAATAAGTATTAAAATGGAATGTCTAATGTCTATAAAAACTCTAAAAACACATCAATTCAAAGTTCGGGACATTAGGTATACATAACCTCAGAGACTGAAAACTGAAAAGTCGGTTTTATACAAACAAATATATAAAACAAGCGTTAATCGCGTGTTTATATTAAACCTGATATTTTTCCTGCTAAACTGTCATAACTATTAGCTAGTTTAATTTTTTGTTACTCAGTGACAGTAACTCTACTATTATAGGCAAGTACTTACTCTACAGTATGTGTAACGTTCGGTTAACAGATTGTTCAAAAAATGAGGTTACATGACATCATCATCATTTTATAATATATGTACCAGGTACCTATTACTATATTATTAGGTAATAAGTTTTATCAGTATGTAGTATCTATCTACCATAAAATTACGTAACATCTGATATGTATTCATTCTTTAACCTTGTAGAACAATAGAGAAAATCCGGATGTCCATCCGTCCGGCTGTTTTTTAGTTTTTACCTAGGTTTAAAACAAAATTAAGCATAAAAAAAATAGTTATGTCTTTATTTTAGATAATAATTTAGAAACAGCATAGGGTAAATTTCAAATTCAAAGAAAATTTGATCGTCCCAGACGAATTATTTAGGTACTTATATAGATATAGGCAGTTTTCTAGAGTCTAGATTATAAAAATTTTGCTGGCGGGGGATATCTTAAGATATAGGTACCCGATATCCTTGGAGAGAGATCGGGTACTATGGGGCTTCTACTTCTATCTACTAAAACCCTCTTTGTGGCCATCCTCAGTGCAAAAGAGCCTCTCTTGCGCGACGCCACGCCCATTGGGCCCATCCACAGATAACGAAAACAATCTGTGGGCTCATTCTAGATAGACGTCATTTAAAACCTTAACAATCGCTTTTAGAGATTTGAACAGATTCATTAGGATTCACTTGAGCTATTTTCATACCAGCTATTAAACTAATTCAATAAAGTTGGCATGACATTTTTTAGGGTTCCTTACATCAAAAGGAATAATGGAACCCTTATAGGTTTACGTCTGTCTGTCTGTCTGACTGTCTGACTGTCTGTCCGTCTGTCCGTCTGTCCGTCGGTCCGTCTGTCGTGTCTGTCAAGATAACCTATAGGGTACTTCCCATTGACCTAGAATCATGAAAAGCAGAAATTTAGCAGGTAGGTAGGTCTTATAGTACAAGTAAAGGAAAAATCCGAACACCGTGAATTGTGGTTAGGTAGGTACATCACAAAAAAGTGTGTTCGTGAACAAATAATTAGTATTTTCAATTTTCAAAGTAAGATAACTATACCAAGTGGGGTATCATATTATGAAAGGGCTTTACCTGTACATTCAAAAACAGATTTTTATTTACTTTTATGCATAACATTGTTGATTTATCGTGCAAAATGTCAGAAAAAATACCCGAGTACGGAACCCTCGGTGCGCGAGTCTGACTCGCACTAGGCCGGTTTTTTAATTCACGACCCTAAAAGATAATATTTTTCATAGCAGCTCCAGCAGCGTTTTATATGAAAACATCGGTACACTTCAAACTTCAAACGGCGCTGTCAGCACTCCGTCAGCCTTCTAATGAATCGCCGAGGACACTTCGTTAAATTAAAAAGATTTTATTTTCATCGCTGACGTCCCTTGAGTTGGTATTAAACAAATATTTAATTAAGATTTTGAATTTTAAATCGAGTTAAAATAAGCAACGTCTTTTATTTTGAGTTTAATTATAGGGAGCAAAGAATTTTGGGGCTAGGCTAGCTGAATTTATGACATTCTTCAGAATCAGAAGTGATCATAATCATGGCAGTCAAAACAGCTATTAAACTTTTTTACTAGACCAAAGTCGGTCAGTTAATAGTAGAGATGGACCATTTCACAGAATATAATATTAGCATGTGAATAACCACGCGAAGAGCCTTTTCATACTATACCTATTACCTATACACTTGTTGGCATACTTTGATAAAGCCTGTAAAAAATCACAAAGCAAACTCGCAAAACTTGAAAATTATTACTTACTTTGATCTTGCTTTATTGTTTGAATTTCGCGCGCACATGTTCATCGATCCGAGCTAAAGAGCGGGCGAGCGGGAACACCCGCTGAGTCAGTTGATACTTGATAATTTTTATAGCACGAATAAGGGGTTGAACCTTGATGCGATTTTGTAGGATGCGATCACTAAAATCTGTCAAAAATAACAGGTGTAATAGATGGACTAGGTTATAACCAGAGTATAGTACTATAACTCAGCAATACAAAGCCAATAAATACTATTTGATTTATGTGGAGAGTGGAGACGTATTGAAAAAGTACGGCTCATCGATAGAAAAACACACGCACAGTAAGCGACAGTTCGAGGTGGCAATCGGGGCGTCCCCCTGTCACGTACTATACCTACCTATACTTTGAACAGTCCCTTACATATTTCATAATATTACTAAGTATGTTCACTTCAGATATGTTCCTGTATGCGCAAAAAATGTAAATGTTTATGCAAAATAAATGGAATATTTATGCACCGGGGTATGTAATCGGAAAATCGTCAATCAAAAGATGCGATACGCGCTGTGATTTATCGCAACGATTCTTTTACTAGCCTCGGGTTTAGATTCCGGGGCTCAATGTAAAGCGGGTTTGGGGACTATTTCAGAATTGTTTGAATGCGTGTTAAATCATTTGTTTTAGACATTTAGTACACGTATACTAAAATTTTAATACGAGAGTGTTCGTCTGTCTGCCTTTTCAATTTGATGAAGTTTGTGATCAACTGGAGCATTCTAGACTTCTGGAGACGACTAGCCGACAGCAAAGCCGTGCTGCTAAGCGATAAAGCTGTCAATAATAATAATTAGGGGTAGGTAATAAATCAAAGGGTTTTGATAAATACTGCCATAACCCTTTGAGATTGGTCCGCTTTCATTTTACACTGTATCGTCTCTTATCACCTGGTAAGGTTAGTGATAAGACCGCCTTGAAACCAGCCCAGAGAGAAGAAGAAGAAAGACCGCCTTTTTGGTAAGTACCTACCTATATTTTAAGTTTTCTTTTTGTATCCTGTCATTTGTGTTTTGTGGTGCAATAAAGTATATAGGTACATACATACATAAGATAACAGTAAAGTGCTAACTCGTAAACCTAAATCTGATTAAAAAAATATAGGATTCTAATTTTTATCACGGAAATTCAGGGTGTTGGAAAAACAAAAAGGTCTCTAGGGATCTTTATCCACGCGGACGATTTCGCGGGCAGTAATAAATACTAATTAAGTACTTCGTCATTATCGTTTATTATCCAAAGATTTGCACGTTTATGTGTCCTTTGGAGAAGTCTTTGCATAACTCTTTTTAAGTTACAGTGTTGACAATGGAAATTATGCTTTTTACTGGCGTTGATATTGCCGAGATTCTATCATGCATGAAGAAATAATTAAGTGAATAATAGCGGCAATCAAAATAAAATTAACCTGGCAGGTGGTTGTAAGGGAACAATGTTTTCTTGCCAACGCTTGTTAATGGTAATTGGTTTCTTAGTACGGTTCACGGCAAGGGGGTATTTAGCAATTCTTAGAAGTAACCAAAGGTGTGCAAACCATAGTTTAGCAATCAAACATTGCGATTGAAGGTTGTCTTATGCAGGAGAAACAAATATGTGACAAAGCGGCATGCTATAAATAAGGATAAATTAATTTTGCAGCCAGCAGCATGCAGCAGTTTATTTTATGTCGAAACGATATCGTGCTGTAGAATTGGGATATTACGGTACGACAATTTGTCAACAGTAAAATTGTTGCTACATTTTAAATTATTGTAACATGTAGCCCTGTGGCGAGCTCCAATTTCGCACTGGGTTGTTCTTGAGAGACACTTCCTTTAGAATGCGCCAAAAGGTAGGTCTTGTTCAATAAATAATTCATTAATATACAAGAAACAAGTGTACCTAAATTAAAAATTTATAACACCCCCGACAAGTGAAGGTTACAGTAACTAGAAAAGAGCTGATAACTTTCAAACGGCTGAACCAATTTTCTTGAATTATAGCTAAGAACACTCTCGATCAAGCCACCTTTCAAACAAAAAAAAACTAAATTAAAATCGGTTCATTAGTTTAGGAGCTACGATGCCACAGACAGATACAAAGATACACACTTCAAACTTATAACACCCCTCTTTTTGGGTCAGGGGTTAAAACAAGCTTATCAAGTCAAGTCTGTATGGTAGGTACCACATGTAGCATGAATTAGGTATCTACTTAGGTTTAGCACGCCCGCCCTCCCGTTACTTTACATGCAGGAAAAGCTAGTAAGCTTAATTTAATTCATCCTTTTAGAATTTGGATGGAGGTACATAATGTGAAGCGGCAGATCGTAACTTAGTAATAGCAGATTTTGTCCCATCACACATACAAAGCAGGTAGAAATATAACAACGTAGGATGTTAAGTAATTTTACTATGCGAATAAGAAAAGCAGCAATATACCGCCTTTTCATGACAAACGATTTGTTGAATAACAATTTCGCGTAGCAATAAGCGAGCCTTTGTGATATTTTCCAAGAGCCCAGTAGCTTAATTTGTAGTTTATAACGTCTTTCATTGTGGCAAACATCACAATAACACTATAGAAAACTGCTATTTAGGAAGAAATTTTACTTTTATTCAGCATCGGGTTTTGGAGTATTTACTTCGAGTGCAGTTTTCAAGTTAATCATAAGTAGGTATATGGATAGGAAGACCATAGTCTTTGAATATAAATGGTCCTTTATAAGAAATCTCAGAATCATTCAGCGGGTGATAGAGAGAGCTTGGAGTTTCCTACAGATTCGTCGGAGAACCAGAGTAACCAATCAAGTTCATAGGTTGCAGCTTGCAAAGTTGAAGTGGCAATGGGCAGGGCAATCCATACTAATAGTATAAATGCGAAAGTGTGTCTGTCTGTCTGTCTGCTACCTTTTCACGGCCCAACAGTTTAACCGATTCTGACGAAATTTGGTACAGGGTTAGCTTATATCCCGGGGACGCACATAGGCTACTTTTTATCCCGGAAAATCAAAGAGTTCCCACGGGATCTTGAATAACCTAAATCTACGCGGATGAAGTCGCGGGCATCCTCTAGTAGGTAAATAAAACCGATACACGTTGGAGTCCTAAGATGTAATGCAAGTAATTTTATCACACGTAAAAACCCAACATACTTATTTTAAACACGCCAGAAGCTTGTTAGGCTTAAGGGATTCCTCGTACCGCCACCCGATGTATGGTAACAGGATCTTTATACCTTTATATCCTTATATCCTATTAAACCGGCCGCGTTGTCTGTCTGATTAAGGTTTAACACTTGATTAATTTTGTAACCGGAGTTTTATACATTTTTCCGGCTATTACGGATATTTTCAAGTGAAATTTCTTTACTAGCGTAATAAACTCTAATCCTAGATCAAGATACTAGAATAATTACAAGTGCGTATAGGTTGGTTAATTATTTAAGAGCCTTGTATGCCTTTGAGAAATGTGCTAAGAGAGAATTTGATTCTCTCTTAGCATCTGACAAAAACCTCTAGTAAAATATGACCTTCAGATTTTATTAACATCAGCTTTAGTGATGAATAATTCTTGCTCAAAAGTTTTAAGTCAAGGTTCGAATAATTTAGTGGTGTATTCACATTGTTCAAGTAGCGTTCCAGTCCAGCGATGTAAGCCAGCGCTATTATAAATTGCAAATAGTGTTATGTAACAGCGAAGATCAAGTCCAGTGACTGAATTTGCAGGTTGTTTTCAAATGAAGTTCCAGGGTATAAGCACTCAATATCATGTCAGAGAGGCAGTGTTCGCCAGTAGTGCAGTTTCAGTAGATTCATAGCGATCCACTGAATACAATCGCGGGTGGCGCAAAACTAGGACCAGTGGAAGTCCCAACAATAGATACAGTAAAACTGGATGTCTATCGGATGACTGGAACGACCTTACTGAATTTGGCAACTCGAATAATGTATAATGGTCGTAAAGAAAACTTCTATCCCCTTTCCAGTAATTTATGAACACTAGGGTCGTAGTTTACGACATGATCTTATCAATTTGCATTGAGAATTTGTGTACACGCTTGATTAAACAATCACTGGTGTGTAACCCGTGAGAATTCTTCGCTCGGCCCGAAATACCTTGCAGTACGAAAGCGGTCGATGCACCAACAGCTCGTTTCCATTATTATCAGACGTTTCTATTGACGACGATGAACGTAGACCGACAACTGAGACGAAGCTCTGCCAAATCGCACCAACCGACCTGCCACGAAATATTATACAAGTGTAAATTAAAAATTTAGAACGCCCCCCACAAGTGAAGGTTACAGTAACTAGAAAAGAGCTGACAACTTTAAAACGGCTGAACCGATTTTCTTGGATTATAACTAAGAACACTCTCGATCAAGCCACCTTTAAAAAAAAAGACTAAATTAAAATCGGTTCATTAGTTTAGGAGCTACGATGCCACAGACAGAGACACAGATACACACGTCAAACTTATAACACCCCTCTTTTTGGGTCGGGGGTTAATAAGGACTTTGCCGGGATAGTACAACAAAGTTCAGGACAGTTAGGGAACTTGTAACAAAACGTCGAGGTTTCGACATCACTGGCAGGCGTCAAATCTTACCTACGTTTGACGCTAGGTAGCATAATATGAAACGCCTATTTTTCTTTAATTCACTCTAGTTCACTCTGCTTACACAATGATTGACTGTGACGATAATAATTTATTTTCAAGGAAAGTTCGTGATTTCGAAAAAAAAACGGTATAATTACTTACACTAAAGGTCCAACAGTTTCATTAAATTTTTTTGCTCCTTTTATATTTATTTAAAGTTATGGACTAGGGCTTGGCTGTAATCAGATCTACTGGCAAGTGATGATGCAGCCTAAGCGCCTAGCTAGAAGATGCCTAGTCACTCTTGACTTGAAGGTATCCATATTAAAATTGGAGGGAAACCTAATGTTGGAAGGGCATTCCATATCCTCGTCGTATCGATTTCGTGTAAATATATACCTGTACCAGTATAATGTAAACAAACATCTAAAACAGATAACTATATTTAAATCGGCACAAGCGCAGTCGTAATTAGCCGTTCGATACCCTCACTAATTATACCTAGACTTCTAATGTTAATTGCTTTATTTTAGACTAGCGACCCGCCCAAGCTTCGCACGGATCGTCATGATCAATTTATCACCGGGTCACTACAGAGCATAGGTCTCCTCTCAAAATGAAAAGGGTTTTGGCCATAGTCTATCGCGTTGGCCAAGTACGGATTGGCAGACTTCACAAATATTATGGAGAACTCTCAGGCATGCAGGTTCCGTCAGGATGTTTTAGTTCACCGTTAAAGCAAGTGATATTTAAAACCTTCGAAAAGTTAGAGGTGCGTGCCCGGAATCGAACCCCCGAAGTGGTTAAGACGTCCACCTCCTATTCTCTTATTCTCCTAGTCTTACGGGTGCTTGAAAATAAATTAATATAGTCTATGTAATGTATGTATGTACTCAAGAAAAATGTAGCTTTCTATTGGGGAAAGAATTTTCGGAATTGGTTCAGTAGTTCCAGAGAAACAAACTTACAAACTTCACCTCTTAATAATATTAGTGTAGATTGGAATTTTGTGGTCACTTGTTTAATCCATTAATCCACCTGAGTGAAGCGTTGCTCAACCGAAGCTACTAAATAAGTAAGTAATTTCTTGATAGATGTACCTATAAGTAGGCAGTGAGATGTTATGCGAGTAATTACTAGAGCAGGCTCGATAAAAGTTAAACCAATCATGCTTTTAGTCCTTCAGTAAAGTTGGCAACACATAATTATAAGACAGTTCCCTTTATAAATACAAAATCAAATGTTTTTATTCAAATAAACTTTTACAAGTAAGTACTAAGTTATTTTCGTATCATCAAGTGAATTTACCACTGGTTCAGAAATGTCCATTCGACCGAAAAGAATTAGCAAGAAACTCGGTGGTTGCTCTTTTCAAAAACTATTTTTTTCTTTTTATGATGGGATTTTACTTTAAAAGATCTTTTTGTTTAAGTACTTCATTAGTACTTCTTTAGTTAGTACGAAATGAGGTCTAGAAAATAGAGATTTTGCTAGTTGGTTCTTTCAATATCCATTTGTTGGCATTTTTAATATAATAAGCTCCCAGGAGATATTGGAGATGTCTCTTAACAAGTTATTTAAGTATAAAACGCAAACTTAATGGTAGCTCCAAAAACAAAAATTAAAGGGGGCTTTATGCCACCATATTTGAAAACGTGCGGTCAAAATTATTTTGATTTTAATGGACTGTATTAGCGGTTAATTGCCCCATAAAAACGTAGCATTCGACGAAGGAGAAAAAATGGATGTGTCCAGGGAGTGGTTAGGTAAATTTGGACTTACGTGGCTGGAATGGTTCAAAAGTCTGTTCCGAACTGCAGCTTTCTCGTCACCACACTTTTACCATCACTGATCCCTGGCCAGGGTATATTTGTAAATCGCTGTTGCACTATGTGTCGTGTTGGGTGTAGACACAGTTTTCGATGAGCGGTATGTATAACTTCACAATGGCGGCGCGCACGTGGTATTGCGGTGGTTTATTAAATGCACACTTGCAGCGGACACGATGGATTATATTGCACTGAGGTGTCGGTTTTTGTTCGTACATTAGCGTTGCGTTGAGTCCATGAGTGGGAAAGGAAAGGATATATAGGATAGAGTGAGTGCGAGGATCTATGATCTATGAAGACCCGTTATGATACATTAATTAGTACAGTAATTTGAAGTATGTGGCGCCATCTATTGAGATTTACCACGCCCCTCAGCATGAAGGCTCTGCTTCATCAAATTATTAAGTAAAAAGGATATAAAGTAGCGTTAAACTTATAAATTAAAACCCATATTGCAAGGGTGCGTAATATTGCAGATAACTTAAAACTAAGTAAAACTACAACTTAAATATAAATTAAAACTACTGAGTTGGCAACGGACAAAGCTTAACTATAGGCCTGTCGTAAGTTCCAGACTTAGTTCTAACTTGCGCGACACGAACCACTCCGTCTCGGCCAGGCATCACTTTGGTAATAATTCCAATTGGCCATTGGAGGGGTGGTACGTTTTCAACAATAAAGAAAACTACAACTCTTTCCTTAACTGGATGCGAAGTGACTTTGAACTTTATGTGAACTCGCAATGAGTACAAGTGTTTAAATTTTAAATGTTTCCAGAAGGACTGAATTATAGCGTACAATAATAAAAACTTATTTAATAATAGCGAATATAATCTCGCATTTAGGTAGCCCTTTAGTAGAACTAGCACAAATGTAGCGGTTTTTAGATAAATAATTCGAACTAAAATTCTTTTATTCAAATCAATTACTGAATTATGTACAAAATCTTGAGAGGTGTTATATAAACCTTTAATCAAAGCGGTTGAAAACTTTTGAAAAGGAAATTCATCGTCAGGTAAATATGAATTATCGTGATGTGAGCGCTTGGTTAGAAGCCATTCTTCTGAAGGTACAGAAATCAATGAAGGACTCTCCAACCGAAGTGCGTATCCTGAGGACTGTATAGGCATATGACCACCAGATACACAGTCAGCAGGATTTTGAACCTCTGCGATATGATAAAAATTCACCTTAAGTGGCGACCGTATATGAATTTCAGAAATGCGGTTAGCTACATAAGTAGTTAATTTTTGCGGTGACGAGAGTGCCCAGGAGAGGGCGACTTCTGAATCTGGGAATGCGAGAACTTCCTTTATTTTTACGCGAGAAGATATAAGATGAGTACGCAAAACAATTTCATTTTGGTCGACAATGTGTTGCGGCGGAGAATCATCCCATCCCATATTCAGAAGCCATAACTCCTTTATGAGTAATTTAGCGAATAAAATGACTGGACCTACAAGGCCCAAAACATCATACAGACGTGCGGTAGCTGAGAGGATAGCTCTTTTTGTACAAGATGTAGGCGGTTGCGAAACTTTGAAAACAAAATCATCAAATGCGGAAAACCAATGTATACCTAGAAGCTTGAAAGCATGCTCATCTGCAAAAGATATACTCTCAGACTGCGGTATATGTTGTATCAGTTCAGAGGGGTTGCCAGTCCGATTGACTAGATCAAACCCTCCAGACTTGAACATCTGGATTGGCTCGTTTGCAATCGCAACTGCTTCCTCAGTGGAAAAAGCAGCGGAAGCAAGGTTACCCATACAGATGTCCCTTTCGAACGTTGCAGCGGCAAGAGGCCATCTCTCTCTCTCCTTCTTAGCAACTTCGCGCAGAGTGCAAAGAGCCAAAAAGGGAGAGGAGCGCAATTCGAAAGTGACGCGGTTAAATGTATGTTTACAAGGCGGGTCATCACGATCAAACCTATATAAGATTATTTGATGTTTGTGGTGCGGGGAATTTATTTCGAAATATATGCACATTTGCCTCACGTTTTCAAAGAAAGCGATTTTACGAAACCTAACATTGAACAAAGTATTAAGGATATCAGCGTGCAGGTTACAATATGAACGAAGAGTTCTGAAGAGAGTGGTCGACATAACATCATTAGATATGACAGAGTTATGTGACAATTTAAACCCAGACGCGGTACCTTTCTCAGGGAGAACCTCTGAAATAGAATCCTTTTCCGAACCTTTCTGAATAGCTTCACTGTCTCTTACGCGTAAGTCAGATTTGGAAATTTTAATATCAAGCATCCAATCGTTCTCTTCACCTGCGATACAAGTATTGATTGTCTTTGCAGAGGTGTCCTTAGAAAGAGTGTTAACAGCGAAACTATCGTCAGAGTTAAGATTCATTGTTGCGGTGTTAATATTTTTACAATCTGGATGAGCAATGTTCAAGAATCCTATTTCAGGTTCTGTCAAGATCGGAAGGTTTTCTAAATTAATATTTTTATGAAGCGGTTCGCGAGCAAATGCACAAAAGGCAGCGGTATGCGGGAGCTGAGGGACGACTGGTGCGTCACCCAGAATTATATAACCTAGCGTGGTTTCAACGGCGGAAGGCGAATTATCACCACCTGTCAGTTTATTGAAAAGTAAGATTTCACAATAGCGATTTACTCCCAACAACACATCAATAGTTCCTGGTTCCGAGAATTCATCGTCTGCGAGAGGTATATTTCGTATTAAAGATTTCATAGCTGCTACGTCTACACGCGCATCGGGCAGCTGTGACGTAATCTGCTCGACCACAAGCGGGCGTATGAAATATTCTTTAGTATCATCAAAACGAGATTTAAATTTAAAGTCGGAAATCCCAAGTATCTTTTGAGAAGTGCCACCGATTCCCTGAACTTCAGAGAAGCGGCTTTGCGTGTGAACAGGTAATGATAATCTCTTGCAGCAAGCCATAGAAATATAATCACTTTGTGAGCCGGGGTCAATGAGACAACGCACAAAGTGAGAGCGATTGTACTTATCTAGTACTTTAATTTTAGCGGTGCCCAATAAGGCGGTTGTAGCGGTGCGGTCGTGATGTTCACGAGATATAGTACATAAAGAAGCGGCAATGTTAGCGGATGAATCATTGGACGATTCTGATACATTAATTTTTGCGGGCGAATTAGCGGACGTATAAGCGGACGTACTAGCGGACGTATGCGCAAACGTATGAGCGGGTAAATTACAAGACGTATGAGCGGGTTGATTAGCGGACGTATAAGCAGACGTCCGAGCGGATGTCAAAGCGGACGTCGGAGCGGACGTCGGAGCTGACGCATGAGCGGGTTGAATTACATTATTTTCAGAGTGATTGCTCGGCACAGTGCGAGACATATCATCCGAATTAGCGGTTTGCGACAGTGAGCAATTATAAAGGTGCGGACAGATATGTGACGTTGGCGCATTGACAACGACACTACAGTTTGATTTACTAGATTTAGCGAAACACAAACTTGAATGGTGACGTTTAAGCGGAAAGCAATTTGAGCAGTTTTTAGTGCTGCTACAAGCGGAATATTTATGCGAGGTGCTTAAGCAGTTTGTACAGTATGAATTATTTTTAACAATTTCGTACCTTTGCCTAGGAGTTAATTTCATAAACTCAGTGCACTTGTATAAGTGGTCATGCTTTTCATTTTTACAGATGACACACTTATGATTTTCATGTGAGCTACGAGCGCTTTCCGTATTAACAAAAGACTTAGTAGACTTAGTAGACCTCGTGACAGGTGTAGGTATGTGTTTAGAGCGAGCTTTATTTTGCAACTGTGCATTAACATTGTTCCCTCTAGACAGCACCTTGCTCTGTTCCTTCACAAAATCTATAAGACTTTTATATGTTGGAATTTGTTTTTTACGATTAATAAGCTCAAACATTTTAACGGTATCTTCATCTAATTTAAGCGTAGCCAAATGAAGGAATATAAAATCAGTCAAATCAATTTTTAACTGTTTAAGTGCTTCTACCGATGAATCAAAAGTGTTTATGAAATTATCTAGTGCGGTATCATTATTATTAGCAAGTGGCTTAAATTGCAACACTTGATTTAAATAAGCGGAAGCGAGCGAGCGGGGGTCGTCGTACTTCTGTATTAAGGCATCCCAGATGATATTATAATTTTCAGCTGTTGCTGGCAACCCTGAACAAACTGCGGCAGCCCTATCAGTTAATTTTCCGACTAGGTAAAATACCCTTTCACTATTATTTAAATTCGGGTTATCATGAATCATACTTTTAAACTGCTGATAAAACAACGGCCATTTAGTTAAATCACCATTAAATGAAATAAGATCAATAGGCGGAAGATGCGATTTTGATTTAGGGAACTTTGACAAAGACGCCATGTTAGATTCAGATTCTTTATTGCTGTTAGTCGCTAAGACTTGTTTGACATAACAAAATAATTCCTCGAATGACATCCATGATTGATAATTAATAGGATTTTTAGGATTCAATTTCAACTGTATAGCGTTATATGAATCTAGTGTTTGCTCGAATTCCTTTCGTAAAGTGTCTAGGTTACCTGACTGGCATAAAAGATTAGGTAGTTTACTAGAATCAATTTCTACTTGCAAGGCGGCATCGTAGATTCGTTGCATTCGCGCAAACATCGCATCGCGTTTCGATTCTAAAATTAACATTTGACATTCGTCATGTGTACGCGGTAAATCTGAATCACCCTTTGTAGTCATTTTTAAAACTCAAAGTACCTAAATAAATCGAACACAAGGTAATATGGTATTTAACTATGTTGGTTAAATATGTCAATTAAAAAATATCGATATTATGTAACCAATATAGTTTAGCGGTAAGTATATACTATAAAATGCGTTGGTTATACTGTGAAAACACACAACTCCTATATTTAGGCGAGCGGTTAAATTATTGCGTTGCAAACGTAAAGATATTATTTACGGAACGCGTATTTGAGTGCATACAATAATCACAATGCTGGTTGAATACCTACTCCGCGCGCAATGGCTCTTACCTACATTAGTCTATTCATAAAATCGACAGCGGAACTTATGTAGGTACCTTATTTGCGTCTTATAAGTAACGACAACTTAAATGTTAACTACTACGTACCTATAGTAGATCTATACGTTTTATTTTCCAGGTTTGCGGAATTATATTATGGTTAAATCTTATACCGAAATAATAAAGCTGTGCGGGTATATGAAATTTTATAAAAAATACTTTATTACTTCTAACCTAGAATATCAAACACTAGAATTACGTAGGTATATCGTAGGCCTTACTTATATTCTAATAATTCTGCAATATTACGACACGATGCAACATTAGGTATCCATAAATCGTGAATGCTACTTGAAATAATTCAAACTTATTGACTCAACGTAGGTAGATGGTACCTACTATAATTTAATTTAACTAAAGAATCGAGTCAATTTTATTATGAAATCGGATGGTTAAGCCCATAAATCCGATTAAAAGATTATGAAATCCGGTTCGAGAATGGACCATAAAATATGGTAGCTCCAAAAACAAAAATTAAAGGGGGCTTTATGCCACCATATTTGAAAACGTGCGGTCAAAATTATTTTGATTTTAATGGACTGTATTAGCGGTTAATTGCCCCATAAAAACGTAGCATTCGACGAAGGAGAAAAAATGGATGTGTCCAGGGAGTGGTTAGGTAAATTTGGACTTACGTGGCTGGAATGGTTCAAAAGTCTGTTCCGAACTGCAGCTTTCTCGTCACCACACTTTTACCATCACTGATCCCTGGCCAGGGTATATTTGTAAATCGCTGTTGCACTATGTGTCGTGTTGGGTGTAGACACAGTTTTCGATGAGCGGTATGTATAACTTCACAATGGCGGCGCGCACGTGGTATTGCGGTGGTTTATTAAATGCACACTTGCAGCGGACACGATGGATTATATTGCACTGAGGTGTCGGTTTTTGTTCGTACATTAGCGTTGCGTTGAGTCCATGAGTGGGAAAGGAAAGGATATATAGGATAGAGTGAGTGCGAGGATCTATGATCTATGAAGACCCGTTATGATACATTAATTAGTACAGTAATTTGAAGTATGTGGCGCCATCTATTGAGATTTACCACTTAATGAAAAATCCTATAACAATATAAATTATTATTTAAACGACATTTAAGTTTGGGAATTTGCTTTAAGAACTTTAATACTTAGTTCAAAATAGTTACAGTAAAAATACCCGGCTGAGTTTGTTGTATGCTTAGGCTTTTTTTCAGACCAAGGCGCATTTAGAAAGCTCATAGTCGTTGTAAAGGTAAACCTTATCACCATTTGTTACATACCTCATCTATATCAATTTACATACTTATTTGACTTTAAAAAAGAGTACAGTCTACATTTTAAGATACCATTATATTATATTGATGATTTGGTTTGACGTACCTAGACAGTCACTAAGAACCAGTTAACAGGGCTCTCTCCGTCACTCGTTTCATACAATCGTAGTTCCAATTTCATTTGAATATTAAGCATCCAAAGTCCATGAAATTTTGCAGACATATTCTAGAAACTGTGTCTGTGGTGTTTTAGATTTTTCTAAAAATATGTAATTTTAAAATTACAGGGGCTCAAAAATTTGTATGAAAATTTTTAAGACCGCGTAACTTTGAAACCGAATATTATAACAGAAATCTGGAAAACCACAGACATAGATATTAGTTTCTAGAATATGTCTGCAAAATTTCATGGACTTTAGTTGCTTAATATTCAAATGAAATTGGAACTACGATTGTATGAAACGAGTGACGGAGGCCCTCTTAAGAAATTCCAACGAGATTTTTAAGGCTATCGTTGTCAACGATCCCCTGTCGATTTCCTACGTATGATATTATTGTTCTTATCTCTATCTGCCCTGGTTCGTGCATTCTCGGTTCCTAGATCGGTACATTTGTGATAACCAAATTTCAAATTGCTGTGATTGGCTGAATTTACCATGTTCTTGCTGCGACAGTGAGTTTGAGCCACTAGCGGAACAATGTTAGCCGGTCAGAAATGATTGCAATTAGTCAACCTGTTTGACGTCCGTGTTCTGTTTTCGATTACAAAAAAGAAAAAATTGTTGTTGCAATCATCAATTTTAGCAAATAGTGAAAGAGAGTCGGCCAATCAGAGGTCACAACTACCGTCACACTTTCTGTCACACTATGGCAGTAGGCATACCGAGTAATGAAAACAATTTTTCATTCTGTCTAGGTCGAAGTAGGGTTGCCACCTGGCTCTTTTTGATTTACAGGCTACCACCATCAAAAATACGGGGTTTAGATTTGAAGAAATTTGAAAATTTGAAGTATTTGAAGAAATAGGCGGTGGTTCTCTCTGAAATGCATGGAAAGCCTATTCAGATATTTCAGTTTATTTGTAAGTTTTGTATTTTTTCTCTGTATGTTGCCGTGTCTTGATTGGTGAACTGTGTTTGCAATGTGGTTTTAAATAAAATATTTATTTATTTAAATAGCTTTTAAAAACTCTTAGTGTTGTAAAGCAAAATGTTATACATTTCATGCATACAATATTTTCATTTCAACTTAAAATTACATTTAATTTGTAATTCCACCTTCACAGTATCAATACTATGGCCGTAGCCAGGAATCGATTGCGGGAGAGGTTTTATTAGGGCCAGAACTGAATCCTGTCATGAGGAAAAAAACATTCGCTCAACTTTATGGGCTAATTACCTGGTTAGTGGAATTTCGCCTTTCAATTTGACAGTGAGATAAAATACAACAATAAAAAAGCGCGAGCGCAGTGATCGTAAGTGTTTTTGGTTCAATACAGAAAAAATTAAAGTGAAAGGGAAAAGAGTGTAGCCATAGCAAGATTTTATTTTTAAAGCTTCCTATCCATACTAATATTACGAATACGACAGTATATCTATTTGCCTACCTATTTGTTACCCTTTCACGGCCCATCTTCTTTACCAAAATTTTGGTACTTACTATTCAGAGGTAACTTGCATCCCAGACATTTTTTTTAGGCGGCTTTTTAGCCCGGAAAATCCCCCACGGAATTTTTAAAAATCTAAATTCATGCAAACGAAATTGCGGGGTTTACACCAAGTAATAGAAATTCAAAGCGCGAGTGAAGTGAGCGCGAAATGTTTGATATATTTCCAAAAAAAATTGGTAAGCAAATGCAAGAAATAGTGTAAGTATTATTTTAGGCTTAGGTTTTTGACGGCTTCTCAGGCGCAGTTGCCATTTCAAAATTTCTGGTCTGGTGGGAGGCTTCGGTCATGGCTAGTTATATGGTTAGTATGGCCTTAACGGCCAAGAAGACTGCATCATCACTTACCACTAGAAAAGATTAAAGTCACGGGCTAACTTGTATAAAAAAAGGCTTACATCCTCAAACCAAGCCCCGCCGCCTTGGCTACGACCATGATCAATATCGAGTGGGTTTCGGCTACGCATTGCCGCAAAAGGAAAATATTCTTTCTACTGGACATAACGTCAGTGTTTTATTTCGCCAGCCAGCTCCTGCTGAATTTGTAAAAAACCGGCCAAGTGCGAGTCAGACCCACGCACCGAGGGTTCCGTATTCGGGTATTTTTTCCGACATTTTACTCGAGAAATCAAAAACTGTTATGCATTAAAAAAATATGCATAAAAATAAATAAAAATCTATTTTAGAATGAACAGGTAAAGCCCTTTCATATGATAACCCACTTGATATATGTAGTTATCTTACTTTGAAAATTGAAAATACTAATATTTGTTCATGAACACATGACAGACGGATAGAAGGATAGATGGACAGACGGACAGACGGAAAGACTGACAGAATGACAGACAACGAAGTGATCCTATAAGAGTTCTTTTTTGCTTTTGAGTTACGGAACCCTAAAAATATTTAGTTTTATTTGCCCCGTATTTTATTTTCATTATTACAGGTTTCTGTATCCTGAAATACGGGGTAACCAGTAAAATACGGGGCCTCTGGCAACCCTATTCGGAAAACACTGTCACATTCAAGTTAATGTCAAATATTTTGTTTTCAATTACAGAAAGCTGCATCAATCATTATTACAATATTTTCTTTGTTGTGATTGGCTGAAGTTTTGAGTTTCAGCCAATAAACAGACTGTTTGCCAATTAAACGTCATAACAATATAAATGCCAGAAAGTTTAACCAAATAAAACAAACTTAATGAGAACCTAGTGAGAATGCAAACGGCACACAATTTATAATACATATTATGTTAGTCGTATATAATAGATATTATAGTAGTCGTTCACTTTGGTAATAGTCAGATTGTCATCAGTAAAATTGATATTGGTTGATGTATCGTAAATTATTGTTTCGGTGACAAATATTTTTAATATCTATTTATCTTTGAACAGAATGGAATAGAATGAAATGGAATGGAATACAATGATAAATTTTTATTCCTGTAAACTTTTAGGTAAACTTCAAAGTGTTTTTGGATGGTCAGAAAAATTTACCACTGGTTCGGAATGCCGTTCCTACGTTTTCTAGGGTTTCGTACCTCAAAATGAAAAACGGAACTCTTATAGGATCACTTTGCTGTCTATCTCTCTGTCTGTCGTGTGTGTCAAGAAAACCTCTAGGGTACTTCCCGTTGACTCAAAACCATGAAATTTGGCAGGTAACCTAACTGCGTAATTTTGGGTAGTTTTTTTAATCGATAAAGAAAGTTTGCGACATTGTTCAATAAAAAATTTGGATTCCAACTCCTCAATCCTGATGTTGCAGGGGACCTGACTACTAAAGCTAATGGGATTTAAAAAGTGTCGATTATTAATTGATATTGAAGGTATCTATACCAAGTAAACACTTTGTCGTTGACCTCAACCCTGACGCTGTAAGAAATTGCATTCCTAAATCCTGGTGATCCCTCGGGATTTGAAAAGGATCATCCGTTTAAATATTCTTACGTGATACAGAAACAAGTTGCATCCCGGGGACGGGCTATTACGGAGAGACAACTTTTGTTCTGGGAAATGAAAGGATCGGGATTTTTAAAAACCTAAATCCACGCGAGCGAAGTTGCGGGCATTAGCTAGTTGTAAATATATTTAGAAGCTACTATAAGATAATAGATAAGGTACTTATTTCCTTATATTTTTATTGTATGGCAGCGCGCGGTTTTAAATTATAAATTGCACGTCCTGTCCTTTTCTGTAATACATTTTTTTCTCAATATCTACCGCTTTATCTCATAGCAAGAGTCCGTAAGACATAATACTGTGAAAATAGGCAAAATATACAATTTTTGCAGTTTCCACGTCAGTACCTGTCGAATTTTTCTAACAGTGTAAGCAGCAGAGCTGAGTTTACCATCTAGTGTTGATATGTGGGTGTTCCATAGAAGCTTTGCATCTAACATTATACCGAGAAACACGGGGTTCTCCTTTATTTTCAACATATGATTATTTATCAATGAATTTATGTCATTTAAGGTCCTGGTATTGGGCAGTGTGAATTCAACACACTTAGATTTCTTTGCATTTGGAAGTAAATTGTTAGCAATAAATCAGAGAGTGACCTGTGATATGGCATTACATATAGTATACATTGTCAAAAATTATAATATTAAAGCTGTGCGTATTGCGTGAGGAATTGCGTATTGCGTGAGGAATAGGTGCAACTTGCAGGGTTTGATGCATGCGCTATTGCCAGCAAACATGAGACATATTTTTATCTACAGGCAACGTCTGAGTAGGTAACGCATACGTCTAACGCAAGTTGAAATGTACCAGTGTATTTAGTTAGACCTATCGACAAGTTTGGAGTTGGGTGCAGTCTAAATGTGGCCCGTGTGTTTAGACTGTCAGTTTCACGTGTCGTCCCCCGCACTTCACCACCCCGCTTGCACAAATCGAGACAGCACGAAATTTTCAAGATTTCTGGGTGTAATTTCTGGTTTTCGTAGTTCCCACATAATTATAACAATATAAAATATATAACGATAATTTTTTTACTACATAATATTCATTAAATTTTCTAGGTCTGTGGTTTTTCCAAATTTCATTAAATTGCTTCGTTGTCTAGAAAAACGAGCACAAAGTTGGGCCTTTTTTTAAAGAAAAATACAAATCTTTGAGCCCCTGTAATTTTAAAACTACATATTTTTAGAAAAATCTAAAACACCACAGACACAGATATTATTTTCTAGACTATGTCTGCAAAATTTCATGGACTTTGGTTGCTTAATATTCAAATGAAATGGGAACTACGATTGTATGGAGTAAGTGACGGAGAGAGCCCTGTTAAAGGGGGATGTCGTCGCGGGAATAATTAAGTTAAATTCTACTTAATAAAAACGTAGTTACCTATAGTGCAATACCTGATTGTATTGTACCCTTTTATTGCATTTGTATGATAAAAGCGAATTTCAGTGTGCAGCCAATTTGCCCGTCGACGTGGAACATTCATAGCTTAATATTTCCCAACGAGCCCAAACTGAATAGATTCTGGCTAACGAATCAAATGAACAAAAAATATTTATACACTATCAAAATGTGAATAACTGAATGTGTTTGTGAATCTTTTATTCGAACAAAAATACAATGATGTAAGCCTGCCTGTAAGGTACAATAGATAAAATATTTTTTGAAAATGCACACAACATTTTTTTATTGCTTGTCAATTTACATGAATTTGGTACAGCGATAATAATAGAGCTTGTTGCCTGGACATAGGCTAGTTTTAAGTGAGGAAAAAAAAAGTTCTCACTGGATTCTTTTAAGGGCTAAATTCACGCGAACGAAGTTCCGCGGGTATCATCTAGAATTATTCATAATGCATTACAAAAGTAGTTATTCCTACGCAATTTCAATGTTTACGAGTTTAACCACAGAATACTACTCGTTTTATAACAGAGAAAGCTACCGGTTTAATCGACTGCGATGATAATATTCAATAAGTACCTAGTGTAATTTACTACGAGATATCAGTTATAGTAATATACTAACATCAGTATAATGTAAAACGTTTTATTAGATAAATAAAACAATGAGAAAACGTTGTACGCAACTGACTTGTTCCTGAAGCTGATATAGTAAATTTTAGCAAACGGTTACACGATACAGTAATTGGGTATAATTTCTGTGTAGAGTCTAGTCTACTTTACAGATAAATAATAAAAAGGTTTAGTTTTCAGGGAATATAGACCACAAAAACTTACTCTGTAGGTCTCACCAAGTTCTCGGGCAGAGGTAAATTTAGGTTGGCGCTGCGCATAACCCGTTACCTACTTACACTCTTTATCGTCTAGATGTCTTCTGTGTAGGGTCTGCACATGCTGCTAGTGTGCTCTTTGCACCTAATGTGAGCGCTACTTGAAGCTAGCACCAGCCTCGCTCCGGGAAGGGCGGTTTACTTGGCGATTGGATGGCTGAAGCGAACTACTCCAGCAGTGCGCTACACGTCCAATAAGTAGTGCGGAAACCGGGATAGATAGAAGGAAGGTAGATAGGTAGGAAGAAGGAAGGAAGGAAGAATAGACTCGGGCTACGGGGTTTCTTTCTTCCGATCTTACCAGTGATGCCAGAAGTGGAGGTCAGAAAATACCCAAATTGGAATTACTCGAGTATCGAAGTGCAACGTTCGATACAATATCGGAATGTTCCAATATTTATGAATGAATTACTCGATGTAGGTCAGTTCGGTCGTATCCATTCCATTGCGGTCGTATTGCTGACGCGAAGGTATGAATTTTGCGATATGAAAACAACACGTGCGCTCGTTTTATTATGAAACCTTTTAGGTATATTAATAAGCGGTCAATGTTAACATTAGAAGTTACATAGACAACTATATTAACAGGGCTCTCACCGTCACTTACCTCATACAATCGTAGTTCCAATTTCATTTGAATATTAAGCAACCAACCTAAGTCCATGAAATTTTGCAGACATATTCTAAAAACTAATATCTGTGTCTGTGGTATTTTAGATTTTTCTAAAAATATGTAGTTTTAAAATTACAGGGGCTCAAAGATTTGTATGTGAATTTTTAAGACCGCGTAACTTTGAAACCGAATATTTTAACAGAAATCTGGAAAACCACAGACATAGATATTAGTTTCTAGAATATGTCTGCAAAATTTCATGGACTTTGGTTGCTTAATATTCAAATGAAATTGGAACTACGTTTGTATATAGCGAGTGACGGAGAGTCCCCTCTTAAACTATACCTTCTAATATCATAAATGCAAAAGTGTGCCTGTCTATCGGTCTGATAACTTTTCACGGCTCAGTTCAACCGATTTTGATGAAAAGTACAGAGTTGCATCAAGCTTACGTCCCGGGGACGTACATAGGCAACTTTTTATCCCGGAAGTTAAAGAGTTCCCACAGGATTCTTAAAGGCCCATCCGTTTAACCGATTTATATGAAAGGTAGTTACAGAGGTAGCTTGCGTCCTGGAAATATGACATAGGGAACTTTTATCCCGGAAAATCAATGAGTTTCCAGTTCCCACGTGATTTTTAAAAACCTAAACTCACGGCTAACTACTGAGCACATTTAAGGCAGATTTATGATCATGATGACCTTTTGTTATTAAACAGTTTTATAAACAGAAATTATGTGTCTTTTTCCACTCATCGTTTAATAAGGTCAAATCGCTGAACTATCAAACAAAAAAGACAATAAAGTATTATTTTGATGAACAATAAATTGAGGCCCAAAAACAAAGGAATGACATTAGACGTGGCCATAGCGTGACCATATTGACTGTAATGTCAATATCTACCTGAAAATGTCACTATACCTACCTTCGTTATGACATAGAAATCTTATTATGAGATATGACTACCTACCCATATTATACTAAATGCAAAAGTGTATTTGTTTGTTGGTTTATTGGGTTGTTGGGTTTGTCTTTCAATCATGTCGCAATAGAATTATTGATATGTCAATAAGTATCGCAGTGTCTACTCAGTTTGTTGAGATCCAAAACTTAACTCATATGTCTAGAGCCAGTGACAATGGGACGGACGCCTAAAGATCGTAACTCACTTACACTACACTCTTGCACAGTAAAAGAATAAGCATTCAAATATGGGCTCAAAGTCGTACGCTGTACATACACTCTACAGTGACAACATATAATTACAAGCAACGCGCAGCAAAGGAGCTTGCAACAATCTAGCCACTCGATGAATGACATCTCGCTTACCACGCGCTTCAAGCGAGTGGCCCACGCGTTTATAGCGTGCGGGCCACTCGAGCAACTTAGTGCGACGTTGTACTGCAAGCTGTCAGTGCAAGGACAGTGAACTTTCTGCTAGTTGTCGGCGCGTGGACAATTAGCGGTCACTTTGATTTGAGGCGGAGCTGTGGCGGAGCCGTGCGTGTGTTGTGCGGGAACGGTGTCGTGTAAATGAGTTAAGACCTTTATTTCTATCGGCAGGCACCACGCGATGGCTCACTTTGTACGCAATTTTTCTTCGTTAGTGCGGTTAACTGGTAATGACGTCAGAGCTGGACAAGGAATGATGTAATGTTTTGTTATTCGTTAAGAAAACCTCGTAAATCGTTTAATTCGACTCTGAGACTAACACAATTAGGCGTAGTGGGCGTCAGGTAAAAATAACTCTGACCTCTGAAGTTAGAAGTGATGGTTGGTGTTGTCGCGTTTATGGTTCGTCAGTCAACATTTTTAACCCCGGACCCAAAAAGAGGGGTGTTATAAGTTTGACGTGTGTATCTGTCTGTGGCATCGTAGCTCCTAAACTAATGAACTGATTTTAATTTAGTTTTTTTTTGTTTGAAAGGTGGCTTAATCGAGAGTGTTCTTAGCTATAATCCAAGAAAATCAGTTCAGCCGTTTGAAAGTTATCAGCTCTTTTCTTGTTACTGTAATCTTCACTTGTCGGGGGTGTTACAAATTTTTAATTTACACTTGTTCTTCCTGGACTGTAGGACAATAGGTAGAGTAAACAAGCGCAGATTGCATTGCACGAGCCGCGAAAAAGGTTGTCCATTGTGCTCAAACTCATACAAACAGACGTCACAGTATTAATTTCAAAATCTTTGTTTGAATTATTTTATCTCACATTTACTGCGCCAATATATCTATCTATACATATAATAAAATTGTAGAAAAGTGGTGTCTGTACAATGGAAATACATAAAAAAAAAGTAGCAGGGGTTGTTATTATATCGATGCCGAACCCGAAATTGTAATTAATTTTTTTTGTCTGTTTGTCTGTGTGTTTGTGCACGCTAATATCAGAAACGGCTTATTCGATTTAGATAAGGTTTTCACTAATATATTGTAGTAAGCTTCACTTAACATTTAGTGTTTATTTCATGTCAATCGGTTCATAAATAAAAGTTATATCAATTTAAAGAATCACGGCGAACATTTTTAACGTACAGAGAACGTAACTACACGCCTCGCGCCTGAGCGTCCGTGGCTATATAAAGCACGCTGATTCTACGCGAACGAAGTCGCGGGCACAGCTAGTTAATAAGTTAAGGTGATTGAAAACGTCGTGAGGATCCCCGCACTGATGGGAGTTCTCCACGATGTTAGATGTACGAAGTCTGCCAATTCGTACTTGGCCAGCTGTGTGGATTACGGTCTAAATCCTTCTTACTCTCAGAGGAGATCCGTGGCCAAGCGATGGGTTCAAATGATGACCAACCTGTAATAATGAATTTGCGAGCTGCTAGAGTCTTGACATATGAAATAAATTGATTTCATGGCAAACTTGTACGTGCTAACTACCAATGGCAGTGGTCCTACAGTACAATCCCAGTGTCTACGGTTTACAATGTTACCTTATAAAAGCCAAGATAGCCAAGGCATAAATAGTTTATAACAAAGCGTGCCGACCAACACCGCGCCGATAAAACACGCGTCTCGTTTGCCTACGCATTATGCAAAATAGGAATCTGTACGCGTTTGGTTTGCTTCTGTTATAATTGTAACGGCAGCGGTAGACTGTTTATCATCCTCGAGTGCAGGCAGGTACGCAGCACCACGGTCGCAAGGACTCAGGACCTGTTGCTAAGGAGAGAAGAGGACATATTGTGTTCAATTAACCAATCACATTTTCAAAAGGTATAACCACAAGTACGTGATAATTTCACGTCATCTATTAAGAGTCTGATTGGTGGACTGACCACATCTCCTCTCCGTTCCGATAAAGTGGAAAGCGGGTCTTAGTCGTTAGTCAAAACTTATCAATATTTTAGATATCAATAAAAAAGTATCACTGTCCGTTTTTCGGAGCGGTGCAGTGATAGCCTAGTAAAGACGTCAGCCTCCTATTCGGTGGATCAAGGGTTCAACCCCGGGCAACCACCTTTAATTATTCGGAGTTAATTAAATATCATTTACTTCAACGGTGAAGGAGAATATCGTGAGGAAAACTGCATGCCTGAGAGTTCTCCATATTGTTCTCAAAGGTAGTAAAAATGTTCTACTGGGAAGAGCCGGTAAGAAACTCTGACTATTCATTTTTCAGTTCTGATTCTTGGTTAGTCTGGCACCTGCGGCCGACTCCGCTTCGGATAACTTACGGGCTGTCCGCTGATACAATTACACGGGGCAAACAAAACACGTAGCGTCTGGACAATTCTGGTTTGCATAATGCGTAGGCGGTAGTGATGTGTGTTTCCTTGCTCGGCCGGCGCGAGCTTTACCATAGAGTAGATTAATGAATATAATCCATTAAGCTGTTCAATGTTCATAAGAGATTTTGGCTGGATGTAATTTCTAACACAGACCTTTGGAGGCTATGTATTGAACAATTCTACATACATCGACAGAGCCGATGGTGAAAATGGGTCTGGATTGGGCATTATAAGTAGGTATATTGCGTCAAGCATCGAGTATTTTGTTGGAGGTGATTTGTGATCTTGAGTATCTTCTTCCAGCATCATCTTCTAAAGGCATCAATGCCTTTGCTAGCTATTATGTTCTGAGATATAATCTGATCATTGTTTATTGAAAGTTATGGCTAAAATACATTGTCGTTGAGACGATGTGTTTTTATAATTTTATTTTGCTTTGTACTGTTTTTAAGGGTAACTGTAACTCAGTTTAATTTTACTGATTAAAATTTTCTAATTACTCTTTGAGTTAAAACAATTGAATCCAAAGTCTGCATCAAA
Organism: Maniola jurtina; assembly: GCF_905333055.1. NCBI lineage: Eukaryota > Metazoa > Arthropoda > Insecta > Lepidoptera > Nymphalidae > Maniola > Maniola jurtina. The sequence goes on along the minus strand of NC_060040.1, from coordinate 4,434,909 downwards.
AGTTTGCCTCAAAACAATTACAAAAACTCAGATCCTACTTATTCAATTTGGAAGTTACACTCTCAAGCAATTTGCCACGTCTACGCCAGTTTAAACTCTTTTGTACGTTAGATAAGTCTGGCTCCGTGAGATACATGCAGCGCGGTACAAAGTCGATTATAAATTGTGCAGGAATTAATGTTGCGCTGTTTCTGTTTGAGCAGAGACTTATTTGAGTCGCATTAGGGTTTCCACCCACTAGTTACTGGACTGTTATTATAAAACTAGACGATGCTTGAATATTCATCCGCGTGGATTTAGGTTTTTCTAAAAATCCGTGGAAATTCTTTAATTTTCGGGGATAAAATAGCCTGTTACTTGCCAGGTTTTGAACTATAACCATGTAAAAATCTGTCGATCAGTCGATCCGTTTCCGCTGCCACGTGATTGAAGAACAAGCTGACAAACAAACACACTTTCGCATTTATATTTTCCTGACCGAATTTAGCTCAAAGCAGCCATTGCTTAGCTAACTACATAGGAGACATTTTTATTATTACAGCACCATGTGTTTGCAAAAACATAGATACACTTTCTATTTACTTTCATTGTCCGATGGGATGACACGACAGGGGAGAGATCAGGGCTAGCACAACTAACAGATTTACGTGTTCTACGAGGCACGGAGGTTTCTGATAGTAAGTAGATAAAATAAGTATGGAGGTATTTTTCCAAGTAAGTTCGCATATTATGTGAAAGGGTAAATAAAGTAAGACTGCCCTTCCTACCGAAAAGGACCAGTAGAAACTGGTGGTGGTGGAAGGTGGTTGGTACGGCCCTGTTCAGTGGGCGAAGCCCTTTAATATATCAGGAGCTCTATTTTTTCAAGGCGATAAAAGGTGAAGAAATCGTGTGAAAGGAAATTGGTCGTTTGTCTGTGGCCACAACACTTTGTAACGCACGCCTTTCGCCCGTCTGTTTTATTGTTGGGAAAACAATAGGAAATAAATCTGATATTTTGTCCGCTTTTCCGAGCGCCGGAATTAGATTCGTTCACTCGTTGACTCGGTTTAGTTTTTGTGTATAGCTTTATTAGTCTATTTTTTCGAAAAGTAAATAGACTGAATTAAAAATATACGAGTAAGTTACCTATTTTATCTACGAGTGTTATTACATCAACGCAAACTCTTTATATGTTTTTTGATTGTTATGTGGTGTTTGTGTACAATAACATTTGATTTCATTTTCAGTCCACAGTTTCTTCTATAGTTTTCTTGTTTAGTTTGTGAGTTTAATAAACAAAAAAAGTTTCTCTAGTATTTTTTTATAAAGTAACTATTTCTTAGTCTAATAAATATTTTTCATTTATAATTAATGCAATACAAGCTTCGTAATAAATAAGCTATGAATTCAAATTAGCATTCGCAGCGAGCTCCTGCCACTCATAAAACTCATAAACGATGTTTAGAACAAAGTACTAGTATAATAAATCAACTACAAAGAAAACAGTTGACGGAAAAGCCTCCTTACACGCGTTTATAAATAACTGCTAATACAAACTATATTGTTTTTGTAATATCTTTTCTTAGACTGAAGGAAAAATACTGTAGACGGATGATCGAACGGGTTTATCTGAAGCCATAGTGATCTCAGGTCCGAGGTAATTTCATAATGACACATAGTCGAAGCAGAGTAAACTAGAGTGAGGGAACTCTCGATTTGATCCTGAATCGACAATGGTCAAATATTAGGTCTATGGTGACATGAAATCAAAGAAAAATTGGGCTACCTTATCGCTACCTAGCGTCAAAGTACCAATATTTCGAATTGAAAAAAATGATGGAATTGCGTTTTTATTACCATTTTCACAACTTCTTACAAAATGCAGATTAATATAACTCGGGTACCACGTTTTAATTTAAGATGAAATCATATATTTAGGGCACTGAAAGTAAGCGAAAGCAAAATCAGCAAGGACACAATATTATTTGTACCAAGTGCACAAGTGGGACGTTTCCTTTGCCTAATATTTTTAACCCCCGACCCAAAAAGAGGGGTGTTATAAGTTTGACGTGTGTATCTGTGTATCTGTGTGTCTGTGTATCTGTGTATCTGTGTATCTGTGTATCTGTGTATCTGTCTGTGGCATCGTAGCGCCTAAACGAATGAACCAATTTTAATTTAGTTTTTTTGTTTGAAAGGTGGCTTGATCGAGAGTGTTCTTAGCTATAATCTAAAAAAATTGGTTCAGCCGTTTAAGAGTTATCAGCTCTTTTCTAGTTTTCTTGTAGAAAAGAAGGTTAGATAACCGTTAGGTTCATAATATTATGTCAATAGACAAATGTCAAGCTGTCAAGATGGACGTTGCCTAAATACATAATTATTTATTTGAAAATGATGTTTTGGAAAACTCAAATACTTTGGATCGTCGGGGGTGTTATAAATTTTTAATTTACACTTGTTACAGATTTCCATTATGAAAACTGTCAAAACGTCATAACATTAATTTATTACTGAGTTAAGCATTATAGATTTGTCTAATCTAATCCGTGCGTTTTTCTATACAATGTGAGTGTTATACTCAAAGCCGACTTTATTTTTATGAAAACGTTTGTCTTCCCTCCACCTATTATATTCTTAAGTCTATCACTGTAAGATTGCTATCACACTAGCGTCCAAAACGCGTAGGCGTTTATCAAAGTGTATATCACTGCACGAAGCTAGCATTCGATGCATAAATCGCATTTTCAACCGTAAACACTCCTTATCAGGATTACACCAAATCAGGAAGGTAAAACATACGTAGGTGTAGAGAAATGCTGAGATATGTATTGTGTACACGCGTGTCGTACGTGACAATAGATTGTTTGACGGGGTTAAAAATTCATCCGATATTTTTTGCTACGTTTGCTGCGATTTTCACGATCATGATTATAATCTCGCTGTTTCTGTCCCTATTTCCCAATAGTCATTGTTTAATATTTATGGATTTGTGATTTGTGCAGTTGTAAGTACATTTTTTTCATTCATTCTTCTAGTAAAAGAAAAAGTAGATTAGATGGTTTTATAATAATATAATATGTTCTGCGTTATGATATTTTATTCTTCTCCCAAATAAGCCCCTCAAGCTCACTCTATAAGTCTAGAGGGTAACAAGACACCAAGTTTGCCGAGGACTTCCTGGCGTGGGACTTGAAATCTAGGTAGATATATCTGGCTCAGTCTGGCTCAGTCTGGCTCATAGATGTACTCCGGCAGTTTGTGCGTTGATGTTTGCTCTGCCTGCTATGAACAGAGGATCATTGACGATAACAAAAATACGTGTTTAATGGGCTGTTCCTTGCTACTACTTCCTAATTTCATCGTAAGGTGTTGTTTAATAAATGATTACAATGTATTTGCAAGCGCTTGGACAGGATATGGAAAAGAATTGTAGTAAGTATGACACTGTATGCGTTAGCTGTGCTAAATCTTGGTAAGTATAGCACGACCCGCACACGTTAAATAAATCGGACCTTAGATTAGAAGACTTTACAGTGTTTGTTTGAAAACAGTTTCATTCGCTCGTAGACTTATTCAGTTCTATCCTACTAAAAGTATTTTTTGTTTACCCCAATCATGCTACAACCGATCAACGTAATTTTTTTTATCGATATACTTAAAGACCTGGAGAGTGATATAAGTTACCTTTTATCCCGGAAAATCAAAGAGTGTCCACGGGATTTTCATAAACCTAAATCCACGCGGTCGAAGTACGCGGTACTTAATAAACTTGCCCATACTATGTACCTATCAAGCGGTCGTCTTTCGCCAGTGTAATAGGGCTCTAAACTATCTCTAAGCGTGAATTATTGGACACGCGAACGCTGGTAATGATTAATGTGTTTTCAGCGGCGGTTTATAGTGGCAATAAAGCGGGCTTTACCGAATTCAGAGAATTGTTAACGTGCAGCATGACGTATGATACTAAACATTGTAAGGAGCTATTGTTTTTGAAAGATATTACCTGCTTTCTTCAAAACCGGAACTGTTTTAATTTTTTGTTTTGTGGTTTTTTTGGCGTCGTTCGTCAGTCTCCTGTCCGGGGAATGCGAGGTTCCCTCCAGGCAGGGCTTTCCGGAGTCACGAGTAAGAATGTGCGTTTTAAAGTCGCTCGCTTTGACGTAAAAGGGAAGCATCATGAGAAAACGTTCACTTGTGGTCCGCTGATAAGCTGAGATAAGAACGATAATGATTTTTCAAAAAAGGAAATGATATGAATGAGCTGCAAGTGGTGCAACCTGAAATTCAAATTGGGAATGGTATCTATCTACGTTCTTTAATACAGGGAAAACGTGCCGTCTTTTAGTAACTCGTATAAATAATTGGAATGCATATACTGACACAGCTACACACCTACGACTAAGTATTTCTAGTATCCTAGCAGAATTGATCAGGGCTACTTAAATCCTGGAGTCTTATTTCCACAAGGGAACAATAATTCCAACGAAGTAAGCTATTGTAACAAGCTACGATAATAATACCTAAGAGTCTATTCAAACGGACCACAATACAACCACAAATAAAAATACTACACCACAAAAGTGTCGCCTGGCAAACTGCAGGCGTTGAGAATGAGATCTATAGTGCGTACTTTGATTCTTCTCAAACTGAAAGTTAAAACGAGACCGATGTAGGTCAGATAAACTGTCTTGTTTTAACTGAAACTTAAGTCTGAGCAAATATTATGAAGTAGGGATTTCATCTATCTATCTAAAAATCTAGTAGTCTATGGTCTCAGCCAAGTTACGGGTTCGTAAAGATATCGATCGCTTGCGTGAATGTCACGAGCAATTGTGGCTGCAATTTCGTCGGACTTGAGATTGACCACACGTTCACAACAGCCATTGAACGCGACTGCTGTCTCATGTTTGTATGCTTTTTGCTCGGCTACTTTTTGTCGCTGTAATGTGGTTGTGGCACGTCTGACAGGAGCCTAACATAACAAATGACGCGAATAGCGCAGCAACTAATAAGTTTCCTAATTAATTGTTATTGCTGCTGGGCGATTTATTATAATTGCCCACATCAAAGGACAAGGCCTGTATTTGCTTTGGATGACAAATGACGCTATTGTCTTTGGTAAGTGGAGGTTTGTTCTACATTTAAGAGTTTGTCAAGTAATCAAGAGAGTCCAGACACAGGTCCAGATTCAGATTCTAGTTAAGGCAATTTATTAAAAAATTTTTTTTTTTGCTTAATTTGGGAACTACCGTGCAGCCCTGAAATACAGTTTTTTATTAAAAACTTGAAAGCGGTGATAGGCTAGTGGTAAGGAGGTCTGGTGTTCGATACGTTTCGTTTCCTAGTTCACTACGCTGGTCGCTGATCAAATACAGATTGGCAGACCTCAAACTCCTTTGAGAAAACGAAAACTTACAGTCATCACTTACCATCAGGTGACATTGCAAGTTTCCTCACGATGTTTTCATTCGCCGTTAAAGCACGTGATAAATAACGCTCACAACGTATTATAATACGTTGTGAGTAATTACGTAAAATTTAAGTGTAACTATTATACCTACTTTAAGTTGAAGTCATTTGTGAAGTTATGTTTGCACAGAACTACTCATAGGTAACTACTTCTCGAAACTTGGTTATTTCGGCCAGGTTAAGTACTGCTTGCTAGTTGAAGACAAGCCCCGAAATGTTTAGTAGGCGGACTATGCGAATGTTACGAGCACTGCACTCGTTGATTCCCACGGCAAACTAAGGGCCTACGCCCACTGGCGGCTCGGCACGGATGCTGTGGCATCCTCAGGAGTAGGTACGTACTGTCGCAACATTTGCTCGCTCCAGTCATACCTAATTAAAAATGAACAAATGTAATAGCACCAAAGGTTTACTCAGATTTAAAACTTAATTACAATACCTACATGCCGTTTGGCTATACATACTTACCATACATGCTCAGTTTCTTTCAGAATGTTTGTGTGCCTACCTACTTTTCTATATATAATTTTTGAGCAGTGGGCCCTACTCTAGCAGATGACCTGTATTGTAGCTTAGCTTTTTTTAACTTTTTATAATTATACTTTGGAACAGAACAGACGTTGTTAAACGTTAATGGTACGTGTGTGCATGTATACAAAATGGTAAATTGAAACCTAGTGCATATAGCAGTTCTTGCGGGGGAACCGTATAGCTCGCCTCGCTTTGGCATGTCGAAGGATTCCAAGAGATGCCACGGCAACCGGAAGGCAGCCAAAGGTTTACGAAGTCTGCCGAGACGGCATGCGTAAGCACACTGCAGTCGTGTTTTGTACCTACGATGATCATCTTTGAAATTTCAATTTCATTGTAATACTATTTAGTTAAATTGCAAGAAAATCCCCTGCCGGTCCGTGCTGTGTGTGGGCGCAGGCCCTAACTCATAGTCTAGTTCTAGTATAACCTTAGGGCTTATATGGATTTTGCGTTGCATATAATGGAAGCATTTGCTGTAACACACAAGAACCATGGATATTAGTGAGCCACAAAGGCTTATCGATTTTGGTTTCACTAAGCTGTTGAGCTAAATCTAGGTATACGTAGCCAAACCTACATAGCTAGACTAAACTTAAAATTAATACCTACTTAATATTTAATTCAATTTAAAGACATTGTAACTACTAAAGAGAAAAAGAGTGCAGGATTTTTTCTTCCATTGGAAATTGTGCGTAACAATGGAGAACGAAATCTGGAATTTCCTAAATACAAAACTATATCAATTCATGTTTCTTTGAATCACCAATAGCAAACTTATTCACAAGGTAAATATTTATTGGTATAGATTTTAAACTGTACATTATTAACTTAATTAAATCTAAACTCCAGCATTTTGCGATAGATACTAAGTACCTAACATTTAAAATGAATGTTTCTGCTAAGTGGTTTTCTACATCGGCAATAGGCAATGGGCATTGCAAGTTTGCTTAGAATGCAACGGACAAATGCTCAATATTTATAGCCGTGGGAATGTATGTCAAGTTGTTTTATGGCATTCAATGCATTTATTGAACAGTTTAAATGTCGATCTAATAAATACGTAAATGCTAGTGGATGCCCGCCACTTTGTCCGCGTGGATTTAGGTTTGAAAATCCCGTAGGAACTCTTTGATTTTCGGAATAAATAATAGCCTATGTTACTATCCAGGTCTTTAACCATTTCCATGCAAAAATCACGTCGACTCCTTGTTCCGTTGCGGTGTAATTGTACAAACCAACAAACAAACATACTTTCGAATTTATAACATTTTATCATACTTTTGAAATGGAAATTTTTATTTATGTCTCTGTCCGGTTTTACAAATCGACTTCGTAAATGAAACGATGACGGCTGAAAAAGTTTTAAACTGCAATACACCCTCTTCCGAAACACTTTAAACTCGTACTAGTTATCGATACCTACAATATCTATATAATTACCTGGTAGAGATTGCTCTAAGCAATAAGGTCGCCATTGAACACAATTGTTTTTTCTGTTTTCTTCCTTCTGTGTTCAAAAAATTCAAAATTCAAAATATTTTTATTCAATTAGACTTTTACAAGTTCTTTTGAATCGTCAAAAGCATCTACCACTGGTTCGGAATGCTTTTCCTACCGAGACGAACCAGCAAGAAACTCGGTGGTTGCTCTTTTCAAAGATTAATTGTTGTTCGTTTATATGTTTTTGTGTGCAATAAAGATTTCTATCTATCTATCTATTTACCTAGTTCAATTTTTTTGTAAGTAAGATAAGTATGAAATAAAATGAAATGAAATGATTCATTATTTTGCGAAAGAAAATAAAAAGTATGGATGTATTGTATTCGATTTTGTGTCCTACAATTTAGTCAGCTTAGTAGCTTTATCAAATGAACACGTAATTACATTCGGCCTCATTTACAGACAATGCATCGTCGGCCGAGACTCATCATCACAGATTATATCTCGCGAACAGTTTTTTGTTCATTATTTTAATTCAACTGGACACACGTTGAAATAATTGGGGCTCCACCGTTTTAAGTGGTTTAAGTACGACAGTTTTTATCAATTAAGTACAATGAATTTATTGAAGTACTTTCAGGACTATTTTGATGGTAATCTAGTCGAAGAAGTAGGTATACAGAATAGCACAGTACCTACTTACCAATTTTTTTTTTTGTTTTCCTCTAAGAGCTTAAAAGTTACAATGTTGGAAGTAGTCTAGTTGGTGAAAACAAAAAGAGATAAGTCTTTTTATTTAGTTAAGTTTTCGGCGTAATTATGTAGCTCTTATTTTGGTTAACTAGCAGAGTTTTTTTTTTGGGACCGATTTCAGCTTTGCAATCGGTTGAGCTTTGTCGGTCACCTTCTTGACTACGGACTCCTATGGACCTCCTTATGTCTGATTTGATCACGTAGAGAAATTTCCAAGCATAGCTTTCTCCATCACTCACTGTGTGACCTTGAGCTTTCCTATGAGGCCCATAATTAGCGACCATGTCTCGGTGAACAGCATAAATCTATCAATTCTTAGTAGGTACCTAGGACTTACTAAGCTTAAGAATTTTAATGCAGTCAGAATTACGGCCGTCGTAATAATTCATTCCTAATGAATTGCGCGGGGCAGATAGCAATCTTTCCAAGTATCTAATGAATAGTTCTATGGTTGACTTATTAATACCTATTGCCTATTGTATAATAAAAAGCAAGCTATGACTAAACAACAGCGGAATTTCATCGATCAAAAATATTCAACAACAAGTTGAATGAACATGTACCCGATTTAGGCTTCGTTCGTTACCCATGCATTTCATCCTGTTGAGTTCAAACTTTGTATAGTCGTTGTTGGCACTTGCGTCAAGGTTTCTGAAGCAGTACCCTCAACGTACAATAGGTGGCGTGCGAATCGACCATAATATTATTTCCGTTGCGACTAAAAACGAAATATCGCACCGTATGTTTTCATCTTGATTCGGCAAAACAAAGCGAAATATAATGTGTGTATCGGCTCATTAGTTTGTTTGTAATGTTTGTACTCGAGAGAAAGCGTTTAGGGCTATTCTTTAAGCCTACAGCCTTGTTTTCAACGCTGATACAGCGACAAATAAAATCACTACAATGCTAAAAATCATGTCTGTTAATCAAGCTTATTATACAAATAAAATATTTGAACTTGAGCTACTCGTAAATTCGTAACTTACTGTCATAATTATACTGTTTTTATGTCAATGTTATTTTTTTAAAAGTATTTTGGATTTGTTACGGACTTCAAGTAAACTCTGCTTTTAGAACTAGTAGCAGTGTAGAGAATAGTCAGGAGGCTATCAGCAGTTTGAATATAACCTTTAAAAATTATGTAACGTATGCCAACTTGAATGATTAAACTTGAATGATTAATATTGAATTGCTTCGCGAAGCTGCTGAGCTTGAACTCTGTTTATGTTATATTCAACTATACGGTATGAATTAACAGCTAGGTAAGGGCTACAGACAACAGCTTTACGAGACTACGTGCTTTGTAGGTTCTCTGTTATAATATTGTATATCAAATTAGAAAAGAGCAACCACCATTTCTCGCTATGTACTTCTTATTAAAAAAGCATTCTGAACCAGTGGTAGATGTATTTGACGTATAGAAGTGCTTGTAAAAGTTTAATTAATAAAACATTTGACTTTTGATTTTGAATTTTTGATTATGATGTGTCCGAAATGAATCCACGGTTAGACAAGGGCAAAGGAGAACTCGACGATGATCACAGTGTAGAGAATAGCTTCCCAGGAATAGCATCCGCTCGCAATTTAATACCGCACACGAGTTTTCGAAATATGCAAATGGTGTACAATAATATTGGCACGAATTTACAAAAACATGAACTGTTTGTGTTCTGCAATATAATAACGTTTATTTATGAAATAATAATTAAAATCCGAACATCGTTATTGACGCAAATAGAGCGAATTTATAAACGCGATTATACCTTTACACTATATACGTCCAATTGTGTTCAAGTATTGTGATTTAATGACAACTGCTTAATTTTTTTGTTATTAGGTTTCCATACGTCCGAAATCGGAATAGATAATCAAACCGTTATAGGTTTACTCGTATATTGGTCTGTCTGTCCGTCTGGCAATTTGCTCCGAATTTATTGGTACACATAATATTATGAATTTTTGTGACCTTAATTAACATGGCCGCCACGCTACATACCTAAATGAATAAATGTTACAATTTAAAAAAAATGAAAATATTAAACCGATTCGTAATATTACATCAACTATAATAACGTTTCTAATCTAAATTAGAAATAAATAAGATATCATTGAAGAAACTAAAAAAGATTATTTTTTATTTACCACCATATTTTTTTTGCATAATATTTAGGTATGTCAGGTTTCGATTTGTCCAGAGCTTACCTTCCGTTTGAACTACTCATGTGGTTTGAACGTGCATTACAATAATATTTGTTTATGAAAATACTAATATTAAAATTGAAATATCGTTATTGGCGTAGTTGTATATCGTTGCATATAATATAAATTAAATGGTAATTAATCGTCCGTTAAATAAATATTGTATTTGAAACATGTGAAGGTTTATTAGTTTATGGATATTAAAGATAGGCATTATTGCAACTTTTAAATCATTTCCGCTTGGTGAAATTATAATTTTCGTTCACAGTGATTTCACAGGCGATTTTACACGGAAAATTATAAATAAGTAGCTACCTACTTGATTTCCGCACTTACAATTGTTTGTTACATTAATTAATTTAAGTAGGAATTAAAATCAATAGCGCTGATATATTGATTTCACAGGTGGATTTTCAGGAAAAGTGTATTTTGGCAATTTTGGAAACGAACCTACCTCCGTTGAGTTGTATTCTGGTGATTTTATATCGTGTTGTGTGTTGGTGTTGTATATTGATTGCTTTTCCTGCATCTTTAGTAGTGGGAGAGTGGGCGGTGCATAATATCACATGCTGCACGTTCTACCTACAGATTTGTCTGTTTTGGTGTATTAAAGCTAATTAAGCCTGTATTTCCTTGTATAACTTGACAATAATTCCCAAACAGAAGCTACCAAACAAATGCAATCAATTCCCAGGTGAATTGAATTAGTCAATAGAAATGTGTCAAATAATCAATTTAACAGCTTTTCACCGCAGCCGTTCGACCTAACAAACAAAAAGCAAACGTATGTGTACGTGTTCTGGAAGATTTATGTGGTGTGTATTGCTTGCTTTTCCTGCTTATGTAGAAGTGGAAGGGCGGGCGGTGCATATCGCATGCAGCACGTTGCACCATACAGAGTATTGTCTGTTTTGGTGGGTTAATGTAAAGCTTGTAGTTCCTTGTATAACTTGACAATAATTCCCAAACAGAAGCCACCAAACAAATGCAATCAATTCCCAGGTGAATTGAATTAGTCCATAGAAATGTGTCAAACGGCAATAATCAATTCAACAGCCATTCACCGCAGCCGCTCGACCGCGAAGATCATGCGGCGGAACTAAAATCACAATAATACAAATCCATTATGTAATCACATTGTGGATGCACTAAATGCCATATTACTTGAATTGTTTGGAATAGTTTAGTTAGGCTTGAGTGGAGAGATATGTGTATATAATAAGATGGGAAAAGAGCTGATTATTCTTAAATAGCTCGTTAAGGATGCTCGATAACATAGCTAGGTTAAGGAGTAAAAACCATCTTGTTAAATGAGCTTTCAATTCAAACCCCACCCGTTGCATTATTGTCGTACCCACTCCTGGCACAAGCTTTACGCTTAATTGGAGGGAGAATTAGTCATGATTAGCATGGCTAATATTCTTTAAGAAAAAAAAATATTTTTTTTAAATATAGGTACCTACCACGTACCTACTAAGTATAAAGGATTGAAACTTACTAATGAAAATAAAATATATAAGTCCAAACACGATTAGTCTATCATACCATCGGAGAGGTCCAGCACCTACTCGTGTGGTTCCAGTGTTCTCCTTCCACAACCAGACTCTTCACATTAAACTTACTTATGTTTTGAAATTTACTCACGAAATTCATTTGTTTGAATTCAAATTCGACTGTTTTACCATACTTACTAATTATACCATTAGAGCGTTTCAATGTCCATCTTCTACCTCCATTAGATTAGAGACTTGCATTTGAACAAGTTGTATAATGTATAGAATTATACATTGCATAATATAATGTACTCGTAAATATGATATTCACGATGAGCAATCCATTAGCAATGAAGTATGTAATGCGGCGGTCCGTGCCGATGCATTCAAATGACCGGCGATCCTGCAATATCAATAAGTGCTTGTAATATGGGATTATGAATATTATATTCTGCTTTTTGATGTGTTCTTCGATAATGAAACAAATAAATTATTTAATTAATTTAATTTTGTATGGTTTTTAGTTGCCTATAGATATACCAAGATGTTGTATTGTACCCAAGATGCTGGCAGCATTACCCCTTTGGGGCCAAACTAATTCTTTGCCCAAGGTAGCTACCAGCTCTCGGCACCCTGGTTGACTCGATAACCCTTTTTGAAATTTCGTCAAAAAGAGCTCGAGCCCCCGGGCCCCACGGTCCCAAGGTCTCCACGCCAAAAGGCACGAATATGAAGCTCCCATCGAGGTTTCATATTTGCGCCTCTTGGCCCGTTCTGCGCTGATGACCGCTACACCCGTCTTGAAGAGGTCGCCTGAATGTGGGATGCAGCTAAAGTGTCTGCACACGTTGCATCCCTAACAAGCGACCTGCCCATCTTCCAAAGAACGAACGCCATATCAACTTTCGTCGACGTATTGTGTAGGTATAATTATGCGGTATATTTTCTTTAGGTAATCCTTACTGATTATAATTTTGCATAAGTACGGTACATACATATGCGTATTGAATTTTGTGGCATAGTGATGATGTTATTAAATGTGTTTTTTCTTTGGATAAAAGCTACGTCGAAAAGGAAAAGTGTGAATAACTGTCGCAACATTTCTTTATTCAGTTTATCACTTAGCTTCATTAATTCTGCACTTAGCTAAAGCGGGCATTAAGGCAAAACAAATATAGGATAAGAAATTGAACCGTTACAGTGACTAATTAGCACCTCCTAGTTCTAAGAGCTAAGCGCTTGCTATTATTGCCTTATTTCCTTTGTCTCAAGTTCTCACCTTAGAACAGTGTCTGTGTTTTGTTTTTAGCGCTTAAAAATTAGAACCTGGAATCTAGGTTATTACTTGCTAGGTACGGTGTATTGCGGTAATTCTCTTACTAAATTCATGTAAAGTCTACCAAATGTTTTATGGTGTCCTCGTTTAAGAGCTTTCTAGAAAAATAATATGTTAGCACAGAGTATTCGTAATGTGTGAACTAGATAATTATGTATTTATTGTGATATCTTTTTCATTATTTCAAATTACTAGAACAGTTCAATAATAGGGAAGATAAATAATACATCAGGGGGAAATCATATTCGATACTAGTTATATCGCCTGAATAATTCAAATTATAGGCTTTTTTGTACTTTACGTTGAAGCTTACTTAACAAGATGTAACTTGTAGCTTGAACCTTAAAGCAGATTGGCGCTATTTTAACCAGAAATTTGATTCCATTAACATGAAATCTGGTTAAAATTTCTCTCAGTGTAGGCTTTTTAACCCCCGACCCAAAAAGAGGGGTGTTATAAGTTTGACGTGTGTATCTGTGTATCTGTGTGTCTGTGTATCTGTCTGTGGCATCGTAGCGCCTAAACGAATGAACCGATTTTAATTTAGTTTTTTTTGTTTGATCGAGAGTGTTCTTAGCTATAATCTAAAAAAATTGGTTCAGCCGTTTAAGAGTTATCAGCTCTTTTCTAGTTTTCTTGTAGAAAAGAAGGTTAGATAACCGTTAGGTTCATAATATTATGTCAATTGACAAATGTCAAGCTGTCAAGATGGACGTTGCCTAAATACATAATTATTTATTTGAAAATGATGTTTTGGAAAACTCAAATACTTTGGATCGTCGGGGGTGTTATAAATTTTTAATTTACACTTGTTTGTACTTTACGTTGAAGCTTAAACCAATCAAATCAATAAAACATAGGTAATTAGTTCGTTCTCTCCATTTAACACTAATAAATTATTTATTTACTTACTATTACCTATGTGTTTCAGTGAAATTAAACATCACAAGCGGATGTTGAATGCACATTTGCACTTTCGTAACACTCCTCGTTAATTAATTATTACAGCTATAGGTACAGTACACATATTTACGTAGAGCGATGGGCGAGTTATCAACAGCCAGTTCAGTTGCGCAGGGGTACACATTTGTACCTACATATAATTTTCAAACCAATGAAAATAATGTGTTATGCGTATGCGTTAATAGTTTTTATTTTTAACCCCCGACCCAAAAAGAGGGGTGTTATAAGTTTGACGTGTGTATCTGTGTGTCTGTTTATCTGTGTATCTGTGTGTCTGTGTATCTGTGTATCTGTGTATCTGTGTATCTGTCTGTGGCACCGTAGCGCCTAAACTAATGAACCGATTGTAATTTAGTTTTTTTTTGTTTGAAAGGTGGCTTGATCGAGAGTGTTTTTAGCTATAATCCAAGAAAATCGGTTCAGCCGTTTGAAAGTTATCAGCTCTTTTCTAGTTACTGTAACTTTCACCTGTCGGGGGTAAATTTTTAATTTACACTTGTTATAGAATAAATATTATCTGAGCACCCGAGTTTATATATATACTATACAGGGTGTAACCAGAACGCTAGCAAAAACATAGCGTTATTATTACGTATAGCGTTATATACTGCCTAAACACAATCCAATGCCAATAACCTTAATAAATAAAGTGCCTCACTTCGTAGCTTAAGTGATTTAGTATTTTTCAAACCCGCAATGTACCTTTAACGAACAAAATTCGAGTCAATGCGCCACCTACGATGTGGCATTGACTCCGATTGGCCTACTTACGCAACGTTCGTTGACCTCTAGCGTCAGTCAGATGTTTAACTTGCAATACATTTTGAACTTTTTAAATGTATTTTTGTCGCGTTTTTCCTGTGGTGTCTTATCAGTAATCATCAGTACCTACTATCACCTGTCTCCGTTTTTGCTAGCGTTCCGGTTACGGCATGTATATGTGTATTTAGCTTTTTAAAAATCCTAAGGTAATGAAGAATAATTCGGCATAAATATAATAATATTATGAAAGTAATATTATTATAATATTGTAATAGCTTAGTCGATTTCTTCCGCGTGGACTACACAAATTACAACCCCCGTTTTACTCCTTTAGGGGTATAATTTTCAAAATCATTTTTAGCGGGTGTATATGTCATTACTCATAATAGGTATCTGCATGCTAAATTTTAGCCTGATCAATCCAGCAGTTTGAGCTGTGTGATGATAGATCAGCCAGCGTTTCCTTTTATATAAGTATACAGGTTTGCAGATGCTGGAACGGTAAATCGTTTGGCAATGGGTCTTTGCTCTAGACGGGTTGAGCCACCATTGGTACTCATAGCTCATTTAAATGAAAAGCGAATTTTGTAATGAAAGGCATCAGTTCGTACGATGTGTAGTGATCGGGTCGATGTGGGCTTAACCTGAATTTCAGAAATAAATGTGCCTCCACTGTTAAAATAAATGTCCCTGGGATTATTTAATTTTACAGAGCGTATAACGTTTTTGCTGACAAGGATCTTTACTTTGTGGAATTCCATGATCAAAATGTTTACTTTGTACTTTTAGGTTCATAAATGAATTATTGGTTCAATTCTTTTTCTTATTTAATTTTCCTAAAGTTTTATAAAATGACTTTAACCATCAACTCGCCTTGAACAAAATGGTCCATCAAGATAAGAGAGTCAAAGAGACAAAGCTATATCAGCTACAAAAATTATAAATACTTAGTCTTATTATCGTTAGATCAACCAATAACTAATCGGATTTAAATTTGAGCTACCATTGAGCTATTCAGAGTTTTGCGTGGATTTTTCCCATTTTTCCCCAATCAACTTATCTAACCGTCACGTACGCCGTCCGCATAAGTTTTTGCGGATTTTTGATTTGTTACCCCAAAGCCAGTGTCACTGTTATTGATGTGTACCGAAATTGGAAAGTTCGGCGCACTTATCTCTCAGATTTAGATAGCGAGGCAATTTATAAAGGGGATCCTTCCCCCAGCCCTTGACAAGGCTGCGCTGTCGCCCTCAGGAGTATCAAACTTGTGAAATTACTTAGACGTTTACTAGAGTAAGAAATGCATTAGAAATAAAAGGCCGCGGGGAGTTTTGAGTAGTAAAATTAAAAGTAGGCACAAAGTTTTTTGAAAGCGAAGGATCTTTGCGATTAGTAGGTATAATATTGTAAGTAAGATCGCCTACGATTAGCGAGAAACGAGTTGAACTACAAACTAGAAATGAGTTGACGAACAACGAGAAGCTAACTTATACACTATCTATAGGAAGGTACCTAGCTGGGATGGTTTATCTGGTTTATGGACGAGTATGTAAGTTCGACGGACGAGTATAATCGTCACTCACACGTCGAGAGTTATTTTATGTAAAACTGTATTTTTTATTTTGGAACAAATAAATATTTATTATTTATTTATTCAAAACACTATTATTGGTGCAGGTATTATATACCTGCACCAATGTGTGTTTTGATCGCCAGGAGAGCGTCGCTGAACGAGATTTTTAGTCAAGAAGAATGACAAACGAGTAGGCTAACTTTTGTACATGAAAGAAGGTTTTCCACGGGATTTTCCACGCTAGTAAAAGCCAGCCATAAAAGATACAGGAATTCTTTTCTCTACCAAAAAAGCAAAGAAAAGTTACTATATTTTGTTACAAAAAAGGTTTTGTTTCTAAACAACCTTTAAGAAAAGGAAACCTTGTAAGTGTATTGTTCGCTACTTATATACCTAAGCGTGTTATTTTGTGCTAACTTTGGTCATTTATGAATTCCAGATGAATAACTGATTTAAAGTCAAAACCGCGATATCACTTACGCAGAAGTAAAAAGTTATACCTAAAGAAAACACTACAAGATACAAAAGAAAACTATGCAAGAGGGTGCAAAGGTTGTTAGTGAGATGATTGCTATAGCAAAGTATAGGGGCAAGTTTTTTTTTAAAGAATATTAGCCAGGCTAATCATGACTAATACTCCCCTTTCCCCTCCAATTAAGCGTAAAGCTTGTACCAGGAGTGGGTACGACAATATTGCAACGGGTGGGGTTTGAACCGCCGACCTTTCGGAATTCAGTCCGCTCCTCAACCGTTGAGCTATCGAGCCTCTAATTATTATGAATTTGGTAAACATAAAAGGATTCGTAAGGTAATAAACTAGCTCATATTATCGTGCATTAGCCACCACCAGGTGTGATTGTGATAAATAGATAGATAGAAGTCTTTATTGCACACAAAAACACATGTAAAGGAACTCAACACAGAAAGAAGAAAACAGAAAAACAATTGTGTGCAAAGGCGGCCTTATTGCTTAGAGTAATCTCTACCAGGAAACCTTTGCTGAAAGGAGAAGCTAATGTTGGTCAAGCGCTTGCCTATAATGAATATAAAAAAAACCCCTAGGTGCGTCGCGCCACCGCACTCAGTCTGCGATGGCCCTAATAAATTATTAGTTTATGTTCCTTTTTAACCAAAACCCCTTTTTATTCTTAGGTCCTGATCTGGGGCTCTAGGATCCTGGGGTCATCGATGGCCGGGACCCTATAATACGTAGCCTAGCTAGTCACCGAAGCCGTTAAACTGTCTATCCAATCGCACAAGCAATTTATTTCATCGAGTTGATGTTATTGTCTTCTTTTGTCCCGCTATTCGGCTAGGGATGGACGATGCGATATCGATTTGATTACGATCATTCGAGAGTACATCGGGATAGTGGATCGCCGGGAATGCTTCCATTTCGACCCGGCTCAGTGAGGCTCGGCCATAGCACTAGCGACTATTTTTTTGTAATATTTAAATTTAGAACAATTAATTTGAAAGCAAAGTAGATTCTTCTTTGTTAGCCCTTAGTTTAGTTAGTCTTTTGTTAGTAGTTTGTTAGTTTGTTAGCTATGGGGCATAGCCTTACGTGCACGCCATTCTTCCCGGTCTTGGGCGAGCCTCCTCCAAGTTTTTTCCGCAAACTTCCTAATGTCGTCGGACCAACGCTATGGTTGGTACCGAAAGAAACATTGGAAGACAACGTTTTTCTTTCCAGTAATTAGCAAAGTAGGTTAGCAGATTAGCGAGCTATAAATAAATTACTGTATGATTGATATTCATCATCATGATCGACACATCGCTAGCTACTACTGAGTACAGGTTTTCTCTAAGAATGAGAAGGATTTAGACCATAGTCTGCCACGCTAGCTGTTTATCGTGGTTCCGATGGTTTGAAATTTAAGCTTAATTTGCTATCATCCGCTAAAACAGACAAATCTGTATGGCACAACACACACCATGTGATATACACCACCCATCCTACTATTAAAAAGAAGGAAAAGCAAGAAATACATTGTGATGTCACAGTGTGGCACTAACATTATTTCAATTGTTCATTGTGAAATCCACACCTCCTGAGAATGCTCCGGTGTTGGAATGAATGTGTTTCAGAAGATTTGAGTGATACAAGTAAGTAATCCTATCGTTTATTGTTCAAGCTGTCCCGCTGGTTTCAAAGCCCCAACGGGAGCGAAGATGAATATTTATGTGCGCAGTCTGTCAGCTATAATTACTGCCAGCATCGGCGACGGTTTTGTAGCGCTCCTGAGAAATTGCTTCGAAAATGAATTGTTTTTGCTCATTACCTCATATTATTGCCTCAGTTTGAGGCTTTGTTTGCTCTTTTTCCAGTGCCCTTACTTGTATTTTATGTTTAAATTGAAATACATATAATTGATTCATGTCAATTGCTTGATTGTAATAATTAACTGCAAGTTTTACAATAGGTAACTACTTGAAATATTCTAATGTATTGTTCAATTGGATTTTACTTTAGCTTTGAATAGATAAGTCTTTGCCTATGAATAACGAAATGGCATAGCAACACCTCGCATTACATGTACAATGGGAGATTAAAAAATTAGTGGTGTTTATACACCACTAATTTTGTCTTATTTATATAAGAGCCTATATCTATATCATTAAGTGGATTGCGATGCTAGGCTAGTATAGAAAATGCAGTAAGTACCTATTCGAACTAATGCAGTTGGCAAAGGGCAATTCAAATGGAATGGGCTTCAATTGCAACTGCATTGCTTATTTTGACCAATTAATGTTAATTATCTTTCATATCCTGGATTGCATGTTGTATAGATTAGACATAAATATGGAATAAACTGAGCAATAATTGATTAAATATAGAGTTATTATGCAAAGGGTATTTTGTATGCTATAATTTGCGGTTTATGAGTGCATAGAACTCTCTGTTATAACAGACATATTATAATATAAACACATTTTTTTCTGTGATTTAACCACAAATTCACGGTTTTCGGACTTTACATGTGCTATAACACCTACCTACCTGCCAAATTTCATGATTCTAGGTCACCGAGAATTACCCTATTGGTTTTCTTGACAGACACGACGCACGGACGGACGGACGGACGGACTGACTGAAAGACAGACAGACGACAAAGTGATCCGATAAAGGTTCCGTTTTTGTTTTTGAGTTACGGAACTCTAAAAATTAGTTACAGCCTTGGCACAGAAAAGCCAAAGTTCGCTTCGAAACAAACATAGGAACTATTTGAATTAATACTTCAATATCTTAGTCTAAAATATTTGCAAAGACTTGTGAACAATCTGGGACAGTAGGTCTGAACGAATTCAAGCAAACTTCAACAGTAACGTAGTAACCCGGATAAACCTCACTTTGTATCGATAGCGACGAACTAATGGTAAGCGATAGATATCTTGTTTTGTTAAAACTTCGGTTATTCTCCTCTTAGAATGAAGAGGATTTGGTTATAGTCAATGACTTTCTAAGCAAGGACATCGCACTGGCGCGCATAACATGGGACCAAGTAAGTGTGCTTATACTCGGTGTAAGCACACTTTCTTCATTAGTCGCATGTTGACTGCAAAGCTGTCAAGACGCCTAAATGCGCGATCAAAAAGTGCCGAAATAATACGTTAACGACGCAGAAAAAAGATGGTGTGACTTACCACCAGTAAGTTAATTTTATTTACGTAAGATAACATGCGAAAAAGTGTAAAATACTTAGTAAAACCATTGAAAACACTAGAAATATCTAAAATTATTTACAATGTTTCCATTCCTTTCTCTCACGCACATCGGAAAGAGACATATGGAAGGGCGCGTCACGAATTTCGGAAAAACAAAACTGTGGAGTAGCTTTTTTTTGTTCAATGTAAAATCTATTGGCCATTATTGTATCACATTTATTTTATTACTAGCTGTGCCCGCGACTTCGTTCGCGTGGAATAGCTCTCAGCGCGCTTTATATAGCCACGGACGCTCAGGCGCGAGGCGTGTATCTGTACGTTAAAAATGTTCGCCGTGATTCTTTAAATTGACATAACTTTTTTATTTATGAACCAATTGACATGAAATAAACACTAAATGTTAAGTGAAGCTTACTACAATATATTAATGACAACCGTATCTAAATCGAATAAGCCGTTTCTGATATTAGCGTGCACAAACATATTATATGTATAGATAGATCTTTTGACGACCTCCGGTGCGCAGTGGTAGTGCGGTGGATTTGTATGACGAGGGTCCCGGGTTCGATTCCCGGCTGGGCCGATTGAGATTTTTCTTAATTGGTTTAGGTCGGCTGGTGGGAGGCCTTTGGCCATCTTGATTCAAGCCCCATCTTGAATCCGCCATTTTGGTTTTATTTTTCAGCTCCCTGTCAATTGGATGAAGTTCTGAGTGACATTTGTTCGAGCACCCCCTATCTTCAATACCCTGGCCGTGCTCCTCACCGAAATCCTCAATCATCAGCTCTATCCATATTTTTCCTCCGAATCATTTTTTGTCCTCTATACGAAACCATCGGTAAAAAAAAAACATACAAAATTTTACAGAAGAGGTGATCAAATGAGTCAGTCAGTCAGTCAGTGAATCAGCACGAACAGAATAGTATAATACTTATATAGTATAGATATAGTATAATAGTTTCATATTTACAAAAACGAAAAATCTCTCAAAGAAATAACAAAAATTAATAGTGCTACACTACTCCATTCCATTTTTTGTTCAAGTTTGCTTCTAAAATCACCTTATTCAGCTTCGAGTGCAATAATCGATTTACATTGCGGCTTAATCACTGAGGTTAGTTTACAGGACTTGAATGTTAGCGGGAATGTATAAATGGAGCAGTTGAAGCTACATAGGGTGAATTTAGAAACGTGTGCCATGTTTGGGCTCTTGTGTTGTATACGACGATGTGTCCATGCTTAGAAAGTCATTGGTTATAGTCCATCTACCATCACGCTGGCCAAGTGCGAACTGGTAGACTTCACACACCTTTGAGAATTTATTAACAGTATATTATAGCATACTATATTATAACAATAGTTTGCAGCAAGTCTTTACTTCGATTGTCGTACGTAGCAACCTTGTGTGGTCGCGTGATCCAGAACTGTTTGTACTGTGCGGATGTGTGTGCAAATTAAACGTTAAGTCTGCATTTTATTACTGTCTCTACTAAGGTCGCATTTCTAAAATTAGGAATATTACCGTTATCGCTGGAATTCATCTAGCATTACTGGAAAATATTGAGGTTTTGTGGAAAATATATGTGCTTTTTATTGTGCACGGCAGTGTTACAAATTGTAGGTACCTATGTGATAATAATAATAATAATATGTCCTCATCTTTTTTCGGGTTGTCTGCTTGAGGCATTTTGAATGGAAGGAAGGACTCAAGCGAAGGAAGCGCTGGAATAAGCAGTCCTAAGGTATAACGTGATGTATGCCACAACTTATAAAATAAACTTTTTTTCTTTCTTTATTTTGCCAGCGTGGTGGACTAAAAAATAAATTATAAAACATTTGTTTTCAGATAGTGTTAGTAACAATCCTAGTACTATAGTCAAAACTCTTTTCTGAGAGAAGATCCTTGCTCAGTAGTTGGCTGGCGATGGGTTGATGATGATAATATTATGTATTCGCAGCTTTTAAACTGGTTTGCTTCACGCTTAGTTAGCCAAAAGAAAAACTAGAAGTAACTGTAAAGTTACTTTTAAAAATTTATTTGCATTGTCAAAAATAATATAAAATTATTAAATTTTGGCATTAGGTGGTTTGATAACCTCTACGCATTGAACCTGTGTTATATGCGTAGGTTTTTGGAGGACATTCCAATAATTCGATTAGAATATTTAAATAACACCTGCTTTTCTGAGTGACGCCAATATAACAATGACGAAAACCTACTCGTCATGAGCTTTTTCACTGGTGTTTCATTTTTACTTTTCTTAGGTACGTAGTTTACTTGCATCACTATACATATAAAAATGCCAAAATATTATATTTTTATTCCGGAAAATCATAAAGTTTCCACGGAATTTTAAAAACTTAACCCACGTGGACGAAGACCCGAGGATAAGCTAGTAAAGTCTAAATCGCATTTTAAATTGGACAAAACAAACGCTGCAAAATAAGTTTGGTCTGTGTTTTCTTATTATCTTTTCTTTTCTTTTGGCTTAACAGAAACAAAAGACGGCATGTAAAAAGAAGGCAAAAACTTGTCAAAGTGCAAACTGCATCGCACTGTAAAGGAAGAAGTCTTGTGTCTTCCTTCTTTTGCTTATCCGCTCTCTGTAACAGCTTTCACAATAACTGGAACTGTGAAATTAGGCGAGAAAACAGAAAAGAAAAATGCTTTTCAGCAAAATGTTATGTTATACTCGTACATGACACGTTCTTCAAAGGCATTATGTATTTTTCATTTCTTATTTTTTTAAGATTAGATTTGTTAAATAAAACCTCTCGCGTGGATTTAGTTTTCAAATATCCCGTGAGAAGCTATCATACAGACAGACTGATACATTTTCGCATTTATAATATTAGTATGAATATGGATTTTTATATACCCATACTAAAATTCGAAAATGTTTTCCGACACTTATATTCACTCGCTTTAACGGTGAAGGAAAACATCGTGCGGAAATCTCCATGCCTGGTAGTTTTCCATTATGTTATCAAAGGTGTGTGAAGTCTGCCAATCCAAGACGAAGTTTGGCCAAAACTCTTCTCATACTGAGAGGAGAGAGGGCCGGCGCTCAGTTGAGATGATTTAGTTCGTAAAATTCTTATTAAAAGATGACGATGATTCATTAGATACCTAATTGGAGCAGTAATTTAGTTAATATCTTCAGAGACTTAACCTATTTAGATCTTTATTTAGAATACGAGTATTATCGTAAAGTTAGTTATAAGCTGTTTCTTTATTATCCATTGTTCCCTCAATGTGAAAAGTCTCTTAAGACTGTCAGAGTAACGTCAAACTTTTCACTTAAGCTATTCTTCTTGCATCTGCGAATTTGCAGTTACGACTTTATGGTTTAACTTCGAAATAACTTTGGTATTTCATATAATAGAGAAACAGTCACGGTTTGTTCAAGTAATTGAATATTTATCTTGAAAGTGCTGCTGTTACTGGAAGTATAATAAATATGAAAACATTTTTAGGAGTTGAGTATTGTCTAGAGATCGCCCACTTTCCAATTTTCCATATAAAAATGTAGACATTACCTAAATGAAAAATTTAGTAGATATTGTTCGAAATTTGTATTTATCTACTAAATTTTACTGTTTCTATAGTTACTAACATTTTTTAAAACAGGAATATTATCCGAATACATTTTTAGTGTTTTATTTTTTAACCCCCAACCCAAAAAGAGGGGTGTTATAAGTTTGACGTGTGTATCTGTGTATATTTGTATCTATCTGTGGCATGGTAGCGCCTAAACGAATAAACCGGTTTTAATTTAGTTTTTTTTTTGTTTGAAAGGTGGCTTGATAAAGAGTGTTCTTAGCTATAATCAAGGAAAATCGGTTCGGCCGTTTGAAAGTTATCAGCCTTTTTCTAGTTTTCTTTCTTCTTGTTTTCTTATATAGGTTTTTGTGTCGGGGGTTTTTTAAATGTTGAGTTATTAATGACGACGATTGATTGGAATGTTGTGTACAAGCTAACTTGTGCTAGCTTACAAGACGTGTCAGCTCGAAGTGACGATTCCTACGGAACATGGGTTTCCTCTCAGAATAAGAAGGGTTTAGGCCGTTTAGGGTACAGTAAGCACCTGCTTAATTTTTAAAAAATACGGTAGCTTTATTTGCCCCGTATTTTATTTTCGCAATAACGGGTTTCTGTATTATCATACCCCGAAATTAGGGGTAACCCGTAAAATACGGGGCATCTGACAATCCTAGGTAGGTACAGTTCGCCCCGCTGCTGGCCAAGTGCGGATTGGCCTGAATTCACACACCTTTGACAACATTATGGAGAATTCCCAGGCATGCATCTTTCGTGTAGTTATTTCTTAAACAGTATTTAATTGAACGGTACATTAACACAGGAGTTCATGTATGGCCAACAAAAAAAAACACCCTTGTTTACAATTAAATTTTTATTTGGCTATTAAATGTTTTTGTACCCTATCAAAATATCTTACAAACAATAATAAATTAAACATGCGCCTTATAGTACCTTTCCAGCGCAGTTAATTTTCTGTGGCCGGCGGTGTTGAAGCTTGAAATTTTCATCCGTTTATGGCGCTGTTTACGAGCTACGGGTAGGGTGACAATAGTTTCTGGAACTTCCAGGACACTGACCTTTATTAATACACGCTGGACTTGCGATTACCGATCCGTTTTTGAAGCAACTGGATTTTGACACTGATAGCGTGCGTCATGTGGGCGTACTCGGGAATGTTAGTAATGAACCATCTATCAATGGAGTGTGATGACACTATGTTGATAGATGTTTCACGAAGGTCACTAAGTATCAATTAGTTAGTCAATCAAGTTAAGTTAGTATTAGTTAATCAAAATAGAGTTAAAATTTTAAAAAAGCAGGGGATTCAATTCATGATCAAGCATTTCTGATGATGAAAATGGACATTGGAAGTCAATTTGGAACTTTCTAATGGCATTATTTTTAAGTATATTTAGATAGATGGCATTATATGGGTTCGGTCGCAAAAAAATGTACATTAGTTTTTTTTTTGTTGTCCTGGTTTTATTTTTGTCATAGAATCAGTGCTGTTTTAGTTACGAATATATGTTCCATATTGATCTAAATATAACCTATCTGTAGTTTAAATAAAACCATGAAATCTCAGCTATCCTTACAAATTTGTATTTATTTTAGTTTTTTTCCGATTGGCAAAATTTTTGCTCCATACAAAAACAGTTTGTCCAACTACTACACTATTATCGAAAACATGTCATTTTAACAAAACTTTTGTCCTAATGTTGCATTTGTAAGTTGGGTTCGAGTTCTGATTACTTTTTCAACGTATTTACAAAAGGTTACCATTCTTTTATCAATAACCATAATTTTCTTCAACTTCTAAAATGTGTCCAATTTTTTGTGCGTGTGTAACGTCCTGAATGTAACGACATTAGAACGCCTATTTTGGCCATACTACATAAATAATTTGGTTGCTTTTGCCTTTCATTTATTGGCAACACTATTGAACAAGGCGCCAACATTCAGAAAATAAAAACGGCCATGTTTGTTAGGAGGAAAATTGTTAGTGTGTGTTGACGCGAGAATTGTCGCCAAAAATTGTTTTTCTTATGTTGAATTGCAGGGTGAGTATTGGACATTCTTTCGAACTCATAAATAAAGGTTAATAAAGCTTTGTTATCGCGTAAAACAATGAAACTACTTCTCTGTCCGTAATTATTCGCTGTACAGTGATATTTTGATTTGAGGCTATGTCGTTCGCTTTTTTCTGTCATGATTGTAACATATGTAACGAAATGTGTAACGTTACGGTCATGACCGATTGTAAGGCGGAGAGTACACTTCTTTAGAAATTCAATATTGACTTAATTTAATTTCTTAAGAAGGGTCTCTCCGTCACTCGCTTCATACAGACGTAGTTCCAATTTCATTTGAAAATATTAAGCAACCAAATTTTTTGAGCCAAATTCTTAGCGGTATCACCTAATGTAAAAAAAAAAACTAGTGTATATAATGTTTAATGGGGTCTCTGTGAGTTGGCTTTGGCCCCTCGTACGCCTACTAAAGGACCGGGACCCCAGGGTCGCGAAATCGTTATGCGATCTCAATAATAATATTGTAAAAATAATATAACATTCTAATCATAATATTGTATGATTCTGAACTAAGCTTTATGTTGACCATGAATGTATCATTGAGTCAGGTATGTAACGTTTGTTACGATGTCATGAATGCAACTATACATTTTTTTACGACCACACCCATATAGCATATTCCTAGCCATCGGAGTATATAAGTCTTGATACTTAAGATTTATATGTAGTCACCCTGGCTACCAGAGTTCACCTCTAGAATGAGGGCCACACTTATATTACTAAGCCAAACACTGTAATTACTTGCTGTGTTATTACGGAGTATAAATAGTACAGTCGGGTGATTTGGAAATTGTGGTTGTGGTCATTAAATTAGGCAAACATTACTCTAACATGCCTCACTTATTTATTTCTACCCACCCAAATATACCAGAACCGTCATTTTATTGTGTTAGACTGCAAATAATTTGCAAATTAAGTTTATTGTTAAGACCTGTAATCATGGTCAGTTAAAACTATTAGAGCATAAAGAAATATAAACCTTCATACATATTTTATTGAGTTAGGAATTTATTTCAAAGTTCCTCTAATACCTACTAAAGTAATTGAATTGCGAATTAATTTCTCAAATAGAGGAACCTAAAACGAGCTTGAAAACAACGACCTTAAGGTATGTGATATTCACTAGATGAGTTATTCCAAACAAAAATTGTATTCTATGAAACTGTCAAAATTAGTACATACGTTGTTAGTTGTTTCCTGAAAGCATCAACCATTATTACAATCGCAACTGTTGTGATTGGTTGTATTTATGGTATGCTTGTTGTACAATACAATGCATTATAGCCATTACTGAGCAAGTGTCGGCCAATCAGAGGTGATTGCGATCGGCGTACCTACTCATTAAAATATGTTTTTTTATCATGTTGGAAATTTTCTTCTAAAGAATAGAAATTTTTCCCTTGCAGCCATTTCTTCAACTTTTTCCGTAAATTGTTTTATTGGAAGTAAATAAATAAAATAGAAGGAAAAGCAAATTGCAAGTCTGCAAATATTTTTGTACAGAATGACTCGTCGAGTGCGTAGCGTAGAGTCTTATCTGCCCTACCTCTAGTGTTCTTGTAAAGCATGAAGCGGGTGAATCTTCTGGCGTATATTTAGGAAACTTAACTAACCCCAAGCAGAGTGAACTGTGCTCCAAGTCTTAAAATACCTAAGTGTATTCTAGCAAGGTGCGATACAGAATTGCATCGATTGCTATCGGTCAGAGATCGCATAAACATGCGCCTAAGAAAACGTATGGACGATCATCCATATTGCAATTGCAAATGTTTCCATAATACCTATTTGCTAAACTAGCTTCACGTGAGCAAAACTAATCTATCCTTAAATCGGGTTGGACCGGTAATTACAAACAACTTTTTTTTGGGTAACGAAGCGATGATGGAAAATTTAACTTCACACATTCAAATAAAATCCTATGTGAGTGGCCGATAGTAAAAAGTTTTAATTAGCTCACATTCAACTCCGGTGGCAATAGCGTCGTAAAAACAATATTATTGAATCGTTAATTTTTATAATATTTTGATTGGACTATTAATCCTTCTGTACTGTACACAAAATGTTTTAATTAGTAATACAGGAGTTAATGATGAAGTGTAAATTAAAAATATTAATCATCCCCGGTATGTAGAATGTAATGGGGTCTTTTGATGATCTGGGCATTCTGTTACAGTTACAGACTAGTCAATTCAGTACTACCACTTTAATAAGTTACGTTGATGTACCTGCGTAGAAATCTTATTTTTGGATGGTGCGAAAATATCTCAGCCAATCGTAACGCACGTCCATCCGCTATTGGTTGTTGCCTACGCGCCATGTTTTGTAAGGTTGTATGTTATGAGTCTTGTGTTCTTGTGTTTGAAATCTGAAATCTTGACGACCTTTCTGGCGCAGAGGAGAGCGTTGTAGTCTGACTAGGAGGAGGTCCTGTGTTCGATTCCCGGCAGGGATTTAGAATTTTAGAGTTTCTAAATTTCTGACCTGGTCTAGTGGGAGGCTTTGGCCGTGGCTAGTTATCACACTACCAGCAAAGCCGTACTGCCAAGCGATTCCGGTGCAATGCCATGTAAAACCAAAGGGGTGAGGTTTTAATAAAAAACTGCCATATCCCTTCCAGGTTAGCCCGCTACCATCTTAGACAGCATTATCACTTACCACCAGGTGAGATTGCAGTCAAGGGCTTACTTGTATCTGAATGCGCCTTTTTTCCGCTGACAAATTTTGCCGATATGACTTATAAAAACGGTAGAACTATACCCACCACCTTCCTGCTCCAACTTTTCGTCGAGATTAAATCCAATGAGTACAAACTGGTGGACCTACTCTTAATGGACTGTGTTCCTCTAACCACCTTTCTGTTTCATCAATCACTTTTGTAAGCCAAGTACTCATCGAAATCAAATCAGTGAGCCCAAACACGACACATCTGCAGATTACCCAGGTTGCAACATCAGCACCAGTTCAAGATTATTGCGTCAACAACAACTGTACAAAGTGTCAACTTATTACACTTATACATTTACATAATTAAAATATTTATATAAGTAATTAAGAAAATGACTTGCACTAAAACACGCTAAACTATTAGGTATACATACTGAACCCTAAACTAAAACATTAGCAATGCAAATTGTTGTTCTTTTACTAACGCTTGTTTTAGTACCGCTGGAGCCCAGACCACTTGTTTATTCCACAAATTCTTTCATAAAAGAATGGAAAGAAAATGATTTTCTTTTATGTTTCTGCTATTGTGTTTAAGGAGTGCTTGACCTAGACCTGTGCAGTTATATTTTTCCATCTCCGTGCAGATTGAAGTTTTAAACATAATTTTTTTAACTCCCCTTTCCTTATAATGTAATAAAAAATTGTATACCATAAGATAAGACGGTAATGGGCGTGGCACATAGCTTGAAGAACCCAAGATGCTTGAAGGGCGTGCTCGCACCACACTCCCCATTCGTTGGCGGTGACCTCTATTGTAAAGCGCAGTATTGGAAGACCCTACCTTTGCTTTGGAAGTGGACGGACGATCTCAAGCGAGTGGCTGAGAGCCACAAGACGTGGTGGGTTTCGGTTGTAGGTACTACGAGTAGGTACCTATTCTTCTTCTTTAACAACTTCTCCCACTACCAAGGGTCTCTAATTGAGATCTCTTCTAGAGATAGTAAGTGTTTCCCTGTCCACTTTTTATCTTTTACTAGCTTGAGCTCGTGGCTTCGTCCACGTGGATTACACAAATTTCAAACTCCTATTTCACCCCTTTAGGGGTTGAATTTACAAAAATCCTTTCTTGACGGATGCCTACGTCATAATAGCTATCTGCATGCCCAGCCAAAGCACAGCACTGTGCTTTGATAGATCAGTTAGCGGGCTTTCGCTTTTATATATATTTAAAGATTTTCGTTAATTTTTGGTATAAATAAATACAGATACGGGGGGAAGACACGAAGGTTATGTTAGTCCGTGCATGTCGGACACGTCCTGTCTGCAGGCCTTAGGGAATTTTTCCTGCCCCGAAAAAAAAGGCCCGCCAACGTCGCTACAGAGTAATGTGGATCGTTTCGCGGCTAGGCTTCGCGTTTGTGTTTCGCTGCTTTCTCCGTCCTATGTTGATTTTATTATTTGCAACAAAGGATTAACTAACTAAACGAAAAGCTGCGAGTGTAGAGGGATACCTATATTTGCCATGCAAATCGAGGGCAAATTCACAACTGAATTAAATAGAAAAACTTTATATTGTCAAAATACATGTTTAATTCGTTTGATAAGTTATGGTTGAAGTTCGAGTTCGTTAACCGGGACGGCTAGCATGAACGCCTTGGCGACGTCCACGTATTTACCTATGAGTTGCTTGATGATGGGGCCGCCTACTTCGTCAATCATCTCCTTCCAACTGTGGTCGAGGACTTCTCGGAAAGGCTGGGCTGCAAAAAAACATTCAAATCATAGTCAATTTTTTTTATTTCATGTAGTCTATTATGCTTTGTCTGTCTCTCTACCATCGGTTCGCAAAGCAGATTTTTATGAAAAAAGCTGCGGAAGCTATAGTGTCCGACCGAACCTTCGACTTCAGTTTCGACCACCACTGGCCAAACAATCCACCTTCAGCCAAGTTTTTGGTTTAAAAAATATTGGCAGTTACTTATTGGGAACTGCTGAAAGAAGCTAAAACTATAAAGCAACAGTTTTTTTTTTGGATTTTCGAATGAATTGTAGTATCAAAAATTAAAATTTCATGATTCGTTAATTAAAACTATAAACATTAGTTTAGTACTTATTAATTCTATCGAAACTCCGAGCACTATTAACATTAGCATATCGGTTATGCGTTGTTGAAGTTCTTATCCACCCCAAACTCGTCCAACACGCTTAGTTAGGCGTGTTCATTTTAAAAGTGATTGTTGGGTAAGTACACTTGTTATGCGCTTCTCCATACAAACTTATTGCGCCTATAATACTATTCTTTGTTGTTCCAGATCTATGAGTAAGCTTTATATCGATTTATCTCTATATTATCTATGCCTTAAACAATGAATATAGTAAAATTTTGAAAGTTAAGACCCTTGAAACATCTCTATAAATTTTGAGGCAACTTTGTGCGTAAACAATTCTTGTAAGAAACTACAAAATTGCATAATTATGGGCTTTATATCAAAATTTACTTAATGATAATTTCAAATATCTTTAGTTTGGTAAAAAATGTTAATTTGCAAAAACATAACGTAATGCCAAACGTTGAATCGTGTTGTTCACAAATTACGATTCTCACTCTTTAATAAGTGATTATAGCATGCTCTCACGCTCGACTTAGAGCTACCTTGGAGAGCACTCTTAAAACTTGTACTTGGTACTTACCCCGTTTATCGTCACCACCGAATAGATTTTTGAGATCGAAGTAGACCTTGTCTAACATTTCGTAGCTGTAGTCGAATCCGGTTATCTTCCAGTGCTTCTTTCCATTCTTTTCTATTACTTTAGTTTTGATTTCAACTGTGATTTTGACTTTGTCTGTAAACAGAAATTAAACATTTAAGTTACACCTCGAAGACAGTATCAAGACTGGCAGAAATGGCCTCATATGGTGACAGAAAGGCTGCTTATTTTTGCGCAAAGGATCAGCCTTGCTGTCCAGCGCGGAATTGCAGCCAGTATCCTTGGCACCATTCTGCACGGGCATGAATTGCACAATAACTAGATAAATCAAAATCAAATCAAAAATCGTTTATTTCCAGTAACTTATGTTTACACTTTACATACATCTCTAGGAGGTTCGAGCCATCTTTTAGAAGGAGAACTACTTCTGTGTCAGATGACACCGCTCATGGCTAAGGCTAGCTTGTCTGTAAAGTCGGTTTACTGACGATAGTTGAACGTGACAACAAAGGCCGATTGTGCTTCTTTGTCGCTCGTTCCGCGCTCTCGCTTGCACTTCACACCTTACATGGAACGCCTCAGAGCGAGGTAACGCCGCATGAGTCATGTTTTTTCGTGCGTGCAGCCGGCTCTATCGAATTATAAGACGTTGTCACGTCAAAATACAGGATAGATTTAAAAACAAAGGGCGGCCTTTTCACTATACTTAGTGATCTCTTCCAAGAAACCCATACTTAAGAACTTTATGTAGAACTGTAAGACGTAGAGTAGCAATGTTGTACATACTTTAATATATAGGTATAATATATATCACAAAGATGTGAGAAGAATATATAATATATCCATCTCATATCTTTGTTTTGTTATGGTCCATTAGGACCCCAAAATTAACGTTCCCATTTTGTAACATGCCGCATTGTCTGTCACATGTTGTTCCGGCGCAAAACAAGCTTTATAAAATAGCATCGGGAAAAAATATACCAATAAATTATCCTTGGAGGTGTATTTACCCCGAGATTGTCATCAGTTTTTATTTGTACAAAAAACTATTTTGCTCATATTTCCACTGTTTAAGATACAAGGTCATACTAATAAATAATTATAAACCAGAAATACGACGTGGAATGGAAAAAAACTGAAGCGCGTATAAATGTTACTAAAGCCGGTTACACACCAAGAACTAAGCTAAATTATTTAGCTTAGCTCTCAAGCTGAGGTCTAAGTATATAGTGCACTTTGTGTTAAAACAAGACAACGTTATACCACTCGCATAACTCAACACAAAAAAATGTATTCATGAACAAATACATATAATATGTAATAAGTATTTTTAATTTTCAAAGAAAGATAACTATAACAAGTGGGGTATCATATTATGAGAGGGTTTTACCTGCACATTCTAAAACACGTTTTAACTTATTTAAATGTATAATAATTTTTGATTTATCGTTTAAGATGTCGGAAAACATGCCCGAGTACGGAACCCTCGGTGCGCGAGTCTGACTCGCACTTGGCCGGCTTTTTACTTACCAGTATAGATTTTAAAGTCGCCGTCCCCCCACGCTTCGATAAAGGACAGCTTGCCTTTCAGGTCGTACTGACCAACTCCAGTAAGAGGACACTCAACGGTCATCTTCATAGTTTGCTTCCCTGGATTACGTCTGTGAAAGAAGAATATTGAGTGTCATCTCTTTAACACGACTGTTGTGCTGACCAATAACAGCTAACTAGCTAATTATAGCCGACTCGACTAACTGCAGAAATCTTCTTTTATTAACCCCCGACCCAAAAAGAGGGGTGTTATTATAAGTTTGACGTGTGTATCTGTGTATCTATCCGTGGCATCGTAGCTCCTAAACTAATGAACCGATTTTAATTTAGTTTTTTTTGTTTAAAAGGTGGCTTAATCGAGAGTGTTCTTAGCTATAATCCAAGAAAATCGGTTCAGCCGTTTGAAAGTTATTAGCTCTTTTCTAGTTACTGTAACCTTCACTTGTCGGGGGTGTTATAAATTTTTAATTTACACTTGTCTTACAGAAAATCGATTTATATATTTTCAATTTAAAAAAAAAACAGAAGTACCTACCCAAGTTCAATAATCTTGCATTTGGTAACACCAGTGATCTTCATGTTTCTGAAGCCGAGTTTCAAATTGGCACCATCACTTCTGGCAGATTCGATAAATATAGGATCGACGACAGGCAACCCCAGTGCAGGTACACCAGCGGTAATGAAAGGCAACGCCTTTTTCCCGCTGGACAGAATGCATTTCTGATCGTTTGGTTTACACGGCGTGATGAAAGGCACTGAAAAACATTATTTATTTCATTGACTGTGATTTAAAAAAAATAGCGAGCAAACGTGTAGGCGGGTCATCTTATGCTAAGTGATTGCCGTTGCCCATAAACATTTGCAGCATCAGAGGAACCGCCAATGCTTTGCCCGCCATTCAGGAATTTGTTGGTCCACCCCATGTTGTAATCTAATTGGAACACCGCAGCAGAGCGTTGATTCCACATGCATGTGCGTGTTCTTCTCGGTAGGAAAAGCATTCCGAACCAGTGGTAGATTATTTTGACGATTCAAAAGCACTTGTAAAAGTTTAATTGAATAAAAATAATTTGATTTTTTTTTTTTTGAAAAAAGGATCTGGCACAACGGGCGATTGAAATTGTCTCACCGTTCTTCTCGTTCCGATCTTAGTGTTCCCATATAATGCTTATTTCTGCCTAGCAACCGTTTAAGGATTAGTAGGTTTAATAAGAATCTTCTTCTTTTCACTTCTTTAACTGCATCGTTACTTACTAATTTAGCGAACATCACTGAATAAAATGGGACTAATTCAGTGAACATCGCTAAATGAAAGAATCAAACTCATTAACATTCAATTGCTGCTTCACTGAGCGATATAAAAGTACTATTTCGTAGCAAACCTTCAATGGATTAAAAAAAAGTCTAATGAGCTTGATGGATTTCATTCAGTGATATTAGACTATTGATTCCACAAGATTGACTTTGTATCTGAATTTTAAAATGTAGCCTGATAGGTATATTTTTGTATCTAATTACAAAAGCTAGGTTAACTTTCTATAACTTTCTTTGTACCTACCTAATTTAATTTACTAACCTTACTATTCAAGCTAACTCCCGCACAATAAATACTGCACAGAATCAGTGAATCAGCTAGATATAAAGCAAAGCAATAAATTGATATTATGTATTCCAAATAAAGAGAGAAAAAATATTCGCATATCTATTGTGTTTGAATTCTTAACTTTGTATGAAGCGACCACAAAAAAATTAAAATACAAGAGAGGTATCTGCATTTTTATTAGTAAGGATATCATAATCATGTTTTATTATGCTTATCTTTAAATGTGCGGCCGTGTACAGCTATTTATTATTAATATTTAATACCTATTAATATTATTATTCAATATGCATTTTTAAACAAAGAAAATCTTAATATTTTAAAGAGGTCTATTAATTTATAGTTAAGGTACCTATGACATTTTTCAATGTCTAAAACATGTTTAATTGTACAGACATAATATTTTTAAGAAACAGGACTTTTACTGCATGGTTTTCTGATGGTACTTTTTCTTCTCATAATTCTCGAAATATTCAAATTCAAATTCAAAATATTTTTATTCAATTAAACTTTTACAAATGCTTTTGAATCGTCATAACCTACCACTAGTTCGGAATGCCGTTCCTACCGAGAAGAATCAGCAAGAAACTCGGCGGTTGCTCTTTTCAACTGTTCAATTTTTGTATTCATATTCATATTGACAAAATGGATTATTGAAATTGACTTTACTTTATGGAGCGAGAGCAAGCGCGTGCCAGACCTTCGTTATTTTATAAAAGCTAAAAGTCTCTCTGCGTATTGTTCAGCTTTTATAAAATCTTAGTCCATTAGTATTCATACACGTATAACTGATATTCAATTAGAAATTACTATGAAAATATTTGAACTTACCTAAACTAGGATTAGCCGATGCAACCACGAAGTAACCGACTAAACTCGTCAAAATATAACACTTTGTACGAAACATCTTCTGTAAGAATTCCAAAGTTCAACAAAACCCACTCAGTTTATTTCGATCCTTACTAATTTGAGTGAAATGTAATACTGATAATAAAATCATAGGCTCGTTTAATATATACAAAACAGAATAAAGGCTGAAGTCAAACATGTATATCACGTTTTTTGTCTACGAAACCAGATTTTATTATGAGTGGCTGCCGATTTATTTGAATCTATAAAAAGACGATTCAATCGTTTTTCGCAGAATAGTTTTTAATAGGTATACTTATAATTACCCTATGAGTGCTTGATTTTGAGGTAGGCACCAGGATAATATAGATCTAAAATAAAAACCGGCCAAGTGCGAGTCAGACTCGCGCACCGAAGGTTCTGTACTCGGGTATTTTTTCCAACATTTTGCACGATAAATCAAAAATTATGAACTATTTTTTAATGATGTAACCACAAATTCACGGTTTTCGAATTTATTCCTTTACTTGTGCTATAAAACCTACCTATCTGCCAAATTTCATAATTCTAGGTCAACGGGAAGTATCCTATAGGTTTTTTTGACAGACACGACGGACAGACGGACGGACAGACAGACAGACAACGAAGTGATCCTATAAGGGTCCGTTTTTCCTTTTGAGGTACGAAACCCTAAAAACAGAGACTGAAAGCAAATTTTTTTTAACTTTTAGATAGGACATCCTCATAGTATCGTCTTTGCTAAAAAAATGAATAGTGAAAATCGGATCAGATTTATTAATGGAGAAAAGGGTAACATCGACAAAAAATTTTACTCGCTACCTTGGAAGAAAAGATATTATGTTATTTTTTTACAATCTAAAATTAACGCTCATTGACTCATTCAAGTCTGTAGGAAAGTAATAGGTGCATACAAATAAAGAAGGTTATCATACAATAGGATATAGAAGGTTATTATAGGTATAAGAACAAAAACTAAGTGGTTTATTCTAAAATTAATGGTTTATTCTATTGCTAAGTTACAATGAGGTTCAAGTCAAGTCTATGAGCTAGAAATTTCAAGTTCTTTGGCAGGAACGTTGAGGAATAATTTCTCGCAGGCCCCCACATACGCCGCTATGAGTTGTCTAATAAGATCCTTTCCGATTTCTTGTACGAGCTCGTTCGAATTTGTGTCCAAAATTTGTTTTAGAGGCTTCGCTGTAACAAAAATGAATAAATTAACACCTTGTGCTTACGAAGCTTGACGATCATAGTGAGTAAAATTAGTAAACAGATTTCCATAATAGGTCGGTAGGTACAGTAGAACCAATTAAAAAACTCGACACTTTCAATAGAAGTATGGAGATTTTGTTTATTAATAATTGATGACCTCTGTTCGGATTATTTCACAGAAAACGGTTTCTTAAAATTAAGTTGAGCTTTTTATTTTTTGTATTTTAATCTCTTCAAGATAAACTCAGTGTTTTCCTGTTTACTTGTCTGGTTTTCTTAGGTACCTCCTGTGTTTTGTTGTTTTTTAGTTATTGTGGGTGTCTATGGCTCCATGGGTTCCCTTACAATAGCCAAACTACTCATTTGATTGTGATAAGTGAATCGTTAGCTACATAAACCACCTGCCTCAATAGATTAGTGGTTAGCTTCTTCGACTTCGGATGACTAGGTCCTGAGTTCGATTAACGGGTCGGGTCAAAAATAGTTGGGTATTGGGTTTTTCGATTAAGAAATTTTCAGTAGGTACTAGCCCGGAGTTAGGAAGTTGGCGGCGTCACCTCCATGCCTAGAATAGTACGTAAAGCCTTTGGTTCTGCGCCTGAACTCTCCGGTCGTGTCGGATTTTCATCCCATGGGCAATGAGAGTGAGGGAATAGAAAATGCATATATGTTTACGCACACACTTATGCACTAATACTCTCGGGGAGTTGAATAATCTCTATGGAGATTGGCCGCCGCGTCGATTGGCCGTGGGACATTGTTAGTGATTAAACCACACTTACCCCTTTCCTCGTCACCGTCAAACAGATTCTTCAGGTCGATGTGAACCTTTTCCACTAAGTCGTAACTGTAGTCGAAACCGGTTATTTTCCAGTGCTTGAGGCCATTCTTTTTAATGTCCTTGATTCTAAGTTCAACTGTGAATTTGACATTTTCTGTAAAGAGGAAGGGTTAATTAGAAAATAAATATCGTTATTCAAACATTATTTATTTTGTGCTCATAATTAGCACGAAAAAGCACAAAAGGGCAATCTGTCAACATATTTTGACAGTAAATGAAAAATTTCTACGACGTCATACTGTACCTGTACAGAATAAAATTCTTTGAAGCATGCGCCGATTTGACACGGTCTCTGTGTACAGTTGCACCAAAAGAAACCTAGCGTCAATGGAAATAATGTAAAAACTGGTCAATGTTTAAATGCAAATAATTCAACGATGTCATATCAACGACCACAGAATTAATTAGAAGAGTTTGTTGTAAACGTGAATAAGTTACCGGTCAAACCTGATTTAAGGATATTCATACTAGTTTTGCCAAAACCAAAATAACTTATTCTAAAATATAATCACAATTCAACGTAGATTGTTCTGTTCTAGTCTAGAGTGTGTTTGTGAAGCCAGTCTTCTGGCGTAAAGAGTAAACCAATGATTGGTTCAGGGACAGTTAGAGAAAGATCAATTTACATAAACAATAAACATAGATTTACTATAAAGCTTTATATTAAACCGTTCATCTTCAGTTAATTATTATCACAACTCATCGTCCGCACACTAGGTCTCCGCTCTGAATGGGAAGAGCATGGCTGATTTCATATTGCTTTGAGAACATTACTTCTATGGAAATCTCATAAGTATGCAAGTTTATTAAAATGTTTTACTCCACCTTTAAAGCAAGTGATATTTAATTGTTTACAAGTGCAAATTAAAAATTTATAACACCCCCGACAAGTGAAGGTTACAGTAACTAGAAAAGAGCTGATAACTTTCAAACGGCTGAACCGATTTTCTTGGATTATAGCTAAGAACACTCTCGATCAAGCCACTTTTCAAACAAAAAAAACTTAATTAAAATCGGTTTATTAGTTTAGGAGCTACGATGCATAGACAGATATACAGATACACACGTCAAACTTATAACACCCCTCTTTTTGGGTCGGGTTAAAAATGCATATAATTGAGGTGAAGTTTTAACCCACCACTACCACTGCTTTTAGTTAAAGATTTACTTACTAGTATGAATTTCGAAATCGCCGTCCCCATAAGCCACGATGGGTCCTATTTTGCCATTCAGATCGTATTTGCCAACGCCGTGGAGAGGACATTCAGCTACCAAGGTCATGGTACTTTTCTCTGTGTTGCGTCTGAAATATAAGAACAGCACTTGTTTAAGACATATTTTGTACCACCGCCATCGGGGACTAGCTAGCAACCGATTATTTTATCGCGCAAAATATTGATCGGCTCTGTATCGATAGTGAGCTTCTTCAGATAAGAATTTTCAAAATATATTTCACTAGCTTATTCCGCGTCTTAGTCCACGTGAACTACTCAAATTTGAAACTCTTATTTTACCACCGTAAGGGTTGAATTTTCAAAAATCCTTTCTTGGTGGATGTCTACGTCATATTAATAGCTATCTGCATGCCCGATTTCAGCCCGATCCGTCCAGTCGTTTGAGCTGTGCGTTGATATATCAGTCAGTCAGCTTTTTCTTTTATATATAAAAGAAGATGTACAGGCATCGTCCCGTCATAGTTTTGTGATAATTTTATTTGATGGAAAGTAATCATGAGATTGTAGCACGCTTTTTTAAAAGAATATGCCTACTCATCTTTACTTTGAAGGTATTGTATTGTGGCAGAAAATACGGATGCCAGAAAGGCGTTTCACACTTTAGCCTTTCGTGTCAGAAATGTTGAGTTGAACTTTGGAAGAGTGTTGAGAGAATGAATCTAGGAGCAGCAATGATGAAAAAAAAAAATTAGTTCATGTCACACCGATTTTCTCCTTTAAGTGCACTGATTTTGAATGTTGGAGCTGTATTTAAGTCAGGTTTTGTGGTTTTTGTGCACAAACAAACAAACAGACAAACTTTTAAAAGAGTAGATTAGATTGTCATGTACTAAACTACTAACTAACAATGTAGCAACGGTTAAAAAATATATAAACTAGCGCTTGGCTACAATCAGACCTGCAGGCAAGTGATGATGCACCCTAAGATGGAGTGTACTTGCCTGTAAGATGCCTATTCACTCTTGACCTGAACGTATCCTATTGAAATCGGAGGGGAAAACTGATGCTGGACAAAGTACTCACTCCATTCCTAGAATCTTGCATTTTCTAACACCGGTGACTGTAATTTCTCTGAATCCAAGTTTCAAGTCATTTCCATCAGATCGTACAGAGTCAATGATCATGGGATCAATGGTGGGGACTCCTAGGTCAGGTATACCATTGACCATGGTTGAGAGCGCTGCTTGGGAACTGGCTGTAATGCATGCCTTGTCATCTGCTTTGCAGGGCTTGATGAATGATGCTGTAGGAAAAATTTGTAAAACATTACAACAAAAATAAACAAAATTCTATCACTTGTTTAGGAAGCAGATTCTACTGAAATGAACCGGTAATAAACTCAGAAAGTTAAGCTTTTTAAAAGCTACATATTACATCAAATATAACAGAGTGTAACTTATATTTTTTTTTTGTTTAGGGTTAGATCCAAATTAGGCAGACTAATAGAAATTGTATTATTTATCAATCAGCGCTGCAACATCCTTATTTTATTTACAAATTTAGTGTAATTTAAGTCATTTTTAATGACAAAAATATAGAATATGGAATTCTGTTTTGAACAGCGACATTGCAAATTAAGAAGGTTTGTTGTATAATATAAGATATTTACTAGAAATTATTTAAATATAGTGAAATTGTTGATTAAGTATAAGTAGTTAGAGCTCTTCAAAAACTTAGAAAAAAATATTGAAAGTTCAAAATTAGTGAACACTTGTCAATTAGCAGCATACTCTTTTAAATTGAAAAAAAAAACAAGCTTTTTTGTGTATCTAATTTTTCTTCTATCTTGGGTTCGTTTCCACCTAGACTTATACTTAGAGAAAGTGAAACTAAATCTGTCCTCAAATGAAATCTATTTATTTAATTATAATTTAGGTATTTATTCTACATATCTGTTACCTATATTCTTCTATGATTTTCATTTTTTCATACATATTTTTTGTGTGAAAAATTGTATTTTATTTATTGTATCCTCTACCTAAGGTTGCTTGGAAGACTATTTTTTTGGAAGGCTATTTTTGAGATAAGAGCGCCTAGATATTGTACAAGTTATTTTCTTTAATTACTTTGCTTTCTATGGTGTAAAATAAACAGTACTTTACTTTTACTTTACTTTAGACATTTTTTGCGTATCACAGATTTCCTCAAAAAATCGTCTTCTATCTAAAAAGCTTAAAGTTAAACTCACCAACACCTGCATTAGATTCAGCAACCAAATAGCCGATCAGTCCAACCAAAAAGTAATTGAAACGAATCATTTTTGTAATAACAATCGTCTCCGTAAAAATATGAGTCGGTTGTTTAAAGCTCAATTACATACTGATGCCCAATTCTAACATCTCTCTCTTTTATATATATCTGTCATACTGTATTTTTTGATGCCGCATCAGATTTTTTACACGAATTCAGATTTAATAACAAGACGTGCTCACTAAACCGTCTCAGAGAATTGCTTATGAAACTATTTTAATGAAGGCTTAGTTCTCAAAGCAGCAAAAAGCATTTACCACGAGGATGAAGTATGATGTGTCATCGACCCAAGAAATTTATCCAGGCATTATTCTAAGAGATAGCAATGGCCTCTTTTACAACAGGACGAATTATTGAAAACAGGTTTCCTTCAGACCTTTTTTAATTTAGTTTAGTCGGGTTCTATTACTGGAAAGTTTTCATACTAGTAATTGTACGATTATGTCTGTGTACGAGTCAATTTTATATCCATACTAGTTTTTGCCCGCGACTTTGTCCACATGGATTTCACAAATTTCAAATCCCTATTTTACCCCATTAGGAATTGAATTTTCAAAAATCCTTCGTCATAATAGCCTATCCGCATGCCAAATTTCAGCCCGATCAGTCCAGTAGTTTGAGCTGTACTGAGCTGAGCTGAAATCATCATCTGAGATCTGACAGTCAGTCAGTCAGTCAGCTTTTCCTTTTATTTAAACAGTCTAATAATATTGTAAATACGATATTGCTTCGACCGTCCGTCTGCTAACTCTTCACGGCCCATCTGTTCAATCGATTTGACGAAATGTGGAACAGAGAGCTTGTATCCCGGGGAAAGAGTTTTTGGGTACTTTTTGTCCCGGAAAATTAAATAGGTCCCACGGGAATTTTAGAAAACCTAAATCCACACGAAAAAGTCACTGGCATCATCTATTTGGTCCATAGCTGCCGGCTTGCATCATTGAGACGGATATTATGGGCTAATTTTTATTCCGGAAAATGAAGGATTTACCGGAATTTTAAAAAACTGTAAGTTACGCGGACAAAGTCGCGGATATCATCAAGCTTAGTCTTATTATAATTCATAAGGAACTGTGAAATTTGTTCTTTAGATTAGCATGTGCATCTTATGTTTTCATCATCAAACAGGACAGGTATGATCGCATAAAACTTGTCCTCTGAGCATAAAAACACAGTTCATGTTCGGATGACTTTTGGTACATTGAGAACATCGATTTTTTACCTTTATTTCTTAGATGGGCACATTATTTAATTTATTCAGAATGATACAAGATGATGCCCGTGACTTCATCCGCGTGGATTTAGGTTTTTAAAAATCCCGTGAGAGCTCTTTGATTTTCTGAGATAAAAAGTAGCCTATATCTATGCAGGTCTTTAACTATACCTATGCAAATAATAACGTCGACCGGTTGCGACGTGATTGGAGTAGGTATAAACAAACCTACCAACAAAATATGTAGGTACTTTCGCATTCATAATATTAATATTATATAAAATAAAGCGTGTCTGTTTGTCTTTCAGTTACCTTTTCACAGCTCAATTACTGTAATTTTGCATAGCTTGCATACCTACTGAAAACGGATATAAGATACTTTCATCCCGGGAAATCATAATGTCATAAATCCAGTTCCAGATGTATTCGTTGGACTATCTCGGTAGAAGGCTCTTATGTAATGAAGCGCTGGTCAATACTTCAAAGTTTTGAACGTGGGCGCAAAGTTGCCTGTCTATAATTGTATTCTACAGAATATAGTATATTGCGGAGAATGTGCCCAATAACTTTTTTAACCAGTTCCTTCTTCACCTTTCTACTGTCGTACTGCAAGGCATCGCCAAGGTCTGCACCTGGACACAGTCGAAACACGGGCAATATAAATTTAAAAAAACAGCGGCTAAGTGCGAGTCAGACTCGCGCACTGAAGGTTCTGTACTCGGGTATTTTTCCAACATTTTGCACGATAAATCAAAAATTATTATACAGATAGACAGACAGACAGACGAGAAAGTGATCCTATAGGGGTTCCGTTTTTCCTTTTGATACTTCAAGTACGAAACCCTAAAAAATTGAAGTCGCGGGCATCAGCTACTTCAAAAAGTGACGATAAACAATAATGACTGGATTATTTGTTTAAAACTGATGAATGAGTTGGGTTGACGTGGGTCAGTAAAAAAACATAAATACTTAAATATGTATTAATTTTATTTTTGGCATCAAGTTTTTTATTTTTATTTAGTCAATACTTAAATATACGATTTTATTTTTAATACCTTTGTTAAAGTTCATTGAATTTGCTTCTGGCAAATGTATATAATATATAAACAGAGTGTAAACCTTGTACGATGAGACGGTACTATCCGTGTGCAAATCCGACTCGCACTTGACCCGGTTTTAAGGGTTCCGTACCTCAAAAGGATCACTTTGTTGTCTGTCTGTCTGTCCGTCCGTCTGTTTTAAGTATTACTATATACATAATTTTAAGTATACCTAATAGTTTTTGAGTTATCGTTCAAAATATAGGAAAAAATACCCGAGTACGGAACCCTCGGTGCGCGAGTCTAACTCGCACTTGGCCGGTTTTTTATGGGTGGAGGACGGAGGTAGTTCGTTGGCCATAGTCCACCAAGATGGCTAATTGCGGATTGGCAGACTGACATGATTGATACCTATCACTTGCTAGAAAACATCGTGAGGAAACCTGCATGCCTGAAATTCTCCATAATGTTCTCAAAGGCGTGTGAAGTCTGCCAATTCGAAGTTCGCCAGCGTAAAGGCTTACCCTTGTCATTCTAAGAGGAGACCCGTGCTCAGTAGTGACCCGGTGAGGGGTTGATGATTTGATATAATACAACATTGTCTCAGTAAACTAGTACACATCGCATTGTGGCGGCTCGGCACGTTCTGCCTACATCGAGCGATAGGATTTGATTAGTCTGATTTACATACAGGTGTTGAGACGTGAGAGTTTGGCACATTTGGTCCAAATGCGACTGAAATTTGATATTACAGGCTCATTTATAGGGCTCCGCGCCTCACAAGGTACAAATGAACCCTTATAGAATCA
Source organism: Maniola jurtina (assembly GCF_905333055.1). Taxonomy (NCBI): domain Eukaryota; kingdom Metazoa; phylum Arthropoda; class Insecta; order Lepidoptera; family Nymphalidae; genus Maniola; species Maniola jurtina. The sequence continues at coordinate 4,391,108 of NC_060040.1, read as the reverse complement.
TCCCGTTGTCATGTCAAGGGAATCAAAACCCATAGTACATTCCTATCGCGTATAGGAAACCTTTAATTTCCCGAAAACAAAAGCAGGCTTATACCTATTTCTAGAATGTAAACTAACTCTGCAGAATTTCGATGAAATCGGTTGGGTAACACAATATTCATATCCATAATATTAGTATGGATGTATGTATCTCGTTTTATTTTCATTGAATACTAGGTAGTGACCGCCCGCAGTTTCGTTTCTGTGGGAATTTCGAAAAATTCGGCCTTATTCCTTGTCTAAATTATAAAAAAAACCTTTGTGCAAAATTTCAGCTTTCTAGGTTGGGTCTGTGCGTTCATAAGTCAGGAGTTTTCTTTTAATTGCATGAAAGGAATGTATATTTTCATTTTGTATCATATATCTTGCAGCTTATTTTCTACAAATTCAAATTCAAATTCAAAATATTTTTATTCAATTAGACTTTTACAAGTTCTTTTGAATCGTCAAAAGCATCTACCACATGCAAAATATAACGTAAGGTAACGCCACAGAAATGTCATGGGTTGAGAAATGGGATAAACCACAGATAGCTTTTTCATTTTCCCATTCCATTTTCAACAAAGGGAACCCGTTATAGACATATCTCGTGAAGAAATCGGTGCGAAGTTTTCATATATTCGGATCCCCAAGCCGCAAGTACTTACAAGGCGAGCATAAATTCGATGTGAAAATACCTCTTACATATTTTATACGTCAGAGACGTAAGAGTACAGTCGGAAATATCATCCATCTTCCCCGAATGCATCTGCTATTTCATACAAAATTCAACGTGTTCTTAAAAACATCGGTTCCTAACGGACTTGGCTGATCGCATACGACCGATATTAAATTCATTAACATAACACACGATATCTATATTACAATCTAGTTTTTCTAAGCTAACTTAAAAGAGTGTTTGCCTAGATGATGCCTATTCACTCTTACCTTGAAGGTAGATAATATTATCTGACCGTTGCAGAAAACACGGATGCCGGAAGGACATTCCAAATCCGCACCTTGGCGGTTTCGTCTTCGTATCAAAAACGTTGAGCAACAAGTGTAAATTAAAAATTTATAACACCCCCGACAAGTGAAGGTTACAGTAACTAGGAAAGAGCTGATAAGTTTCAAACGGCTGAACCGATTTTTTTGGATTATAGCTAAGAACACTCTCGATCAAGCCACCTTTCAAACCAAAAAAAACTAAATTAAAATCGGTTCATTAGTTTAGGAGCTACGATGCCACAGACAGATACACAGGTCAAACTTATAACACCCCTCTTTTTGGGTCTGGGGTTAAAAATAGTCCGTGGGAGTAGATTAATTGGGTGTCGACCGAGAGAGAAATGAGAATGCCAACTTTCATAGTTTCTCGCTGTTCCGTTGTAGAATGCTGAAGAAGAAATAAGAGAAGTTCCTGAACACACCCTCCAAAATTCATCCGATATCGCGTCGGTGCCGTTAGCTGATCAATTTGGTATTTTTCTACTTTTGAATTTGATAAATATTATTACTTTATTATAAACAAGGATAAAAATAGTGACGTACGCTGAAAAAAATATTAAAATCCAACAAAGATTTACAATGTTACAGGCATTTTAATTTCGGAGTGGGAGCTGGGTCTTCTATCCCTTTCTCCCAAAACGAAAATTTGTGTGAAACCGCAGGAAGCTACTATGGCATTAGCACGGAGTGACGTCATAATGCTATTATCGCTATCTCTTTCTAATCAGAAATATTAAAATGCTAATAACTTTTTATTTTATTTGATCGATTTAATTAGTTTTTTCAGTTTACGTCATTATTTTTATCCTAGTTTATAATAAAGTAATAAAAAAATTGGAGTAAAATACCCTATTAATGAAATGCGATGAAATAAAAATATAAACTCTTGTTATTCATGCAAACTTCTAAAAGTGCTTTTGAAGATCGTCAAATGAATTTACCGCTCGAATGAAATCGGAATCAAAATAATGATAAGGTTTTTGTCTAGCTTTTAGTCCATGTAGAGTTTTTGCAACCAAAAATTACTACTCCTGAATACCTATATGTTATTTTTGACCCAAAAAGAGGGGTGTTATAAGTTTGACGTGTGTATCTGTGTATCTGTCTGTGGCATCGTAGCGCCTAAACGAATGAACCGATTTTAGTTTAGTTTTTTTTTTGTTTGAAAGGTGACTTGATCGAGAGTGTTCTTAGCTATAATCCAAGAAAATCGGTTCAGTCGTTTAAAAGTTATCAGCTATTTTCTAGTTACTGTAACCTTCACTTGTCGGGGGTGTTATAAATTTTTAATTTACACTTGTTCATATTTTTTTGTCAATAGTATCATAATATAAATGATTTATTTTCATTGCCAAAACATGATGTCACGTTGCATTACAATTAGCATTTTGATCAATGTCAGTTTTATTCTGGATAAAATTAACATAGTAGTTGTTAACAGAAAAACTAGTTTTTCACACATCCATAAGCATCTAACATTTATTTCCTAAATTTTTATTTAGAAGCTATTACAATAGATGAGTCATAATTATTATTATGTTATACAGGTATTTTTATCTTCATTAAAATATCTACTAAGTAGTTTTCGTAGAATTTGCATAAATTATTGTAATGAATTAGTGTTCGTGGTATACTAATAAAATAATCTAGGAACTTCCGTGCCACTTTACTGCGGTTTTTGTTATAAAAAAAAAATATTTTCCGATTTTAAAGCAAATAGGAAATAATATTATTATCATCTATGTACACAATAAATATGTAGACTGGGCGTGTCTGTAAATCCATAATAATATTATAAATTCGAAAGTGTGTATGTCTGTCTGTCTGTCTGCAAGCTTTTCACGGCTCAACAGTTTAACCGATTTTGAAGACAGTTGGTACAGAGTTAGCTCACATGCCGGGGAAGGACATAGGCTACTTTTTATCATGGAAAATCAAAGAGTTCCCATGGGATTCTTAAATACCCATCCGTTTATCGATTTATGTGAAACTTGGTACACTGGGTAGCTTGTGTCCGGAAATTGACACAGGTAACTTTTTATCCCGGAAATAACAAAAAGTGCCTACTTGATTTTAAAGATTTTAAAGTCTAGTGTAGATAATAATAGACGATGCCCGATAATATGATCAAATAACGTACACGCATACGCGCGCGTTTAGTATAACTTGTCATGCATTTTCTAGCGAACTTTGTGTCTGTACAAGCCTTTACAATTCCCTACCGCGACTCCAGACTACCTAATAGTTAAACACTACGACAGATGTCTAGGTGATTTCGCTTTCTATCCTGTGCCTAGGGCATTCCCTCTACATGGGGATGAAATCCTTTGTTTCTAGAGAACTATCGATTTTACAACATGGCGGTGGGGTTGCATTTTATAATTGTCTCGTACACCACGGTTCCTTCTTATTTACTGACCAGCTTACACCCACGACTTCATCTAGATGGACTACACACAAACCCCTATTTTACCCTCTTAGGGGTTAAATCTTTTCTTAGCGGATGTCTACGTCATTATACGAGTAGCTATCTGCATGCCTCAGCCCGATCCGTCAAGTAATTTGAGCTGTGCGTTGAATAGATCAGTCAGTCGTCTTTTCCTTTTATAAGCAGGTATATTTAGATGTGTGCTGATATAAAATCTCCAGTATTAGATAGGTCTTATAGAATAGTAGAAAAACTTGTTTTGCACAAATAACCTTTTACGGTAATTTTTTATACGCCAAAAAATACTAGATACCGAATAATTAGATAATTACCTCCCAATTTCATAAATATCTGTATGAATTTAAAGAAAAATAAGGCTTGCTTAGGGCTAGCGTCAAATGTAGGTACTAACATTTGACGCCTGCCAGTGAGGTCAAAGCCTTAAAGTTTTGTTAGATTTCCCTTATTGTTGTGAGTTGTGTCACTAGCAAATAGCAGCACACACTGTTTAAAGACTTGGTCTTCGAGCACTGAGCACAAGTTCTATTCGCAGTTGAAATATTTCTAAGAATTTCAATCGATTGTAAGGAAACCATCGTCAATCGCTACCCAAGTGCTTACACCGTCACGGAATTCAAAGGGCGCTCAAGAGTGGAACCTACATTCTAATATCCGTACCCCACGTCATTATTCTGAAGTGCACTCCGCTCCCCTCGCTGCAACACGTTATAATTATTTGGAAAGTTTTCTCTATTAATGCCAGGAGGGTACGCTATCAAAGGTCTTTGTAATGTTTACAGCTAAGCGTATCGTCTTGAATACTTGCATGCTGAATATTTTAAGAGATAATGAGTTCGTAACTAGATACAAGTTAGGGTAGGAAAGTGTCGATTGCAGTAAATAGTATGCCTGTGAACTGGTAATTTGTAGTTTTATTTTCCTGCCTGTGAACCTCGGCTTTGCTTGAGTAGAATTTCTGAGAATGCTTTCTTTTTGAATAATTCTCTACGAATCTATATACAAAATATCAAGTTTAAGTTTCAGTACTGAGCTATGCTGTTATGTCAGTCAGACAGCCTTATAATATTATAGACTGAGCTGATTTCCACGATTTCGTCCGTGTGGATTTAGGTTTTTAAAAATTCAGTTGAAACTTTTATATTTTCTGGAATTAGTAGGTCTCCAGGTTTTTAACAATATCCATGCAAAAGATCACATCGATTCTTTGCTGCGATATGGCGTGACTGATGGATAAATCAACTCACAAACATACTTTCACATTTATAATATGAGTACGGAAATATCTACTCCTCCTGACTTCGCAGAAAACTTCGTTCAGTTACCAATCTTTTAATTAGTTTTAATCAAAGTAGTAGGTGATACTATTAGCATTTGAATAGGATATTTGCTTATTTATTGCTTGGATCATTGGTTTGTTGATTTATTAGTTTGTCATTCAATCGCGCCACACAGAGAAATAGATTGACGTGGTTTTTTGCATGGATACCTATAATGAAAGACTTGGCGTCTACTTTTATCTAGTAAAATCAAAGAGTTCCTACAATATATTAATGAAAACAAAATCCACGCGGACGAAGTCTCGGGCATCATATAGCTAAAGCTACAAAAGGTAAAGGTTACTGACTGATTGATTGATTGATTGACTGACTGATCTATCAACGGACAGCTGAAACTATTGGACAAAGCGGACTGCATGCAAATAGCTATTATAACGTAGACATCCGCTAAGAAAGAATTTTCGAAATTTCAACCCCTAAGGGCGTAAAATAGCGGTTTGAAGTTGTCCCACATGGACGAAGACGCAGACATAAGCTAGTTAAGTAATAGTAAAGTAATAGCCCAAACTAAACTAGTACCATAACAAACGTATATCGTCTCCAAATGCAAATTCCCCAAATAATATATTTGTGGTCCGAAATTATCCGCTCCAGTTCCAAACTAAGCCGTTAAGTCCCAACTTAGCTAAATGCACTAGAAGAACACATAATAACCATACATTAAGGCTTCAGCATACGTATTCAGGTTATTGCTGTGGAAACTCGAGTAGAGTTTCATGACTTATAGAATATTTATGAAGCCTTAAAGATTTTGCATTATCGCCTCGACGTTATTTATTAAAACTTTGTATAAACTTCTTCAAGTCCTCAGTAGACTGTATCTTCTTCAACATATCAACCGAGAGACACCCACTGTTGATCAAAGGTCTATTGAACTCCACAGAACACGGTCCTTTGAATCTTGTGTCCTCTCTCTTACGCTTGTTGTCATCCGTCCATCTGTGAGAGATTTTCTAATGCTGAGTTTTCATAGATTATCATTCAAGCACATTTAAGACCCCAACTGGCTGTATTTTGGTAATGAATCTATGATAGATTGGTTAGTACGAATAAATGGTCGAAATGAGCGATCTCTCTAGTCTTCTTAGCTCCTACTAACAAAAACTAGCAAGAAACATTGAGTCATTCGAAATAGAAATATTTTTGTTCAAATAAACCTTTACAAGTAATTTTGAATCATCAAATGCGTTTACTACTGGTTTCGAATGCCTTTCCTATCTAGAAGAATCAGCAAGAAACTCGGCGGTTGCTCTTTTGAAATATCATAGGCTAATGAATAATGAAACTTAGATTTAGAATTCGTAGACCTACTGATTCCATAACCTTACTAAAAAATGCACAGGAAATTATAAAAGTTTGTAAAGGGTCAAACGCATGACAACATGGTACGTAGCAACCGGGGACATGCAAAGTTTTACGCCGCGTGGAATATTCATGCGGTACTCTACTTTGTGGGACGCTAGGTTTGTTTTAATTACTACGACAGTTGCCAGAAAACTGCTGAAAGAGAAACTTATACTAGCGACCGCACGTGGCATCGCTCCTAATATAATTTATAAAAAAAAAATTTAAATTCAAAATGTTTTTATTCAATTAAACTTTTACAAGTACTTATGTAGTTTGAATCGTCAAGGGCATCTACCACTGGTTCGGAATGCCTTTTCTACCGAGAAGAATCAGCAAGAAACTCGGCGGTTGCTCTAGGTCTAAGCCGGTTGGGCTGGGCTTTGATGAGTCAATCAGTGAGTTGAGATTTGAAAATGATATCATCATCATCAACTCATCGCCAGCAGACTACTGAGCACGGGTCTCTCCTCACAATGAGAACAGTTTTGATCAAACAAGATAATATATCTACATACTAGCTGATGCCCGCGACTTCGTTCGCGTGGATGTAGTTTTTTAAAAATCCCGTGGGAACTCTTTGATTTTCCGGGATAAAAAATAGCCTATGTGCTAATCCAGGGTATAATCTATCTCCATTCTAAATTTCAGCCCAATCCGTCCAGTAGTTTTAGCGTGAAGGAGTAACAAACACACACACACACACACACACACACACACACATACACACACACACACACACACACACACACAAACACACACACTTACGAACTTTCGCCTTTATAATATTAAGTGTGATTGTTTCGCTTTGTATGTGTATTAATTTCGTGGTGTACAATAAAAGTATATTCATTCATTCATTCATTCATATTCTTCACTTTGTTTCAGCTTCAATATTAAGTTCAATATAGATTCATCCTCTCTATTTTACATTGTGAGGGTAGATATACCAGTCGTATATTAAAGGCTCGAGCACACGAATTCGCGATATCACCAAGTTTAGCAACTCAAGAACTGCAAAGTTTCCGCCGCATGGAATATTCATATCGCATTCGACTTTGCGAGACTGCCACGACGTTTTAATTACTGCAATAGTCACCCACAGAGTATCTTCCTAGTTAGCTACAGAGCTGGTGGCAGTAAAAGAAGAATACCTAACAATTTTTGTTAAGAACCTGTATTTTTTAAAATTAACTTTTTGCGATTTTTATAACCAAATGTTGTATTATAGTAGTAGAAACATAAACGGGAATACTGCAGTCAGTTTGCAAACAAGTAGATACTTACACAAAAAACGCTAGGCGGTCTTATCGCTTGGAGCAATCTCGCACAGACAACCTTTGGAGCTTTGGTGAGAGAACCCTTGCTGACCCATTTACTACTTTGTATAAAGGCCGACACACATTTTGAGAAGTGTTAGAGTTTAGCTGTACATAATCTGTCTTTCGTGAGGACAATATGAATCCAAGACATGTTCGCTGACTATGGGTCTCATAAGTAAGCCAAAATCACTTAGCGGGCGATGTAGAAAGCTACATAGTATATCCAACGAGTCGCAGGAAGCCACTGGATTCAGATGGCGCAAGAGACTCCCGTAAAAAATTAAAGATTGTATAAATAGGTACCTGAGGTTCGGTTTAACACAAATAAAGAAAAAAATTCACGCTCGCTTCGCTCCCGCTTATGTGACAAGATGTCTATTTAGTTTCTTTCCTAGAGCTGGTGGCCTATTCTAAATTGTGACGATGTTGCCCTGGTATGGGCCGCCGTATGGTCTCAGTCCACCGCTGATTCTAACTGTGGATAAAAAAAATTAAAATTTTTTTTTCCACCATATCATTGGCTATGCGAGAGAGAAACTAATTGCAATATTCGTCTGGAACTCCTAGAGGAACTTACATCTGAATTTTGATCTATTAAAGTTTAATTGTCCTTGTACCGATAGTGTTTACCTATGCCGTGGGTGTGAATTGAATTACTTAGTCGAATCTTCCCGCTATTAATTTGGAATGGGATATGCAATTTACTCGTAGCTTGTGTATTGTACATTGCAGAGCACTTATAGAGGTCGCCCACAGCAGGGCCCATTTTTCAAACCAACCAAATAATACTTAAGCAATAAATTTGGCGTTTTGACGGTTTTTGCCAGTTCTGAAATGGTCATAGCTTAGTGGCCGGTGTCCTATTCGGAGGATCCAGGGTTCAATCCTGGGAACGTACCTCTAACTTTTTGGAGTTAAATCTGTGCATTTTAAGCAAAAAATATCCCTTGCTAAACGGTGAAGGAAAACTGCATGCCTGTGAATTCTTTATAATGTTCTCAAAGGTGTGTGAAGTCCGCCTATCTGCACTTGGCCAGCGTGGTAGACTATGGCCAAACCCTTCTCATTCTGAGAGCAGCCCGAGCGAGGAGTGAGTCAGCGATGGGATGATGATGATGATGACAGTTATGTACTGAAAATCTGCCAAAATGTCGTCCGTTGCTTCAAGTTTATTTGGTGAAATTGGAAAATCCTCGAGGGCTGAAAGTATTATTGTGGCATTAATATTGTAGACGAATTTTAAAAAAATGCGCCCTTACTGTATGTCAGGTGTGGGGTTCGAACCCACGCTCCCTCTCGGGAACCAGAGCTTAAATCTGGCGCCTTAGACCACTCGGCCAACCTGACTTATACCATGCTGCGTGAAAATACAAGTATGTACCTACATTTATTTACACAAGTGTAAGTAATTTATACATAATACAATACAATTATTACTGTACAAATATATGCAGCCGGTATAGGAACATGCAATATTTGATAGTAGAAGCCAAGTAAAGCCAGGGGCTCTATTAGGGTAAAATAACAGGTACAGTGTGACAATCTTAATCACTTCTGATTGGCTGATACCAGCTGACCATTGGCTACAGTAGTTAATATCCATCAAGATAGATTCAACGGTAAAGCCGTGCAAAGGTAACCGATAGACAGACAGACAGACAGACTTTCGCATTTATATTTATGGATGTGTGGTCAATTTAAAATTTTATTAACTCGTGAATCGATCACACTTTGTTCGACATCGTGACCTTGATCTGAACCTTCATTACGCTGAGGTCAGGACATGACTCACTCGAGTATCAGGTCAAGTAAATAGGGGTTAGGCGTACATTGAGTAATGCCGTAACACTATCATACTTGAGTTGTTAATGTTGATTTATTTATGAAGAAAGTTACTGATGAGATAGTAGACTATTTTTTTAGGGGCACATTTTTCTGAACTGAAGAATACACGTGACATTTTGTCAGTAAGTATTTGGATAGGAAATAAGTCAACATATTATCATTTCCGATATTTTTAAGGGGATTTTATAGGTGACCTTTTTGGAGGAATAATAACAATCAATTAATCATCACACTTTAATATTATAAAGGCGAAAGTTTGTATGTGTGTGTGTATGTTTGTTACTCCTTCACGCAAAAACTACAGGACGGATTTGGCTGAAATTTGGAATGGAGATAGATAATATCCTGGATTAGCACATAGGCTACTTTTTATCCCGGAAAATTGAAGAGATCCCACGGGGTTTCGAAAAACCTAAATCCACGCGGGCGAAGTCGCGGGCATCGGCTAGTAATTAATAGATCCAAGGAATATACTATTCTATTAGGTCCATGTTGACCTCGTAAATATTTCAGTTATATTATGTCAGTCCCATTGTTACACACTAAATTAAATTTAAGCTACGAGTATGACTAACTATGTCAACAGTTTGAGAGGTTGACTAACAAAATATGTTTACTAGCTGATACCCGCGACTCCGTTCGCGTGGATATAGTTTTTTAAAAATCCCGTGGGAACTCTTTGATTTTCCGGGATAAAAAGTAGCCTATGTGCTAATCCAGAGTATAACCTATCTCCATTCTAAATTTCAGCCCAATCCGTCCAGTAGTTTTTGCGTGAAGGAGTAACAAACATACACACACACACACACACACACACACACACACACACACACACACACACACACACACACAAACTTTCGCTTTTATAATATTATTAGTGTGATAGTACCTAGCACCTACGCGACAGGTCGAGATGGCTATCGAAGTGAAGACCCGCACAACCCTCGGCCGACGTGCGGGTGTGCAATGTATCCTCCCAACTCACACCCAGATTGCCATCTCGATCTGTCGCATTCTATTTTCATGGCTGAAATGCTTAAAGGTTTGATATTAAATAGAATTGAAAATACTCATAAGATAAAGTGTATTTGGTGAGTGTAAAATCAGAAGGCCCAAGAAAAATATTATTTCAAATTCCTGTTCCTTCAGGTCCAAAATATACATGTACATGGCTTTGTACATGTGACTTTTCACACGTTCGACTGTCGTTCCGCGTTTCTGCGACGCCGCTGTGTAAGCTTGATTTGTAGATATGACAAGTGTAAATTAAAAATTTATAACACCCCCGACAAGTGAAGGTTACAGTAACTAGAAAAGAGCTGATAACTTTCAAACGGCTGAACCGATTTTCTTGGATTATAGCTAAGAACACTCTCGATCAAGCCATCTTTCAAACAAAAAAAAACTAAATTAAAATCGGTTCATTAGTTTAGGCGCTACGGTGCCACAGACAGATACACGTATACACACGTCAAACTTACCTATAACTTAAGGCTAAAAAAGGGTAGAGGCGTAACACAATATTGCCCTATTTCCACCTCCGAGTTTCTCGCTGGTTCTTCTCGGTAGGAAATGCATTCTGAACCAGTGGTAGATGCATTTGACGATTCAAAAGTACCTGTGAAATTTCAACTATTTAAAAAAATTATTTTATTTCAATATTCAAAATTCAAAATATTTTTATTCAATGAAACTTTTACAAGTGCTTACTCAAAATAATCTAGCACTGGTTCGGAAAAACGTGTTGAAATGAATTTTATTCAAGTTCTAGCAGGGATGCCACCTAACTCTAACTAATAAAATGTTATGTAATAATGTTGGTAACGTAATAAAGTTGATAGTGAAACTAGTAGAAGGTATAAAAATATATAGGTATGCCTTTATTATTAAAATATCATCATAATATGCCCATTGCCTGGCCCATTACCTACTGAGCACTGATCTCTTCTCAGAATGGGGACTGAAAAGTCCACCACGTTGGCTACTTGCTGATTGGCAGACTTCACACACTTTTAAGAACATTATGGAGAACTCTTAGCTGTACAGGTTTCCTCACGATGTTTTCCTTCAGCGTTAAGTGGTATTTATAATTGCTTAAAACGCATGTAACTCAGAAAAGTTACAGGTGTGGACCCCGAACCTCCGAATAGAAGGTCAAGTCTGTCACCGTGTCATTATTGTTTTACTTTTAATACTATTATTTCTATACCAACTTTTAAATACCGCGTCAGGCACGTTTCACGTGTGTGCCAGCCTTAATCCATTTCACAGCACAAGTCATTTAATGCCGCCTATGCGGGGTCAGGGGTTGCGAATACCAGAGACCTAGGATTGTTGGAATTCCTCAACTCGGGCACAGCTTTTAATTGCAAATGTACGAGTAATTTGTTTTGGCGAAAATTGTTCTTGCGTGGTGTAAGAAACAAAAACTTGTAGCAATAAATAAGTATTCTAAGTACATTTAAATTTTTAAACAATAACTCGTGAATTAACATAAAAGATTCCTAAGATAAACAGTTTTATTTTTATCCACAAAACTGATATGGGTTTGGCGTTAGAGGTCGTGTGTGTGCGTTTTTTTTCCATTTTCCTGAAAACCTACTTAGGGGTTTTAATGCGGTCTTTTGCATTATTATCACTCCTTGGCAGGTGCTCAGCTATTTTTTTTACAGTAAAAGGCTGCAAGTACATAGTTTAATTCAGATCATAACCCCATTGGGTTCCTACACGGCACAAAAACCGGAATTAGCATTCCGGACACCTCTTGGAGGCACATCTTTGGCGGTAGGGTGGAAACCAGCCACAGCCGAAGCACCTGACTAGCGAAGAAGAAGAAGAAGAAAACGTTTATACAGAAATTCTGCCACACATAAAAGGTTTTACCTAGGTACTCGTAGGTCATCCCGGCACCTCTACCACTTGACTAAGAAACTATAAATTTCCATATTGCCCCTGCCTGGAAATCTAGAATAAACCCTTCTCATTCTGAGAGGAAACCCGTGTTCAGTAATGGGTGGGCCATGGGTTGAGTATGATGATGATTATGATGGAAGGTTTCATAATCATTATGAAGGAACCCCAAAACTCCCACTCATGAGACCACAGCGCTAACCATTGCGCCAGGGAGGTTTTCAAAAATTCTCGGCATACCTGAACTCGGGCACAGTTTCTGATTGCGAAATTTAATTGGTCCGGCGGGAATTAATCTCGGAAGCGAAATAAAAACCAGTTTCATATTTCCCTTGCTAGAAGGAAAAAGTAAAAATCACATAGGTAGACTTTTTAACTCCGTCGTAAAGCAAAGAACCGAAAAAAAATGGTTTTCCCCATCAATTTATGCCTAGGTAAACAAGTGTAAATTAAAAATTTATAACATCCCGACAAGTGAAGGTTACAGTAACTAGAAAAGAGCTGATAACTTTCAAACGGTTGAAACGATTTTCTTGGATTGTAGCTAAGAACACTATCGATCAAGCCACCTTTCAAACAAAAAAAAAAACTAAATTAAAATCAGTTCATTAGTTTAGGAGCTACGATGCCACAGACAGATACCTACACAGATGCACACGTGCAACTTATAACACCCCTTTTTTTGAGTCGGGGATAAAAACATTGATTATTATTACAAGATATTTATAATCCGTTTATAGTAAAACTTTTAATTGGGTCATTATATCATTAACGTGGTAATAAAAACGCTATAATTACACTTGTACAATTGTAAACAATTTGAACTTTAGTCATTTGAGTAAAGTTACACGTGTTTTTTGCTAAAATAAATGCGTCTTGATTTGGGTATAATATTATGAAGAGGTTTGGATGCCACTCTGAGAATCGCAGTTATAAGACATCGGAATGGATTATTTGGTTTGTATTTATATTATTTAGGTATCCATAAAATATGACGGAATAATTCAGGATTCCGTGCTCTTAAATGTTTGAGGACCCTTATGGTAGAGGGCCTTCCAATGCTCTGTTTTTTAACCTCCGACCCAAAAAGAGGGGTGTTATAAGTTTGACGTGTGTATCTTTGTATCTGTCTGTGGCATCGTAGCTCCTAAACGAATGAACCGATTTTAATTTAGTTTTTTTTTTATTTGAAAGGTGGCTTGATCGAGAGTGTTCTTAGCCGTTTGAAAGTTATCAGCTCTTTTCTAGTTTTCTTAAAGAGGTTTTTGTGTCGAGGTTTTTAAATTTTGAGTTATGCTTTAAAAGTATGTACCTTGGGACTCCAACGCCTATCGGTTCTTCGAGCTATGTGCCCCGCCCATTGCTACTTCAGCCTTGCGACTCGTTTAGCTTTGTCAGTCAGTTTTGTCAACATGCATCAACATAGCTACATAGCTTGTATTTTTAACCCCCGACCCAAAAAGAGGGGTGTTATAAGTTTGACGTGTGTATCTGTGTATCTGTGTGTCTGTGTATCTGTGTATCTGTCTGTGGCACCGTAGCGCCTAAACTAATGAACCGATTTTAATTTAATTTTTTTTGTTTGAAAGGTGGCTTGATCGAGAGTGTTCTTAGCTATAATCCATGAAAATAGGTTTAGCCGTTTGAAAGTTATCAGCTCTTTTCTAGTTACTGTAACTTTCACTTGTCGGGGGTGCTATAAATTTTTAATTTACACTTGTTAACTTAAAACACTTTAGTGAATACTATAATCTCACTTGGTAATAACGATCATTTAAGTAGTCATTACTAATCCAATTGAAGGGATTCATTGGCTTTGTATAAACTAACTGACAATACGTGTAAGTAATATATGACAGCTATCAGGCCATTGTCTTTGTGATAGAGCTATTTATTGGTCGATGAAAGGAACAATACAAACAACATAATAAAGCTGTTTTACATCTAGCTTTAAGCTTGGGGCTTTGGAACCAGCGATTTGATTGACTGCAATATCATATTATAAATTTTTTTTTTTTTTAAATACCGACTGCCTCTGAAACAGATTTAATTGCTGATTAAAAGATTTTGACTAACCTAGTAGTCCGCCATTTTACTTTTTTCTAAAATATTGGCCACTAATAACTCCAATAGCTGGTATCAATATAAACAAGTAATCTTCCAAAGCGACGTTTCCGAGATATAAGCTGTCAAAGTTGTACTGGCAGAGATCGCTTCAAAGCGAAAAGGCCGCGAAATTGTACCACTTACTATTTTTATAATGTACTATATACTAATTCTATTCTATAATATACTAATTTTAAAATTTATTTGTGTAATGTTTTATTTTTATGTTTCTTTTATGATGGCGTACAATTAAACATATTTCAATTTGAAAGAAAGAAAAAAGTTTTTTATTATTATTTTGGAAGCTGAGTTTCAATTACTGATGGAATCATCAGTACAACAGTCTAGCCTTATGTGTGGCCGCTAATTTGAAAAAAAAAAGATAATGGCGGACCTATTGGTAGGTCAGGGTCCATACTAAAATATTTAAGCCCTTTTAGGTACCTACTAAATAATTTTGACTCGAAGATCGAAAGTTTACTTTCCCACCTTTATTTTAAGCTTATTTTAAGCTTTTCCGTTAGTTAAGTGGCCTCAACATGAATGGATTGACAGCGGGCGTGGATGCAGTGGGTCGCGAGATATGCATCGTGATCGTGTGTAATCATGGTTGTGGGTCAGCTTTTTGGCAAATTATTTCAAAATGATACAGATATTAATGCTCGACTCTAAGTGGGATTATTTAAACCCCATTTTCTCTAAGCTTCCCCATTGGTTTAGTGGCCTCAACGTAAATGGATTGACAGCGGGCGTGGATGCAGTGGGTCGCAAGAAATGTATTGTGTGTAATCATGGTTGTGGGTCAGCTTTTTGGAGAATTATTTCAAGTTGATACAGATATTAATGCTCGACTCAAAGTGGAATTATTTAAACCCCATTTTCTAAGCTTTCCCATTGGTTTAGTGGCCTCAACGTAAATGGATTGACAGCGGGCGTGGATGCAGTGGGTCGCAAGAAATGTATTGTGTGTAATCATGGTTGTGGGTCAGCTTTTTGGAGAATTATTTCAAGTTGATACAGATATTAATGCTCGACTCAAAGTGGAATTATTTAAACCCCATTTTCTAAGCTTTCCCATTGGTTTAGTGGCCTCAACGTAAATGGATTGACAGCGGGCGTGGATGCAGTGGGTCGCGAGATATGCATCGTGTGTAATCATGGTTGTGGGTCAGCTTTGTAGGCCGGCGTACGCCCCGTCGGTTGTGATACATTCTAGTTTAAGTGCTTCACTGTTCTATTTCGGATTTGTTAGCAACACTATACATTGTCTATGTACTTTGATGGTTAATTAGTTTACTAAGTATTCCTTTTTAACCCCCGACCCAAAAAGAGGGGTGTTATAAGTTTGACGAGTGTATCTGTGTATCTGTCTGTGGCATCGTAGCGCCTA
The DNA here is from genome assembly GCF_905333055.1 of Maniola jurtina. Taxonomy (NCBI): domain Eukaryota; kingdom Metazoa; phylum Arthropoda; class Insecta; order Lepidoptera; family Nymphalidae; genus Maniola; species Maniola jurtina. The sequence goes on along the minus strand of NC_060040.1, from coordinate 4,375,379 downwards.
AACGAATGAACAGATTTTAATTTAGTTTTTTTTGTTTGAAAGGTGGCTTGATCGAGAGTGTTCTTAGCTATCATCCAAGAAAATCGGTTCAGCCGTTTGAAAGTTATCAGCTTTTTTCTAGTTACTGTAACCTTCACTTGTGGGGGGTGTTATAAATTTTTAATTTACACTTGTTAATCTAATAATAACGTCTAATGAACATTACTGTACCTATAGCAAATAGGTTTTTATAATTGCCTTTCTTAATATTCATTGGTAGCGAAAGTAGTCTTTGGTAGTAATAAGGGCTTGGATAGAAACAAAGCGTGGTGGCTACACGTCCTACGCAGCTGTAATACAAGGAAATGTATCTGGCATTCATTCCAGGTGACTAAAATTTTATAAAAACGCGCCTGTTCGTTTCTATTTTCTCGCAATGTGTCTTGAGCCTAACATATCTAATTTGATATGAACATTTTTATAAAACCAAAGACGAATATCTTTAAAGGAATATTATAAAACTTATCTATATTTTCTCTTTACCTTCATTTTTTGCTTCCTTCACTTCTTTACGCTTTTCACCGCAATTTCCTTTAGAAACGCTGATAACCGGCTTTGCAGTCAACAACTTTGACTTTGAGATTTCATAGAGACACCTTTTCAGTAAAGGTATACGGGAAATCAAGTATATCGGCTATGCAAAATGCGTCAAAGAAAACTTTATTCCCCTTGCACGGAAGACGTAACGACTGTAACGAGCCAACAAAGCTGTTGAGAGTAAAGACCGACCGACAAGAAATGGCGCAAGTTACAAGCTCTTTGATCCAATTTTTTTTTTTTTTTTTTCCTGTTATTATCTGCAATCAGTCGGGGGACTATAAGCAGATTATTTGGGCTAATTTTGAGATTTAAAACGGAAGGGCCATTGCTCCAACGTCCATCACATATCGAGCACGTCAGCTCGTTTTAATCTTTTAACTCTGGGGGCGGCTAGAAGTGAGTTGGCAAGTGGGTTTGGATGCTTGGCAAGACGAACTTTGTGGTTTTTGGAGTAATCCAAGAAAATAGTAACATATTGGAGGATCCAATATGTTACTATTTTCTTTGGGAATAGTTGTTCAGTAACTGGAATGTACATATTAAGATCAGAGTTATTCCCTGCAAACCTAAAATTCGGTTGAGACGAGCAACAGCTATTCGGCTAATCATTTTATCGCTCAGTTGCAATCAGACTTGCGAATCTCATGTTATAAGCCGCTTATAAATAATTTAAACATACCTGCTAAAAAGTCACACTTTTTTTTAAAAGACAACCTTTTTGGATAGGTACCTATACCATAAGCTTGTTACTTGGATCAGGAAGATCAGAGTTATTCTCCGCAAACCTAAAGTTCAGTGAGGAGTAGCAGCTACTCGGCTAAGCATTTTATCGCTCAGTCGCAGTCGAGTTTGAGAATTTCATGCCGTGACCCGCTCGCAATCCGACTGATAAAGTAAACATGCAACAATGCTCTAATTGTTGGTGAAAACTTAAGCGCTTCCTACAGTTTGCGGAAACTTCCCATTGTTATTGTAATGTTGTTCTTATTTACGAAACCTTGGGTGGTTTGAATATTATCATACAATAATTGTTTAGTGAAGAGTTACTGCCGAGTTATTTGCATGTACAAGCAAGATTCTGTAATGCTAGCTCTAATACTATTAAAGAACAATAGTAAAATTTTCAACTGGGGTGTAGTAAGAGGATTTTCATTTTTATTTGGTTCAGATCTGGTAATGTTAATCTACTGTGACAGACAGATGGTCGGACAGACGGACGGAGGTAGTCACACCATTAGGATTTCATTTTTATCATTTTGTACAGAACCACAATGACAGTATGATTCTTGTTATTCATACCTGGTAAGTGTCCTTTGATTGGGGTGCGCTAGCGATTTTTACGTAAGACAATCATAAATGGTATAAAACTATTTACAGTACAACCAAATTAATAATGCGCATAGAAATCTTCGTCACTGTTCGGCAACGGTCGTATGATACACATGATATTGACTCCTATTTGTTTATAACAAGGTGCAAAATGCAAGTGCATTATTTAGGGCTCTTACGATTCAATGATTCGGAATACGACAATTAGCGTCATCTGCATGCGCATTATTAATTTGGTTGTACTGTACCGATGTATGTAACACCATTTAAAAGCAAGCACTGCAGCACGTGTAAATTTCTAAATAATGAAATTACCATTATGAAATAAAACAAAAAAGGGCCAAAAAAATTTACCAAAATAAAGAACTCTAAAAAAAATTCAAACTGCAATGGTAATTGATTACATCTACACACAAGTGTAAATCAAAAATTTATAACACCCCCGACAAGTTAACGTTACAGTAACTAGAAAAGAGCTGATAACTTTCAAACGGCTGAAACGATTTTCTTGGATTATAGCTAAGAACACTCTCGAGCAAGCCATCTTTCAAACAAAAAAAAACTAAATTAAAATCGGTTCATTAGCTACGATGCCACAGATAGATACACAGATACACAAGTCAAACTTATACCACCCCTTTTTTTGGGTCGGGGGTTAAAAATAAAACTTTCTACGACGAAATTTTTCATATTTTACAAGTTTACAATTAGATCGGCGTCCGTGTCTAATGTATGTTGATATCACAGCCTTTTCATTTATAAGTATCAAAGCAGTTGAAAGCTTCGGATCTAAACGAATACATAATCCCAAGGAAATAGGCTTAGGTTAAATCTATAGAATGCTAAAGCATAGATGGTTGGTGCGGTTTACTTCAAGTATTGTCAAAGATAAAAGCGGTGAGGGTAAAGAGGTACATGAAAGAAACATGAGCACATTCGCCGCAAAGCCCGCTTATATTTTCGCGTGCAACCGCAGTTTTAAACAACGCTTTGTTGTCCGTCTGTACACTTGATTTGTGCGGAATGTGATGCTTCTGCGGTGGGTTTTGAAATTTGTGGTGTTAAGGCGGGTTTATGTTAAACTTTTCTCCAAAATTTTCTCCTATTAAAAGCAGTTTGGAAACAATTCTTAAACTTTCGCTGTTGCAAAGCGAAAAGCTTATATTTATATGATTTTGAGCAGTCACGTGGTTTACAGATATTTATGAGCGATCAAGGTAGGTATAAACTGATGTAGGATTTGAGATGAAGAATAAAAAGACTAGAATACGGCCAACATTTAGCTAAAAAAAGAGGCACTAAAAGAAAAGTGAGTTTAACTACCAGTACCAACAGGTTTCCCCTTAGCGGAAATAATTTCTGGATAGCTTATCGACAGATTATAGGTAGATCGATTGAATTTCAGCCGTGAAATGCGGTATTGGCAACAGTAACACAATTTCAGCCAATAAAAGCCATTGGGGTAGTCATAATATAGAGCCTCGATAGCTCAACGGTTGAGGAGCGGACTGAATTCCGAAAGGTCGGCGGTTCAAACCCCACCCGTTGCACTATTGTCGTACCCACTCCTGGCACAAGCTTTACGCTTAATTGGAGGGGAAAGGGGAGTATTAGTCATGATAATAATATGAATATCAGAACTTTAATGCTAAATTAAATGAGCATTCTAAACAAATTCAAACATGGAAAAAGGCGCTACCTAGGAAAGGAGTGCTAGTTATATAAAATAATAATAAAATGAGAAATCAATCATGATTTAATCAATTGAAACCCCTCCACGTAGGCAAATACTTATTAGTAGTAGGCAAATACTTCAGGAGCTAGTTTTTTCATTAAGCCGGGCACACTTAACTGGGATTCTCTACAAAGGAATCCGACCTATTTTTATCTCTTTAGCGAAGCATTTATTGCGGTCAGCAGTACCTTCTCTTAGTATGAGTTTGCACATTACGACAACGTCCATATTACTATACTGGCTTATGCCCGCGACTTCGTCCGCTTAAACTACATTTTCAAACTCTTGTTTTACCCCTTTAGGGATTGAATTTTCGAAAATATTTTCTTAGCGAATGTCTACGTCATAATAGCTATCTACATACCAAACTTCAGCCTGATCAGGCCAGTAGTTTGAGCTGTGTGTTGATAGTCAGTCAATTAACTTAAAATTCCTTGCTTTCTTGTCTTGCGTTCTTGCATTTAAGGTACTGCTACTACACCTTTTTAAATCATAAAGTTTCGACTGGTGCGGCGGTGGCAGAAATGTATGGCCGAACGCTAATCTTAAAACAAGGGCTTACACAAGAAACTTTTTATAACGAACAGTAAAATTGAAGTATCAATATTTCGACATAGTTGAATGTACCTATCGTGGTTTATCGTGGTTACAACTCACGACTTGATAAAGTACGATAATAATACGAATGTGCCACATTAATTAACACGAAATTAATTAATGTGGCACATAACCGTCACATACATCTTATTATTATGTGTTATTAAAAGATGTTGACTATTACTTAATTCACGTGGATTTTGGTTTTTAAAAAATCACGCGGGAACTCTTTGATTTTCCGGGAACAAAAGTAGCCTATATACCGTGAAAAGCTAGCAGATAAACGTACTAGTATGGATTTACTTAGTCAAATTACGAAATAAGTATAAAATTGTTAGTTGACGTGGTTCGATATTCCAAATCTAGGAACGTTATCGTGACGTGCGAACTGAAAACTCATATTAAGCCTACAAAAAGGTCCCGAACGTTGGAGAATGCTATAAAATATCTCGATCTCGACTTCTGGAGTTCCCTGTTTTTATTACTTTCATGATAGATAGATAGGGCTCTGTTTGAAAGTGGATTTTGGCTGATGTGATTGGGATAACTTTTTTATCACAGCTAATGAGATTGTTTTGTGGGATTATTGGATTGAACAGCATTTTACGATACCAGCATCAGTTCAGGTAATCGTATACCACAAGAAGATCTAAATACAAGAGACGTAAAAGACGCTGTCGGTCCTGCCTACCATCTTTACCATCAGGTTAGATCGTAGTCAAGGGCTAACTTGTATCGAAATAACAAAAGGATATTAAAAATTAATTGAAAATTGAGATAAAATTGAGTTTATCACTCAAGCATTGTACTTATGTAATTAAAAATTGCATAGTACCTAATCATTTTTTTAAACCAACAATGATTAATTTCTTCTTGCTATGTTTGCTACTATGTACATTTTCCTTGCATTGTACTTCCGCAGTGCAAGTAAATATGAACCATATGTAGTTGAAATAGAATCCAAGTTAGTCTGTGCGGGTTCTGTAGTTTAATCTGGATTATTACTGGTTTACAAGCGTTTCGGATTGTCTATGTTCGGTCGTAAATATAGATTCTGTTATTATATGGTAGTAAAATTATACTAGAAGGAGGGTGCTGTGACCTGGTTGTAAACACTAATAGTATATTGGCATTACTAGTTACTTGGGAGCTGTATCATAATATTTTGTCTTTGATAAGCAACGTTAACCCAATTAGATAACAAGAAGCTTTTATAACGTCATTTCAACCAATCACTGGGCCACTACTGAGTATGGGTCTGTATTCAGAATAAGAAGGGCTTAGGCACTAGTCCATCAGTTTGGCTAAGTGCGGATCAGCAGACTTCACACAGCTTTGAGAACATTAGGTATATGGAGAATTCTTAGGCATGGAGGTTTCTTCATTGTGTTTTTCTTCACCGTTAAAGCAAGTGATATTTAATTACTTAAAAGTTACTCCTTTTAGAGTCACTTTATTTAGTAAAGTATTTTTTACGATATCATAATTGAGATTTCAGGATGCAATAGACGCTGTGCCAAACATTGCTAAATTGGTTTTTACAGCCGTGATTTTTTTTTGCATTCGTATATAGGTAAGTATAAGTACCTACTTAACTTCAGTACGAAAGTACGAATATTTTTTATTGTCAGGCACAGCGCTGCTGTGAACTGTCTAGAAAATGTTTTTCAATAAAGCGAGTAATTTTTCATACACATTAGACAATCTCAAAATCCCCAAGGTACGATTGTCGCTATAAATAAAGCTCCGATCACTCATGACTAGTTATTAAACTGTCAGACTATTTTACAATTTCATTTATCAAAGTCCTCATGGGCCCTTCGCAATTCGGCTTACGGAACCCTAGTTGACACGAAAATTGACATTTATCGAAATAAAATAGACAATCATTCCCTTCCATAATGCGATCTTGGTGAGTCTCATTGTAATCCTTTTGACACTTATAAACATAATTGCTTATTCACTTTGGATTTCCTTATAGTCATCTACATAAGGTTCAAAATAAATGAAATTGTGTTGAAAGTTAAGCTGGTAATTGTCACTTGGCGACGCAGATGTGCATCGAAATGTCTATCTTGATTTCTCGAACGGAATACGAATTTCATTTGGGTCTTTAGTAGGGGACGGCCATTGGTGGTTATTGAGGCTGTCTCTGGTAATGAGTTAGTGGATTATGGATGAACACTTAAAAGCCCAGTTGTAGAGATAGGCTTATGTTATACCCTGGATTTGTTAATATCTCACAGTATATTCAATTCAAGGAACCTGGAAAATTTATGAAGTATAAACATCGGTTCACAAAAATCCTTCTGTTCTGTGATCTTTGATCTGTTCTACAATCCGCATCTGTTTTCAGCATTCTGCTTACATGCAAGAGTGAATACGCCCAACGCGACGTATACTTGGCTCCCCAGCAACTTCCTGAAGTCCTCTCACCTGACCTGTTGGACCTGTTTCAAGTCTGGAGGGAGGTCGGCTGACTGAAATGTTTTGGAGTGGTTGGCTGCACCAGTGGTTTCACGTACAGAAAATTATTACGTTAAAGTGTTGAAAAGAAACCTGAAATAAATAAGAAGAACACCCACTGCGTTAATGTGTCAATCAATTATATTAGTTAACTAGCTGACGCCCGCGACTTCATCCGCGTGGATTTAGGTTTTTCGAAATCCCGTGGGAACTCTTTGGTTTTCCGGGATAAAAAGTAGTACCATTACTTAGAGGGATTCTTCCGAATCCGTATAGGCTATATTTTATCCCGGAAAATAGATAGGATTTTTCGTGGTCCACCCGTGCGAAGCCGGGGCGGGTCGCTAGTAGACTATAAATACTCAATGTGTCGTGTAAATTCATGTTCTGAGTAACTAGATCACTAGCAAGCTAGACTTGATTTATTATTTCAGTGCTACTTTCAGAACACTAGGCAAAGGTTAAGTGGGGTTAGAGTAAAGGAGGGTGCACATCATGATGGGGCCAAGAGTGAGGAAAAAAAATCGTCAAAAAAATATGCAATGTAGGTAAAGCTGTTGTACGCATGACAGGCATATTGCTATTACTTTCATAATGCTCCATGCGAAATAAGATAGCTCTAGATTTAGACAATATGACAATAATATTTTGGTTTAGACTAGAGATTGTCTACGTATAATAATTACTGAATTAGCCACTATTATTATTTACCTACTAGAACAATTATCTTACACTACAGGTTCTATAAATAGGTATAGCAAAGTATGTAAACTTAATGTTATCCACGTGCCGGCCAAATGCTAGAAAATTAGGTAGGTATTAAAATAAATGAGATAGGTAAGTAAATTAAGAAATAACCATATACAGAATTTTATATTTATAAAAGATTTATTTTTTGTTTTTGCGGTTACTACGTTGCCTATTTTATAACTAAGTAAGTCTCTTGGTACCTAAGTAATAATTATAAAAACTACAATTAAAGTTTTAACCAACTTAATTATAATTATTATGTGTAATAAAACAAATACAGTGAAAAAGTTTATTTTTTCTTTTATAGCGGAAAATACTGGTCCTAACTTTGTAACTATAGCGTCTAGTAGAATCTAAATACTGAATACGCTGTGCCATAGACAAAACTAGGTTCATTTATTTATCATCCCGCAGTGACATTGAACTTCGACGAATTAATTACTTACTTTGAGACTCGGTGGCTTCTTATATTAACAAATATAAAGGAATACCCACGATTTCATCCGCTTGAGTTTAGGATTTTAAAATCAGGTGGAAAAACTTTGAGTTTCCGGGATAAAAAGTAGGCTATGCCACTCTCCACATCTTTAATTATACTTAAGCAAAAATCACGTCGATCTGTTGCTCCGTTGCGAGTGAGACGTGATTGAAGGACAGACTAACAAACAAACACTTCCGCATTAATAGGTAGCGATAAAGATCGTACGACAATAATATGCACGGTGCCTAACCTCGAATGTAGGTCAAGTTGTGACAGCAACCGCAGCACATCGTCGGCGAGTGCTCGGATGAGATAAATTAAAGAATAACACGCTGCAATTATTATTGTCAATCATTGTAATAGCAGCGTGTAAAGTATATGATATATAAGTACCTACTTCGGTTTTTTTTAAAAAGAGTATTATGACTAATACTCCCCTTTCCCCTCCAATTAAGCGTAAAGCTTGTACCAGGAGGCGGTACGACAATAGTACAACGGGTGGGGTTTGAACCACCGACCTTTCGGAATTCAGTCCACTCCTCAACCGCTGAGCTATCGAGGCTCTAATCGAGGTTATGTTTGGATTTGGATCCAAAGTTAAAATTGGTTGTAATGATAAGTCCAATGAATCTCTTTTGGATTAGAGTTATTTTCCGACCGCTCTTATATTTACCTATCTAATTAATTATTATTACCATTTAATTTGCAGAATGCAGCGTATATCATTATAGAAATACCATTATTTATATAAATATACATTTTGTACGCCTTTCGCAATCTGGTGCGACCGGTAATCGTTAATCAACGATTATCTTGTCAGTCCTTTTATATCTTTATTTATCTTCGAGTGTAAGAACTGGTCCCATTATATTTATACTAGTTCATATTTCACACCCTTTTTGCTCGAGGCTCTCTGACATAGTAATTAGTAATAAACAATGTGGCTCATAGACTGGATTCGATCTAGACATACACATTATTTGCTCGTATTCACCTTTTTAGGGTTCCGTAATCAAAAGGTAAAACGGAGCCATATTGGTATATTTAATTGCTTAAAACGCGCATAAGTCCCAAAAGTTAGGATTGCTTGCGCGGCTTCTAACCCCGGACCCCTGGAATAGGACCCCGACGCACGTCTTGACCACTGGGCATTCACCGTGTTTTTCGACTGTACGTTTTTTTTTGTATGTTTGTTACGCGATTACTCCACCAAATATGAACCGAATTAGATAGTTCTTTTTTTGTTAGGCAGGTATACTTCAGAAGTGGTTCCATTTGTCCCAGTGAAGATCTGATGACTTTAGAGATTGAGAACAGAACTCCTCTATGGATCAAGAGTAAATTGCTCGCGATCAGTGTAATGAGGTGCCAATGTGGAGTTACGAACTATATTATGAGGATTAGACGGTTTGTGCAGCTAATTGGCACCGGCTACGTCTCCAAAAAATGTTACAATAGAACTACATTTACTCTTGAATACATTATATAATATTCGGTAGTAAATTAAATTATTGTTCACTTTTTAGTGTTTGTGATTATTGAAAACGGTAATTATTTTATTTTTTAAATGTTTTTGTTTAAATTATAAAAACATGAATTATTAAAATTAGCTATCACTCCACACAAAACAGTGTTCCGAGTTCCTTTCAAACGGGGAAGACACAATTTACACTGGTGGCTTTTTGTCCCTTTTGTTCTGAAAACATTCATACGCCCGGTCGGGGTCTATTCGATTTATTGGGTGTGAAACGATAAGTCTAATTTGGTCTTAAATGCGTTTAGTTCGGTGATTGTTGTTAGGCTCAGTTTACACTGTGAAGATTTTCATTTAATTTTTGAAAGAAAACTTTAGGCTTAACTTTTTTTTTATTCAATAGACTAGTGCTTTGTTGCAATTAGATAATGATGGAGCCTAAGTTGGAACGCGGTTACCTAGAAGAATGATCTGAGTAACTTGAGAGTAACTTAGATATTTTTTCGGACGAAAGTAACGCGAACGCTACATAAGTCCATATATTTTAAAATGGTCGCCAAACAGAACATCCACTGAACATCTTTTAAGTTAGGTTAAGTGTTAACTAGTTAGTGCCATAGATTAAAAATAAATACCTACTATTTTTCTATTTGAATTTTAGATCATGAACGACTGAGCTATATTGAGATTTCTTTTCAAGTTCACCAAGCTCCACAGATTAAATATTCGTCAAAGGTAAATCTTTACTAACTAAGCTACATTTCTTTTCGCAATATTAAAGTGTTTGTTTGTCCTTCAATCACGTCACAAAGGAACAACGGATCAACGTGATTTTTTCGTAGGTAGGTATAGATAAATACCTGGAGAAAGATATGGGCTTCTTTTTATTCCGGAAAATCAAGCAGTTCCCACGGGATTTAAAAACCTAAATCCACACGACGAAGACAGAACGAACACAGATCCCTTCTCATTCTGAGAGGAGACTCATACTCAGTAGTGGGGCGGAAATGGGTTGATCAAACAAACACGAACGAAGTCGTGGACGTCAGCTAGTATATTTATAAACTTTACATAAATGAGATATGTTCGTATTAATATTATATAATGAACATTATTTTCCAGGCATTCCCCACACTAATAACATCAAGGATAGTGAAGAATGTGACACCTTTAGATCAAAGGCGTGTTTACGGGTAAGACGCTCTTAATTACGGGCTCTAGCGTGTAGCTTGCTGCAATTAATGATGTAGTTTAAGGTAGGGTATATTGTGTCAGTCAGTTTTCCTCTCTACGGAGTACGTATTACATGTTATACCTTAAACAATACAATGTTACTTTATGTAACACTAGCGACTCGCTCTGGCTTCACACGGTTAGCTTGTTGCAATTTACGAAGTCATTTTTTTGAAAATAAAATATAGCCGATGTTACTCAAAAATAATGTAGCTTTCTATTGGTGAAAAAATTTTCAACATCGGTTCAGAAGTTCCAAAGATTACTTCCTATAAACAAAACTTACAAACTTTACCTCTTTATTATATTAGTATTGATAATATCATTATTAGCTAGAATAGAAAGTTAAAAAAAAAGAAAAGCACATGGATGATAGGGAAACCATGTTGTCTTTTTTTTAACTACAAAATTTTACCTGTTGCTATTTAAATTGCAACATCCTCTACGACAATTTTATTATAACTATCGTTAAGGATGCTGTCGTTAATAAATAATTATGTATATTGATATTCTAATGTAAATTTAACTTAAACCTTTTTTTTGACCATGTCGGACCTAAGAGAAAGTGACAAGGTGGCCGACTTCATCATCATTGTCATCAACGCATCGCCGGCTCACTACCGACCACGGGCTTCTCTTAAAATGGTAATACTCGATTTCTGTAGAGTTAGTTCCGCGAGGAAAAATATTTGATTCACTCACTCATTCATTCTTTCAATATTTTCTTTCGTATCTACTCTAGTCTGTACGAGGGTTTATAAAGTTAGCTCGCAGGGTCTCTGTGGGTGGCCACCATCGTTTTAGAATTGAGCATTAAATTGTATAACGCGGATAATCTCCTAATGGCACTCCGAAAATGATTGAGTTATATTTTTGTTGTCTCAAATGTGTACTAAGCTTTTTAATCTGAAATTCGGTGCTGGGGAAAATTTTAATGTTATATTTCGTATGTTTTGGGTCTCATGTAAACGTGATGTTTTTGTTACTGAAAATGTATATTATAATAATCTACAGAAACAGTAATGATGGGTAAAAGATACAAGGTTGGTAGGGTTTAAAGAGTTCTAATTGGCTTCAACCCTAGTAACGGGCTGCCATTTTTAGGGTTCCGTACCTCAAAATGATAAACGGAACCCTTATAGGATCACTTTGTTGTCTGTCTGTCTGTCTGTCCGTCGTGTCTGTCAAGAAACCTATAGGGTAGTTTCCGTTGACCTAGAATCATGAAATTTGGCTGGTAGGTAGGTCTTATAGTACAAATACATGGATAAATTTGAAAACCGCGTATTTGTGGTTATTACATTAAAAAAAACGTGTTTCAATTTTCAAAGTAAGATAACTATACCAAGTGGGGTATCATATGAAAAGGCTTTACCTGTACATTCTAAAACAGATTTTTATTTATTTTTACGTATAATAGTTTTTGATTTATCGTGCAAAATTTTGGAAAAATACCCGAGTACGGAACCCTCAGTGCGCGAGTCTGACTCGCACTCGGCCGGTATTTTGAAGCACAGACAAAGGTATCAAAAGGTGTACCGTACCCTCCGTGCCATGTGCATCTCTCTCCGATCATACCGGGTTGCCGTCCCATTGGACCATGAGAATAAGGGAATAGGGAGGGAATATATTTGCCTACACATTTGCGCTCTAAATGTCGCCCACGCACATAAATATGGCTAATATCTGTAGATTAAAAAAAAAAAGTAAAAAAAAAGATTCCGATGAATTGAGCACCTCCTCCTTTTTTTGAAGTCGGTTAAAAATGTGGTCGGGGGACATTATTCGAAAACCACTTCACAACAATTACACTGCTCGGTTTTGGTTAAGGTTGTTTTGGCTGAAGAAAATGTAAGGATAAAATATTACGAAAGATGGGCATGTGTGCTAATTTCAAAAATCATTTTCATTTGGTGAAATTATTATTTTCATACATCAACATATTACTTAATATGGTTTTTCCCAAAACGGGATTTTCCAATTTGCGCACTTACAATCGTTCGCTACATAGAAATAAATGTTGATCATTCAAATAAATGATTAAGATCAAAGATTGTTTGGTACATTTCATCTTTCAGTCTCTCTAACACGTGGCGATGCGAGTGTTCTCGCTCACACGCTCTTTAGCTCGAGTAGATGACCATGCGCGAGCAAAATTTAAACAATAAAGCGGGAATAAATGTATAAAAAAAAATAATTTTCAAACTTTGTAAGTATTTCGCATGCAACTTTATGTAAGGTAGCAAGTGATAAGCAAGTGATATAGAATTTTTATGAAACTGCACGTTGTTTTCACATGCTATCTGTGAAACGGCCTTTCTCCAATAAATACTTCAATGAATCGACCCACAATCTGCCACATATTTTTATCGCACAAACGAGCTCTGCTAAATTTATCTGTCCCTTTATCGGATAAAGCGAAAAATTCTCGCCAAAGTTGGTTCAAAGGTCGCTTCCCGTGGGATAAGTGACTTATGCGTTAGGACTCAGCGTCGCGGCGGGCTAACAATGTCGATATTTATAGGATTTATTGTCACCACCATTATATTTTTTATTATTTTCACTATATTAAACACTAGCTGATGCCCGCGACTTCGTTCGTGTGGATACAGGTTTTTGAAAATCCCGTAGGAACTCTTTTTACTTTCCGAGATAAAAGTAGTTGTGTATGTGTTAATCAAGGTGTAATCTATCTCCATTCTAAATTTCAGCCAAATCGGTCCAGTAGTTTTTGCGTGCAAGAGTAACAAACATATACACATACAAACTTTCGCCTTTTTAATACTAGTGTGATGTCAATGTGATACGTATGGACACCATAGATGAAATTATAAACAAAATTTTCATGACTATTATGAAATCAATAACTAACTAGCTATAATTATTTATTAATCGAAATACAGCCTAAGCCGCTTAGGCAGGCATGCTCACATGCTTAAGAGGTGCGAGGTGCCTAGGTAGGTAGGTACTTAATATTACATTCGCTCTTCTTTTGAAGGTATCATTATAAGGCGGCATCATTATAACAGCTGGTGGAGAAAATGGGAGTCGGAAGGAGCGTTCCATATTCTGGCGTAGTAGTGCGTTTTAGAAATGAGGTAGTGAATCGCTTCGTATACGTATTTCGTAAACTTTTTGACATCTGTAAGCTCATCTTGTAGGCGACTTTTCAACACCACTTATCTACCACTAAAAATGCAGTTGACCTCAGCAGCATCAGGCGCATCTTAAAAATGCGTGAGATTTCTATATACTAGGTATGTATTTCGATAGTTACGATAGCCTCCGAGGGCTGGGGTTGATCTTGGGCTCGCCCCTTTAACTTTTCGGAGTATAATGCGCTTTTGAAGCCATTAAATATAACTTGCTTTAATGGTGAAGGAAAACATCATGAGGAAACCTGCATTACTTAAACTTCTCCATAATGTTCTCAGGGTTGAATTCTGTCAAACCGCACCTGGTTAGCGTCGTGGATTTCTTTCTCACTCTTCAAGGAAACTCGTGTTGTAGTGTGTCGGTGATGGGTTTTTGATGATGATAATATATTTAGATGTAGGTAATGCATAACAAAACATGTTCGGTTAGGGAATAGAAGACCAGTTTAATCCGATGGAGTGAATGAATGAAGAGCGAATAGAGATAATCGTTCTGTAGAGCACTCGGGACTCAAATGCCCTAAATAAATCGCTCTTCAAGTGCAGTCGAATTGGTATGCGATGGAATTGCGATTGTTTCGAGCGCTGAAGTGTTAGGAGTTCGTTCGTTACATCGAGTGATGAGTTAGTTAACTCTTTAATGTAATTTCTTCTTTTAATCGGATACAAGTTGGCTTTTGACTGCAATCTCACCTGGTGGTAAGTGATAAGATGGAAGTGCGCCAACCTGGAACTAGAAGGGGTATGGCAGTTTTTGTTGAACCCATACCCCTTTGGTTTCTACACGGCATCGTACCGGAACGTAATCACTTCGCGGTACGTCTTTGCCGGTAGGGTGGTAACTAGTTATTTAGAAATTTTTAGTATTTGTTATTATAGCGGCAATAGAAATACACATTCTGTAAAAATTTCAACGCTCTATCTTACGGTTCACGAGATACAGCCCGCTGACAGACAGATGGACGAACGGACGGACAGACAGCGGAGGCTTAGTACCTAATAGGATCCCTAAAAGTAACAGAAAAATCCTTTTACTTCGAGGCTTAGAATTGGACTTATTGAAACGACAATCTTGTGACCTGCTGTAAACATGGTCGTTACTCGTAACTCGTGAGGTCGTAACATTAAAAAGGCTATTGAAAGCGATCCCGATCGGTTGACAGTAATCGGTTTGGAAATAGGACGCGCGCACAAAAAGACGCGAATGGTGAAAATAGTTTAGAATTCAAGTGTAAATTAAAAATTTATAACACCCCCGACAAGTGTAGGTTACAGTAACTAGAAAAAAGCTGATAACTTTCAAACGGCTGAACCGATTTTCTTAGATGATAGCTAAGAACACTCTCGATCAAGCCACCTTTCAAACAAAAAAAACTAAATTAAAATCGGTTCATTCGTTTAGGCGCTACGATGCCACAGACAGATACACAGATACACACGTCAAACTTATAACACCCCTCTTTTTGGGTCGGGGGTTAATAAACACATGCCATACCACTTTCCCGCGTCCAGCATCCATATTAGACTCCACTAGTAGGTTCTACTATAGGTTCTACTGTAGGTTCTATTATGTATTATGTGCCTGCAGGTAAACAAATAATAAAAAAAGTCACAGCAAAATCATTTGCACTTATTCAAACGGCAATCTTGAGCGCTGCTGTAAACATGGTCGTAACATTAAAATGCTATTGATAGCGATCCCGATCGTTTGACAGTAATCGGCTTGGAAATAGGACGCGCGAGCAAACCGACGGTGAAATTGTTTGGAACATAACACGAGTGCAGCGCAGAAATTATGTAACTCGAGGGTCGTTTTAATAACGGAGCAACTACGCTAGGGTGGTGGCACACCGGTACATTGTCGACATACCTCGAACACACACAAAGTGAATCGCTTCTGCGTTTCTTTATGCTCTCTATGCACTGCTAGAAAGGGATACCCTTCCAACTTTCTCTTTTTGCAATTTACAATATTAGTATCTTCACATTCAAGAAGAGAGCTGGCTGCTCTACCTTAGGTTGCATCTTAAATCAAGCCTATTAGGTATGATCAAAGGCAAGGAAACAAATCACTAAATACTTTTAAGAGCCACGAATGTTTTGAGTGTATTACGGGGAAAATAGGTGAAATACTTAATTTATTCTTATTATTCTAATATTAACAAATTGTGGAAGACGCTATAAAATTTAAACTCAATGTGAAAATGAAAACAAATATTTTTGACTGAGTTAAAGTTTTAAATGAACTAACACAAAGATATAATTTCATTACAATCAATTCATGGATTTTTGTTAAAGTAACAAGCTAGTTATATAAGGGCGTGCAGGAAAATACTACCACTAC
The DNA here is from genome assembly GCF_905333055.1 of Maniola jurtina. Classification (NCBI taxonomy): domain Eukaryota; kingdom Metazoa; phylum Arthropoda; class Insecta; order Lepidoptera; family Nymphalidae; genus Maniola; species Maniola jurtina. Next base: position 4,359,236 of record NC_060040.1, on the reverse strand, counting down.
TTTGCAAGTTTTTATGAACTTGCAAAATAGTGGTACTTTCCAAGTTCATAAAAAAAATGTCTACGTCACGTCACTGACACTCTTCATTTTTCTATGAATCACGATAGCTGTTATGTGAATGTGACATCACTGTCTAAAAATATAGTAAGAAAACACTAGAGATAAACATAAGAAACCGGTGTATCACCACCTTTACGAAGTAAAACTGGGAAACACTTCGTATGTTCAATTTGTTGTAAGACTAGGTAGGTATATAATGTCTTTTGTCTTGCTGTGACCTATAAAGTTAAATGCAGAATTTTAAATGCGAAAATATTCGGAAATAAGTACAAAAAATATTACAATAAAGGTCATGTCTGCATCGGCCTTCTTCGCATTTCCGTAAACAATAAAATATGACTTGTAATAATTTACTTACGACTTTACTATGATTTACGATAAGTTTAAATAAATGATACTAATATTTATTTTTATATTATCATCATCATGACCAACCCACGACCGGCTCACTACAGAGCACGGGTCTGCTCTCACAATAAGAAGGGGTTTGACCATAGTCTACCATGCCGTCAAAGCAAGTGATATTTAATTAAGTAAGTACTTAAAACACACATAACTCCGAAAAGTTAGAGGTGGATGCCCAAATTCGTACCCCGAGCTCCGATTAGAAGGCGGATGTCTTAACCACTGTGCTATCAAATATTATAAATGCGAAAGTAAGTTTGTTTGTTGGTTTGTTCTTCAATCACGTCACAATGGAGCAATGGATCAATGGGATTTTTGCGAGGGTATAGTTAATGACCTGGGACAGTAACATAGGCTACTTTTATCCCGGAAAATTGAAGAGTTCCCACGGGATTTTTTACAAATCCACATCCATGCGGACGAAGTCGCGGGCATCAGCTATTACGGTTATAAGTTTGTATTTCAAAAGTTACATTGAAACTTACCCCTATACCTAAATGTACCTACCTAAACTTTGTACTCGTCCTCACTTTCAAAAAGCGCTAAGTATAAAGAAACTAACTTAATTAACTATATTTTCAGTATATTTTTTCAGCTTAATTACCTTCTCTTCTTAGCTTTGCATTTAAATGTACTTTAATACAGAGTGAAATTTGTGTTCAGTACGTTACTTGAATTCCGATACTGCAAGTTATTTTTATACTTGAACGTGAATATTTTTGAACATAAGCTTTGTAGATTGTGATAATATGGTATACTAGATGATGGCCGCGACTCCGTCTGCGTAGATTTAGGTTTTTAAAGATCCCGTGGGAACTGTTTGATTTTCCGGGATAAAATGCATATGTCAATTATAGGGACGCAAGCTACCTCGGTACCTTTCATACAAATCGGTTAAGCGGATGGGTTTTTAGGAATCCCGCGGGAACTGTTTGATTTTCTGGGATAAAAAGTAGCCTATGTCCGTTTTCGGGATATAAGCTAACCCTGTACCGAATTTCGTCAGAATCGGTAAAACTGTTAGGCCATGAAAAGGTAGCAGACAGACAGACAGACACACTTTCGCATTTATAATATTAGTATGGATTATAGAATAGACCTACTCAATGAAAAAGTTTTCTGATATGCATACGAATAACTGCAACAATGTGTCCGTCTATCTTTCTACCCACTGCCCGTCCGTTGCATCGATTTAGACGTTTAGTACATAGATAGCTTGCATTTCGGGGATGGACATTTGCACATTTTGTCCCAGAAAACCAAAGTTCTCACGGCTAGTTTTACTATTAGAAAACCTAACTCCACGGAAAATCGAGTAGTTCCCTTGGGGTTTTAAAAAACTAAATCCACGCGGGCGTCATCTAGTTTTAAATAATTTCAGTAAATCAAAGTAACAACCCAAAACACAAGAATTCTGCTAAAACAATATGGAAAAATTTAATCTAACCCGGTCATTGAATTGAAAGCGCAAAATGTCAGTGCAAACAGAACTGAGCTTTTGACATGAGCCAACAATGAACTCCACTTTTGAGGAGTACAAGTACCTACCGGAAATTAGGTCGAGGGGATTTGAATAAGTAATTTGTCGTAGATATAAGGTAAACATCAGTGAGGGAAAGGCGGGAATCGGGATGATGAGATCGACACGGATTTAACGGGTTGCCCAACCAGTATTGGCAATAGGTGTGTGACCATACGTTTATGTGACAAAGAGATAAAATCAAATCAAATCACCGTGCTGTTACTTTTAATTTTTAACCCCCGACCCAAAAAGCAGGGTGTTATAAGTTTGACGTGTGTATCTGTGTATCTGTCTGTGGCATCGTAGCTCCTAAACTAATGAACTGATTTTAATTTATTTTTGTTTGAAAGGTGGCTTGATCGAGAGTGTTCTTAGCTGTTATCCAAGAAAATTGGTTCAGCCGTTTGACAGTTATCAGCGCTTTTCTAGTTACTGTAACCTTCACTTGTCGGGGGTGTTATAAACTTTTAATTTACATTTGTGAATGTGTCATGATCATTATCATGATCAATCCATCGCCGGCCCACTACTGAGCTGGGTGTCCTCGGAATGAGAAAGGCTTAGGGCATGGTACGCTACGCTGGTCCAGTGCGGATTGGCAGACTTCACACATCTCTGGGAACACCATGAAGAACTCTGTGACATGCAGGTTTCTGAACGATGTATTTGGGTAGGCAAATGGCAATGCAATATGTTATTTTTTTGTCGAGTCGACTAGACCTAGTGTGGAAATTGGAATATTATAGTCAAGTATTGTTTTGTAAGACACATTAATAATAGCCTATGATCCGAAAAACATCTAACAACAGTTTAAAAAACCATAAGTTGTCCTAAAACTGATATAATTATTATGGTCACAGTAGGTACAATGACACTCTTGGCGACTTTACAAAGGAAAAGCGCGTTACGAGAATCGAATCTTTCCTCAATTCGTCCGCTCTCACAATAAAATGCTTTTCCACTTTGCTTACATTTTGTGACATTATGCCTACTACCTACTGGTTTATTTTGGAAATGTTCTCTGGACTTGTGATGCTCTGTCATCAGCCCAATTCCTAAGTTGATCCCCAGATCAACCCATCGTCGGCTCACTACTGAGCACGGGTCTCCTCTATGCATGCGAAGGGTTAGGCCATAATTTACCACGCTGACAAGTGATAACTGGCAGACTCCACGTACTTGGAGAGCATGGAAACCTCTCAGGCGTGCAGATCGTGGGGAAACCACGATGTTTCCTTCACTAAAGCAATTGATATTTGAATGTTTGAAACGCATATTAAACTCTGAAAAGTTAGGGGTTGAACCCCTAGGGATCTCCCTAATAGGAGGCTGACGTTCAATTGGCATACATTAATGAAACTTTCAACTTTATTTTCACACATTTACCCTACTCAATAACAGATGGCGTTAGTGGTAACGATTCACCAAGTTCAGGAACACTGCGAACCGTAGCCTAATTGGATTATATGAGTAAACAATATAGGCTATTAAACTCCTGAATTACACCCTGTTTGCGTACATTGTAAGGTAAAGCCAGATCATCATTTAATAAATAGGCAAACACGGCTGATTCTGCTGTTGATTCAGGTAACTTCGGTTCGGCTTCTAGCTTATACAGAATTAAGCAATATCTTTTCAGTTTGTGTTTGAATTTAAGCTTTAATGGAAGTTTAATTTTAGTGGATATTATGTTAAATATAATGTAAGTAACAGCAATATTTTTATGACCGAAGATTACCTAAATATCTACTTAAATGATCAGAATAATTTATAATAATCCGTCTGGCTTCGGCTGGGTGAATTTTTTTATTTCTCTAGAGGTATCATCCTTGCCTTGTAGGTATTTCGGTTATATTTACGTTTCACGAAACACGAACGCTGGAAGGGCAATCCACACCTTAGTGGTTCTATGGCGATCCTTGTTAGGACCTACATAATAATATGTTCAGCAAAGGCCGTCATCAGTAGTGGTAATATTTACAACGATGAGATTTATTTCAATGGTGAAATAAGCATGGTCCTTGTGATGTTTTCGCCTAACAAAGTTTGCGTGATACCTACTTATTTCAATCAAATGAATACATCAATATCAATTGGTAGTGGCAATTCAATCGCCTGTCTTCGAATAAAAACAGTAAAATAAATCAATCAGACGTTAGATATGATAGCGTAAGATCATCGGATGCACACGGTCCATTCATATTCTATTACTTCATCACTACCTGCTGCCGGTATCGGTTTATTAAAACAGTCACAGCCTGTCAACAAAAAGGGCCGACAAAGCGGCGACGGTACGGTGGCCACTGGGACTTTTTTACAGGAAACTGACATACAACCCTGTAGAATTGCCAACTGCATTGCTCGATGGCTTATGGACGGTGATGTTCTAAAAGTTTAATGATTTTAATTTCGTAAAGGTAAACAGTTTAAGGTAAATATAACATTGTTGAACTATTATCGTTAATTGAAACGGTCACAGCTTGTCAACAAAAAGGGCCGACAAAGCGGCGACGGTACGGTGGCCACTGGGACTTTTTACAGGAAACTGACATACAGTCCTGTGGAATTGCCAACTGAATTGCTCGATGGCTTGTTAACGGTGATGTTCTAAAAGTTTAATGATTTTAATTTTGCAAAGATAAACAGTTTAAGATAAAATATAACATTGTTGAACTATTATCGTTAATTGAAACGGTCACAGCCTGTCAACAAAAAGGGCCGACAAAGCGGCGTCGGTACGGTGGTCACTGGGTTTTTTTACAGGAAACTGACATACAACCCTGTAGAATTGCCAAATGAATTGATCGATGGCTTGTTGACGGTGATGTTCTACAAGTTTAATTAATTATTTTAATGCCATAAAGGTAAACAGTTTAAGGATACCTAATATTCACATTGCTAAGCTCTCGGTTAGAACGGCCCCAGCCTGTCATGTCAACAAAAGCGCCAACAAAGCGTCGACGCGACAGGACGACGGTGCAGTGGCCACAGAGACTTTTTACAGGAAACTGGCATACAGCTCTCTAGAATTGCCAACTAAATGAGAGGTACCTTAGAGAGAATGGGAACCTGATTTAATGATGCTACCTCGGGCCTCCGACCATAGAAACTTTGAAATCTATGCCTGTATAACAAATGAGTATTTACACTAAGTGCTAATACACCATATGGGTCAATAAGCGATAAAATGACGGGGTGTTATACGATTTTGAAAACCGTGTGTATCATACAAGGGCGCCTTGTTTCTAAACACACCTGCTTAGAATCTTGATACTGAATTCTCAGACTTTGAAAACCAGTTAGTGGGACCCCTGGCTTCCGCTGCCACGTAGATTTTAAGTAAATTAAATGAAAGTACAGACGAATTCACGGTTCTGATAAACCTGGATGATCGAAGTGCGAGGAAAAAATGTTTTAGACAGCCAAAGCGCGCTTTTACATATTTTACCTCTAGTGAATATTATATAGAGGAGTGAGGACTTGGAGTATGAAAAAGATGGAAAGAGCTTTTTGTCATAAATAAATAAATAATTAATATTTCGAAACAGTACCTAGATGATTTCGAGTGAAGTGGACGAAAAATAATTTACTGTCAGTGCAAAAAATGTTTCAGTTTCTTTTTTTGAAGGTAAACTTGAAGAGAAATTTTATTATTAGCCATCTAATTCCATCTGTAATCTATGACAGTGGTATACATTTTTCCTAATGTTTCATGAAGTCTTAACATAAAAGCAGATTCTTTATTCAACTTCATTAATATTAATCAGTCTGTAAAAAAACCGTGAGTGAAATATTCACGTCTCTTTCAAGAAAATATTTCACTCTATTTTTCTTAAAGCTTGAACAGAAAGAAAGCTCAGCGGCAGCGATGCGTAACGATAACGACACATACTACAAGTTTCCACATCTCGTCAACGTTGATAGATTTCGAATATCGAACCACTATAACAACAGAGTAAAATGAACTTAAAGATCGTTGGTTTAAAGTCGTTTTAGTACTACCGAATTTTAATTTGACCAAATTTTTGGTTGCGGCGCTGCGCTGGCTTTCGATGCAATGGCGAACTTCCATCGGAAAGTTCAGCGTTGGCAAAGGCGTCGCTCTCGCTAGGTGGACGGATGAAATCGAGCGAGTCGTATTGAACCGCTGGTGAGTCCAGGTGGGGCAAGACCGCAGTGTGTGGAAGTCTCTACCTAGAGAACTATGTCCAGCAGTCTATCGGTTAATGACAACGACGCGGACGTATTAATACAATTTTTAGGAACACACTGTACACTTGTCTGACGAATCGTAAAATTTTCACGCATTATTTATGCCCAAGTCTTTAAAAAATGTACGAAAACGAGAGTACCTACTGGACTTAATAAAAATGAGGTGTCTATTGAAGTTCGGAACTTTTCTGACTTTACTAAGTTATTTGTGCCTTTCTCAGAATAAACTGTATAAATTTACATTCACACTTACTCAATGATATTTTTGTAGATAAATAAACTCTTATATTAAATTCTTCTTTGTCCTGGGTTTCTATTACGTACTTAGACGTATATTTTGTACGTTGTACATACAATAAGTTAAGCACATCCTTACCTACCTAGTTAAAGTTGTATTACATATTAAAAGTGTTCTCAAAATACTGTGAAATTTAATAAAAACATTATTTACTCAAAAACAAAACCAGGTGTTTTGAAAATAATGTAATGTTTTGAGCGAATTTGGACTTTATTCGTTGAGGCATAAGAACATCGGAGTGATTTGTTCCGAATTATTTTACGGTGTTGACTTGGACATACAAAAAGTAATGAAGATAAAGTGGTCACGGTGGAAGAAATCCTCGCAGGTGGGGTGACATCGATATACCTCACGACTGCTTGGAGAATTAGAGTGGCAGGTTGGGGCATAGATTATAATAAAATAGGCATTTAAACCAGACCCATTCGGCCATCCTTTCTCTAAAAGTGGCTTACTGCAAAAAGTAATTAGTGGGAGCTTTCAAAAACTGATATAAAGAAGAAAGCTAGCTCCTGTGTAGGTAACTTTAAAACGATATCTATAAGTTTTCCTAAGAAATATTTTTTTACAGTAAGTTATAACAAAAATAAAGATTAAATAGAAAAGTACAAGTAAAAGTTGCTGAAATTTTTAGCATTCATATATTTTATCCAAGAAAAAATCTTTTTCTGTAGAACTACTAAAAAATATTGATATTTTTTCAAGCAAAAGGTGAAATCGAAATAATCTTGATGAGGCTTGAGGATTATACAGATGTAGCTAAAAAAAACAAAGCCATGCATACTCGTATGTACGCATTTTTTATCATTTCATCAGTGGCATCATAAAGTATAGCATCTAATAAACTTTTAATCTTTGTTCCAGAGACAAAATTCACCTGCTTCGCGGCATGGCGACAAAACACTTCGATTATCCTTTATCACGACGAAAGGTGGCGGCGGAACAAAACACATCTTATCCTGCAGATAAGGCGGCGAATTCCAGACGGCGTTAATTGGGTAACAGCTTGGAACCTAGATCTAGAAGGATTAAATAAATTGGGCAATTAATGGAGTTAAAGTAAATCTTTTGTTCTTTGACCTATCATTATAAAATTTATTACAATATAAAATACTGACTTTGATATTTTTATTTAACTAAGTATATTTACCTACTGACTTGACGTCGATATTATATTATATTTAGATTTAATATTGGTGCTTTCAGTATTTGAAATGATGTTTATAATTTTTTTATTTTTTATTTGTACTAGTAGAGTAAGTAGCTTTTACCCGCACTTGGTCCGCGTAAATGTGTTTTACAATTCCCGCATGTGGCGTTTATTAACTAAAATAAAAGTCTAAGTTCTTCTCCAGTTATTGAAATTGATTGAGTAGGTATGACTGAAAAAAAGTAAACAAATCAACAAAAAGATACAATTTCGGATCTTAGTAGGTACTAGCTGATGCCCGCAGCTTCGCCCGCGTGGGTTGGTCAGATCCCCTGCAGCATCAGAATTGAGGAGTTGGACTCCAAATTTTTTATGAAACAATGTCGCAAAGTTCCTCTATCGATTAAAAAAGAAATGACGCAAATCGGTTCAGAAATCTCGGAGATTTCGATGTACATAATATGTAGAAAAACACAACTCCCTTTTTGAAAGTCGGTTAAAAAGTAGCCTATGTTACTCCCTGGTCAATTCTCTACTTGTCTGTGAAAATCCCGTCAAAATCGGTTCAGCCGTTCCCAAGATTAGCCTTTCCAAACAGACAGACAGACAGACAGACAGACAGACAAAAATTTTAAAAACGTGTGATTCGGTTATAGTATCGTTCAAATAACCATATGACCTTAATATGCGGTAGTTATTTCGAAATTACAGACAGACACTCCAATTTTATTTATTAGTATAGATTATTAGCTGAGGATTTTCAGGGCTAGTATGAGGCTTATTTTATTAAAAGTTTTTGGTACTACTGACAATATACGTAAAAGTCTACAATAATAAAAAGGTAAACGTAAATATATACTTACGACACTTTTGATTAATTTTGTGTACAACCAAATAAGCTTTCTTTTCCGTCTTCCTGATACAGGAAGACTAACTTTCTTCAAGGGTCAAGGTGATATTATAAGAATAATGTTTCACCTATTTTCCCTCCAAAATGATATCAAAGTGAGAAACGCAGGGCCGATAATATCTGACTGTGATTTAATGCGGCGCCTTGACTAAGAAACCGTAAAGATTATCTCGCCTTGCTAATGGTTGCCTAATTAATTATTAAACTATAGGTAGTACCTACCGCTTCTGCTTTTTGCCTTGTACTATTTCTTCAGTATTTAAGAGTTATTTCGTTAGATTATTTCCCTTGCTTCATCCTTTTCTATGTCATGATTTTGATGTATAATATTTTACGCCTAGGTAAAGTTAATAATGTTGAAACCGATACCGTTGACGTAATATAAGGCATCTTTGCTTAGGATCTAATGTTTGGAATCTTCGCAAAAGTAATGCCACATTTAATCAAATTAAAGGGTTAAATAAAACCGAACGATCCCATACCGACTATTAATCATTTAGGAAACGTTAAGAGAGGAAAATTTATGAGGATCTTTAATAAAATGAAATAGGAAATTTTGACGAAGACCAACGGTACTGTAAAGTGATACTTATTTCGGGAGGGTAAGGTTGTTATTTGCGCTGTGGAGTTTTATGTAAAAATGTAACGTTGAAGCACAGCTTATACGTAAGCTGGGAGTAATCTTCGTGCCGGTATTTAGTTTAGTGACCGTAAAGTACAGCTACTGCTGACTGTTGGATGATGGCAAAAAGATAAATCTCGGAGTGTACTATTTGAAATGAGGTCGCATTTTTCGTTAGAAATGTTTTGGTAATGTCTTCTATGCTCTAGCTATTCAGATATTTATATCTGGAGTATAACATTGAAGCTCATTTCAGACTACGGGATATAATATAATATATATTACAGTCCGGCCAAAAAGACATTCAAGGATATAATAATTCGCATAGAGGTAAAAATGCCGAATGTCGGGAATACCGATATGTATGAACTGTGAAAAGTCCCAATCGATCTCACATTTGCAAAAAATATATATTCAAGGTCACAAAGTTCACAAAAATGGGATTTTTGCATTTTCCAGCTAAACGGTAAGTTTATAATAAAATATGTGAAACAAAAATTGTAGACCATATAATTAATTATCTACAAAAATTGGTCTTCATGCTAGATAGTAGCTTATTTTACCATTGAAGGCAACTAAGTCATGACTGTTAGGCGCGTGATCGGAGCCTTACTCTTGCAAACAAAATGTAACATCCCAAATCTAAAAAAGATATTAAAAAGTAGCCCGTAAATTTACGAGGCCATACAGGAAATCATTACGTCTCTGTCTGTGGCAAACGACAAACTTTGCACTTAGCTGATACAAGAGACTAAAGGAAAATAAACAATTATCAATTCTGGAGCAGTTAGTTTCAGTTTATAGAACGAACAAACGAAGATTTTGCAGCAGAACGTAAGAGATCACTACTTCGTTTCATTTACGTGTATGAACACTGGAGTACATATTTGAATGAAATGAAATGAAAGATAATTAATTAATTAATTAAGATAATGAATGAGGAGATATTTGTCTCATATTATAAGCTACCTTATAGCGGTTGTGACAAATTAAGACTTTTGGCCTCGGAAAGGAATTTCTACTGAGAAGAACCAGCAAGGAACTCATCAGTTGCTCTTTTAATAAAGCAAGTGTAGATCAATTTAATACTTTATTTTAGTATCCTGTATTTAGCCATCGGCTTCATATAAAAAAGCCGATTATGTTAAACATAAATATCTTTTAAAACATAAAATTCATTTCATAAAATCATTTTGAATCTGTATCGGTGCAAACTTGCCTAGCTGTCTAAATTCTACATGATATAATGTTTCGAAAAGTGTGCCCAAGTACTTTTTGACCTGTTTCCTCCTTCACCTCTCTATTTTCGTACCGCAACCGTGCTCCGTCTTAGATTGCATTATCACTTACCATCAAGTCTGATTGCAGCCATCAAGCGCTAGTCTATAAGTACTAAAGGTATACATTTAAAAAACTACCGATATTTCTTGGTCCCCTTATCTATCAATACGAGTAAATAATAATGTTTTGGGGCCTCATTGTCTATCGGCCTTCTAAGTCTGTGACTGGTGAAAAAAATTAAAGAGATTCCAAAATAAGGAACAGAAAAAGAGAAACAATTTCGCTTTATGTCTTCCGCCCCCGCATTATGAAAATGAAGTTTTTAACCTTGACGGTTGGCGCCACGCTGATTTTATTTGTACATCTCTTTAGAGGCAACGCACACACAAGACTTCTAACATCGGCGATCAGCGTCTTTGCAATCGATTCGATACTGCATCGTGTTTTGACGATTGAGAGATTAAGGAACTCCTACGCTTCGCCAAAGTAAAGTCCGTTCGTGGGAATAAGTATAATCTTTTATAACAAAACTCTGCAACCAATTTTAGACTTGCCTTTACACATGTTAAAAAAATCTATTAAAAGTATGCTCCCTAAAAAGCACTATTATACAATAGAAAATGATATAAAAGATAAAAAAGTTGATGGCATAATATTGTAAATTGAATCTTTAAAATGAGCAACCGCCGAGTTTCTTGCTTCTCGGTGGGAAAGGCATTCCAAACCAGTGGCAGACGCATTTGGCGATTCAAAAGTACTTGTAAAAGTTTAGGTATTTGAATAAAAATATTTCTATTTTATTGTATTCTAGGATGCTTGCCAACTGAAGCGGAGTGGAGCGGTGATGTGTTGAGCAGACCAATCAGATTATTGGTAGATGCCGTAATAATTCAATTCCGTCATTCGACAAAAATCTTATTGGTCTTATCGTAGATCTCCGCTTCAGTGGTCAGGCATCGTTAAGTAGGCCTTTAAGTTGAGCTTCTGTGGTGTCATATATTTACGTCAACGTCTTCGATGGATATAACCGCTTAATTTTTTCAGGCTTGAAGTTACCAAAAGGTCATCCACAGCTGTGAGTTTCCAAAAAGTGATCAAATCGTTGATCGTCGATGCTAGAGTAGGTACGAGTATCATGTTTGCGGTTGCCTTAATACACTTTTTTAGAACCACTCGGATGGATGTGAGATGAAATGATAACAATAATGTTTGGAAGTTCTTTGGGATCAATTTTCTTTTTTACGTTCATTCATAATAATATTGTGTTGAACACAACATGAACTAAATTTGATATAACGTTAGAGGCCTAATATCCAAAATTTACTTAGATACTTAGCTTATCTATTATAAAAATTATTGTTTGTCTGTCAAACTCTTCGTTACCTATGCATTCGCACGTTTTACATCCGATTGTGTTGAAACTTTGTACAGTTGTTGTTGGACTTCCGCAGCAGCAGCAGCAGCAGTGGACTTTCACAAAGGTTTCTGATATGAAATAGTATGACACAGTAACATGAAAGTTTTAAATTAAAGTTTAATCACTCGCGCCACAGTTCACGACAATAATGAAACTTGTAATAAAACCTCGAAAAATCCCTACACTAGCAGGCGTCAAATGTAGGCTTTAAAACGCTCTGAAACGCTTAGGTATATGACATTTATTTTTATTTTCACGTCACCGTATAATTACACTCAAATATCTCAAATCTCCTCAAATATCTAATATTAATATTACGAGTTTTCTTATTTTTGTAGCCTGTAATTAATTTTTGTGTATTATGGTACAATAAAATATTATACATACACACATATATACATACACATTTTTGATACAGACAGACAGATTTCGATACAGGATAAAACCGAGATTTCACTCACTCTAGTTTACTCTACTCACGCAGAGATCGCAATCAAGAGTCATCAAATTAAAAAAAAAAACTGAAATATCATAAAGCCGTTCAGTGGTTCCATTAAAAAAACTGACAGTCACAGGAAGTGACTTCTAACTAGTGGCTAGAATGCAGATGATTGCACTGAATTGCATGGGAAATGAAGAGCGGCTGCAATTAAAAATTGCCATTACGGCGCGTTGAAGCTATACCAAAAATGTTGGAAAAATAAAAATATTTGCAGAACTACTTGACTTTAACCCTCGCGTATTAAGTTTAGCGAAAAAAACGTGGTGCCTGCGCACTGCAGTATATTTTATAATGTGGTATTAGAGCCGTGGCTAAGTGAAGCGTGGCTAAGTAAGCTTTAACAGGGCTCTCTCCGTCACTCGCTTCATACAATCGTAGTTCCAATTTCATTTGAATATTAAGCAACCAAAGTCCATGAAATTTTGCAGACATATTTAGAAACTAATATCTGTGTCTGTGGTGTTTAAGATTTTTCTAAAAATATGTAGTTTTAAAATTACAGGGGCTCAAAGATTTGTGTGTAAATTTTTAAGACCGCGTAACTTTGAAATTGAATATTTTAACAGAAATCTGGAAAACCACAAACATAGATATTAGTTTCTAGAATGTCTGCAAAATTTCATGGACTTTGGTTGCTTAATATTCAAATGAAATTGGAACTACTAAGCGAGTGTCGGAGAGACCCCTCTTAAGCAGTACTATCTGTGGTAGGTACTATAGACTATTACTTAAAAATTTGTCGCGCGTATGTGGCGCGTGTGTTGCGCGTATGTGGCGCGTGTGTCGCGCGTGTTTGTAGCGTTTTTGAATCAAATATTTATTTTATAGACAAGTGACACTATTATCTTTGATTTAAAACTATTTTGGTTCATGCCTGCAAGTTTTCGCAAAGCGGATCCAAAATGCTCGATTATCTTTACTGAGGTAAATGATACTTATAAGAGTGTTTACATTGAATTTGTATTTTTTAATTGTAACTGCGGCCTTTAGCAACAGGTGAAGAAAAGTTAATATAGTTCCGACCACAGTGCGTGTAGACACCTATAAAAAGTGCAGTTGTTAGTGAAGTACAAAATACTCTCCCACACTCGTCTAGGAATTTTTCTAATTACACACAAGTTCAAATAACTACATACAACTTGTATGCAGTTGTAATTGCGTACTACATTAATAACGTTATAACATTTTATCTTTATTTTTTTTTTCAAAAAGATAAAGAGGCTTTTACGGTACACTTTTGCAACATCGTCATGATCCATCATACTGTTCGCCAGCCACTACTGAGCACAAGTCTCCTCTCGGAATGAGAAGGCTTTGGCCATAATCTACCACATTGGCCGAGTGCGGATTAGCAGACTTCACACACCTTTGAGAATATTAGAGGAGAACTCTCACGTTCTCCACTATGTTCTCAAGGAGAACACCTTTGAGAATATAATGGAGAACTTTCAGGCATGCCTGTTTCCTCACGATGTTTTCCTTCATCCTTAAATCAAGTCACGAAAAATCCAAAGATCCCACGGGATTTATCAATTAAAATCCACGCGGACGAAGTAGCGAGTTTCATTTATCTCGTAAAAAAAAATAGTTCAAATAAATTAAACGGGTAATATAATATTGAAGTAGTTAACATGCTTTTCCCTTATCTATGTAGCAATGAAATGATTTATACTTCCAATATCACGGTAGCCGGTGTCAGGTGGGCCGAATAAAATTACTCTACGAGAAATATTACCCGCCTTAACTAAGACTTGAAGCGATTGGACGGGTTGATGTTTAATTTAGCTCCTAGTTAATACCTGTCTATTAATTATATTTAAGGAATAGGAATGAGGAGATCCGTTGGAGAACCAGAGTAACCGATGAAACTAAACGCGTCAAAGGTGCGAAGTCAAAGTGGCAAGAGACACATAAATTCGAAAAAAAACTGGACTGGATTCGGACGGACAGACAGACAGACAACAAAGTGATCCTATAAGAGTTCCGTTTTTCCTCTTGAGGTACGGAACCCTAAAAATAGTAGATGTTGGGGTCCCAAGGTGCTAGAATGGCCACTTCCCACTTGGCATTTCCAGTGCGAGGTGCGACTATTTTAAGTCATCACACTAATATTATAAAGGCGAAAGTTTGTTTGTATGTGTGTGTGTGTGTGTGTGTGTGTGTTTGTTACTCCTTCACGCAAAAACTACTGGACGGATTTGGCTGAAATTTGCAATGGAGATAGATAATATCCTGGATTAGCACATAGGCCCGGAAAATCAAAGAGTGCCCACGGAATTTCGAAAAACCTAAATCCACGCGGGCGAAGTCGCGGGCATCGGCTAGTTATAATATATTCAAAAATTTCAATATGTCAGCTTTTCATCCACGCATTGGTGTATTTAACCCGCGACCCAAAAAAGGAGGGGTGTTATAAGTTCGACGTGTGTATCTGTCTGTAGCATCGTAGCTCCTAAACTAATGAACTGATTTTAATTTAGTCTTTTTGTTTGAAAGGCGGCTTAACCGAGAGTGTTCTTAGCTATAATTCAAGAAAATCGGCTCAGCCGTTTAAAAGTTATCAGCTCTTTTCTAGTTACTGTAACCGTCACTTGTCGGGGGTGTTATAAATTTTTAATTTACACTTGTTAATATACCTATGCCACATAAAATTGACCCGACCCGATTTTTCGCCTGGCACCTAGCCGCAAACCGAAGATTTGCACTTACCTTTACCTTTGAAACTATCTGCCCTAAATTAAATTTTAAAACATGAATATTCAGAATTTTCCTAAAATATTCCACCCAATATTCACATAAAAATAGATTTTGATAGATAACGTCCCAAAACCAAAAGATTTTCCCTTCATATCATTTGATCCCATAAGATTGTATTTCCTCGTTTTTCCGTCATTTATTAGGGGGCATCTAGCTCTGACATTTGTAAGGGGTGTTTTGATACTTTTGGTACGTTTGAGGGTTTATCTTGAGGGTTTAAGTGCATCCCCTAAAGTCGTTAATCTTCACTGCGTTTAGTTATTATTAACTTTGTGAGTTATGGAAGTTGAAAGATAACATTTCTTATGATTATGATTTTAATTATAACCTATGACCTAAGTTAGCGTGTTAGTGAGGGGTTGGATTTTCAAAAAACCCTTTCGTAGCCAATGGTTAACTCATTCCTGTCTTCCTGTATTCCTGTCTGTATGCTGAATTTCAGCCCAATCCATCCAAAAATTTGAGCTATGCGTTGATAGGTTAATCACTCCTTTTGTATTACTTAGACTATAGACTTACAATCAAGTTTTTAACGCAAAAGCTTTGAAAAAGTTAAAGTATTTTACAGTAATTAATGGGGGCAATTCTTATATTTTATCACCTTCAATTTATAGATATTCAATATTGCCACAATAAATTGCGAAGGCATTACCAGATACATTGTAAATTAATCGGCAAGCACAGATAGATTATACCAATTTATTATCAGTTTTAAACGAGATATGAATTCCACTTGCTGGTATAATTAGTCGTCGAGACATCTCTTCCAAGAAGTCCCGGCGTCTCCTTGAATAAAATATGAAATATGTGTCAGGCAAAGCCATTGAGTTAGACTATGGAGCAGCAGATCTCATAGTAGGTACTACTTACATTGTGCCATAATAAAATTTTTGTTACATAGTTTTCATAAGCTATGTCTGGTACTCTACCACCTGCTCGGAAAGAAGCTAATACTGAGAAGAAGCGGAAAAATTCACAGTTACCCTTTTAGACTAACCTAATTATGATTTCATAATAAGGTTAGTCTCCACTATTTGAATTTGTTTCGGACAGCTGAGCGTTAGTGTGATTTTAGTAGACTGTTTGTTTATCTGTCTGTCCGTCTGTCTGCCTGTCCGTCTGTTACATTTTGCGGGAGAAATGAATCATTTTAAAGAATTCATTCAATTCTACCGATGCTGCTGAATCTTGGTTATGGTGTCACATGTAATTTCAGTATTGAGTTGCGTTTAAGTACCAATGACTAAATATGTCTTGCCTTAAGGGTAGCAAGCTGAAGACCGTGTTTGGTGGCGTGCTCTTGGAAAGGTCTATGCCCAGCAGTGGATACATACAGGTTGATGGATTGGATTGGATAGCGCTAAAAGACAATAAATACTGCAAGGAAACCTGGTACATGAGAGTTTCCTATAATGTTCTCAAAGGTGTGTGAAGTTTGCCAATCCGCAATTGGCCAGCGTGGTATTTTATGGCCATACCATTTTGAGAGGAGACTCGTACTCAGTAGTGAGCCGCTGAAGTGTTGATGATGATAATGGTGATAACTGGCTGTATACACGGTACAACGAATGTTACCTTGCATAGTAGCACATTTTAATAAATTAAAATGTTAAAATTGTGTGTTTTGAAGCAAAAACAAAAACTGCTGATACGTGACCCAAATAGATAGTCGGTGCTGCGTGAGCACTAAATTGTGTCGTACGCTAGAAAATAAAACTAAACCGAATAGTCTACACAAGGCTTAGATATTCAAAGATAGATAGATGGGATAAAACCTAGTTGGCCGAGTAAAGCGAGATCTCCGAGCCTACATTTGGATTAATTGTCCGTCCGTCCGTCCAGCGGTTATATTATCTTCTAAATTAATGTACATCATCATCATCATCATTATCAACACATGGCTGCCTCACTACTAAGCACGGTGTCTCTTCACACGCCTTTCGGAACATTATGGAGAATTTTTCAAGGTGTTTTCCTTTACTGTTAAAGCAAGATTTTCTCAAGATGTTTTCCTTTACCGATAAAACAAGTATTGCTTTGAAAATTTAAAGCCTGCCCAGGATTGTACGTACTCTAGACCACCAAAATAAGAGAAGTAGGTATTTTGTGCACAGACTCTCTAAAGAGGAGGCCAACTTCGTATCCGTTTAGTTTAGTAACGTATTTTTAACTTTTTAGCATTCCTTGGCCTTTTCAAATTTCTAGCTAAAATATAACTAGTTTGTCGACCGGAAAATTGAAAACTAATGAGTAACAACAAGTGCCACGTGCATGCATGCACGATGCATGGCACGGCATGCAATGCAATGGTAGTTCGCAAGTTCGCGGCAATCACTTACGTCACGATAACAGATTGCATGCGGCACGGCATTCATTTGTCCTGCGTGGGTGTTGTTTGTGCTTTTGCACGCTTTTTAAAATTTGAATAATATATGAGGGTAGTAATAAAATAAGCACTAAGTGATATAAAATGGAATGGAACAAAGTACATGCTTGGGGTGAAGCCGCTTTACCTACATCTACTATGCTTCATTATATATAATATTATGCTTCAGTGTTTAAAAATCCCGTGGGAACTGTTTGACTTTCCGGTATAGAAAGTAAGCTCTGTCACTTTCTAGGTCTTTATCTAAATGCATAAAATCATGTTGATTCGTTGCTCCTTTTCGACGTGATTGAAGGACAAACCAATAAACCAACAAGACAACTAACAAACACACTTTCGCACTATAACATGGGTAGTAATAATGAGTAGCATTATTTTGCACGTGCAGAAAAAGCAAGACAAAACGAATCAGTTTTATGAGACGTATCAATTTGCACGTGCAACAGAAACAAGACGAAACGAATTATTAGTTTCATAAGGCCCATCCTTTGCATGAGCAAAAAAGCAAGACGATACGAATAAGTTTTATGAGACGCAAAAGAATCATATAAAGTTAATTTTTATAAGAGACGCTAAAAACTACTTTACACAGCCTTAACCAGTTTGTACTATGGTTATTTACTCATTTAAACCTGAAATAAGCATACTTGATGAGTCGACGAAAGCCATTGTACAATCAACTGCTTAGTAGATACAAAATCTATTGAGATGATACAGAAATAGAAACCTTGTGAAAACGAAACAAGATTGATATTCGCTTGCAAATCTTATTGCGTATATTTACAAAGTGTTCTTCGTAACAATCGATTTGAACAATTAATGTAGATTCTGATAGCGCTATTTGATTTGTATCTCGAGCTAACTGTACGCTGATCTATGGGAATAGCGCCAATTATATTTCTATAATAATAATAATAATAATAATAATTTTATTTCAGGCAATATAAGTCACAAGACAACCCATAACAAACAAAAAGAAAAAGAAAAAACACAAAATAATATACAGCTTAATGTAGATATACATAGTGTAAACTAATCTAAATAAAGCTGTTGTTGTCGCACCGATGCAGGTTTGACCAATTTTTAGAAAAAGGATTACTCAGATCTTCGTTAACAGCACACAAGATGGAGTTAGTACTGTGTCTTAGTCGTTCCCAGAAGGAAGCCGTCCTTGCTCTGAGTATGGCGAAGAAGTCAGGGACCCTCGCCGCAGCAAACATGGCTTTAGCACTGCAGAAACGCGGATGCTTCATTAGGATGCGGAAGGCGTTGTTATATTGTATCCTAAGCGCATTATAGCTGCGCTTGGTAAACTTTGTCCACAGTTGACATGTATAAAAACATTGACAAAAAGCTTTAAATAACGTCACCTTCACGTCATTGGAGCAACGCGCGAATCTGCGCGCTATCATGTTAGCCCGCACCGAGAGAGCCCTGCGCTCCCTCTCCATATCTTTATCATCCTTTATGTCATTTGTTAGAATATGACCCAGGTATTTAAAGCTCTTAACAACCCGAACTGACGACCCATTCAAAAATACCGGCGGAACGGTCTCCGGACCCTTACCCGCTTTGAAAATGAGCATTTCGGTTTTCGCTACATTGTATTTGAGGCCATGTTCTTTAGCGAACTGGTCACAAATACTGAGCAGTTTTCTAAGCCCGTTTATTGAGGGGCTGAGAAGCACCATGTCGTCAGCGTAGCTCAAATTGTTAACGCAGACGTTACCAATATGGCAACCGACTTTGGTACTTCTCAGTCTCCCAATAAGGTCATTGATGTAGAGGTTAAATAGATCCGGAGACGTCAGCCCTCCTTGACGTACGCCACACTCTAGCCTATATTCACTAGAGAGTGCGTCGCCCCATTTTACGTAGTTGGTTTGGTTTTCGTACCAAAATCTCCACAAGTTCATTAATTTTTTCGGTACATGACCATCAAGTTTACGCCATAATATTTTGTAGTTAACGAGGTCAAATGCCCGGCTTAGGTCTAAAAAGCATGCATATACTGAAGTATCCCTATTAACATAATAGTTCACAGTATATTTGAGACTTAAAATGGCTGAATCTGTAGAGAGTCCAGCACGAAAACCAAACTGAGCATCGTCAATATTAAAGTTCCCAGTCAGTTCGGGTTGTAAGAGCCTTTCCAGTATTTTTCCGACAATAGTGCCTAACGATATGGGTCTATAGTTGGTAAGATTAGACAGATCGCCGGTTCTATTTTTTACGATGGGGGCTACTATCGTTTTCATAAGGTCCTTTGGTAAGTAGCTGTGCTTTAAGCATAACTTAAATATAATGGACAGGACCCGATAAACTTCATCACTGGCATAGAGTATGTGCTCAATGCTGAGGCCATCGTGTCCCGGAGATTTCCCACGTTTTATACATCTTACAGTTTTCGCAATGTTATCAGGAGTAAAAATATTATTTAGATCGCCAGATGACTTTTTCTGTAAGGTTGTATCGGAGGCAATGGCCTCAGCATTTTGCTCACCACCTACTTCCATGGGTTGGACTTTAAAATGATCAGCAAACATGTCAGCGATTCTGTTCGGGTCCTGTTCATTATTCACCGACACAGGTAGGACATCTTTATGTTGAAGGCTTTTAGTGGCTTTCCAGAATTTCGGAAAGTTCTTTTTATCCCTATTTTCAGCTATTATATCCATCTTTATCATTTCTTCATTTCTTTGGCACCATTTTAATTTGCTTTTAAATACTTTTCTAAATTTTAACATATTTTCATATATAAGTCCATGGTCAGGTTTACCAGCGTCAATCCACCATCTAAAATAAAGTCGAGCTTGTTCATGACTTGATCTTACATGGTAGTTCCAACCAGCGATCTGTCTACCTTTTTGTCTTGCACCGGTGCGAGAACAACTTAAGTCGGCTCCGGCCTGTAAAACACTTATCAGATCATCATACATATTGTCAATAATAAACTTACACTCTAACGTATCACAGTTATCTTTATCACAGCTATCGAAATGACTAGGATAGGTAACTAGTTTTAATTCTCTATAGCAAAATTCTCCGTATTGATTAATCTGGTCGAGATTTCTATTATTCCAGAGAATTCTGCTATTGTTACGGGTATTGCCTATATTACATTCTACTTTTTTTACAATGACGTCAATATTTATATCTATCAGCAGCGGAAAGTGGTCTGACCAGTTTATATCATTGACAACACTTACACCTTTTATTATTCTAAACGCCGCCTCCGTGCCTAAACAGTGGTCGAGCCATCTTCTTGAGCCACTCGATTCACACATAAAAGTATAAGTATTAGAGTTCAACCCTAGTAGATCTACGTCCGCACACACCCAAGACTCGGCCGAACAAAATTCAAAAAGTTCCCGGCCGAAGCGGGCGCAGGGATGCGCGTTAAAATCGCCCAAAGCAAAAACAACTTCTATATTACTGTCACTAACAATAGCATTAAGTTGCGACAGACAGCTCGTAAATTCGATTAAATCATCTACTTTATCACTATCACAAGGCATATAAATACTAAATACTAACATATCACAGTTATGGGTCCTAATTTTAACAGCAATTAATCTATCACTATTGCAATCCACTATTGTGACATCCGGAAAGATTGATCTGCGCCACATTAACGCTAGCCCTCCGTACGGTCTGCCGCGCAACACGCCGACAGAGGTGTCTACCGAAGATTTCGAATAACAGCTAAAATCCTTATCAATTTCATTTACGAAATTGATGTCGTGACGCAGCAGCCAAGTTTCTTGGAGGGCGATTATGTCGACCTTTTGACATAAGTGCCGCACATGCGGCGCAGACCGTTTTACAGACTTACAATTAAAGGACGCTAAGGTTATGTAATTATTATTTTTAGGCGTACTATCCATTAATTTTATTGTTAGTAGCGGCAGCGCTTTGCGCATTACGATCTCTGAAGCGACGAAACACTAAGCCCTTAGGCCAAAAGTCACTATTCAAGAAGGTTCTCAACTGGCTGCTAGGAACCACTATTTTATAAGAATTAAAATCTACGTCATGATTTTGTTTCAACAATTCAACGCTGTAGCATTCTTGGTTCATGTCTTTAATATGGTTTTTAATGTCGTCGTCAGTCGTACTCTTTTTAGCCCGAGACAAGTAAATGGCACTTTTAGATTCGCTTACTAGAATTCGAGCCGAGTTCTGCAATGTGCCACGCATATTTTTAAGCTTAGTTTTCTTACGAATCACTAACTTAAAATCGTCGTCGACGACGGAGGAGGTAGCAATATTCGCTTCACGAGCGGTCAGTGGATTTTTCGATGCCACGCGATCGTGACCCGAACGGCGCACTTGCATAAAGTTTGTACTCGCCTGCCGCAGCGGACGTTGCACAATATCACGATAGGTCGGAGTGAACACGGTCTCGATGGAGCTCGCACGGTTGCGTTGTGGTACAAGTACAGGCGACAATGCATCCTTATCAGACGGTGTTGAAATTATTTTCTTCGGTGTCACTCTTGGATCTCGGGATTTCGGGGACGTAGTTTGGTCAGGTTTTTTAGTACAAGTCAGAAGCTGAGATATATCCGAGCTGATTTTCGTTTGAAATTGAGTAAATTCAGTTTTCGAGACAGTTTCACTACGAATATTTTGAAGCTCGCTTTTCATGGCACTTAGGTCTTTTAGTAGCCGAGTCACGTCAACATGCTCAAAAGTAACAGGTGGTAGGCGGTTTAAATCCTTTGCAACAAATATTGGTTGCAGCGTCGGGTCTGTTTCTTTTAGTCTCTTAATGACATCCTTAATATTCTTCTTGTTCTTGTCCTCTCCCTTTCTTTGGATATTTCTAGTTATTCCTCCCGTGTTTTCAAAAAGAACGTTTTTGCCGGTTTCAATCTCATCGTCAGAAAAACTAGATACACAAATTTGCACTATGGATAACTCATCGAGACAGTCGATCTTGTTCTGAACGAACGTCATAAATTCATTTATTATAAGATTGCTCGCCATCGCGTATGCGCTTGGACCACACACCACATTACTCGCACAAAAAACGCGCCTGACCACAGAGACAACTAGAAGGCGACTGGACTCTATAGGTAAAGCAATCAACGTTTATGTCTATTAGCAACAGACTTAGATATGTATTAACAATGGGTTTAGAGATTTTAGGTACAATGGTTCTATGTACGAGTACCAGCAAGCGCGGTGTAAATTAAAGTTTGAAAGTTTATGTTTCTGTAATAATTTGTGGCGACCCGATTTCGCGGCGAAAGATTAATTACGCGACTGTCTCAAAGCGATGCCGTAAAACCACCATGGGCGGCAATAGATTGACGAGCAGTCTACGATATGCACCACCCATCCCCCCCTCCCCCCCTTCCCTACTAAAGAAGCAGGAAAAGCATGCAACACAAACCTTCAGGACGCACTCAACGCACGTTTCACTTTAACATCGGGAGCTTCATCAGGGGATGTAGACTCCACAATACACAGTTAAAAAGTTGTAATTGTACCTATAATTGTGCATAATTGTGCATCTTATGACGGTAACGGCTTTGTCCAAGCTGCACTTGCCAATACAATGTCTCCAAGTAAGAGTCAGTACTCACAGTGTAAATTAAAGTTTGAAAGTTTGTGTTTTCTGTAATAATTCGTGGCGACCCAATTTCGCGGCGAAAGATTAATTACGTGACTGTGTCAAAGCGATGCGATAAAACCACCGCGGGCGGCAAAAAGATTGAAGAGCTCTCGGCTTACCCTATAAACGCGTAGGATAGGTATTGTGCAGAACCCACTTTTGTGTTGAATCTTTTCTCAATTCAATACTTTTCCAGGCTCTATTATCTCAGCAAACGTACTATGCGGAACATTTTTCGAACACTTTTTTTATTCTTATAAGAATTTTCTCTTTTATTTTCTTGGAAAGCTTTTTAAAATGATTGCTAATTCATTACTCAAAGAAAAAAATGATCTTGTTCTCACCAGCTGGTATGTGCGCCATATTTACCTACTAATAGCTCGTGGATGCAAGGGATTCTGGCGAAGGTCTTCCATAAATATGCGTATTGTACTGTTCTAGGGAGATATTTTTGTACCCACAGACACATATTTGTATCAAACTTATTTGTAATCACCTATTCTGATGACGATAATTTTGCAACTCAATATGATCAATATGGTCTAGTGTAAGTACTGTAACACGTAAGACATGTTACAGTATCAATAAAACAACAGCAAATAATAGTTTATTGTGTGATACAAGAGAGAACTTCTATTTTTTTCTGTTTCTCTTCTGATTATAATTTTTGTGCGCTATTAAACGGTCAAAATTATAGGTAGAATTCGGATAAACTATATTTACAAAAAGCTTGAAGTAGTTTGTACATAAGTGTCATAATATTATTATAACAAATAGTATCGAAAATAATAACACCAAAAATTAGGAAGCTCAATCTAGGGACTAAAATCCGCAAATCGACCAGCAGTAAACCACACCCGTTGCGCTATTTGTTTTGCCAATTCGTAGCAGGCACATGTTGTACGTTTAGTTGGAGGAAAGCAAGGAACATTATTTCTGTTAAAAATCATAAAGTTCAAGTTATTATACTTATACTTTATCATAGACTCATCTCAACAAAGCAGATCTAATATCATTACAGTATGGATAGGCTATCTTGTATGATAAATGTTATTTGATACTGAATCATTAGAGACGCTAAAGCTCAGGTTAGATACAACGCGTGGCTTCAGAAAAAAGGAACTTCTACAAGCCATTTTGGAGCCCAGGCTGCCGCCATACGTTTTGTGTGGCCAAGGTTTACAAAACCTGGAAGCATCGTTAGTGAGCCATTTGCTAACGTCTTTCATAAATAATAAGTGAATAAACATTATTCCCTCGGGGTTATTGACGGGCGCTATTTTACAGCAATTTGAATGACGGGCTTATTGGGCAATTTTGGTCGTAATTTTTTTGGGAAAGAGTAGATTTTCGCATTTTGACTTGTGTAGATTCGTCAATAATCCATGGAAAACAGTTGCAAAAGTTGTTGGTTTTAGCAATTGAACTAAACGTTAAAAATTATCATACTAAATAATACTTTTACGATAATAATTTTTTAACGATACCAGAATTACCTCAACCACAGTATACATAGTATAGTGCCTCAAGGCTCATAAAATTATATTTTCATATTTAAATTCATTTAAATACATTAATTTTTTTTAATAGCTAAGCTACTATAATTCTAGCTGCTCTTTGAAGGTATCTAAGAGGAAAATGTATTTATTTTCTTATTAAAAATTATTATAGTAAGTAGCTACTATTTTTTTACAGAAATCACATACAAATTTTTTGTATGTAAACGCTTCCTTTGTCAATTTCCTATTGTACAATTTTTCAAGGTAGGGTAATAGCATCAGGTTATCGACCTGATGATTTGTATATTTCTGTAACCTCTGAACGTCGGAATGATTAATGAACCAAAACGATTCCCGGTCTTCGAATAAAGGGTCAAGGTCAAAGCTTTGGACCTCCCAAGTTATTGATTTGAAAGTATTTTTTTACTGTGGAATTGATTAACTAGGTATGGTAGAAATATTTTGGATTCTAGTTTGCATTTTAGCATTTGTTTGGATACTTAAGTGGCTATTAGGTGGAGGTGGATTGAAATGAGTTGATTAAAACGTGTCTAAGGTGTATCACTAAAGTGCAGTGAAGTGGCACCATGGCGCGGCAGTTTTATTTAACAACTTTAGCTCTGCTCATTTACTTGGCGCAGGGACAGGATTGCAATAACTATGGGGTACCAGCCAGGTAACCACCTCGTTTGCCTGAGTGTTGCGGGTAACAGGAGCGCTTGGGCTGGTGTAGGTACCCTGGTACAGTTTACAACATGGTTAACAATTCCTTTTCTCGCGCCTCTATAAGTATTACTCGCTGTGACTCTACTCCACTCGCCGCCACTCGACCACCACGCTGTACCACATAATGCTTAGGGCCTTAGCCTAAATGCCCAAGTGGTGGGAGCACCGAGATAACCAACTATTTTGTACAACAAATGTGTGGCACTAATTACCAATAAACATTTTTCTTTCTTTCCCCCCTCAGCTGTCACTCCCAGAATAAAGATGATGACCATATAAAATATCTTGAATTTAATAATACACGCGTTCAGTTTGACATTTCAACGTGCTGTCGTCGCGTCTTATCTGCCCAAGCCTTTAAAACTATAAATGGGGGTGTACATTTTACAGCTTGTATTGTAGTCTCTTAGTGCAATGACTCATCCCTCGGCTCGCACGCGACCTGTCACTGTTTGCTTATCGCGATTTGCAATGCAGTGAAATATTAAAGACGGCAGTGGGTGCGTTTACCCTGTTCTACACTGAATAGCGAAAGTTTAGAACCTCGCTTGCATGATATAAAGTTACTACATTATTTAAAGTAGGTGCACGCTTAAAATAATAATAATTAATTAATAGGTATCTTTAATATTTCTTTTTAATGCATAAAAATTTCGAATGTGAAACTTTTGAAAAAGTCATTTAACTTATTTTCTATTTAGTGTACATATAATATTCTCAATATTGTCGTTTGAAAACTGTCAGTATATAATATATTGGATTGGCTATAAGTTATATAGCTTGATTGGTTTTACCTCGAATAGATCAATTTTTATCGAGCTTTTAGAATCACTGAAAAATTAAATCTTAAATCTGTACAATACATGAATTACATAATATCCCTCTAAAAGTAAGCGTTCCTTGCGTATTAAACGCAACGACAACAGGCAACATAACGCACAAATACAGAAGTCGTAATTTAATGAAATACATGTGCAGCCACCGCACTAATACACATAGGTACACACACACACACATTAACCCATACCTATTTGGGAAACGCAATTCGCGCGTCCGCGTCACGCAATGTGTATGCGTTATGTCCGTACGTACACAGGAACCCTTACCCTAATACACCCCTTGAACTGATACAGAAAGAAATGTATAAACATAAGTAATCTATAGGCTAGTACTAATACTGAGTACCTATCCCCTAGTAGGGTCTGAGGAAAGTTCACAAGGGTGTAGTGTTCGACTTGATCTCAACTCTGCACGCGTTCTTCGATGTTTGTTCGCTCTGTTATTAATGAACTCTATTCTTTTTAGACCCCCATATTTGTTCTGATAAAAAATAGTTTTCGCCCCATGTCTTCAAAATAATTGAAGACAGTTTTTTATTTATCTTAAATTTTCAAGTATAAATCAGTAAAATATTTTGTAATGTCAACAAAGCTATTTTGTTATGTAGCAGAGATTAAGTTATAGGTTCGAGTGAGTGTTGAATTTATGATAAACTTGTGTTACCATCTAGATGATGCACTCGACTTTGTCCGCTTGGATTTAGGTTTGATTTTCCGCGATAAACGTAGCCTACTTCCGTCTCCGGAATGCATGCTGGTCTCTTTACCGAATACATAGATGATTTAAATGATTTATTTGTT
This sequence comes from Maniola jurtina, assembly GCF_905333055.1. NCBI lineage: Eukaryota > Metazoa > Arthropoda > Insecta > Lepidoptera > Nymphalidae > Maniola > Maniola jurtina. Next base: position 4,332,226 of record NC_060040.1, on the reverse strand, counting down.
CTTAAAATTGATCTTTGTACAAATTGATACAATAGATGATACACGCGACTTTAGTTACATGGATTTCAGTTTTTTTAAACACGATAGACAAACACACTTTTGCATTTACAATGATTGGTAAAACTGAGAAAAGATACGATGAATAAAACACTACTTCGGAAAATGACCGAACAGAAACAAGGCAATTAAATTCTACCGGATGTCAGACAGCTAGACAAAGCAATTTCCTTATTAAAGTCCGCTTTACAAAGCCACTTAAGTAATTTACTTAAAATACTAAATTACCGCACAAACCACTTTGCTAAGTAAAGTAGGTAAGGTAAAGAATAAAATGTTTTAGTTTGAAACTATGAAACCCTGGGCATCTATACCGCGCCAAAAGAAAAACACCCAATTGTTTCGTCCGGTTCGCGCAGTGGAAACAAAGGCCTAAAAGCGGCTATGTTTTTTCATCACATTCCAATTTTCCTACGTCCAAGTCATAAGAGGATTCATAGCTTGACCAGAAATATAAAAAAGTTGCCCTGGGGGCGCCACTTTTGCATTTCTCATTTGCAATAGGTACTAAGTATTAGGTAGTATTAGGTAAGTAGGTAAAAAAGTATGACTCTTCTTATATGTATAGGCAAACTAGTTCCACAACATACAACACAGTTTTCCGCAATATAGCGAAGTTTTTTATTTTTCTGGTCAGATTATTCAGAGAATTCAAGGTAGTTCAAGCTAGTATCGACAGTGCTTATTCACCGATTTACATTTTTATATCAAGAAAGACGCCGCATTTCGGCTCTGTTACAATCGTGTGCGTTGCACCTAAAAGTTTATACTTTTTAGTATGAAAAATACGCACATATTATGCTGCTTCCTTTAAATCTAAAGAAAGGCTCACCAGTTGCACATGAATCAGGAACGACGAGCCGTGAGTAAAACCGCCGTAACCTTTATCATCAGTATTGACTCACTTGTGTATACCACCTATTCGTTTACGCTTCTTAATAGGCTTTGGGATATTTTCGAATCAAGTATCTCACGTTTGATCCATACTTAAGTATTATAAATGCGAAAATGTGTTTTTCTGTCTGTCTGACTGCTAGCTTTTCACGGACTGACAGTTTAACCGATTTTGATGAGGTTAGCTTATTATCTTATATCCCTTGAACAGACATAGACATACTTTTTATAACGGAAAATCATAGAGTTCCCACGGGATTCTTAAATTCTCATCCGTTTATCCGATTTCCGATTCGATATATTGTGTAGAATTCGGTACAGAGGTAGTTTGTGTCCCGGAAATTAACATAGGCAATTTTTTATCCCGGAAGAGCAAGGGGTTCCCACGGGATTAAAAAAAAATCTAAATCCACGCGGACGAAGTCGGCAACATCAAGTATTATTCAAATATCTAGATACCTATTTTCCATTACAGCTGTATATTGCTTGTGACTTGGACCACAGTATTGCATATTCGAGTACCCCTTGTTATGTTAGCTGTTTGCGGAATTACTTTTTTTTAATTCCCCGTCAGCACACGCTAGGTGTTGTATATTCATTAGAATCGACATGAAAGAGGGTTTTCGCTTTTAAACAATTACTTGTTTTCCGACTTTTATCCACCATCGCTATTCCAGACCCCTTTGTGTTTGGGGTCAATGTATTCCTACGATTTTGTGTGTTTCTCAGAAATGATAGCATATTTTACGTATAATATACTTACTACTAATTGTTGTATTGTATCGCCATTGATTGCTTATAATTGTTGGCGAAAATTCGAAGAAAATAAGAAGACATAGTTTATAGGCCTTTTTGTTGTGTTGTGTTAGTAACAAAATGCTTCTTCGCCTGTGTAGTTTTGCGGGGAAAAAATAAAATTCTATAATACTTAGTTTGAAAATTGTATACATGATGTTTATTACTTACCTACTCAAAACGTAGTTTGCAAGTTTTTAAATAAATCGACAAAATATCTTTTAAAAACTTACTTACGTTTGGGTTTTCGTGAAATCATTCTTTACAAAGAAAAATTTTTGCATGTTTGCATCAAATATACGTAGCTTTTTAAGTATCAATAATACGTAGCTTTTTTTTAATTCACATAACTCATGCGACTTACAATTGCAGGCTTTCAGATCTACTAGTAAGTACGGGTAAACAGTAAACACTTAAGATAATTACAATATTCACACGACAAATTACGTGACGAACAACCCCCGCCGCCCATTTTGCTTTTCGTAATAATTTTCTTGCATGCATTTTCAGTGCCGGCTTTACCCTCTTATATACATTCAAAGAGCGTGCTTCGCTCGCTGCGTCTCTTTTTACCCGACTACGGCAAAGCTAAAAGGAAGGACTATGATTTAAGCAGTCTATGTAAGTATGTTGGTATGTATCACCTAAAAAATGAGCCGATTTTGATAAATGAGGTGTTAATCGATTCGATATTATGGTCTAGGTGACATAGGCTACATTTTATACGAAAAAAATTGACCTGACGGATGTTACATCCAAAAAAGTGGGGGGTTTTACAAGCAAATCTCATTATAAAGGATAACAAACATACACACATACACACAAACTTTCGCCTTTATAACATCATAGGGTGATTTCACGATTTGCATCAGAATTTCTGACTGGTGAAAATATTATAACTGTAAGTATCTAGGTAGGTATTACATTCTGATCGCGCGGCTTCCCAAGAGTGCCAGGGTATTGATGGCACCCGCGCGCTACATGGCCTAGATCCGACCCTGTGTATTTTCCCCACCTTTGTGTGAAACTTTTAAACAATTCCCAGCAATGTATCACAGTTTGATTTTAATGACGGGGTTCATGCGACACGGAATGGTTCTTTGTGACAACCACCAATCATGGTTTAAAAATGGAAAAACGTTGTTTTTACTCTATCACCCTCGCTATACGAAATTAAACTCTCTTTCACAAGCCTTAGAATTGTTTTTTTGATGTCTCGGACTCCAGGGAATTGTTGTTGTGGAGTTCGCAACAAAATAGGCTAGTAAAATCGCAGCCCAAAATGCATATGTGGTAAATTGCCGTAAAAATACCTGGAACGCGATTCATTGGCTTTGCTATTCTGGGTATTGTGAAAAATGTCTCTCTACAGTCAGGTACTAATTGAATGAGATACAGAACAGAACAAAAAATGAATTCCTCCGAACTTAATTTGAGCAAAAAAACCTTGAAACGAAGACCCCGAAATAGATCCTGAAACTGAGATAAATTTTTTTTCAGGGTTTTCCGAGTAAACAGACAAGTCATCAAAATATTGTTTTCTGATGCAGCACCCATAAGAGTGTTATCAGACTTTAATGTTTTGATAATTGCACTAAGTTATTTTACAAGTTAGCATCTAGGCTACGTTTGCGTCTACTACAGAGAAGCCTCATGTATTAACGAGAAAATGTGCGCGGATCTAAATCCAAAAGGGCATCTTTTCAAACCACACCGTTTCTGTATTATCGTACCAACTTCTAGCACAAGTGAGGAACGAAAAACATTAGTCATAATATTTACCGGGGATAACTTTATTTTTATGACGGAAGAAACTATACTTAGACGCAATATTTTAAAGTTCCTTTTAAAGGTGATAAGCTGATAACAGAAATATCAAAAAGGCCGCAAAAAATCCATGACTGTGGTGGTGACTCCTAAATAACGTACCTAGTGCGATAAAAAGTTTGTTATGTTTACTATTGAACAATAAATACTTTTAGCATGACAAACATTTGTAATTGCTAATCAAACGTTTTGCGGGGTTCCGTATGAAGTAACTTAACTATATAAGTGAGTTCCATCTATCCATCTAGCCATCGAGACAGACCTTTTAGAGAGCTTTCCACCTCACACGGTGCTTCGTATTTCTCGTTCACTCACTTCCCGCTCGGTCCAGCGGGTTGCAGGTGGTCCCACGTGGTCCCACCCTGCACTTACAGGTCTCCAGTCAATTTCAGAACGCGTCTGCCAAATGGCTATACGGTTCCTCGACAGACTTGGCCTGTCTACTGCCATTTCGCCTTGCCAATTCTCTGGGATATGTCGTTTACCTAGGTACCTTTAAGAAAATAGATTAGGTATGATAATATTATTATGATCATGAACCAGCGATCTAAACCACATAAGGCTGTCAATAGATAAACCACAAAATGTAACGATATCGGTACGTAATCAATTGTGAAGTGCACCAGTACCTAGTGGTTTAAAACAGCTTCCTGTCAGTGATAATTAATCAATCAAAACTCAAAATCGATTAATAACTAGTATTTTATGCAGGGTATGGAATTTAAAAACCTCAATATTCACCCATGTAATTGCGGGCATCATCTGTTTGGTACCGTGATAGCTTGTATCCCAGAGACGGATATAGGCCAATTTTTATCCCGGAAATCAAAGAACACGTGATTTTTAAAAACCGAAACTTACGCGGATAAACTCGCGGGAATCATCTAGTTAGTGATATCCGAAAAGTTAATGGTTCAAATCCTTTCCAATGCACTTAATTGCTGTGGGATCTACCCCCTTGTACAAGCGAAACATTTGGAGGGGAAATAAGAAGTTATGCTTAACGTGGAAAATAATTAACTAACGATGATAAAAATGTTCTTTAGCCAACTACACAATGTAGAAAACTATCACACTAATATTATAAAGGCGAAAGTTTGTGTATGTATGTGTGTGTGTGTGTGTGTATGTTTGTTACACCTTCACGCAAAAACTACTGGACGGATTTGGCTGAAATTTGGAATGGAGATAGATAATATCCTGGATTAGCACATAGGCTACTTTTTATCCTGGAAAACCAAAGAGTTCCCACGGGATTTCGAAAAACCTAAATCCACGCGGGCGAAGTCGTGGGCATCGGCTAGTATAAAATAAAATTAAAGATGATTATAAAATATGATTACTTTATGAATATGAAATTTTAATTGAAATATAGTTAAAGATAAACGAACTACGTTGTTGACAGAATTAATTACATCTTCGTTTATGTTCACAGATTATATGTGATTTTATTATAACAAGCTGCTATTATATTGAACAAGTTATTACCCGGAAAACAAAATAGTTATAAAACATAAATATAGACTTGCAATTCTAGATTTTAATTAATCTAGGTAAAGGAATTAATTTGAATTACTAGGCAATAAATCAATAAAATAGCTATTTTCTGGAATATACTTCTACTAGCGACCGGGGCGGGTCGCTTGTAGAAGTAAATAGTAGATTCGTGTGCGTGCAGCTAAGATAAGAGAAAGGAAGAGATTTGGTATCAGTGTGATTATTTTGCTATAGTTCAAAAGAATAACACAGCATTTTTGGTGAAAGCTCTCAATTAGCTTGATTTCTTCCGACATCTTGAACCGATTATCGTCATATTTACCACAGATCAACATAAAACAATATTAAACTAAGGTGCCTATAAACCTTTCTCTTGAATCACTCCATCTATTGATGAAAACCGCATTAAAATCGGTTGCGTAGTTAAAACGATATAAGCGTACCGATGGACAGACGGCGGAAAGCGACTCTGTTGTATGCTTTATTTGCTGTCGTGTGGCTCTCATTAATAATAATAATAAACATGTTTAAGACGAAGGAATATTCTTAGAGAAAATCTGTTATTTTAAATAGACCAACCTAGGAATATACTCTTAAAACTTATAAATAAAGTTGTATCCTTTGGCAAAAAAGATTATGGCAGGTTGCATTGGATAGTAGACGTTACAATATTCTAATTACGCATCGCGAGTTGAGTCCCTGTCCGAAAAAAGATCCCGGCTGGGTTCGAAATTAGTCAGGCTTACATCGACTAAACACTTTACAGCCGGGAGCATCTTTATCTTACATTCTAAATATCCCAAAATCGCCTTTCAATCAGACCGCAGGTCGTTAGTACTAAGTAGTTTAACATGAGTTTTACACGAGAAATCCTCGCATACGTCGCGCAAACGGCCCCGACACGTGCACATGGTTTTATCGTATCCAACATACATTTCGCTGCGATTTACAAATGCACAAAATGGTGCTTTACTTGTGAATATACTTGGGGTTCCTTGATAATATAACGACACGTATTTTTTTACTACAAGTTTATTAACCCCCGACCCAAAAAGAGGGGTGTTATAAGTTTGACGTGTGTACCTGTGTATCTGTCTGTGGCATCGTAGCTCCTAAAGTAATAAACCGATTTTAACTTAGTTTTTTTTGTTTGAAAGGTGGCTTGATCGAGAGTGTTCTTAGCTATAATTCAACAAAATCGGTTCAGCCGTTTGAAAGTTATCAGCTCTTTTCTATTTACTGTAACCTTCACTTGTCGGGGGTGTTATAAATTTTTAATTTACACTTGTTCTTGTAATAATATGCTTTGATTACTTTATTTTTTAATTTTGTGTCTCTCTTGTTTATTTATTAAATTAAATTGTATCGTTTGAAGCAGTTTTTTTAAGAAGTGTGATCAATTCTTCAGCATGGACTCCACGAATTTAAACCCCTATTTTACCTCCCTAAGAGTTGAATTTTCTTTTCTTAGCGGATGTAGGCGTCATAATAGCTATGTGTATGCCGAATTTCAGCAAAACCCGTCCAGTAGTTTGATCTGTGTGTTAATAGATCTGTCAGTCAGGTTTTCCTTTTGCATATAGATGATGCCCGTGACTTGTTTGTATGGATTTTAATTTCTTTAATCCCTAGGAAACTGTTTGATTTGCTGGATTAAAAAGTAATTATGTTGACTGAAAGAGACGTAAAAATGTAACAGACAGACAGATAGACACACTTTTGCATTTACCGATTATATCAGTAAATAACAAATAACTTTGGATTAAACTAAAACTTTAAGATTTTGTTTCAAAATGCAGCGTACGGACTACGGAACCATTACTCAAAACCAATAAGCGATTGACTGGTATTGTTAGCGCCCCTCACTCCATAAATCAGTTCGGTGTTGATTGGCAGTTAACGACGCCCCCGGATAAATTGTTTTCTCCAACAATTGCTGGTTTTTCGGGATTTTTGCTTTGTTATTATAATTTATGTGTGATTTTTACCAATCAGAGTAAGCTACTTAAATGATATTGGTTTTTTTATTTCGTATATTATTCGATACGATTCGAATAAGTACTATTTTTATTGAGTTAGCAATTTATATGTAGAGTAAAACATTTTATATGTAGATTAGGTAATATATTGATTATCTAATTAATTATAATTTTATAGAAACTCAAGCTAAAGTTAAAGAAAGCAGGTAAGTAATTTTCTTTCACAATTAGATTTTATTCTAAGTTTGCTTCATTGCTGAGAATCATTTAAAAACACAAGTGTAAATTAAAAATTTATAACACCCCCGACAAGTGAAGGTTACAGTAACTAGAAAAGACCGAAAAGACCTGATAACTTTCAAACGGCTCAACTGATTTTCTTGGACTATTCCGCGCCTACGATCCAAAGTATCTGAGTTTTCCAAAACATCATTTTCAAATAAATAATTATTATGTATCTAGGCAACGTCCATCTTGACAGCTTGACATTTGTCAATTGACATAATTTTATGAACCTAACGGTTATTTAACCTTCTTTTCTACAAGAAAACTAGAAAAGAGCTGATAACTCTTAAACGGCTGAACCAATTTTTTTGGATTATAGCTAAGAACACTCTCGATCAAGCCACCTTTCAAACAAAAAAAAGTAAATTAAAATCGGTTCATTCGTTTAGGCGCTACGGTGCCACAGACATATACACAGATACACAGACACACAGATACACAGATACACACGTCAAACTTATAACTCCCCTCTTTTTGGGTCGGGGGTTAAAAATACATAACACACTATGGTACCTACTTATATTATAGTATATGTATGTCTAAAAGAATCTGGAAAATAAATAAAAATAAATGAAATAAATAAATCCTAGATTTTCCGGGGTAGACACTCAAATTGGTTATTTTTTAGCCAATGAAAACCAATCTGTCTTCAACAACGATCAACAAAGTGGTCCTATTATAACTAATATCAACTTTTTTTTTCCAAATAAAGATTGAACTCGTCGTTTTCTCCTACGGGACGTTAATACCCATATGTTAGAAATATTCTCACTTGTGTTGACACTTTTATGTGTGTCCCCGTGTGAAGACTCAAAATAATTGTCCTTTTATGATTCAATGCACTGACCTCTAATGCTAAGACAAGTACGCTGGATTTGCGATTTGTAGAGTAAGAAGTTCGATTTGTATTAATTGTTGTTTTGAATTAAGACCTAACATTAGGTATGTGTTAATAATATGTATTGCTTTTCATCATACATTCAATTATCCGGATTATCGATTATCCGAATGCCTTACGACAACAATTTGTCCGGTTAATTGAGTCTCTACTGTATATGTTATTAGGATCAGTTTTGTAACCTAGAAAGACGAGTAATGTCTCCCTGGATGTAACTAATAAAAAAAATAAAAAATTAAGACCATTTCACAATAAGTATCAATTTTAAGTACCCGTTCGCTTGGTAGGACCAAAAATAAGCGATAATGTACAGGACAAAAGGATACATATCAGGCAAAAACAAAGGCTTAAAAAGGCGATTCGAAAAATAGCTGTTTTTATATGGCACACCTTTTCCAGCGGAGTTATAAATACCCATACCCATGCCTTTATGGTTCAGTGTGATACCAACGCGTTTAGTGCACGATGACAGTTTCATGTTCGGTAATGAAATTTACAGCTGCTACGTTTTATGTGTTAAATCCGTTAAATCAAATTTTGGTGCAAGTTTTTATGTCTATTTTGGTATCTTTAGTTTGAGGTTATGGATTAAATGCATTCTAAATTCATATTATGAGCTTTAGGAAAGCTTAAGTCTTAGACCACTAATTTATAAATAGTTACGAAAGTGTGTCTATTTGCTAGCTTTTCACAATCCATCTTTTTAAGTTTAACTAATTTTGACGAAATTTGGCTTTCCGGGAATGGACATAGACTTTATGTCCCGGAAAATCAAAGAGTTCCTCGGGCTTCCAAAAAACCTAAATCCACGCGCATGAAGTCGCGTGCATATCTAGTAGTTTAATATTCGATGTATCTGGAAGTTCCAGGCATTACTATCTCAAGGAACTTTTGCTGTTTGACGTGATAAATGGAAAGGAGTCATAATGCAAAAAGAAAAGAAGAGTGAAGTGAGAAAAGAGAAGAATTTCGTACCGCTTTGTACGAAGTTAAATGTAGATCAACTTGCAAAAATAGCTTCTAGTAGTAGGAAATATTATATCGATGACAATTTATATTTACTTTGTTTTCCTTTAATCCATGCATGCATTTTTAATGCATTCTTTTATATTCTAAGCTTAGGGAAAACTTATGCTGAATAATTTTATCTGCGGAATGATCTAACAATTCATCGCTTTATTATCTCAAGAAAAATCTTTACCATATTGTGATCTTGTGATAAATGGAAAGAGATTATGATCAAGAAAAAGAGAACAATTTCATGCCGGTTTGTATACCGGTGTAGTGTTTGGTAATTAGTATATAATGACAACACGTACCCATGCTACTTTGATCTGACAAATACCATGCTGAAGTAAAATGACGAAATAAAATTATAAAAATTTCCATAGATACCTACTTAGTTAAATGTAGCTATTACCTACATTGCAAAAATATCTTTACTTATAGCTAGAAATACCTATAATAGTGATGACAAGTTATATCTAATTAGTTTTATTTCACATAATATTGCAAAATGTGTAAAGTATCTACTAATTTAACAGATCTAGTATAGAAGTCAACTACATTCATAATAATAATATGGTTTATGTGTTGAACTATGGAATGAGTTAACTAACCTTTAGTCACTAGCGTTTGTTTTGCAAATTGCAATAAACAGGACTCATACCTACCAATATAATAAATGCGACAGTATGTCTGTCCATCTGATTGTCTATCTGTTACCTTTCTTATTGCTATCTGCATAACTAATTTTGACGAAAGGTACAGAGATCCAATCCACCGTGATCATCTAGTCACAAATAAAATGGGTTCTCAGTGGTTTTGTAGTGTTGCGGGAAATCACTGTTTCGAATACAGTAAGAAAAATAAAACACAAAAATATTTTGTTGAACTATTTTTTAATCTAGAAAATCAATTTAGATCCTAATAATACCGATGCTGCTTATTCTAACACAGAACTAACAAATTAAATTGTATCACATTGCAAGTAATTTTATGCCACTTTTATGTCACCGAACGTAGCGTCATAAAATGGGCGAAATAATCGAAATTCGTTGTACATTACTTTATATTTACTATCAAATAGTTGCATTATTAATACTATCAAACCATATTGTGATTGAATTTTCTACAGAAAACAGTTATTTCGTCGCTGCAATTTCAATCAAGATCTAGCACATCGATCTAAGGTTTTTTTGATACATTTGCAAGTATCAAATAAACTTTAGGAATAAAGGAAGTTTCATTGATATTTTCGCTATGGATAGTATCACAGAAAAATTTGATAGTGGCTTATTAAAGAAACTTACAGGCTTGGAAAGCCGTTACGTCAAGAGGCATTGATACCTAAAGGCACTGGTTTAAGTGTTTTTACATAATCACACTAATATTATAAAGGCGAAAGTTTGTATGTGTGTGTGTGTGTGTGTGTGTGTATGTTTGTTACTCCTTCACGCAAAAACCACTGGACGGATTTGGCTGAAATTTGGAATGGAGATAGATAATATCCTGGATTAGCACATAGGCTACTTTTTATCCCGGAAAATCAAAGAGTTCCCACGGGATTTCGAAAAATCTAAATCCACGCGGGCGAAGTCGCGGGCATCGGCTAGTATTTTATAAAACAAGGAACTACATATAAGTACTACTACTTTAGACGAGTTGCCATCAGTAGTCATCGCCTTCGCACATAACGTCTGCCCAAGCCTTTAAGTTTCTTTGATACTATTCATACAGAAAGTATCAAAGAAACTTACTTCCTACCTTTAAGTATTTTTTAAGTTTCTTTGATACTTTCTATAGAAAAATTATCAAAAAAAGCGTTGCCTTTATCTCTGTACTTTTAAATATTTTGTTCTTCACCCTCCAAGAACCTACTTATGTAATTACATATTTAGTTTAGCTTAAAATCATCTAATGGCACAGTTTTGAGGTATTTGTTGACGTTCCTTGTAATCTTGTTCATGCAGGCGTAGAACGTCGGGTCTTGGACCAGTTCAGCCACTTCCGGCCAGTTTTCGTTTGCAAACTTGTGGACCGCGTCCGCTGGAAAGATAATATACCTAGTTAGGTATGTGTTATAAGAGGCCGCTGGACAGCACGGGCGCTGTGCCCCCCCCCCCCCCCCCCCCTCATACTCCGATTGCCATGTTGACCTGTCGCGATAGGTAAAAAGGATATTCCAAACACAGTTCACGATAATTGGGGACCGTGTACAAAACGTTCAGGCTTCTAGGTACGTCACTGTCAGGCGTCATACATACTTTGACGCTAGGTAGTCTACGAATCGCCTATTTTTCTTATATGTCACGTCACCCATAGCCTAATATTTGACATAGGTAATATCGTCGATTCAAGGGCGGATTGGCAGAATTCACACACCTTTGAGAACATCAATAAGTACTCTCAAGCATGCAGGTTTTGTACCATATTATCCTTCACCATTCACCACCAAAAGCAAGTGAATAAGGTAAAAGAAAATTAAGCGTACTTACATAAATCTTTTTGTCCATTAAACAGATTTTTGAAGTCAAAGAGAATTGGAGTAAGTGCTTTGCATTTCAGTTTGAAGTTTTTGATGGACAAGTACGTTTTCCCGTCGCTGCCTGTATGTATTTTCAAATCAGAGTCGACATCGATCTTATATTTGCCTGTAATTAAAAATTTAAAGATTAGTATTGATTTACTATCGTTCATAAACATAAATCCATCCATCCATCAGCCTGTATGCGTCCACTGCTGGACATAGGCCTTTCCAAGAGCGCGCCACCAAACACGGTCCTCCGCCTTCCTCATCCACCTGCTCCCCGCCACCTTCTTCAGGTCATCGGTCCAGCGGGCAGGAGGTCGTCCCACACTGCGCTTACCGGTACGCGGTCTCCACTCCAGAACACGTCTGCCCCATGGGCCGTCGGTTCTACGACAGACGTGACCTGCCCATTGCCACTTCAGCTTGCTAATCCTTTGAGCTATGTCGGTCGCTTTTGTTCTTCAGCGAATTTCCTCGTTCCGGATTTCATCCCTGAGAGTGATTACCCAACATAGCTCGCTCCATAGCGCGCTGAGCGACCTTTAGTTTGTGGACGAGGCCAACTGTCAGTGTCCACGTTTCTGCTCCATACGTCATCACAGGCTCTATACATCATAAACATAAATACTTAGTAATAATTGTGGATCTCTACAGTTGTTGGTACAGACACGAAGAAAATAAAAATACCGAATTTCAGGCCTTCAAAGTCGGTTACCAATCGAGTTACCAAAAGCTTAGCAACTAACATGCGCGGTCGCAATTAGGCCACACGTCCGTCACCACACCACTCTCCAATATCACCATTATCATCACATGCACATACAAACAAACACACACACACACACACACACACTCACACACAAACACACACACACACACACACACACACACACACACACACACACACACACACACACACGCATATTAATTTAACACAATATTCATTGATTTTTAAGATTGTTACATATATATTTATTTTTCTTGTCTTTAGTACCTAATTTTGTTAATCTGGAGGTGGGCGTTAACAACTGCAACACAGTTTGTACCTAACTAACGCAGTTGTTATCGTTGTTTATTTTAAGGCAATGTTAAGTGTAAATAAAGATATTTTTCATTTTTTCATTTTTCATCATCGTCAAGCTGTGAATCCACTTCCCTAATGAGAGTCCCCACACCCAGTCCTTAGCTTTGCTCATCCAGCCACTTCCCACCAGCCTCTTTATTCATCGTGCTGGAGGACACCATACACTCTCTTACTTGTACAGTCTCCATTTGGCAGTTGGCAGTATCAATTTCTGTTTAGCAGTTTCAAGTCTATGACTTTTCAGCTCCAACGGCCATTACGACAATGGAAAGCCCACCCACTACCATCTGATATGATAAAACTATGTTAGTTCAATATTGATAATAATATGGTGTCAGTGGTGTTTATTATAATATAAAAGAATACAAGTGTAAATTAAAAATTTATAACACCCCCGACAAGTGAAGGTTACAGTAACTAGAAAGAGCTGATAAGTTTCAAATGGCTGAACCGATTTTCTTGGACTATTCCGCGCCTACGATCCAAAGTATCTGAGTTTTCCAAAACATCATTTTCAAATAAATAATTATTTATCCAGGCAACGTCCATCTTGACAGCTTTACATATGTCAATTGACATAGGTAATATTATGAACCTAACGGTCATCTAACCTTCTTTTCTACAAGAAAACTAGAAAAGAGCTGATAACTTTTAAACGGCTGAACCAATTTTTTTGGATTATAGCTAAGAACACTCTCGATCAAGCCACCTTTCAAACAAAAATAACTAAATTAAAATCGGTTCATTTGTTTAGGCGCTACGATGCCACAGACAGATACACAGACACACAGATACACAGATACACACGTCAAACTTATAACACCCCTCTTTTTGGGTCGGGGGTTAAAAACAGCATTTTCGATGAAAGCTCTCAGTCGGCTTGATGATAATGAAAACCGCATCTGTGTATCTGTCTGTAGCATCGTAGCTCCTAAACTAATCAACCGATTTTAATTTAGTTTTATTTTGTTTGAAAGGTGGCTTGATCGAGAGTGTTCTTAGCTATAATCCAAGAAAATCGGTTCGGCCGTTTGAAAGTTATCAGCTCTTTTCTAGTTACTGTAATCTTCACTTGTCGGGGGTGTTATAAATTTTTAATTTATACTTGTATACCATGAGTACGTAGGTAGGTATATATATTACCTGTAACAAGTTCATAGTCTCCATTTCCTTCCACTGGTAAGATGATGAGGCGACCTGAGATATCGTACTGTCCGCTCAGCTTGAATTTCGGGCAGTTCAGTACATAGTGTACGCTTGAGAGATCCGGGCTTGTTCTGAAAGGTGGGAAAAACAAATTAATGGTGTAGATTTTTTTTTTGTTTGTAAAAAATGGAAATATAGGCTTAACTTTTTTTTTTAAATCTTAAATCATAAAATAAATTAATCTTTTTTTCTTTTTTGTTAGCCCTAGCACAGACTACGGTCTATTTGGGCTGCAAAATTCCAAACACCAGTCTGTTTTTTATCTAGTGCTTTGGTCTATAAAAAATGGTGAAAAATGTTTCTCTTTAAATTAAGTCTATTACTAAATAAATAAATAAAAAATAAAAAGATTCAATTGACTGCTTCAGGACGAGCTCAATGGGCGTCAAGGGAGGCATCGATGCGTCCTTTAAATATCCCGGAGCCTACCAATAATATGAGCTGAAGATGGCCACCGGGTGGGGTTTAGTATTTAAAAATCCTGCATAACCCGATGTCTGCGCTGCTAACTTTCCCGATGCGATTGGCGTGAATTGGTGCATAAGTAAACCTAAGTAACATTTTCTAGTGTCCAAGACCAATACCCTCTAAAAAAAAAAAAGATCCCGAAGAATTGAGAACCTCCTCCTTTTTTGGAAGTCGGTTAGTAATAGAACCCTGTATAAGAAGGGCATATTACTTTTTCTTGCGGCACTAGTTTTTGTTTCCTTATAGATACAACTATAACCTCATGTATTGTTATGTTTTGTCACACCTCACGTGTTTTTGTGTTATTGAATTGATCTCTTAAGAAGACATGACATGATATGCAAAAAACCCAACGATAATGATAAAAAATCTTTTCGTGCTATAAAATTTTATTGTGTAGCTACAAATTACTAATGTACTTACCTACGTAGCTAACTACCTTCGAGTAAAAACTTTCAAGTGCTTATAAAAAAATCAAATTTTTTTTGTTTCGTGGTTGATTTAAACTCATCATGTATCCGATGACATAATACCTACTTTTTAGGGTTCCGTAGCCTAATGGCAAAAAACGGAACACTTATGGATTCGTCATGTCTGTCTGTCTGTCTGTTTGTCCGCTCGTATGTCACAGCCACTTTTTTCCGAAACTATAAGGACTATACCGTTGAAACTTGGTAAGTAATAAGTAGATGTATTCTGTGAACCGCATTAAGATTTTCACACAAAAATAAAAAGAAACAATAAATTTTGGGGGTTCCCATACTTAAAACAAAAACTCAATAAAATTTTTTCATCAAACCCATACGTGTGGGGTATCTATGGATAGGTCTTCAAAAATGATATTGAGGTTTCTAATATGATGAAACAATATGACGAATATAATGATTCTAATATGAGAATGATAAAACTAAAAAAATATATGATGTAGGTACACTACCATGCAAACTTTCACTGAAAATTGGTTTGAACGAGATCTAGTAAGTAGTTGTTTCTTTCATTAAAACTTAATATAAAATATACACTATTATTAAAACATCGATCAAAGTTACAACGACCTACAAGAACTTTTATAAACGATATTACTTGCTGCTACGGAACTCTTCATGGGCGAGTCCGACTCGCACTTGGCCGCTTTTTGCTTTATTATAGGCACGAGGCATGTAGGTATCGCACTTTTGAAGGTCAATAAGCAGAATGCTCATCATCATTTATCTTCGACAAAAACTCTTTTGTCTAAAGAATAGGTGTCAGTCAAATTTTTTATTGCTATGTAATTCAAGTTTTACCTAAGTACATACTTACAATATGTAGCTTAGGTTGGTAATATTTAAAAATTATTTTCTTAAATAGATAGATAGGTAGGTATTACTTTTATTTTATTCAGGATATTAGGTACTAGCGACATCTAGTTATCAATATTTTGAACTTATTTTTTTTTAATTGTTTTTAACCCTGGAAGGACTTTGTCTGTGGTGGCGTTTGTTGGCGCGCGTGTTGTGACTTTTTGGAGTGTTTTTTTGTTAGAAGTGGCCGGTTTTTATGTCCCGCTGGTGTTTATTGGTGGTGGAACTGACCGAGGAACTGACTGAGAAGCGCTCTAAAGGGGCGCCGCGTGTATGTCGGCGGGCGCCAGCACAGACGAAGTCCATGCTTATACATATAGTTTTCCTAACTTGTAAATAACTACTCACTTGACATTGGCTAATCAGTGTAAAGCCAGACGAGAGAAGAAAAAAAAAACCCTGGAAAGATAGTCTGCGTCAAAATGACTCCTGCAAAAGCGCAAAATAGCTCTATTTTTGTAAATATTACGAGCTCACCAATTTTGCAATAAAAGTACCTGCTACCATGTAAGTGAAAATCACGTATGATTATCTTTAAAGTGATATTTAGGACTATGACCTTTTACATTTATTTTTGTGTCACTGAAAGTTTTCGTCTTTACTGTATTTGACAAAATATATACCTAGGTATATATTATATTAACATAATATTTTAAAGGTTTTATTGGGTCTAAAATCTGTCCTTTCTTTTAGAATGTGATTTCGTCAATATCGGTTAAATGGATCAGCCGTGAAAAAGTGACGGATATACAGACATATTTCCACATTTATAATAATAGTGTGAATATGGATTAAGTAAATATTATTATATACAAAATAAGTGGATACTCACTTAAGATTAGTCACTGCGCAGTCCTTGTAACCAATAATAGTTGTGTTGTAAAACTTATATTTCAAGATGGACAGGTTCCCTTCGATTTTTTCAAGGAAAAGTGGGTCGGAAGTCTCCACCCCGAGTTCTGGAATGCCTTGAAGTATTTTTGGGATTGCGGCGTTCACTGAATTCCGTACACAGTCTTCATCTTCGATCTTACACGGAGCTAGTAGGCTATCTGGGAAGAAAAATAAATTATTTCAAAAAAGGTTTTACTATTTTTAGGGTTCCGTACCTCAAAAGGAAAAACGGAACCCTTATTAGGATCACTTTGTTGTCTATCTGTTTGTCGTGTCTTTCAAGAAAACCTATAGGGCATTTCCCATTGACCTAGAATTATGAAATTTGGCAAGTAGGTAGGTCTTACTGCACAAGTAAAGGAAAAATCCGAGAACCGTGAATTTATGGTTACATCCAAAAAAAATTGAAATGTGTTTCAATTTTCAGTTTCAATTAACACTACCCTCATGTTGAATAGTTGAAATTACTATTATAAAATATAGTAAATACATCTACTGTTATGAAATTCCACTAGATGTGTATACCCTTAGCTTATCACGTAAATAAAAATTGTAAATAATAGGTATAGGTACGCATAATTTGCAACGCAGTCAAACAGCAATACGGCACGTAAGAATTAAATATTTCTACGATAATCACATACTTAGGATGTAGGAAGTAGGAACTTTTATGAAGTTTAAGTGACGTAATTTGTGGATGAACTTGAAATGTTTCTTCCGACGCAGCAAAACTGCAGTAGTAGGTACATACCGGACGTCTGAATTATATTCATTATTTCTACGAAAATCACGTACGGATATAAAAAAGCCAGCCAAGTGCTAGTGAGACTCCTAGAGTTCCGTACTCTGGTATTTTTTGTACATTTTACACGATCAACCAAAAAATATTTTGCGTAAAAATAGACAAAAATCTGTTTTAGAATGTACAGGTCTCTTTCATAATAATATAATATGATACCCCACTTGCTATATAATTATCTTATTTTGAAAATTGAAAATACTAATTATCTGTTCATGAACACAATTTTTTTTATGATGAAAGTAACCACAAATTCGCGGTTTTCGAATTTTTACCTTTACTTGTGCTATACTACCTACTTACTCGTACCTGTCTTTCATGATTCCAGATAACTTGCAGTTCGGGTAAAATAGACTACTTTTTGACTCGGAAAATCAAAAAGATTTAAAAAATACTTATACCACACCGAATAAATGGTTGGCATCTGAGTATACTGAGATAGCTTGCATCCCATGGGATTTTTAAGAAACCGAAACTTACGTGGATAAAATCACGGGTATCATCTTGTTTTATGGTAATTATTTATTATACGTATACGAGTAATAGAAAAAGCTGACTGACTGGCTGACTGACTGTCTGATCTGAATTTGTATAGTCCACGCGGACGAAGTCGCGAGCAAAAGCTAGTTTTTTATTATAACTCTCGAATTCATAATAAATTCATCTTATTAGCAGCAAAACTGCAAAAATTCACGTAATGAACTAAACACAATATTAATGAAGATCACGTTCACGTACAACGCGTAGGAACAAGATGGTAAAGTGCAATGACATAATAATAATATGTGACCTTTAACAGGGCTCTCTCCGTCACTCGCTCCATACAAACGTAGTTCCAATTTCATTTGAATATTAATCAACCAAAGTCCACGAAATTTTGCAGACATATTCTAGAAACTAATATCTATGCCTGTGGTTTTCCAAACGTTATGTAAGTTTTTGGTGAACTTGAAACAAATCACTTTATTGGAAACTAGTATATACTTGCGACTTCGTCTGCGTGGACTACAGATGCAAGCTATTTCTGTATTTTTCTTCAAAATTAGCTAAACGGACGGGTTGTGAAAAGGTTACAGACAGACAAACAGACAGTTATGCTTTTACGTGTATTATGTATTGAAACTTGAAAGTATTTAACCTTATAGCCAGTTACGGACATCATTTTATTTGGTACTTAAATAAATTATCTTAATTTATAAATACCTAAGTTTTAAAATGTACTTAAATAAATATGAAAAAAGTTACAAGGCTAGCTTTAAGTTTTATTGTAATCGATTTCATCAGAAAACGCTTACCTATTACATATTGTGTAAGTACTTTTTGGGATTGTAATTCACCTTTTCGGTTTTATCATTTACTCAAAATTACTTTGTTGTTAGAGACATCAACATAAGAGTTTTTTTTTTATAAAATACATAAACTAATATTATTATATAATATGATATATAACTGTTTATTATGATTATTATTTAAATTATTGTAATAATTATTTAGTGTAACATTATTATTATTATTTAAATTTAATAAAATATAATAATATAACTTACTCGACAAAGCATCTTTGGAGCAGGAAACTACGAACAACAAAAATATATATTTGCGAAACATGATGTCCGTGTTTATCCGTGTCCGCTCAGCAGCCGCTTGAAATTTATTCTGTGCGAGAAAACCGTCAGAGTAAATTTATAAATGATTCAAATTATTATACACGTGCAATGCGTATTTGCATATAAGAGCGTTGGGTTCTGTAGGTTCTTACTTCGTCATCATCATCTCAACCCACTGCTTATTTGTCTAACCATAATTAGTGTACTCTCAGAGTAAGAAGTTTAGCCATAGTCTACCACGCTGGCCAAATGTGGACTAACAGACTTTACACACTTTTGAGAACTTTTTAAGTATTCTATTTTACAAGTTTTCCACCTCTTTTTAGATTTCATGGGAGATGTTGACCAGTAAAGCCATGCAACCAAACGATTTTGGCATCCGCTAACTATCCGTATAAAAACGATAAAGCGTATGGGTTTTATAAAGCCACCATGTACCCCTTTCAAAGTTATCTCGCAAAGCTTAGAACTCAGAAAAAAAACTAAGTAGTCTTCTTTTTACTTCCCGGGTTTTTTTTCCGCACTTAGACTTAGTTGGCCGCTGTACGGTGAGACCACTGGTGCAGCTGCTCCTCACCGCATCACTCACTGCAGCCAGCCGAGCTCACTCCAAAATCCAAGCAGGCCACCCAGGTCAGCTAGGACTTCAAGGAGAGTTGCGGAAGAGCTGATGCAGTCTTCGCATTGGGCGGATATAACACTTCATTTAAGTAGTAAGTGTTCCGGTGTCCCCTCATTCTCGATGCTTGTTTTGCTGAGAGGGTTGTCGGTTATCTCTTTAACTAGAATTTGACAGGTGTACATCACTTATTAGTGGAATGTGTTCGTAACGAGGCGGAGAGATGGGAGGTATTTACACGATTTCTCATGCTTCGCCAGATTGGCAGCTGTGACGGCTGTGGGACAGGGATCCCAACCTCTGTCAGAGGCTAGGGATCTCTTACAGTTGTACAAGAAGGCCTCGCGAAAGTAGATAATTCAATAAACGTAGATGCTTTACGGCGTGGCATGTTCCGAAAGGAAAAACTCCTTCTAAAAAAACTGGACGGGTGTTAGTTTACGAACAGTGTCCTGTTAACGTACATACTACAACTGCCATAAGTTTCCCTCGGTTTAATTACAGTACTTTCTTAGTAAAGCGTTGGTTGGAGATATAGCCTCCTTCGTTTGAGTCAAATTAGTAGTATTTGTCCATAATTCAGCATATTTTTTTTAAAGAATATTAGCCATGCTAATCATGACTAATACTCCCTTTTCCCCTCCAATCAAGCATAAAGCTCGTGCAAGCTCGCTCGCTATCTTCAAAGTTGAGGCTAAGCTATGTTTCCATTGCAAACTAAATTATTGTCCTATAAGTTATAAAAAAATATAGATGATTTGGCACTGAATTTGTGGTTGGTTCATCAATTATTATACTACTGTTAATTCACGTTTAAGGATATCTTGTCTGGCCAGATATTCCCTTCTCCTAAGATTTCAATACGGCTCAATACCATGAATTACTTATCTGTTTCTCTATTAAACTTGTAACTAAACAAACTAAAACATTATTTTTTACAAATTCGGACAGTCGGAAATTCGGCGTCAGAGGCAATCTTCTTTTGTTTGGAATCAGTCTTGTAAATTATAATAATATCATAAAATATGTGAACGGGTGGATGTTTGGATGTTTGTTACTCAATCACGCAAAAACTACTGAACACATTTGGCTGAATTGGAATGGAGATAGATAATACCCTGGATTACCACATAGGCTAGCTACTTTTTATCCCGGAAAATCAAAGAGTTCCCACGGGATTTCGAAAAACGTAAATCCACGCGGACGAAGTCGCGGTATCAGCTAGTAGATGATAAAATCATCTAGCAAATAATATAATATTTTATATGTTTAAGCGGTAAGCCTATATGTATAATGCAGCTATATTGTTATACACCTACTATGTAAGTATGTAGTTAGCTGGCTCAGGACTATAATATTATCTAAACTGTAATTAAGTCAGAGATCTAGCTTGGTTATGTCTATATTTAGTTTTCTTGCGGGTGGTTATTCTAAGTTTTCTTCCTTTATCTACTTGTATAGAAAAATCAGGCTATTTACGATTTCCTGTGCATTCTTTATTGATATTGATGTACATAATACACTGACCTCTGAAATACGCTGGACCTGTGATTGCCGTCCCGTTCCGTTGCCGTTTCTGAAGCATCTATATTTTCCCCACTGTGGATGTAGTTTTTTAAAAATCCCGTGGGAACTCTTTGATTTTCCGGGATAAAAAGTAGCCTATGTGCTAATCCAGAGTATAATCTATCTCCATTCTTTTCAGCCCAATCCGTCCAGTAGTTTTTGCGTGAAGCAGTAACAAACATACACACACACACACACACACATACAAACTTTCGCCTTTATAATATTAGTGTGATTTTGGCGCTAATAGCAGCAGTGAGAGTCTTTTGAGCGTACTCGGAACCAAATATTAGTAACGTGACATCTATCAACAACAACAAGGCAATTTGTCACGAACTGTTTTTTCATTTCAATTTCCGGTATGCTCGGTGTGGCGCGTTAAAATCGATACAAAAAATAATCGCCATTCACGCTTCTTCCAGCGTACCTATATATAATTTATGTTCATTGCTGTATACATAATATAGGAAAACAAAAGCTTGCTCTGGAAAACGTTTTCTGATTCTTCGTCATATAAAGAACATACTGAACCAGTGATTGATTATTAGCTCCTTTTAAGTTTAGAAGGACTAAGATGTAAAGGAGCCTACAAACAAAACTGAAGATCAACTATGATCAAGCCATTACCGGCCCACTAATGAGCACGGGTCTCTTCTCAGAGTGAGAAGGGTTAAGGCCATAGTCTGCCACGCTGGCCCAATGCGGATTGGCAGACTTTACACACCTTTGAGTACATAGAGAAAACTCTCAAGCAAGCAGGTTTTCTCACGATGTTTTCCTTCACCGTTAAAGCAAGTGATATTTAATTGCTTAAAACGCACATAACTGAAAAGTCAGAGGTGCGTGCCCGGGATCGAACCCTCGACTACCGGTTGGGAGCCGGACGTTCTAACCACTAGGCTGTCGCAGCTACTAGATCAACTAGCTAATCTTGAATTTATAATCAACATTAACCTTAACGTTTACATACGACATAGGTACTCGGTTTATGCCTTGTATATGAGTCACCTCTCCACATAAGGATTCTAGCTACTTACTAATTAAATAGCGTCAGCATCAGTGGCGTGTACAGGATTTAGAGCCAGGGTAGGAATTCAATAGGTCAACTCTTATTGAAAATCAGTATTGAACCATCACAACTAGGGTAAACAGTGCTTTTATGCCTCTATGATCTGCACGCCACTGGTCAGGATGTGCACTTGTCGTTTACAAACGGGAAAATATATTCGTTACCAATCTGTATGATTGCTAAACTGTGTAAATGTCTAGGATGTAAGTAACGTGAACGTGTAGAAAAACTATTTGCATAAATTGCTCCAATTAATTATATCTCCCTCTTATTACACTCTTAGGTACTCACTGAGTTGGAGAGTCATGGAGTAGTAAATATTCTCTCTGCAAGCTTAGATACAGGAAAAAAATCTACAGATAAGCAATTTAGGTACGTTAAACGTAATTTAAAAAAAAAACACAAAAAAAAAGTGTTTTCTGATTTTTTTCCTTTACTTGTGCTCTAAGACAATCTACCTGCCAAACATGATTCTAGGCAAACGAGAAGTACCTATCCTATAGGTTTTGATTTCCTTTTCTTGGTAGACACGAAAGGTAAATAGAAAAACAGCAAAGGTATCTTATATGGATTCCTTTTCCTTTTGAGGTACAGAACCCTAAAAATAATATAATAATAAGTTTTGGCAGACACAAAATAAGAGTTGATCTGTGATAAAGTACTAAAACCTAAAATAAAAGTAAACTTGGTGTGTTTACAAGCATTTCTCACTAGGGGACAAATGTCCCACACCATGTGTCGCTAGAGACGACATCACACGACAAGTTTGGCAACATTACGTGATAGCTAACAACACTACCTCTTCATGCGACATGGACGAATCGACAAAATTAACATCGCATAACGTTGCCATTGGCCATTTTTAATCCCCGACCCAAAAAAGGGGTGTTATAAGTTTGACGTGTGTATCTGACTGTGGCATTGTAGCTCCTAAACGACTGAACCGATTTTAATTTAGTTTTTTTTTTGTTTGAAAGGTGGCTTGATCGAGAGTGTTCTTAGCTATAATCGAAGAAAATTGGTCCAGCTGTTTGAAAGTTATCATTTTCTAGTTTTCTTATAGAGTTTTTTGTGTTGGGGGGGTTTTAAATGTTAAGTTAAGTACCCTAATGAATACCTGGCTCAGCTACTAGTCAACTTGACTGATGTATACTTGTACATATTCAGTCAGTTGAGTACATTTTGCGGAACATTTGCTACTCTATGAGTATAACAACTCTCTATAAGTATTATATTTTTATGCTGATTAAGCTCATTATTTATTTTTTGTTACATAATTTATTAGAATTCTTGCAATCAAATAATAATAATTAATCTAAGAAAGATACTCGTAATCATAATGGGGCAATTGCCATTGTTATTAGGGCTCCGTAACTCGAAAGTAAAAACGGAACCCTTATAGGATCACTTTGTTGTCTGTCTGTCTGTCTGTCCGTCTGTCCGTCTTAGTACCTATTTTCAATTACTTAGTACGATAACTATACAAGTGGGGTATGAAAGGGCCACCTGACTACCTGTACATTCTAAAACAGATTTTTATTTATTTTTATGCATAATAGTTTTTGGGTTATCGTGCAAAATGTTGGAAGAAATACCCGTGTACGGAACCCTCGGTGCACGAGTCTGACTCGCACTTAGTCAGTTTTTTATTATGTTCAATTAGACTATTTATTATTGGTGTATCTCCCTGCATCGTGTTACTCGTTTATAGCACTAGCATCATTAATTATAGTTACTTTGCATTAATGATAGGGATCTTCTTTGGATAATAATTGCGATTGGGTCACACCCTGGGGTACCAGCCAAGTAACCTCCTCGTGTGCCTGAGTGTTGCGGGTAACAGCAGCGCTTGGGTCGGTGTACCCTGGTAACATGTTTAACAATTTTCTTCATGGTATATTGTTCGTCATGGCTAATCGACTTGGCAGGGAGAGTCCGTGCGTCCCTCTGAGTTTCCCGAGCAGAGGGCGCAGTAGACGCAGTAGATGTTGAGGATGGGAAAGGTGGCAAGGGAATTGCCCTACCCTACCCTCGAGATGACCTGAGGATGATGCACACAGGGCGGTCCGTCGTTCATAGTGTGATCCTCGGGTTGGTTGGCGTGCTGTGGTTCCGGCATGCCTCTAACGGCGTTTGGGACAGGTAGTGTCGTGGTGGGTCTGCTGTGGCGGACATCCGCTGGCGGAGTACCGAGGCGTTGTGGGCCCCTTGTGCTCCGTCATCAGCGGTGGGATGGAAATTCGTGAGGTATTAAGTCGGTAGCTGTCCGACATAACCACTGTGGACGTGGTTATGTCGGATTTCGGTTATGTATCCCCCGTCGACGGTGATATCCATGACGGATTTTCCTTCAAAAAAAAAGAGTTCCACTACAAAGTGCATATAAATCTTTGTATTACAACTTCATGGATCCGTTTAAAATAAGTTCCTGTAGTTCACAAAATAATAAAACAATAGGTAAAAATATTACCTTCTTATAATTAATAATATTTGTGTTTTATTTTATTCTTTACAGTAAACTCGGTGGATAATAACTGACATCATACCTATCCACGGAAAGAAGTTAGTATAGCGCTCTCTCTGTTATGCAATCCCATACAAATAATAGAGTCAAAAATCTCAATGGACGCTAACCACTTTGAGTCACAAACCATTCACAAACAAAACTATATTTTCTAATTAAATTTAAAATGTTTTTTGAAAACATTTTCCAATTAGTTATGAGTTTTTTAGAAAACATGTTTGTGATGTGTAATGACTCACAATACTAGAAATAGGTACTAGTATAGGCTTAAGTAAAAACGTGTAACTAACACATCTATGGACTGTAATATGTCTGAAATAAAAACTGTATTAAAATGTATATTAACCACCACACCAGTGCCTAGCTTTATAAATAATTTTAGTTAAGTTTAAAGTCGTCTAATGGAACAGTTTTGAGAAATTTGTTGACGTTTTTTATGACGCTGTTGACGATGGGGTAGAACACCGGGTCTTGGACCAGGTCAGCCACTTCTGGCCAGTTCTCGTGCGCGAATTTGTGGACCGCATCCGCTGTAAAAGATCATGTTATCATCATAACAATATTTTGGTCAAGTTCGATACAAAAGTGCCTACATAAGGCATATTTCAATTAAAGATTTTTATTTAATCCTGTGAAGATGATACTGCCATTGTCGGAATTAGAATGATATAAGACTACTTTGTCGTATTAGTTTATGAATTGCGAAAAACCAAATTAATTTTGGATTTCGCGGGCAGACCCGTCTCATGCACAAGGATTGGTCTGTACTCCGTCTCCGTTATAACGCAGCGGAGACCAATCCTCAATCTAAGCAAACGAAGTTTGATTTTTAAAACCTGAATCCTGACGACCGAAGTCACGTACGAGTATATACATAGTAGTATGTATACATACAGAAATCCTTTTGTCCATGGAAAAGATTCTTGAAGTCAAAGTGAGGTGCAGATAGCGGATTGCATTTCAGCTTGAAGTTTTTGATGGACAAGTATGATTTCCCGTCGCTGCCTCGTTGTACTTTTAACTCAGAGTCTACAAGGATACTGTATTTGCCTGTAATCGAAATTTTAAAGCTTAAGATTGATTAAACCGTTCATAATTAAATCTATACAACATAATTTCAAAATTAATTAATTAATTATTAAAGTACATAATTGCTTATTATAAACTTTTATCACGATAATGATAAAAAACATTTAAAAATACTTGTCTAAATAAGGAAAAAGTGACTGACTGACTGGAAGATTCAACCCCTAAGTGGGTAAACTATGGGTTCGAAATTTATATAGAAATTCGTAATTTTTCAAGCTATAGGCACCTATTTATAAAAATTGGTACCTATTTGGACTTCCGACTAAAAATAAAGAAAATACGTCTTTCAGGATTTTTGGAAATTCCACCCTCAACGGAGTTAAATAGGGATGTATGAAAGTCCGTCATTTTTCAAGTTAAGTACGAGCCACAAGTATATCTATGAAACTTAGTATTTTGGCTTTCGTTTAAAAATAAATGAATTTCAGGATCTTAGAAAATCATAAGGGAAAGGGAAAGGAAAATTTAAAGGATCTTTCATAGAAAGGTAGAGGTATGGCCTTTTTAGGTTTTCGAGCTGATCTTTCATGTGATTTTTAGAGTTGCGTATGATTGCTTTCCTTGAAAACTATGATTGTGTTTTTTTTTCACTGCTTCGGTTCCAACAGCCATGGTCAATGATTTGATATAGTGCACCTCATACGCCTGTTTTGCGGGTTCCGCACTCGAATCACATGAGTAGAGTGCCCGAAGGGTGCTTGCATAGACCGGGACGCTATTACATACAAAGCCTTCGCTGTCCGTCCGTCCATCCATCCATCTAGCGGGCTTGAACCGTAATAAGTAGGTAGAGAGTTGAATTTTTTACAGAATGTGTATATCTATTGCCGCTACGACAATAAATCAAACTGGCCACCATGAATGTTCAAAAAAATTAAAAAGTGTTATTTCTTGTACGATGGTATGGAACCCTCCGTGTGCGAATCCGACTCATACTTGGCCGGTTTTTTATGAAGTAGTTCTTCCCTGAAACGCTGTATAGTATTATCATACCCGTAATCACTTCATAGTCTCCATTTCCTTCCACTGGTAATATGATGAGGCGACCTGTAATGTCGTACTTGCCGTTCAACTTCAGTCGAGGGCAGTTCAGCTCATAGTACAGGCTTGTGAGATCCGGGCTTACTCTAAAACGTACAACAAAACGAATTAATCTAGATATACACGGTAAAACTTTATATACAGGGAATGCTAAATCGCTTGGCGGCACGGCTTTGCCGATAGGGTGGTAACTAGTTACGGCCGAAGCCTGCCAGTAATTGCCGATACTGCCGGGAATCGAACCTGGGACCTCCCACTAGTAAGACCAGAGCGCTTACCACTGCACCAGGGAGGCCGTCAAGTAACTATTACGACTTAGACATTCACTTAGAAAGGATTTTTAAATTCACCCCGTAGGCCTAAGGGGTTAAAATAGGGATTTGAAATTCGTGTTGTCCACGCGAACAAAGTCGCGGGCCTAAGCCAGTTTAATTTGTTTGCGTGGACAAATCCCTATTTTAACCCCTTAGGGGGTGAATTTACAAATTAAAATAAATCATTTCTTAGTGGATGTTTACGTCGTAATAGCTACGCAGTGGTAATCCCGGCAGGCTAGGCGTTATAGAATTTAATAATTTCTAAATTTCTTGTCTGGTCTGGAGGGAGGGTTTGGCCGAGGCTAATTAACCCTACCGGCCAAGCCGTGCCGAGCCGCCAAGCGATTTAGCGTTCCGGTACGATGCCGTGTAGAAACCAAAGGAGTATGTGGTATGGGTTTGATGAAAACAGCCATACGCTTTTCAATTTAGCCCGCTTCCATCTTAGACTGCATCATCACTTACCACAAGAAGAGATTGCAGTCAAGGCCTAACTTGTATCTGAATAAAAAAAAGCTATCTACATGCCTTCCGGGCCAATCCTTTCAGTAGTTTGAGCTATGCGTTGATAGATCAACCAGCCAGTCAATCATCTTTTTCTTTTTTATACTTAGAAGAAAAGTCCTGACTTATTCGCTATCTGACTCGTTAAAGCCCAGCCCAGACCCTATGTCTTTTGTCAAAATCAGCTCAATGGATGCACAATGAAAATATTTTTATAGACAGACATAAACTAAGATTAAGTAGATTCATAATGACTGGATAGTTACTTTAGATTAGACACTGTACAGTCCTTATAACCAGTAATAGTAGTGTTGAAAAATTTGTATTTTAAAATGGACAGGTTTCCTTCGATTGTTTCGAAGAAAAGTGGGTCAGAAGTTTCCACACCAAGTTCTGGGATGCCTTGAATTATTTTTGTGGCTATGACGTTTACTGAATTCTGTATGCAGGCTTGATCTTCGATTTTACACGGAGGTATCTTGATAACTGAAAAGAAAAATATTTTTTTTACAATTTTATGGTTGCGATCATAACCGGTGGTGAATGAATGAATGAATGAATATCAGTCATCAATCCGGCATCAGTTTTCCCCTCCTTTTAATATTGGTACCTTTAAGTCAAGAGTGAATAGGCATCTTCTAGCCAAGCGCTCCACCTTAGTCTGCATCATTACTTGCCAGCAGGTCTGATTAAAAATCCAAGCGCTAGTCTACAAATGTGTAGTGTGTGAGTGGGAACTCTTTGATTTTCCTTGATAAAAAATAGCCCATGTTCGTCCCCGGGATATAAGCTAACCCTGTACCAAATTGCGTCAGAATCGGTTAAACTGTTGGGCCGTGAGAAGGTATCGCAGACAGACAGACACACTTACGCATTCATAATATTAGTATGGATTACTAGGTGCGCCACCGATGTTTTTTTCCACCATTAAAGGAAGAGATATTTCAATAGGTTGAGACGCACATATACTTAAGTAACTCCAAAAAGTTACAAGTGCGTGCCCGGGATCGGAACCCCCGACCCAACGATTGCAATTATTATCTGGCACGGAACTCTGATTTTATTTGGATGTGGTGTGTCTACTCTCTAGGCCAAAAGATTATCTAGGCAGGTAATTAGTAGTGATTACAAAAAATAAAAGTAGGAAATATAATAATAACCATTTTTTTTTTGTTATGAAAATATTATGCACAGAGCCACACATGAAACTATACAATGATTTCAATCTTAGCGAGTTAAATATTTTGCGATAAAAATATTTAACTCGCTAAGATCTCCAAAAATGTTATTATAAAACTACATTCACTCTTGTATACATAAGATCTTTGGTAGTAAATTAAATTATTTTTAACTTTTTAGTGTTTAACCGTCAATAGCTTTATATCTGGCCTGGATAGTACCTAATGTAAAATATTTTTTCTTGTGTTTATTTTGTATTAATTTTTTATTAAAATGTTCATAATAATAATAATATCAATCAGCATTGTACTAAATATTTAAATAAAATTTGTTTACTGTTTTCCCATAATCATGGTAAAACAATAGACAAAAAAAATGGCAAAATTATGTCTGATAATCATCAGACATAATTTTTCCTTGTAAATAAGTTTAAAAATGTGTATTTAACTTACTCGATAAAGCACCTTTGGTGCAGGAAGCTACGATCAACGAAAATATCCATTCGCGAAACATGATGTTCGTTTATCCGTGTCAACTCCAGCAGGTGCTCGGAATATATCTGTCCTAGAAAACTGTCAGACTAATTTTATAAATAATTCAATTAATAGTTATTATACACATGTAATGCGTATTTACAAACAAAGGCGTTGGGTTCCGCAGGCTCTATCCTCTAGAAGTCTAGAGTCTAGTTACTAGTCGTCACCTCGACGTTGGAAGTTTTCACCCAGTAGACTCTAGTGGTGCAATGTCAACGTCCATTTCTTTTTTTTAAGATAAAACACAATACAAAATATATTCGTACCCTTTTTAGGGTTCCGTACCTCAAAAGGAAAAACGGAACCCTTATAGGTCATCACATATCACTTTGTTGTCTGTCTGTCTGTCTGTCTGTCTGTCAAGAAACCTACGATCAACCTAACCTAGAATCATGAAATTTGGTAGGTAGGTAGGTCTTATAGCACAATTACAGGAATAAATCTGAAAACCGCGAATTTGTGGTTACATAATTTAAAAAAAAAGTGTTTAAATTTTCAAAATAAGATGACTATACCAAGTGGGGTATCATATTATTATGAAAGCGCTTTACCTGTACATTCTAAAACAGATTTTTATTTATTTTTATGCATAATAGTTTTTGATTTATCGTGCAAAATGTCGAAAAAATACCCGAGTTCGGAACCCTAGGTGCGCGAGTTCGATTCGCACTTGGCCGGTTTTTTAATGAGATTTAAACAATGATACCCTGCACGCTAGGATCGCCAGGATTACGACTTTTTTTCCGACTCCTTTTTCAAGTAGGTATGGGAGCCGATGAGAGAGTTGACCCAAAATTCCGTTTTGGGTCAACGTTTAATACCAAATACCAAAATTTCAGATTTGTAACTCACTTTGTCTATGAGCTATGTAGACCTGTGACACGCAGACAGACAGACAGACAGAGTGACATTAATAGGGCATCGTTTTACCCCTTGGCTACGCAACTCTAAAAACATTAAATTGATCATAAAATTGAACTTAATTACGTACATTATTTAACCTTTTAATATCCAATTTGTTTACTGGTGAAGTGGTAAATACTGTGATTGTAAGAGGGAGGGAAGAGAAATGTGGAAGACTGATCGGCAAAGCTGTGCCACCAAATATAGCCTCGATAGCTCAACGGTTAAAGGAGCGGACTGAAAACCGAAAGGTCGCCGGTTCAAACCCCACCCGTTGCACTATTCTCGTACCTACTCCTAGCATAAGCTTTAGGCTTAATTGGAGGGGAAAGGGGAATGTTGGTCAGCATAATAAACTTAGCTAATATTTTTATTAAAAAAAATGGTTCTGCGTTTTGGTACTCTGCTGTTTAGAAACCGAAACTATCATCAAATACCCCTTACAGGATAACTCAATTCCATCATTAGATTGCATGGCTCAGTTATTAGGTAATATCAGGTGAGATCAGCCAATAGCTACAATCATCAATTCAAAATCACTTTAAAAAGTACATATAAATAACATGGCATTGACGACTTTGTGCTACTAATTGATTAATTAATTAATTATTCGTTATCATGGAATTGGTTCGATACCATGGAATGGTGGGAATCGTACCCGCTCCTGGCACAAGCTTTACGCTTAATTGGAGGGGAAAGGGGAGTATTAGTCATGATTAGCATGGTTAATATTCTTTTAAAAAAAAATCACAATGGCATGTTTTTTTTTGCTCACGCATTTTATTTCTGAACATGAATGGAATGAAATAGAAAAGAATAGGTAATAAAATAAAAGATTTTATTCAAATAAACTCTTACACGAATACTTAAATGAATGTACTTACCACTGTTTTGAAATGACCTTCCTTCCGAGAAAGACCAGCAAGAAACTCGGCGATTGCTCTTTTTATGCCATGTAGTTCTGTCCCGCGCATCACCGGAGCGAATCAAATCTACTTTATTTTATCATTTAGGTATGTAATCTTAGATTTTATGATATTTGTGCTTTAACAGGTTTGAGCATACTTTTTATAGGTTTCTTGATCTTGTGTAAAGATAATTCTACAAAATTGACTATAAAATAATTAATAAAGTAAACTAATTATTAAAACACATTCCAGAAGGGGGCCGTGAAAATATTATTGATTATATTAAAAACTTTCGAGAAAATCCACTTTGCATGTTGTTCGTTTATAAATATTATGGTGTCAAAGAAAATACAACAAGTGTAAATTAAAAATTTATAACACCCCCGACGATCCAAAGTATTTGAGTTTTCCAAAACATCATTTTCAAATAAATTATTATGTATTTAGGCAACGTCCATCTTGACAGCTTGACATTTGTCAACTGACATAATATTAAGAACCTAACGGTTATATAACCTTCTTTTCAACAAGAAAACTAGAAAAGAGCTGATAACTCTTAAACGGCTGAACCAATTTTTTTGGATTATAGCTAAGAACACTCTCGATCAAGCCACCTTTCAAACAAAAAAAACTAAATTAAAATCGGTTCATTCGTTTAGGCGCTACGATGCCACAGACAGATACACAGATACACAGATACACAGATACACAGACACACAGATACACACGTCAAACTTATAACACCCCTTTTTGGGTCGGGGGTTAAAAACAGATATAAACACTGTAACTGTATGATTTTACAGAACCCTTGTTCAATCTTGGGTATGCCAGTGTATTTAATTAATATTATTGTAAATTTATTCTTACAATAAGTATAATTAGTTTAAATCCATCAGAAAAGTCTGAAAAAAATCGCCCAAACCCCATAGGGCATTATGTATAACAAAGATACCTAACCTACTGGATTTCCCTAAAAAAAAAATCAAATTCAAAATTCAAAATGTTTTTATTCAATTAAACTTTTACAAGTGCTTTTGAATCGTCAAAAAAAATCTACCACTGGTTCGGAATGCCGTTCCTACCGAGAAGAACCAGCGAGAAACTCGGCGGTTGCTCTTTTCAAGTAGGTATATCTTCAATTTATTAGCCGTAAAAAAAATTCTTAGCCGTAAAAAAATATAAAGAATATAAACATACAAAAATATAAACCTAGTATACCTATTATATAATTATACCTATCGGCGCAATAATGAGACACGTAATTCATAGATCGAATGACGAGTAGAATCCTCAATGACGCATCGTACGTCGTCGACGTTTCCGAACCCCACCGCCACGATAGTATTTAAAAGCGAAGCGGTCCAGCGGAGCGGCATTCTATTATCGACAGTCGAAGTGATAACACGTTGAATTTCTCTACTTGTTTAATTTATTCGGTTTAGTTTGACAGTTAATTGTAACTTTGGTTTAAATGTTGAGTTTCTTAACTTCTTTCAATTTGTTCGTTTTAGTTTGACGGTTAAATGTAATTTCGGTTAAAATATTGTAAATTGAATCTTATTGTAAATCGAATCTTTGAAAAGAGCAACCGCTGAGTTTCTTGCTGGTTCTTCTCGGTGGGAAAGGCGTTCCGAACCAGTGGTAGATTCATTTAATGATTCAAAAGTATTTGTAAAAGTTTATTAGGATAAAAGTAATATTAAAGATGGTTAAAGATTGATAATAAACTGTGATGAATAATAACAACGGCGCGAGTTTTATTGGAGCTAGTTTTCCTACTCTTACATCAGAAGAAGGGATGAATCAACGCCAATTACCATCATCGCCTCGCTAATAGCAACGGCATTTCTGGATAATACTTTAGAGACATAGATTGAGAAATAATGAATAGATTTTAGCCGTTTTTTTTTCAAACATCAACCCTGATGTGAAAGAAATGAATATGATTTAAAATACAACGAAGTGCGACTGAAAGCAGCTAGCGCTCATTTAGGAGCAGTAAAATCGTGGGAATGTTTGCTTAAAACCACGACACGGAGTACAGTACCAGTTTTAGAACAATCAATCCAAGGAGTATAACCTGAGTGAATTGGCATACGTATGATGTTGGATAAGTGAAATAATGGCTGAAGGTATCCAAAGTCTGGAACGTGATACAAACCTAAGATTTCAAAGATAGTTGCCGACAGAAGATGACGTGCCTGGCGTGGTGTGAGCTGTTTTATTTGTCATCATTTCATTTATTATTATCATAATCTTTATTTATTTTTCCAGTGGTAGGCCGCTATTAGAAGCAGATGTGTTTTGTAAAGCTTCACAGGTGTATTTCTTTGAAAACATTTACTTTACTATTTCGTGGTCCCAAGATGATAGTAGACGGGTTTAAGCAATTTATCGGACTCCTGTTGTGATTCTGGATAGTTCCGTTTTTTTTTTTTTTGTCTTCAAAATCGTTTTTGATTATTCGTAGATTTCGCTGTTAATGGCGAACCGTTGAATATTCTTAAATTTCACAGCAGTCACTTTGAGAGGTCATAATAGCATAGTAGTTTTGTTTTTTAAGTGATCCTTAATACCGTACTAGATCAAGGGCTTGTTTTATGGTGGGAGACACTGATCGGCAGTGTTCCTTCTTTTCAACGTTTTCTGTTTTATGGTGGAATACTATTACCAAGGACCAAGCTACTGACTGGATGTTGTGTCATATAGAATCGGTTGTTTTCTTCGTAATACAGGTTTATCGAATAACTTTGACAAACTCTGTGGTGAGCTGACGGGTCTGTGCGAGGTGACTCAACGGCTTTGGTGATTTGCTGATCATTTTCCATTTCCGTTAAAAGTATTGGCTCTGTTAGGAAGTGTTGTTGGGAAAACTAAATTGTCTTTCTTGGCCGTTGGTTATGAATATCTTTTGTAGGATTTAATCTCAGAGATTTTTAATTTTTTTTTAAGTTGATATTTTAATAGTTGTTCCGCGTGTTTCTCAGACCACTGCCGCATTTGGCGGATTAAACATTTGTGGGTACATGGATTGCTCGATTAGGTATTTGGAGCCCGAATCCAAGCTATCTTAAAGACTTACTGGAACATCTTCGTATTGGCCATTTCTTTCGAGTTTCTCGTTCGGTTCAGACTTATTCTAATTACAAGTTTCGCACTTAAACGTTTCCGTGTGTTGTGCGTGCCAATGCCAAATATCAACGATACGTAGAACCGGTATCCCAGTTTCCTTTTTGTCTTAAATGATAGTAGTGAATAAATTTTTAAGGTTTCATTTTTCAACCAAGATACGAGTCTTGTAGTCATAAATTTGTTGAATGTTCATAAGTTTGGTTCATTAAGAAGGCCATTATTGTAAAGAATTTTCTACTAAGTAATTTACTTGGACGATTGACAGACAATTTAAATCAGTTTTAATAACACCATCCCATATTAAGATCAAGCTCAAGCTTTACGAGAAAGCTAAAAATGTCTAATCAAATCTTCAGTGGAATACATCAAATCACACCATAAAGCGATCCTAAAAGAGATGAAAGTACTGACTTAATCACGGCATATCTGAGGTACTTATTGTCTACTGACGAGAAAAGGTTGTCATGGGCAGAATGGCCGAACATGTTCTCAAATTATGTAATTCACCCAAGAAATCAATGAGACCACATCGGTGATGACTGACTGACAGACCTCACTTGTTCCTGAAGTGCAATCTAAATTTTAATTTCAAGGCGATCGACGTGGTTTCATAATTTAACTGTTTTGACGTGTTCCTATTATCAACTAATTATGAAATTCGCCCAATCGGCGATGAGTTGATGACTGACTAACAGACCTCGCTTGTTCCTGTAGTGCAATCCAAATTTTAATTTCAAGGTGTTGACGCGATTTTATAATTTAAGTGCTTCCATGTGTTCCTATTATCTACCAAATAGTACAGACCTCATAAAGAGATGTGTTTGCGAATCCACTTTTTCTCTTCTTATTGTTACAAATTTTTGGTACCAACCAAATACGAACAGATAATAACATTACAATTGTCGTGATTCGATTAAATTTACTGTTTAATAATTCCATAATTATTCAAAGTTTTGAGTAAATCGTGTTTGTCCATAGTCAATATTATTTTCAAGTGGCAACTTTAACAATATTGGCAATATCATTTTTTTATGTTAGCAGTCTTGTGATATGTTTGAATCGACCAATAGCAAGTGGCGCGGGTATTTTTATGATAAAATGGCGTGAAGTGGTAGGGAGATTTTTGGGGTAGACACGCTAACCAGCGGCAGAGCGGCATTCATTACGTGTGGTGTTTCGACAGAGTGAAGTAGTGAAAGGACTTCTTGAGTCAGTACTGTGAAAGTGATTTTAAGTTGCAGTTGTAATTGGTGAGTTCGTTCCAATTTGTACAGATAATGTGAATTTACATACGTGTGGATATTGTTGGTTAGAAATGTTGATTAGACGGTTGAGATAGTAGTTACGATGGAGCCAATCTAGTGTAGGGTACCGTCGCCCAGTTACTTGTTGTTATTATAATCAGAGTTCTACAGGTCGGTGATACATATCAGATCTAGTTATAGAATCCCGTGGTGTTTTATGAATTCGTAACGCTGGGTGTTGTATATATCAAAACCGATTCATTATTCTGCGGCTCTGGTCAGAGACACTTCTCAGTAGACACGGTCTGTCGTACTTACTGTAGGTTTTAGAGTTGTGGTTACCTTATGTGGTTTCCGTTGGTTGAGGTCATAGTACTAGTTGTGGTAGCTAGGCTAGATGGTCGGTTTGGGACCGGTATAGGGGTGGAAGAGCCGGTCTAGGTAGAGTTGGGGTTTTGTATTTATCAAACAATGATACAAAAAAAAAAAAAAAAAAAAATGGGATAGTAATGATAAAAAAAAAGAGGATAAATATTTAAAAAAAAAAGGGTAATACCGCAAAAAAAAAAAAAAACAAACAAAAAGATAAACAAAGAAAGAAAAAAAAAACTGATAATAATATTGTATAAAATGTTAACGTAAAAGCTGAAGTAAGAATATCCTCTGAATATGAATATTACTGAACAATAGACGTGAACTTCATCGAAGTAAACCAATGGGACCAGAAGAAAAGTTTGCCACGATTAACGAACGTTTGGAAAGCGTACCAAAATTTGAAGTACAAAGTAATGTGGCCGTATCGGCTATGAGTAAACGTAATAGTACGGCAAAGTGAGGATTTGACGCGCAGACTGACGTGCTTTTATAAGTTAAGTACTTTTCCATTATTTAAGTGTAAACGGCAAGGCCAATATGAGCGCTGAGGCTCTGAGGCTGAACCAATATTAGCGCTGAGGCTTGAGGTTCCGCCGTCATCACTTTTTACTATCTTTCCGAAGGTGTAAACGTCAAGGCCAAAATGAGCGCTGAGGCTCTGAGGCTGAACCAAAATTAACGCTGAGGTTATGAGGTTCTGGCGTCATCACTTGGGGTTTCAATTATCCTTAAAGTCCATTTGATGTGTGAACCAAAATTAGCGCTGAGGCTATGAGGTTGTAACGTCATTTGTGCTTTAAGATAATTGAAATGTGAAAAAAAAAAAAAAAAAAAAAAGAAGCAAAAAAAATGGTTACTGAACCGAAATTAGCGCTGAGGCTATGAGGTTCTGATGATCACTTATGTGTTTTCAATTGTCTTGTAATTCATGTGTCAACGTCAAGGCTAAAATGAGCGCCGAGGCTCTGAGGCTGAACCAAAATTAGCGCTGAGGCTATGAGGTTCTGACGTTGTCACTTATGTGTTCCAAGATAATTGAAATGTGTTTACGTGAAGGCTATGAGTTAACGTGAAAGCTAATATGGGTGTCGAGGCCCTGAGGCTATGAGATTCTTAACGTGATAAGAGTGTTGAGGAACCATTTTTGATTTCGAAATTATAAGGGTTTATGTGTGTGTGATGTTGGTTTACTAATTTATGCACTTTATTGCAGAGAAAAAGGACGAGAGTAGGCGCAGGGACGCGCCTATGATCAGTATGGCCGTATCGGCGCAATAATGAGACACGTAATTCATAGATCGAATGACGAGTAGAATCCTCAATGACGCATCGTACGTCGTCGACGTTTCCGAACCCCACCGCCACGATAGTATTTAAAAGCGAAGCGGTCCAGCGGAGCGGCATTCTATTATCGACAGTCGAAGTGATAACACGTTGAATTTCTCTACTTGTTTAATTTATTCGGTTTAGTTTGACAGTTAATTGTAACTTTGGTTTAAATGTTGAGTTTCTTAACTTCTTTCAATTTGTTCGTTTTAGTTTGACGGTTAAATGTAATTTCGGTTAAAATATTGTAAATTGAATCTTATTGTAAATCGAATCTTTGAAAAGAGCAACCGCTGAGTTTCTTGCTGGTTCTTCTCGGTGGGAAAGGCGTTCCGAACCAGTGGTAGATTCATTTAATGATTCAAAAGTATTTGTAAAAGTTTATTAGGATAAAAGTAATATTAAAGATGGTTAAAGATTGATAATAAACTGTGATGAATAATAACAACGGCGCGAGTTTTATTGGAGCTAGTTTTCCTACTCTTACATACCTAGTAAATATTAATACTAACATTATTTTTAACGCGATATCACGATTGTCAGCTTTTTGCATGGTTTGCGTGTGTGTAATTGCTTCTTGAAAGAAGTTATATATAGAAGTAATATTTGTTTTTATTCGACGACAACTAGCCTTTGACCGTGATACTCCCTGGTAATATCGGAGTTGGATGAACAGGCTAACATGATAGGGGTACATGGCAGTTTAATATGGTATTTTACACCAAGCGAGAAAAATCTATAAATGTATAAACAAGATAGTATTAGCAATAAGCAATCGGATTTTTTTAAATTTCAGTTTGTGAAATTATTTAATTAATTTTATAATTAATTTTACAGATTTCACCTGTTTTATATGTTCTTCAAAATATATTCGAATGTTCGAAACGCACAAAGTTATAGCCGCTATGATGAATTCCGACTGTACCTTAGGCCTCATTCATACGAGAGTTTTTTTAACGTACGTTAAAAAAGCGTTCAAACAGAACAAATGCATTCCTAAGTGTTTGTAATGTATCTGTTTACACGACAACGCTTTTTTAACGCGTCCAACGTTAATACCAGCCAACGCCGGGTTTTAACGCAACGCTTTTATAACGCTCGTGTGAATTAGGGCACATGTCACCATGGATTGTAGAGGTTGTAATGGATTCTACTAAGAAAATGCCGTTGTTTACCAATCCGTGTGACGTCATGACAGCTCATGAACCAAAAAAAATGGCGGCTTGCGTTTTCGCGGGAAAATTCGTGGGGAGCCGGACCTAATATTATGAATAAGTACCTACCTATATTAATGAGATAAGTAGGCATTTTAGTATTACCTACTTATTTAAATGTTACGTAACTCCTCATTTTATTCACTGATACGTAAAAAAGTTAAAAAAACCAAAAGAATATAATTATTGTTTGGCGATGGGTATTTGGCCAGTCGTTAAAAATTCGAACGAATGAACGTTTAGCAAAAAATATATTTGTTGAGCACTTGGCCCCGCTTGTAGTAAAAAGTGTGTACTGTGTTCTTCAACGCAAAGCCTTTTATTGGTTCTATCAATATGGAATAATATAGTGTTTAGATTCAAATAAGATTCATCATCATCATCTGCTGATTACGAGTCTAATCTCAGAATGAGAAGGGTTTAGGGTACACCAGCTGGCCGAGTGCGGATTGGCTGGCTTCGCACACCCTTGAGAACAAAAAAATTTTCAAAAAAAAAAACCAACTTCAAGAACCACAAACACTAAAAGGTCAAAAATAATTCAATTTATTACCGAATATGTACCTATACAAGAGTTAATGTACTTTTTAATACCTAATAATATTTTTTGAAGTCGGTCGGTGCCAATTAGCCCCACGAATTGGCATATTTGGCGGAGAAATCACGTAACAAAGAACCTCCTCCTATTTTTGAAGTTGGTTAAAAAGCGAACCTATTTACGAACAGCGGAAGAACTCTACACAAATTTCAGACATTACCATCTATCTGAAGAGATAAAACGGAAGTTTGAACAAAATGGATCAGGAGCGAGGTTTATCAGATCCTGGGTGAATTTGTTTGAGGAAATATACATTATTTGTAAGGCCATGACCTTTCCGCGTTTCTGCGTTCATAAGCGGCGAGATAAATGACAAAAAAATAAACAAGGAGATATGGGAAGACCTTGAGGTATGACAAGTATGAAAATTGCTTCTCCGACTTCCAGAACTTAGCTAATTCCTACTGACTTGACCTTTCCGCGTTTCTGCGTTCATAAGCGGCGAGATAAATGACGAAAAAATAAACAAGGAGATATGGGAAGACCTTGAGGTATGACAAGGATGAAAATTGTTTCTCCGACTTCCAGATCTTAGTTAAGTCCTACTGGCTTGACCTTTCCGCGTTTCTGCGTTCATAAGCGGCGAGATAAATGACGAAAAAAATAAACAAGGAGATATGGGAAGACCTTGAGGTATGACAAGGATGAAAATTGCTTCTCCGACTTCCAGATCTTAGCTAAGTCCTACTGGCTTGGAGCCTCTCCGCATCGGTTTGGTGACATTATATTTCTCGACGACATCTGTGTAGTTACGATCGCACAAGACGGGTTATTCCAATCAAAAATTTTTGTGAACTGCAAGTGGTTTTTGCGCACAACTTGATATCCAGTGTTATACTAATTTAGACAGCTTCCTAGAATACGATTTTTGTTTAAAATTGCCCTTCTAAAGGTGCAGTATTGGTCTATTGTAGCTGTAGGTGTAGAAGTTTTTACACTTTTTAAATTTCCGCGATATTATATTATCATAAACCGTACAATCAATTATTATTTATTATTCTATTAATTAATTCTTGCGGTTTTTGTGGCTTGCATCTTGTGCATGGATCAGCTGACAGTTCCATGCTACAAAGTAGTGGCCCTACGCTAAGGGCAAAGGCTAAGGGAAGCTATTCTTTAAATTTTCCTTTTCATACTTACGAGTTTTTTTTAATTAAATTGAGCCTACCTACTTGACTGACTCGTAGAAGAACAACAAGCCTGGATATACCACCACGAGGATACTACCACTGGTATCTTGTGGTATACTGGTTATACCACGAGATTTAAAACGTTAAACCACACGGATTAAATCGTGGGCACCAGTTAATTGTTATATAGTGATCATATATCTAAGGGTTCCTTTTAAGGTATGGAACCTTAAAAAATCAGTCAAGTGCGAGTTGAAATCGCACACGAAGGGTCCGTACCATTGTACAAGATAGTTGAACACTTTTATGTGAAACACTGCAAGTTATGTTCATGAACATTTTAATATTTTTTTGTGATGTAATCTCAAATTCACGGTTTTTCGGATTTTTTCCTTTACTCGTTCTATAAGACCTATTTACCTGCCAAATGTCACAATTCTAGGTCAACAGGAAGTACTCCATACGTTTTTCTTTATAGAGACAGACAAGACAACTGACAGACAGACAGACAACGAAGTGATCTTATAAGGGTTCCATTTTTCCTTTTGAGGTAGCTACGGAACCCTAAAAATATACAAAAATGGTTAGGAAAATCATAATCTTGTAATTACGTCTTTCCTAACAATTTTTGCACGTGAATAATTTTATCAGTCTAATTATGTGGGTACCGATGTAATTAAAATCAACTTGGGGTATAGATTCATAAAATACCTATTTATTTTATTTTGCTGATGTCATGTTTTCTTTAATCCCGATTTTGCATATATTTATGAAGATGGTAGCGGTACCTAAATTAAATTATGTAACAAGCTACGCCATCTATGATGAAAACGCAGAACTAGGTAAGAAGCGTCAAAGCCTGCGGACGTCGCGACTACCTCAAACTGGAATCTTACTGAATGGTTTGTGGTTTTGAGACCGATTTTCAGAGTGGAGTTACTCGTTTGTCTTGTAAATTGTTACAATAAGAATGATTTGATTTTATACATTCCAATACACCATTAGAAACAAATAAACTTAATATTATAAAACAAGTATTACATATTAAAACAGGATATAATATCAATATTTATAATTTCGAACAATGAGCCCTGCCTATT
The DNA here is from genome assembly GCF_905333055.1 of Maniola jurtina. Lineage (NCBI taxonomy): Eukaryota > Metazoa > Arthropoda > Insecta > Lepidoptera > Nymphalidae > Maniola > Maniola jurtina. The sequence goes on along the minus strand of NC_060040.1, from coordinate 4,290,687 downwards.
GCCACTTTAGCTTCGCCACCGCTGAGCTATGTCAGCAGCTTTAGAAGACCCCCACTAGGTTTGAGGAAGTCCCTATAAGAGCCCTATGTCCAGTAAATTGGACGTCTATCGGCCGATGATGATGATGATGACGATAATAATGACACTAGGTACTTTCACACTTTAATTAAATAGTTACATAGATAGGGTAAATAAAAATGCACTCCTGTAGGTAAGTGGTGTATCATTCAACAGATTCGATTCGCTTGAGTATAAAATGGAAATCATAAATTCCTAAAAGCTTTTTACAATAAATTGCGAAATCCCATAACGCGTGGCAAAAACGCTGTTACGAGATGATGTGTGGCCTGCGCGTACGCATTGTTTGTTAAATAATTCCTAGCTTCACAGTGTGCGGAGGCAAAAAATGTGGGAACTGTGACGCAATAGTGACGTAAGTAGGTACGGATTTATCGATAATTCTAGCACATTTTTGAAACATTTTGCCTCATTATCATCAATGTCAACGAACCACTCCTGAGCTTAGGTCATCTCTCATATTCAGAAAGGGTTTGGGTCATATTCCACCTTGCTGACGTTTGAAAACATTATGGTATAGGTAGGTATAAATATAAAACTCTCAGGTATGAAAGTTTTCTCAAAATATTTTCCATCACCGTCATAAAGGCAATAGTAAAGTAATTCTTTGGTTAATGCTTGAGATTGATCTCTGGAACCGTCTACTGGAATATTTTTTTTATGATATCATATCATCCACACTAATATTATCCATACTAATATTATAAATGCGAAAGTGTGTCTGTCTGTCTGTCTGCTACCTTTTCACGGCCCAACAGTTTAACCGATTCTGACGAAATTTGGCACAGGATTAGCTTATATCCCGGGGACGGACATAGGCTACTTTTTATCCCGGAAAATCAAAGAGTTCCCACGGGATTCCCAAAAATACATCCGCTTAACCGATTTGTATGAAATATCTTGGATTTGTATAAATATGGGATCTTTAAAAATCTGAATCCACGCGGACGAAGTCGCGGGCATCTTCTAGTTAGGTTATACTTAATTATTAAGATATTGTAAAAAGTTATTGTATTGTAAAATACTCTCCTGTAGACTGTAGGTAAACGAGGAAATAAGGAGTGTTTAACTGTCATAATACTTGAGTATAAGTATTATATTTAGTACTTAGTAGTTATAAAATTTTGCTGAATAATGTTTACGTTTGAGGTATAACAGGAAAATAATAAAACAATCTAAATAAAATACAAAATAATACTAAATGACTGATAAGATAAATTACTGTTAATTATCGCCTTAATAAACAAGTAAATGAAACGCAAGTGACGTAAGTTATAAGCACATAGGTGCCAAATTGTTATATAAATATATGCTGGATGTGTTAAGTTGCAAATATTAGCTTTTTCAATCCAATGTACATCCGTTTTTACCATAAGGCCTGATGAGGGCCCGAGATGCTCAAATCATGTGCCTGTGTATTTTTTTATCTCATAAATATTATACTAGCGTATAACCGCGATTTCATCCGCGTGGGCTTCACAAGTTTCAGATCCCTATTTACTCCCTTAGGGGTTGAATTTTCAAAAATCCTTTCTTAGCGGATGTCTATGTCGTAATAGATATTTGCATGCCAAACAGCCTAGTCCGTCCAGCAGTTTGACCTGTGCGTTGATAGAGCAATCTCAGTCAGTCAGTCACCTTATTTATATGAGTATTTAGATTTAATAAAAAATTGTTGCTTTCTTAAAACTGTGGTTCAGCGCATCTTTAATTAAGCACTCATCGAAGTTTAGTTTTCTGATGGTTTCACTACCACCCTGTCCTGTGTAAACTGCACAGATGTTTTTTATTTTTTTATCGACTATATCGACTCTTTATCCATCACTATTCCATCAAAAACCGCTCATAGATTCGGGCTGACAGAATTACGACACGCCTACCTCCGTCCGCCATTCAAACCCACATTGACAAAAGCTCGGCAAATAGCCGTTATTATTCAATCCCAAGCTCTATTAATATGATAGACCCCAAGGAGGCATTATCGATAGCTATACAATATAGACTACTAGATGATTCCCGCGACTTAGTCCGCATGGGTTTATTTTCTCAAAAAACCATGGGAACTCTTTGATTTTTCGGTATAAAAGTACCTAACCTACATAAGTCTGTGTCTAGGATGAAACATCTGTACCAACAAGATGATGCCTTTTTATTAATTGGGAGGAAATACCCGATCTCTTTGGGGAGAGATTTGGTTATATGGGGTTTCAACACTCTAAAATCCTTTAGGCGGAACCCTAAGAAGAAAGGTGCCTTTTTTACGAGACGCTTGAGCTCATCCTGGAGGATCCTACTCCTTTGACCTCTTGCACCTTGCATTTTTAAGAATTCCGTGAGAACTCTTTGATTTTCCGGTACAAAAAGTAGCCTATGTGTGTCCTTCCCTGGGATGCAAGATCGTAGATGACCCTGAAGAGTTACCAGGCAGACAGACATACTTTTACATTTAATATTAATATTCATGTGGATTTAGATTATTATCGGTGTAGTGAAGTCGCGATAATAGACTCAAATAACTATAGACTCTCTCGATAATAATGTAGTATCCGGCAGTACCAATGATTGTTCTTTGATTGTTAGAGGTTAGATTTTTTATCGATAACATAATAGTGTTGGTTCTTGACTATGACTATGACTTTAGAATGGTGATGCAACCAGCACTAGATTTCTGACTTTACTATTAGCGTAAGCTTTCCTTGGTTTTCCCATCGTTTTATGCGTTTAGGGTTCTGGACCCGACGGGTTCCTAACAGGATCTTATTACTAAGCCTCCGCTATCCGTCCGTCTGTCTGTCTGTCAGCGGGCTGTATCTCCTGAAACTTAATAAGTACAGAGTTCAAACTTACATATTGTGTATTTCTATTGTCGTTATAACAACAAATTTCAAAATAGTCGCCATGTAAAATAAAATAAAATGAAAAAGTACATTAGCTTGTACCTACGATGGTACCTATGGAACTCAACTGTTAAGGGGTTAGAATAGAGGTTTTCACCCCAATCTAGTCGATAATAATTTTATTAAAGATGTAAGCGAGTTATGTATTATTTAGTAAGAAAGGTTTAGATAATAAAACAAGAAATGACTATCATACCTTCTTCTTTCTAACAATAATCTTTAACAGATTTTTGCTCATTCCCTTAATAACATACCATTGGGACCACGCTACGTGTGTGAGCGTAATAATATCTTCCTTTCAATAATCAGCTTTTTTCCAACAACAAAGCAACTTTACAACTGCACAATCGAGCAAAAATCACAACAGGATATAAATAAAACACGCCTACTTCAATACAATGCACTACGCCGCACAACTGCCTTTTATTTACAATGGTTTAAAATTTTGGGTTTAGAAGATTTAAGTAGGAGCACAGTTCATTAAAGAGTGAAGTGAACTTGTAACAAAACGCAACGTCATTTGACGCTAGTCAGTTAAATAAAAACTGCCATACCCCTTCTAGGTTAGCCCGTTTCCATCTCAGGCTGCATCGTCACTTACCACCAGGTGAGATTGTAGTCAAGGGCTTACTTGTATCTGAATAAAAATAAAAAAGATGAACTCGAGAAAACTCTGCGATAGCTGCAAGAATAGAAACACAGGAAATAAGGCACAGACACCTCTGTCCCGTAGCACCTCGTTTCGCGCCTCATATTAATAAACCGACTTCAAAAAAAGGAAGAGGTTCTCAATTCGCCGGAATCTTTTTTTTTATTAATAGGTAGATCTATACCTAAGTCTCGAACGTCGTCATGGCACCAACTTAATCAACACTGAATTACTCTAAACTTTGCACTATATAAATAACTACCTAAGTAAGTAGTACCTACTACCTACCTACTACTTACATAGCATTTCAAGATTTACCTCAACGAAACATCACAGAAGTTTACTAAAGATCATAGCTCATTAGAGCCACCAGGCACCCGACCTGCACCGCCTCGACTCGCGCGTTAGTATTCTTTTTATTATGGACTTCTATGGGTATACGAACACTACATCAGATATAATATGTATAATGCAGAATTTAGACTGATTCAGTGTTGACTAAATTGGCGTCGATGCACAGACATACAGCTATTAATAAAATTAATCTGAGGTGCGAAGTGAGGTGCTACGGGACAGAGCTGTCTGTGCCTTATTGCCTGTCTTTCTTGAGCTATAACCTTTAAGGACTATTGAAAAAATTGCGGTTGGGACCCAAAGGTTTTCTGAGTGATTAATCCGGGACGATAAGGCCCACAAAGACTTACAAATATGTACCGAACAGATTTCAGATCAAAGCGGATAAACCTCACTTTTGAGCACAAAATGGTTTTTTGTGCTGTTATCGGGTCATCTTGTTCTGCCGCACGTGTTTTGACTGGCGATTCCGTCTGCACGCTGTATTCAATTGCTTGTTGCAAAGATGGTTATCTCAATGTGTGGTATAAGATAGGTTTACCATCTGCACCGTAGGTATTTCTCATTTCTAAGAGTCATGACTCCTTACCATTCAAATAATGACAGCTTTTAGGGTTCCGTAACTCAAAAAGAAAAAAGAACCCATATAGAAAGAAATAAAGAAAGAAAGAAAGAAACGTCTGTCCGTCGTGGCTGTCAAGAAAACCTATAATGTAAGTTCTTCCCTCTACTTCTTCTTCTAAATTTGGAAGGTAGGTAGGTGTAGCACAAGTAAAGGAATACATCCGAAAACCGTGAATTAAGTTAAAAAAAAAATGTTCAAATTTTCAAAGATACTTATACCAAGTGGGGTATCATATGAAATGGCTTTGCCTTTACATTCTAGAACAGATTTTTATTTATTTTTATGCATAATAGTTTTTGATTTATCGTTCGAAATGTCGAAAAAAATACCCGAGCACGGAACCCTCGGTGCTCGAGTCCAACTCGCACTTGGCCGGTTTTATTTTAGATCCGATTTGAATTTCTTAAAATCCTTTCTTGTAGGGGGCTTACATCATACCTAGAGAGAAATTACAGGCACTAAAGTTTCTAGACCCAAAACTTCGAGCTGGCCGATGTAATGCTGTCAATCAGTTTCTCCCTTTTTAAGTAGTATAAGTAGATCAAGTTAAGAATGAAACGCGTTTTATTTGTTAAAACATTAATTGCTCATAAGGACATCGTGTGTGGCTTGATGCATCACTGATCAAATGCGCGATAATGGCCCGAAAACTTACTGAGCGTTATAATCATAAAGCAAGATACACATGCGTCTGTCCACCGGTGACCGGATGTCTTGCTGGCGCCGGGCACGGGCATTGACGCTGTGTGAACAGTCCAATCATAGTCGACTTTGAAACAACTCACGCCATACATAATCTATAGTTCGCGACAGGTTGAGATGTCGATCGGGGTATGAAGTGGGAGGACGCCCCGCACACCCGCGTCGAAATAGCGCAGGGGTGTGCGGGCATTTCCTCCCCGATTACCATTTCAACCTGTCGCGTACTGTACGTGGACATACGTATCAGGTAGACCGGCACGTGTGTGGTATGCTTTATAAAATTCCTGTGGCGTTACGTCACGACATCGTTACATGGCTCTGTCCTATGATTTGATTATCTTAAATGCCTGCCTTACAATGGATTAGGGACAAGTTTGGTACAAGGGTAATTGTTTCTTATGACCATCTTATGATCGAGATTAAACTGTTTTAGATGGAAGATTCCGTGTAATGCCGCCTTTACACAGTTGAGGAAACATTAAGAGCTTGTACGAGAGAGAAACTGTAATCAGGCTTTGATGGAAGTAGGATTGGAATTTGTTTTTTGTTTGTGGAAAGAAGTTTGACTGTGAAAGTTACTAATATAGGTTTTATGATCATCCTACTAACATACTTTTTAACCCCCGACCCAAAAAGAGGGGTGTTATAAGTTTGACGTGTGTATCTGTGTATCTGTCTGTGGCAACGTAGCTCCTAAACTAATGAACCGATTTTGTTTGAAAGGTGGCTTGATCGAGAGTGTTCTTAGCTATAATCCAAGAAAATCGGTTCAGCCGTTTGATAGTTATCAGCTGTTTTCTAGTTACTGTAACCTTCACTTGTCGGGGGTGTTATAAATTTTTAATTTACACTTGTACCTACAGCAGTGCTAGAGGCATACCGCATACCCTTATATTTTGTACTCCGTGGACATACCTAATCAAAACTACAGGAAGATGTTTCAGCAAAATACTGTGTTCTTTTGTTGGGTTCTGTACCTCAAAGGGAAAAAGGACCCTTATAGGATCACTTTGTTGTCTGTCTGTCTGTGTGTCTGTCCGTCAGTCGTGTCTCTCAAGAAAACCTATAGGGTACTTCCCGTTGACCTAGAATCATGAAATTTGGCAGGTAGGTAGGTCTTATGGCACAAGTAAAAGAAAAAATCTGAAAACCGTGAATTTGTGGTTATATTACAAAAAAAAAAATGTGTTCAGGAAAAAAATAATTTCCTAAATCTAATGTTGTACGTAAAAGAGTTAGGTACATATATAGCTTATATTATGATGGTACGGATCCCTTCGTGTTCGAGTCCAACTCGCACCTGACCGGGTTTTTTTTTTTTCAATTTATAGATTAGCGTTTGCTTGTAATCAGACCTGCTGGCAAGTGATGCAGCCTAAGATGGAGCGCGCTACCTAGAAGACCCAAGACGCCTAACGCCTATTCACTGTAAACTTGAAAAGTAGAGGGCCTCCTCGTAGGATAGGGGAACACAAACTAAACGTTGCTTTAAGTATAGCCTAGTCAAACATCGGGAACGTCAATTTTCAAGTCCCTACATTCAGGAATATCCCATGCAAACCCTACTTCTTGTTTCAATGTAAACACAATTAATAACATCTTATTGGACGATTCGTAAAGCGAATTCAGTAGTGGAATAGACGACGAAGCAAATATAATTACTATCGTTGCGTTCCTCGATGCTCGATTCGTGTAGACTTTACTATTGTTACTGAAGGCCATGAGCTGGTGGGTAGTAGAGTGATGTTATTCAAACGTACCTGTAAAATACAGGTTTCTGCATATACTAAGTTAAGGTACGTGAAGTGTGATGAAATGATGTTTTAATAATATTGTATGCACCATTTGTAATACGAGGTGTCAAAGCATACTGCAGGCCGTCACACTGAGGTGCATGAGTGCAAGAGCACGATCCCAAGGCGTACTTCACGCTTCAGTTATTACAAGTTCTAGAACGCGCTAAAATAACGTTGAACGACTCGAAATTTTTCGGTAGATACCTTTTGGTGCTTATGAGCGGAATACATACACGCTGCGTACACTATGACACAGTTATTTTGTGGGCACTAAATAGCCCAGCACGCTATATTTCAATAATAGATATTCGAGTAGGTATTGCTCTTGTGCGTTTTTTTAAATACATAAAATAGCGAGCAAACGAACAAGCGGGTCAACTGATGTTAAGTGATAACCGCCGCCCATGAACATTTGCAGCACCAGAGAAACTGCAAATGTGTTGCCAGCTTTTTAAGAATTTGACGATTGATGCAGCAACGGTGGCCTCCAGGTTATCGGACCCAATGGCCACAGGTATTACATCATTCGGGGGGATGGAAGGGGGGAGCGGAGAACTGGCTCTCCAGCTTGCAGCCGGAACACATGGGATGGCTTGCGGCTGGTTCCGACTGCGGTGTGGTGTCTAGCGCTATATGCACCAAGAAACCCCTACCTTGAGACCACATTTTCTGCGCTCTCATTTAGAAATAACCGATGTCAATTGACTTTGATGGCTTTCATTTAGTGATGATCACTGAGTTAGCGAATTATCCCGCAGCTCTTGGTGTATCGAACATGATATTTTCCTCACAAGGACTATTGTGATGATATCCGTGCGGTTGACAGACCCGCCGTATAAACAGTCTTAAGGCCCTTTGTGGTAGGCATTAGAGAACTCCTTTAATCCATTCGAAACAATTTCGCACAAATTGTATAGCTTCATTGTTAGTTGTTTGTCCTTTGTTCAATCTTTTGTACAGTTTTGAGGATTTTGGACATGTAATATTATATAATACTTAGGATTAATTTAGATATGGTAACTCTTACTCTGTGTATGGTATACATAGTCTCTTTAAAAACATAGCCAAGCAAAAGGATCTTACTGAAAATATGATATTTTTGCAAAAGTCATTACCAAGATTTATCATCATCGTCGTCATCAACCCATCGCCGCCACACTACTAAACACCGGTCTCTTCTCAAAATACAAGGCTTTGGATCCACCACGCTGGCCAAGTGCGGATTGGTAGACTTCATACACCATTGAGAACATTATGAAAAGCTCTCAGGCATGCAGGTCCCCTCACAATGTTTTCCTTTTTTTGGGAACAATGGAATGGAACTCGCGTGGATCCAAAAAGTTAGGGGTGCGTGTTCAGAATCGAATTGCAGATCTTCCAAATGAGAGGTCGACGTTTTAACCGCTAGGCTATCACCGCTACGAAAATTATTATGTACTAGCTTATGCCCGCGACTTCGCCCGCGTGGACTACAAAAAATTCAATCCCCTGTTTTAGCCCCTTAGGGGTTGACTTTTCAAAAATCCTTCCTTAGCGGATTTCTACATAAGGATATGCGTTGATATATCAGTCAGTCAATCAGTCAGCTTTGCCTTTTATATGTATAGGTCCCTATTTTAGATTTATAAGAACAAAACAGAACCCATGTAGAATACAGAAATAGACAGTACATATTTTATCAAAGGGGAAGAAGAAACGGAAGACAAATTACAGCGTTAGTGTCTAAGCACTAAAACAGTCTGCATAAATAAACCAATATTACTCCGCGCAAGTAGTAAACGTGGAACTGAGAGTAATTAATGCGCTTCAAGACCGGATGGAGCAATAAAATTATTCAGCACGTTGCTTTTGTTTAATATAAAACAGTTTCACAGTCACGTAAGGGCAACTTGTAGGGTAAGGCGCGGGCGCACATTCAAGACAGACAGCAAGATTTTAAAAGTCCAACCCCACTCTAAAATATAGGTATGAATTACTACGTAACAATTGTGGTGATTGGCTGAATTAATGTAACTTATCATAAGAGAGCCAAATAAAGATGATTGCAATCGTCACTCTGTAGCTGTCAAGTGTCAAACTACCGCGACATGCTTGCAGCAGCCTTAGCATGACGTGACGAGAATCATTTCTTGCCCGGTTAGCACGGGCAGTAGATAAAAATTATATCTCCGATTATATCCACTGATTTCTATGACATCAGTGGATATAATCGGGGGATATAATTTTTATCTACTGCCCATGCTAGCCGGGCAGGACTTGAGTCGTAAGTGTTTAGCCCCTGTCTATCTGTTTTATCCTTTGACGTACGAAAATATTTCAAGATTATTTTGACCTTGACCATGACCCTTTAGCAGGTGATTGACGAACTTATGGGCTGTAACGTATTAACTGAATTAACTAATTATTTTTTTGATGCAACTATATTAAGCAACTAACCGAAAGAGTGTAGACCAATGAGAAATATTGCTTACTAGTTCATGCCCACGACTTCGGGTATCCGGTGGGAATTGTTTGATTTTCCGTGATAAAAGGAAACTTATGTCATTTTCCAGGACTTTAGCCATACCCATGCAAAAAATCATGTCGATCCGTTACTACGTTGCGTGTGATTGAAGGACAAACCAATAAACCAACAAACAAACACACTTTCTCATTTATAATGTCAGTAGTGATAGCCTTCAGTGTGCGTTGGTTCTGAAGCGCACAACCTACGCCGTTAAGTAGGTCACGCTTAACTTTTTAATGCTTGACTTCTCGTCGGGGCTAATATTCTAAAAAGTCCTCATGATGTTACATTTTCCAATGTTTGTAGGCTAAATCCAGCTAAGCTCTTTACATTATTTTACATTTCGTATTTTTAACCCCCGACCCAAAAAGGGCGTGTTATAAGTTTGACGTGTGTATATGTATGTGTCTGTGGCATCGTAGCTCCTAAACTAATGAACCGATTTTAATTTAGTTTTTTTGTTTGCAAGGTGGCTTGATCGAGAGTGTTCTTAGCTATAATCCAAGAAAATCGGTTCAGCCGTTTGAAATTAGTTATGCTCTCTTTTCTAGTTACTGTAACCTTCACTTGTCGGGGGTGTTAATTTTCACTTGTAATGACAGTCATTAGCGAGTTTACTTATTTTGATTTGGCTCATTAATGTAGACCGCAGTCCGCAATATTAGAGTTAGGTTAGTAGGGCTGTTTTACACCGGAATAACAACATGCGACAATTACAAGAGGCCTATATCCAACAGTGGACGCCCTTTGGTTGTAGATGACGACTAGACACAACTAGGAATTCATGTATAGAAGCAATATCACGCAATAGTAGCCAATATACCGCTTTATTATTCTAGTGCCGAAAGCGATGTTATATTACAGTAATGTAAGCAGCTATCAGCAAACAAGACGCATACACGTCTATATCGTACGATAGCACAGGTCTAATTATAATGGACAAGTTTATACGTGAAGCACGTTCGGCTATTAATTGGAGCACTGGCCGGTTCATTAGAGCACAATTGCTACTGCCATTCAGAAGCTGTAATTTACTAGTTCATGATTATTCCGTAAATAAAGTCGTGATACGTAATAGATAAGATATCAGACTCCAATTCTGGGGGGACGGGGTTTGATCCCGGACATGCACCTCTAACTTTTCGGTGTTCTGAGTACCTATTGTAAGCAATTAAACATCGTTTGCATTAACGTTAGCACATCAATTAAATATGGCCGCCTAAATAGAGCTGTTCTGTTTGGCGGCCACTGTAAATGTACATGGAGGTCAAGACGCGCTTAAAGCCACACTGCTTTTGTAACCAAAAGTGCATTAAATGTTACCATGAGGTATGATGGTTGCAAATCGCATGGCCAAGCTAATAACTTTATTGTAGTTATTAAATAATCTATAGGTAACTCTATCATACAGTTCTCACTCTTCTGGACATGTTACGATAAAGCCGACAGCGATGTTATATAGTCTTGTAAGCATACATCTGCAAACAAGACGCATACACATTTATACCATACAATAGCACAGGTCTAATTATGATGGACAAGTTTATAAGTGAAGCACGTTCGGCTATTAATTGGAGCACTGGCCGGTTCATTGGAGCACAATTGCTATTGCCATTCAGCAAGCTTATAATTAATTGTTCATGCATATTTCCAACATTAACCCATGTTTATTAGCCTGTTATGTAAATTTTGTCCCATTGATTACTATTTTACTATTGTATAATTAGGTGTTTGTTCTTCGTACTTATAATAAAACTAGAATATGTTGCCCGCAGCTTCACCCGCGTGGATTGGTTGAATCCCCTGCAGCATCAGGATTGAGGAGTTGGAATCCAAATTTTTTGTGGAACAATGTCGCAAAGTTCCTCTATCGATAAAAAAAAATACGCAAATCGGTTCAGAAATCTCGGAGATATCAGTGCATAGGTAAAAAACACAACTCCTCCATTTTCAAAGCCGGTTAAAAAAGTAGCCTTTGTTACTCCTTGGTTATTTCTATGCTTGTCTGTGAAAGTCCCGTCAAAATAGTTTCAGCCATCCCGAAAATTAGCCCGTTCAAACAGACAGTCACTTCAATTTTATTTATTAGTATAGATTCTCTCTTCCCCCTGTCGAGTTTTTTGTTTTTTGTTCTTAAAACTTGTAAATAGGTTTAATTTTCTTCTGTAGTTATCTATTTACTCTTTCTTTGAGTTAGTAGCTTCTGGGCGGTAAATTTTCGTCGATACCTGTTACTCGTCTTCTATACTCACATTGCGTAGTACTTACTACCTTCACTTTTACCTTTTCTCGTAATAAAGTTAATACTTCATTAGCTTAGTATTATTAAGTTTATACTCAAGAACTATTTGCTAACGAATGTAGTTAGCCGAGTTTTCCTTGCTTGCTTGTTTCATCTTATTACAAAAGTTCAGATTGCCTCTCTCGTAATTGGATATAAGTGTTTATGTTGTGGGACACGTTTCGTCTTTGTTTTGTGAGTAAAAGGACTAAAAAAGTTTTCACAAGTTTGTTGTTTAGTGAAATAAATATGGTGTTTTGTTAAACGACTAGCTGCTCTTGTATAAAGATCCAAAATTAATACAAGTGAGTAAAAAATTAAAGACAAGTGTACTGCTGCACTATTAATTTTATTCATACTAATATTATACATGCGAAATTGTGTCTATCTGTTCTTACGTTTCTCTATCTGTTTAACTGATGTGGACAATATTTTGTTAGGAGTTAAACTTACATCCCATAAGCTTACATAAGCTACTTTTTGTCTCGGTAAATCAATGGGTTTACACGGGATTTTGACGAGCCTAAATCCACATGGAGTCACGGACGTCACCTAGTATATTTACTTTTCTATTATAGATCAGCAGCTATATAAAGGTACAAGCGTACTAGCACACAAAATATAATAGTAGGTACTTACTAATGTAATTAGAACTTAGAAATACTAGTTTTCTTAAAAGTTATCCTGGTTTATTGTGAAAATAAATAAAAACAGAACAAAACGTGAAGTATTTATTTTTTTTTTTTTTTTTTTTTTTTTTTTATTCACGATAGGCAAGCGCTTGACCACAATCACACCTGATGGAAAGTGATGATGTGGTCTAAGATGTGACGCGTTTACCTAGAAGGTGCCTATTCACTCTTGTTTTAAAGATACCCGGATTGTAATTGGTAGGAAACACAGATCGGGGAAGAGTATTCCAAACCTTAGCCATGCGTATGAGGAATGAAGACGCAAAACGTTTCGTGCGTGTAGATGGAATGTCGACGACATAAGGATGGAAACTCGCCCGACGTCTTGCGGTTCGGTGGTAAAATGGTGAAGGGGGGACAAGATCGAAAAGTTCCTGTGCACACTCTCCGAAATATATCCTATAAAACACCGATAAGCCAGCGACCTTACGGCGGTGATCGAGACTATGAAGTTTCGCCAACAAAGGAGAGTCTTCGCCTACAAGTCTCCTAGCTCGACGATCAACGGCATCCAGAGCTGCTAGTTGATATTTAGCGGAGTTGATATTTATTTTATCAAGAATGTTGATTTTATATTTTGTCATTAGAGAGATTCCTCTTTCGTTTTTCATCCTGCCCCTAGAAAAATTATAGTTTCTAGTATAAATTGCTATAAAAAGATCACAAAATAAATCCTATCCGTACACGGCAACATAAAATCATCATAAAGCTTCTTTGTTTTATAATGCAGCAATAAAAACTGATTGAAGAGTTTCAACTGTAGCTAATGAGAGAATGCCTGAAGTTATATCTCTTATAGTGGTTTAACAGGGCTCTCTCCGTCACTCGCTTCATACAATCGTAGTTCCAATTTCATTTGAAAATTAAGCAACCAAAGTCCATGAAGTTTTGTAGACATATTCTAGAAACTAATATCTGTGTCTGTGGTGTTTTAGATTTTTCTAAAAATATGTAGTTTTAAAATTACAGGGGATCAAAGATTTGTACTTAAATTTTTAAGACCGCGTAAATTTGAAACCGAATATTTTAACAGAAATCTGAAAAACCACAGACATAGATATTAGTTTCTAGAATATGTCCGCAAAATTTCATGTACTTTGGTTGCTTAATATTCAAATGAAATTGGAACTACGTTTGTACGAAGCGAGCGACGGAGAGAGCCCTCTTAATGGTGATATAGTGGTGATATGGTGATAACAAAGGGTATAAAAGGTACTAATGCTCGTCCCACACGGTTCTTTCTTAGTCATAGATATGAAGACATTGGCCTATTCCATTCATACGCTTGAAATAAAGGACCGGGGACGTAATGAAAAGGATTATTGTTTTAGTTTTATCTCAATCTAACGATATAAGCGTCGCTTTGGAATGACACCGGACATAGAATGAATGGATGCGCTATTGTATTCACTTTTTATTGTATCTTTAACTTTAATTTTTCATTCTTTAGTAATAGCAAAGTATTAACAATCTTATACCCAGCCTTCGTATTGCAATGCGACTTGTGCATTATGTTAATGAATATATCAAAAATCACACAATAATATATAGGCGAAAGTTTGTGTGTATGTATGTGTGTAAGTTTGTTACTCAAAAAGTACTGAACGGATTCGGTTGTTTAGAATGGTGATAAATTATTATACCCTGAATTAACACATAGGCTACTCCTACGGGAATTCCTACGGGATTTCAAAAACCTAAATCCACGCGGACGAAGTCGCAGGCGTCATGCGTCAGCTAGTTATAATGTATATCAGAAATTGTTGTCTGAATTGATCGTGGGCAGGTCATATTTGTCACAGAACAGTTGGCGCGCTGATAGACGTATTCTAGAAATAAATCCGAATACCAGCTAGCGCATGGTGGGACAATTTCAAACTTGAAAGATCTACAACCCCAAGAAGATGGCGGTAAGAGAGGGTTCATGTATTATACTTACTCTAGAAAAAGTCATAAACCCATACATGCTGATGACTGGATGGTTAAGTTGCAAAGCATTGCTAAGCTAAAAAAAAATTAGTGTAAGGAACCACGCCACAGCACTCCTGTCCCACTCTACTTCATCGTGAGCACAAGACAGCGACATTTCGTGGTCCGTCATTAATTATACGAACCGCTTTGTCCCGCCGAGGAGTCCATTGTGACAATATTCGGGCCGCTTTCAAATAGTACAATAAGCTTGAACATAGACAGATCATCTCGATGGGAACAGCGCAGGTAACGCTTAATAGAGTTAGAATAATTGTATAAGTATACGAAACATTTTCTTTTTACATAACATTAACCAAAGAATATATTAATATACTAGCTGATGCCCGCGACTTCATCCGTATGGATTTAGGTTTTATATTCCTCTTTGATTTTCCAGGATAAAAAGTAGCCTATGTTACTCTCCGACCTCCGTCTTTTTTAGTCTCTATGCCAAAAACCAAGTCGATTGGTTCCTAAATTAAGGCGTGAAGGAAGGACGAACAAACACACTTTCGCATTCATAATATTAGTAGGTATAGATATAGGTATAGGTATAGATAAAGATAGAAAGAAAGAAAAATTGTTTATGTGAAGTACAGATAAATAATATAATCATTCAAAATAAGATGCGTGGTGTGTGGTACCAAAATAGACTCCACTCTGCATTAAATGCTGTGCCTGTGGCGGGAACACAGGCACAGCTATGCTGGTATTGCGTGGAGCCAAATATTAGTAAGCGATACCGGGGCTTAGCGGGCAGAGCGTCGGGCGCGAACCCAGAAGACGCAAGTTCGAAGCCTGCAGATCAACAAGGCAGTTAAATCGATACAAATTATTCCATCAACTCTTTATAAACGCGAGCAGAAAGCTATATAAGTGCTAGAAATTCCAATGAAGCCTTTTGATTCGCTATTTACGGGTGCTCGCGCGGTTTCTTAATAATGCAAAGGTGTTTAATATTCTCAACAAAATCCCTATCATCTGATTAATAGATAGGGATCACGACAGTCAATAATGAGTAATACGGCGCAGAGAAAGAGAAACAGAGAGACATTAGATCAACAAGGCAGTTAAAATCGATACAAATTATTCCATCAACTCTTTATAGCGAGCAGAAAGCCGTATAAGTGCTAGAAATTGCAATGAAGCCTTTTGATTCGGTATTTACGGGTGCTCGGCGCGGTTTCTTAATAAAGCAAAGGTGTTTAATATTCTCAACAAAACCCCTATCACTATGTCATTAATAGATAGGGATCACAACCTTCAATAATGAGCAATACGACGCAGAGAGAGAGAAACAGAGAGATATTAGATCAACAAGGCTGCTAAAATCGATACAAATTATTCCATCAACTCTCTATAGCGAGCAGAAAGCTGTATAAGTGCTAGAAATTGCAATGAAGCCTTTTGATTCGCTATTTACGGGTGCTCGCGCGGTTTCTTAATAAAGCAAAGGTGTTTAATTGGCTGCAAACCCGAAGTAATTACGCCCTCGCCTGGCAGCGGTGCAGCCCTGTCAATCTGTTGTAGAGATGGGGCGATGGCGTGGGAGTATCGATTAGTATTGTCATTGAAAACAGGTAAGTCTAAACTATACATTTTTGGCAGTTTTTTGTACTTTGTACATAATATGTACTATGCCTACTGTGTAAAGGGTTGATATTTCGACCTGAGTTCAATCCCGGGCACACAGCTCTAACATTTCGGGGTTATGTCGTTTTATACTTAATAGTTAATACTGACTTAATACTTACCTAAACTTATTGAATGTTGGTCTGAAAATTGAGAAAACAGTTTAAAACTCTCGACAAAATCAAAGCAATTGAATATCGCTTCCTTTAACGGTGAAGGAAAAGTTCGTGCCGAAACTTGCATGCCTGAGAGTTCTCTATAATGTTCCCAAAGGTATCTTCTCATTCTGAGAAGAGACCCGGTGTGCTCAGTAGTGAGCCGGCGATGGATTGATTGGATTGATGGATTGATTGATCCTAGGATTAGCTGTTCTCAATTTTTGACCACTTTTTAGTTGCAACCCGTTTTGTGTACCTTTTTCAACAAAATAAAATAAAACAGGCCTGGTAACTAGCCTGTCAATCTTCTTCAGAGATGGGACGATCGTCTTGTGATGTTTGATTAAATTTCATTAAAATGTTTTATTGTCGTGTTAACGAACGATGCTTGTACTCCCGAATCTACTGAGAGTAAAAAATCTACCGTAGCTATCGTTTAATGTTATTTAAATAGTTAATTTGGGACTATAATAAGTTTTGTAATACAAAACAGTTGAAGATACACTATTCAAAAAACCTATTCTCGATTTACAAGTAGGTATGAGTGGGTACATAATTGTTAAATCGTACGTACTGGAAATAAACAATAAGTACAAGTGTAAACTAAAAATTTATAACACCCTCGACAAGTGAAGGTTACAGTAACTAGAAAAGAGCTGATACATTGGATTCTTGGATTATAGCTATGAACACTCTCGATCAAGCCACCTTTCAAACAAAAAAATCTAAATCTAAATCGGTTTATTAGTTTAGGAGCTACGATGCCATAGACATACACAGATACACACGTCAACCTTATAACACCCCTCTTTTTGGGTCGGGGGTTAAAAATAGCATTTAGTAAAACTCGAAATATTATAATCTTTTTTGTTTTTTATACAGATATAGTCAGATTATCTCTTTAACTATAATTTTAATTTTTTTTTAATAATGATTGAAAGCTACTTCCTTTATAAACGTTTGCATTTACTTATTCAAAAACATTTTTAATGCATTTTTAAAATAATTATTCAGATGCGTTCAAATGCGATTTTATATAAATCGAATCAGTTTATTTTAAACACTTTTACTACCAACAACTTTAAATAAATTAATCTTAATAGGTATACCTAATATAAAAAAGTTAATTTTAAATGCCTTTAAAAATCTTTTTGTAAGCCTGCTACGTCCTGCCAGTCACGTCTTGTATTGGGCGTTTGTCAAAAAAACAATGGCGTCGTGACATCGCCTAACAGGATTATTTTAATAGATAAACTTGAGGGCGTTATACTTTTAGGGTGTATTTACTAAGAAATGATTTTTGAAAAAACTAAAACAACCACTTTATGCGAACGGGAACTACATGCAATAGGTATGCAATTTAACATAACTGTATCATAAGTGCAGTTATCGATAACTCTAACGATAAAAGTGGTTTCCCTCACTATCGCCAAGTAAATTTTGCATAGCGCAAAGTGTCAAAGAAAGCACCGCGGTGCTGTAAGCAATTGCTTGTATTGTTCGTGTTGATGAGACGTGCCTTGATTAGTTTTACACCGCATGATAGCTCGCTTGAGCTCTCTTTTAAACACCTCCACATCGCAAATTAGCGCTTAATTATGTAATTGGTTAACCCAGTTTAAGTTTTTTGCACGAACAGCTGAACATGAGCATTCAAAATTGATGGAACCAGTTCTAATGCTGCGTTTTTAGGGTTCCGTACCTCAAAAGGAAAAACGGAACCTTTATAGGATCACTTTGTTGTCTGTCTGTCTGTCACAAAAAAAAAATGCTTTCAAGAACAAATAATTAGTATTTTCAATGTAAGATAACTATGCCAAATGGGGTATTATATTATATAAGGGCTTTACCTGTACATTTTAAAACAGATTTTTATTTATTTTTATGCATAATAGTTTTTGATTTATCGTACAAAATGTCAGCAAATAATACAAGCATAAGCAGCTCTTTCTATGGCCCATTGAGAACTCTGAGCTTTCTTATGACTCGTTAGTAAGCTTTCATATTTTTCTTAGCTGATCATATAATTTGCATTCGGTGTCTATAACCAAAAATATTTTTTTCAAGAATGTTTAATTTAATATACAGTTCTATTAATGATATAAAATCATATTATATTATTTATTATTAACGTATTAGATGCGTATTAGTTGTAATATAAGTCTAAAGATTAAGTTACCGGCCACAGACCGCATCTAAAACACCCACAGAGGTATTTAATGAATAAAATGAGCATCTAATTATAAAAATTAAATATACAAACAAGTTCTCTGAACTAACGATATTGAAATCGCGGTGGTAAGTGATACTACAGGTGTATTTAATAAATTAATCCATACTAAAATTATAAATGCGAAAGTGTGTCCGTCTGTCTGCTAGCTCTTCACAGCCCAACGGTTTAACCGATTCTGATGAAATTTGGTACACACAACATAGTTAGCTTACATCCTAGGGACGGGCATAGGCTGCTTACTTTTTATCCCGGAAAATCTAAGAGTTCCCACGGGATTCTTAAAGGCACATCCAAAATTGGTGCAGAGGTAGCTTGCGTCCCGGATATTGGCATAAGCTGACATAACTTTTTATCCCGGAAAATCAAAGAATTCTCATGGAAATTTTGAAAAACCTAAATCATCATCATCTTGTACCTTATATTATATATTCAAAGTGATGTTTAGCCTGTCTGTCAGTCAGTTTATGTCTGTCAGTAAGCATCACCTTATCGTTCCACGCATAATTCATCGGATTGAGTTGAACCTTTATTCAGTTGTTGTTGACACATGCGGGAAGGCTTCTAATATAATATCAAAGCGAGTAAACATACAGCCTAGAAAAATCTGTGTGAAGAAGCTTTCTCAAGAATTTTCATAAACAAAACGATGCTAATTCCGTGAGTTAGTGCTTTTACTGCTGAAGATAAAAATAAGTGGTGATAGTGACTTACTCTGAACCTCTTTGATCAATATGGGGCAATAATAATACAATTTCTCGATAGAAACAATCAGAATCTGTATCCCGAACTACTGTATTCCAATATACCAACACAGGCAATTGTTTGTCACGATCTTAGAATTCAGATTAGGTGTAGAAATGGCAAAGAAACATCAACTTGTCATTGTGAACTTGACTAAAACTTTAGAACGTAACAAAGTAAAACAGTCGTATTTGCATAGCAGTACAGTTTAATCTAATTTAATTTTGCACTGTACACAACAGATAATTTGTGTGCTTTTTTAAAATTTCTGAATGTGAGGAGTCAGGAGACGTGTAGTCTAGTTATGACAGCGCATATCAAACGTTAAGCAACGTTCACTCTGGTTGGTAGCTAGATAGGTGATCGACTTTAGGATAGAGTAAATAGAATAGAATACAATATATTTTTATTCAAATAAACTTTTAAAAGTGCTTTTGAACCGTCAAATAATTTATCACTGGTTCGTAATGCCGTTCCTACCGACAAGAACCAGCAAGAAACTCGGCGGTTGTTCAGGTGTCAAAACTTGACATTTTTGTTTTTTTCGTGCCTCAACTCAAAGCGTAGATCAAGCTGTCGTGTCGGTCTTGGTTAAATTATCACTAACATCAACTAATAACCGTTCAACTTATGAGTTGAAATCTCATTCTCTTGCTAGTCGTATGCGAAAAGTTCTAGGAACCCACCGTATTTATTATCTACAAGGCAGAGAGGGAATATTTTTGTGTGATCTAGGCGCTAGAAATTAAGTGACATGGCACTGCGCAACGCCTTCCCTGTATTAAAACAGTAGCCATTTTTTATTTATTTATTATCATAATTAAAATTCTATGGTAGTATTGATACAGCCAGCGTTTGGAGAGTAGTTTATCAATTTACAAATGTATCAAACACGACATCCCGTTATGAAAGACAGCAGCCATGATACATTTCTGTTACCATAATTAAAATTCTGTGGTAGCAACAGTATTGTATATTAATATAGCCAGCTTCTGGCGAATAGTTCATTAATTTACAAGTGTATTAGACAGGTCGGTCCGGTGTATAAGAAAGCAGCCAGGTACCATTTCTATTACCATAATTAGTATTCTATGGTAGCGAGTGTATTGTATATTAATACAGCCAGCGTCTGGAGGGTAGGTTATTAGTTTACAAGTGTATCAAACGCCCCCCTTGTTTATTATTGACTCAGTACTCGGGAACGATATTACTTTCCAACTCTTTCGGAAGTTTGCCCTCTTTGTTGACATCTGCCGTTCGATTATTGGAAATTCTGGAATGATGCCGTTTCATAAACTTCTGTAACAATATTAATTTGGCGCCGCAGTTGGTTCTGATGATTATTGTTATCGAATTTTATCTAAACTGAACGGTTTAGTCGGATTCTTGGGAATATTAAATTAGCATCGATGTGGAAATCCATACTATAATATTATAATGCGAAAATGAATGTCTGCTAGTTTTTGACGGCTAATCCGTTCAGACAATTTTGGTGAAATTTAGTACACCCTAGGGGTATATAGCACCACCACCACCACCACCACCACCACTGGGTTTTAAAAACTTAAATCTACGTGGATGAAGCGCGGGAATCATATATTTGGTACAAAGGTAACTTCTTAAGTTATGGGGAGGCAAACCTTTTTGGCAGCAGTGGTTTTACATACCTTCCTATCTTTACTTTCTGCCTTGGCATGGTTCCAGGAAAAGTGTCATATATGGGAACTCATATTATCAGTCTCGATTGACCGTTTCCAAGTATATCCTAATCTATCTGCCTTTTCACCATGAATTTACTTAAAAAACAAAATAGATCTGCCTTCTTTTCTACTATTTCGGTCACGCTTTTGACATCATCCTTTATACTAATTAACTAAAGTGCCTTTTTCCACTCTTTTACACAGATCATCGTAAGATATCCAGTGAATAAACTAATGTTGTTTATATCGTACATTTTGCCCATAGCCATAATTCCGTGCT
The DNA here is from genome assembly GCF_905333055.1 of Maniola jurtina. NCBI lineage: Eukaryota > Metazoa > Arthropoda > Insecta > Lepidoptera > Nymphalidae > Maniola > Maniola jurtina. The sequence continues at coordinate 4,269,392 of NC_060040.1, read as the reverse complement.
ATGATATGCCGTCACAATTCACTTTACGACGACATCTAGGTCTACTAATCTTAGATATTGGCTTGTTAGTGATGTTTAAACGTTGTTTATAGTAATGCCAGTAAGTTATAGCACTCGTAATAGATATTTAAATAAAATAATCCAACATTCAAACTTGTACGAGTAGGTACCTATAATGGTTAATTTCATGCCTGTAAATATCGTAGCAACAACGTACAGGGGTGCTTTATGGTTATTGCATTTGTAATACTCGTTCTAACAGATTTGTGATGAGTAAGAATCTGATACCTTTGCCATGTCGTTGAACTTACTGTTTATGATATTTTAGGTATCAATGACAGCAAGTAATAAACTGAATACTCTAGTGTACCTACGTACATAGGTATAAATTCAATAAAAAATGCTCGCGACCTCGTCCACGTCAACTGAGGTTTTTTTAAATCCCGTGGAAACGCTTGAATTGAACAGATAAAAAGTAGCAACGCAAGCTATCTTTGTACCTTTCGTGGGGCGTGGAAAAAGTTACAGACAGACATACAGATGCTAGATCTTTAAATTAGAGATTTTCTGACTCTTAAACAACAAATTTTCTTTTCAAACCCCAACCTTTCAGTAGCCATAACCAATTTTTATATTTTTTTCATTGAAATATTTTTTTTTCAATATTAGTAGTTAAAAAGACTTTAAATAAAATCCACGTACGACAAAATTGTTTTCATTTTAAATTTCATATTCAGTTCCCCCTAAACTACTTACATTGTCGGAGGAATGGCAAATATTGAATCTATTGTACCTGCTATGTTAGTATGCCAAATACGGTAGCAATTTTTCAAATATGGATTCAAAGTGGAAATATTTCGCAGAACTTCCAGTTTTAGATATCATTTTCTTGAAACGGAATAAAATCCCATCTAAATTCCATCAGTGGAATAATAAGATACTCTATACCATTACCATAATGATAAGGCCCCAGAATACAAACAAAATAATCGTCAAAATGTTTATGATTGAGAAGCATGGTAAATTGTTTCGCCTTTAATTTTTTTCTACTATCCGCACTTGATCAGTGTGGTAGACTATAACCATAGAGTAAGGATAGTGCTCAGTAGTGGGCCAGCAATGAGTTGAGATCATTATAATGGTGAGGATGATTGTTTATAGAAAAGATAAGTATATCGACTTAAGATGATATAACTCTAAATTCAAAAAACCCCCGACACAAAAACCTATAAGAAAACTAGAAAAGAGCTGATAACTTTCAAACGTCTGAACCGATTTTCTTGGATTATAGCTAAGAACACTCTAGATCAAGCCACCTTTCAAACAATAAAAAAACTAAATTAAGATCGGTTCATTCGTTTAGGAGCTACGATGCCACAGACAGATACACAGATACACACGTCAAAGTTATAACACCCCTCTTTTTGGGTCGGGGGTTAAAAATTAGGGCAATTGATTGTAGCTTGTCTAGAACACTTATATTGTTTCATTTAACTTTATATTGATTAGTGAGAATTTATGCAAACTTAATTTAATCCTGATCACTTATGCAAATCCGTAACCGCAAACTTGTGCAAATTTGCACTTTATCAGAGCAAAGTTGGGGCGTTTGGCGCCATCATTATTAACTCATAGCGAATCAATGGTGCGACAAATGCGAGCTTAAATATTAATTCGCGAAACTTCAAAGTACGGGCTTGCGGTGAATCTCCAATTAATGACCGACTTAGAATTACCAACTTCCAATGAACCAATAAATTGTCGTTTGCCGACTTCTTGATATAAGGCCCGTTTATACCGGCAGACTTCTTCATGAAGAAAAAGATTTAGTTTTTTAACGTTAACTGCATCGTCTTCATCCGGCAAAAGCATAAAAACATAGTGTACCCATATATTTTCTAAGGCATACAATAATAAAATTTTAACTATTTTGTAATGAGCTATCTTCACTGGTCTGCCCGCGGTCTTTCTCTTTTAACCCCCGACCCAAGAAGAGGGGTGTTATAAGTTTGACATGTATATCTGTGTATCTGTCTGTGGCATCGTAGCTCCTAAACTAATGAACCGATTTTAATTTAGTTTTTTTTTTTGTTTGAAAGGTGGCTTGATCGAGAGTGGTCTTAGCTATAATCCAAGATAATCGGTTCAGCCGTTTGAAAGTTATCAGCTCTTTTCTATTTACTGTAACCTTCACTTGTCGGGGGTGTTATAAATTTTTAAATTACACTTGTAATTTAGTTTTATTTGTTTGAAAGGTGGCTTGATCAAGAGTGTTACTAGTTAGCTATAATCCAAGATAATCAGTTCAACCGTTTGAAAATTATCAGCTCTTTTCTAGTTACTATAACCTTCACTTGTCGGGGGTGTTATAAATTTTTAATTTACATTTTTAAATTTATATTTTATTTATATTTGAATTTTTAATTTACACTTGTTCTAAAATCTCGTTACAACTCTTTCTTTTTTTTCTTGATTCATTATGATAAAAATCTCTAAAGCATATTTATTCAGACTTACCGATATACGATTAGTTCAGCGGGTTGTGAAGCTGAAGTGGCAATGGGCTAGGTACATACTTCGAAACACCGATAGGCGTTGCGGTCCCAAAGTGCTAGAATTACAACCTCGCTTCGGAAAATGCAAAGTTGGAAGACCTCTACCAGGTGGGCAGACGATATCAAACGAGACGTAGGGGGCCGCTGCATGGATCAAGACCATGGCGTGTGGAAATCCTTTCAACAAGTGTAAATTAAAAATTTATAACACCCCCGACAAGTGAAGGTTACAGTAACTAGAAAAGAGCTGATAACCTTCATACGGCTGAACCGATTTTCTTGGACTATTCCGCGCCTACGATCCAAAGTATCTGAGTTTTCCAAAACATCATTTTCAAATAAATAATTATGTATCTAGGCAACGTCCATCTGGACAGCTTGACATTTGTCAATTGACATAATATTATGAACCTAACGGTTATCTAACCTTCTTTTCTACAAGAAAACTAGAAAATAACTCTTAAACGGCTGAACCGATTTTCTTGGATTATAACTAAGAACACTCGCGATCAAGCCACCTTTCAAAAAAAAAAGTAAATTAAAATCGGTTCATTCGTTTAGGCGCTACGATGCCACAGACAGATACACAGATACACAGACACACAGATACACACGTCAAACTTATAACACCCCTCATTTTTTGGGTCGGGGGTTAAAAAACCTATATCTAGCAGGTTACGTCTGCCAGTTGACGGTGATGATGATGAAACTGATTGCAGACCACAATGATTAATTATTATTTAATTAAATAATTAATTAAATAAATAAATAAATGATCAAACATGTAACTTAAATGTGTGATAGAAACGGAAGGTATTGGTAAACGAGACATTAAGATAATATCAAACACGAATCGTTAATTTTCCCTTGCAGTATAAACCGTTTTCAGTGAAATATTATATACAAAGCGCATATCTCCAGCTGGGAACATTAATAATAATATAATCGGTCTTATTATTGGGGATGGGCATAACTGATAATTATTCTAAATCATTTTCATTTGATGAAATTATTATTTTGCTGCAATTTCAGAGGCGATCTTTCACGGCAGTGATTTTTTAATTTTTGCATTACAATTTTTTGCAACATTAATTCAACTAGGAATAATGATAATCAAGATCAGTAAGCGCTGATATTTTACAGGTTGTTTTTACAGAAAGTGAGTTTGTGCAGTTTTCGCAGTTTCAAGTAAGTGCGAAAATTCGGTTTTTGTGAAACGTAGCAAACGATTGTTTTCTGCATTAATTGAACTAGATGTTTTCTCCTTTCTAACAATCAGGGATGCAAATGTCCTCGCTCACGCGCTCTTTAGCTCGGGTGGTTAGTTATGAAAAGGCTTTTCACGTATTTTTCACATGCTATTTGTGAAATAGTCCACCTCTATTTATCACACAAATCACACGTAACCGCAGCAGGTGCTGCCGAGCCAAAACATGGATCTAATTACGGTGTATACGTACTGTTAACGCGTTTGATTAGTTTTAGCTACTGTTAGACTATTATTACGTGTAAATGGTTTACAATTCAATATACAACTCTAATGTGAAATGCAATTGTGTAAACACACATGCAATATTTCAAATAAGCTTAGCTGAATTTATACACTTTTATCACTATTATAGTCTATTTCAATCGCCAGCATTCGTTCTTTAGTTCTCCAACAAAGTTCTTCATCAACTTTTTTATTGAAATTTGAAGAGAAGAGAGGTACAGGTTTATTTAATACGGTACGGTACGGTACGGTTTGTTGGTACAAAACTAGCTTATACCTACAGCTTCGTTCGTGTAAAAAAAGAAGTTTTTTATAATCCCATGGGAAATCTTTTTTTTTTTCAGCTAATAAAAAATATCCTATGTCCGTCGTCAGACTGCAGGTCATCTCTGTTTCAAATATTGACAAGATTCGTTTAGCAATTGAGTCATGAAAAGTTAAAAACAGATACAAACAGGCACAGTTTTGCATTTTTAATATTTAACTAGATTATTATGATCAAAATTACAGCCTCAATAAATATAATTTGATTTTTACCTCTGACCTTGTGGTTTTGCTGATATATTTTTCACTGCAAATGAAAAAAAAAACTGAAAAAAACACTTGTTTTTATAATAGCAAATGCTATCATAAATGTTTTTAAAATAATTTTAATTTTTTTAAACTCCTTCACCTTGTTCATTAAAAGTGGAATCAAATTACCTAGGAATTCTATCACCAGCTGAAGATTAACATGATCTTGGAGGCATTAGTGATATTATATGCATAGCTCGATACCTACCAAATCTGTAATAATAATTATAATACGAAAAAAATTTGTACTTGATTGTATATTTGCTCGCTGATTTTTCAAAGGCTTAGATATAATATATTATTATAATAGTAGTGAGACCTAATTCTCGAATCGTAATATATAAATGCAAACTCAATTCTGATTAGTTCTAAAGTCGTATAGATAAACGAATCACTCGATGACACGTATTAATATTTGATCCTGTGAAACCTTCCCAGGGTCTAAAGTTACTTTGTTCAGATAGTTCTTCGATAGTTTTAGTTATTTGCAACTCAATTGTATCATACGATGGAGTACTCAATTGTAACAGAACATATCAGTAGGTATATCATTTCTCAATCACTCTTCATCTCAATTAGGAAAAATAATTATGTATATTACATGTTTTAATAATACTTTTTTCAAAAATCAAAGGTGTTCTCGAATGTCGTCGCGTCATTCTCTCATTGCTATAATATTTTATCGATATTAGTTTTACTTAGAAATATTTTACCATAGACGCTTCGGGATACGCTACTGCTCTATTTATTTACGAATTTATTGTGATAGGGAATGTAATAATACAGATTTTCACAAATGTTAAAAATACTTAAATATAAAAATTATAAAACAAAAATGTCATCCAAATCACTGTAACGAGGCAGGGTGCCCAGAACGCTGGCTGCGTTACCTCGTTGAATTTATTTTAAAAGGACTTAAAATGTTGCCTATAGGTATCCTTTTTAAAGATAAATTCAGTAGATAATTAATAATGTACCGTTTTCACCCAGCAAATGTTTCGATAATAATAATAATTATTTATCTTTTGCCTTAAAATCGAACGCGTTCGAAATTCAAACGCGGAAGCACGCGCCATTCCCTCATTGCTATTATCGATATAATTTACTCAGAAATATTTTAGCATACGACAGGACAAAATTAATGGTATCGATTAACCGCAGATCGCGTGCGGGTGATTCTAGTGACACTGTCTGGAAGTCGTTGTCAATTTTAATTGGGCCAGCTCCGCTCTTGTACCGATGCTGGGGACGATTGTCTTGTTTATGTGGGGTCACGAACTTTCGTAAGAAAGTTTTGGATTGTTTCAAACTTTTATTTTTATTTTTGGGTGATTGCGATATTGATTTTTGGACAGTATTTAACGAGGAATACGCAGAATAAAACATAGGCTATTTTAATCCATACTAATATTATAAATGCGAAAGTGTGCCTGTCTGTCTGTCTGCTACCTTTTCACGGCCCAACAGTTTAACCGATTCTGACGAAATTTGGTATAGGGTTAGCTTATATCCCGGGGACGGACATAGGCTACTTTTTATTCCGGAAAATCAAAGAGTTCCCACGGGACTCTCAAAACCCATCCGCTTAATCGATTTGTATGTTTGGTACCGAGGTAGCTTATGTCCCTGTAATTGACATAGGCAACTAGTATTGTATAAATGCTGCAATTACTTATTGCAGCACTTATACAATACTTAGAATTTGCTGGTAGCGATGTCGTTAGTACGAGTAGGTAGATCTGTGATTAATTTTTTCATGTACCTCTAGGAGAAATAAATTTATGTTTATTTGATTTATTCGAATCAAAACTGAATAGGCATTTTATAGACAAGACCGGTGGCTCCACATTCGCATCACTTGCCAGCAGATTTCATCCAATTAATTTATAGAAAACTAGCCGATGCCCGCAACTTCGCCCGCGTGGATTTAGGTTTTCCGAAATCCCGTGGGAACTCTTTGATTTTCCGGGATAAAGAGTAGCCTATGTTCTAATCCAGGATATTATCTATCTCCATTCCAAATTTCAGCCAAATCTGTCTAGTAGTTTTTGCGTGAAGGAGTAACAAACATACACACACACACACACATACAAACTTTCGCCTTTATAATATTAGTGTGATTAATAACAATTTTCATTTCAATCTATCTCTAATCTATCGATAAGTTACCCAGCGACGTTGTTATTCTGTCAAGTCTTTCTTGTTATTGTTATTATAATTTCGGTAATTAATTGACAAATTACTGTACTTATTTAATTCAAAAAAAAAAAAACAATTTAGGTACCTATTCGTCTATTCTAATTGCTGTAATCATCAGTTTTCTAACAAATACCATAAATATTAGCGTTTTTAAATTTGAATTTCAAGGGTCAGATAAGTTGACACGATGTTGGTGCGTAATTAAAACCGACGCCTCGTCGTGAGCCGCAGTGTCTTATCGGCTCTCGATTTAATTTGAGCCGGGCATGAGACACGCGAGGCGATCACGCGACAGAACGCACAACACTACGTTCCAATTTTAAATTTATATTTCCTTTTAATACTATCAACGCATCGCTTACAAGTAGCCAGTGACTCTTTAAAGGTATTAAATGAAATTTAATCTTGTGTAAAAATATATTTCGTCTTAAGTTAGGTAAGTATTATTTTTGTGGAATTTCTAAGCTAAGAGTGGATTCATCTTACACTATGCCCGTGTTGGTTCCAAGACGCATGAATGGTAGTGTGATAAGACTATCAAATTCCTAATTCATGTTCCAATCTATACATATAATAAAATTGTAGAAAAGTGGTGTCTGTACAATGGAAATATATAAAAAAAAAGTAGCAGGGGTTGTTATTATATCGATGCCGAACCCGAAATTGTAATTTTTGCTTTTTGTCTGTTTGTCTGTTTGTCTGTGTGTTTGTGCACGCTAATATCAGAAGCGGCTTATTCGATTTAGATACGGTTTTCACTAATATATTGTAGTAAGCTTCACTTAGCATTTAGTGTTTATTTCATGTCAATCGGTTCATAAATAAAAAAGTTATGTCAATTTAAAGAATCACGGCGCCTCGCGCCTGAGCGTCCGTGGCTATATAAAGCGCGAAAAGTCACTATTCCACGCGAACGAAGTCGCGGGCACAGCTAGTTTTAAAATATTTCCTTTTATCACCTAATCAAATCAATCTCTCAATCACGTCTTCAACTATATCCATTATCTATGCAATAAAAATCTGGTAAAATCTATTGCTCCGCTGCAGCGGAGTTGAAGGCCAAACGAAGGAACCAACAAACAACCACATTTTTGCATGTATAATAATAAAAATAATAAATGGGCGGGTATGTGTACCTAGTGATAATAACTCAATTCAACCAACACCCAGCAACATGTTGCATCAGCGCGTTGCGTTTCTGGCTTTAAATAAACAGGGAAAGTCAGGACGATGCATCACTTTAAATCTGTTTTTTTTTTTTTTTGGAAACTTTCACAATATTTCAAACTTGATACTATTACAACACTATATAAAGCAAATAGACCGCCTGATTTTGGACAAAAGGTGTAGTAAGGAAATGTGATTTCACGTCACACTTTTTACAAACAAACTACGCCGCGTGTCGGATTGTAAATAATTAGCTCATTCAGCCGTGCCTCCTGCGACGTTCAGCTTTTGTTCGTTAAGATGTAGGCTATTAGGAAAAAGCCGGTCAAGTGCGAGCCAGACTTGCATACGAAGGGTTCCGTACCATCGTATAAGATATACCTACTTTTATGTAGAACACTGCGATTCAGTCATTCATATTTTTTTTTGTGATGTAACCACTAATTCACGGTTTTCGGATTTTTTCCTTTACTTGTGCTATAAGATTTACCTACCTGCCAAATTTCACGATTCTAGGTCAACGGGAAGTACTCTATAGGTTTTCTTGACATACCGGATAGACGGACAGACGAGCAGATGGCCACACAGACATACAAACAACGAAGTAATCCTATAAGGGTTCCGTTTTTCCTTTTGAGGTACGAAACCCTAAAAAGGACGGACCCAGGACGGACGGATAGCGGATGGTCAGCAACGGAGTCCAGTTGGCACCCTTCACGCACGGAACCCTAAAAATAACATCTTTATTATATTTTAGTAGGTATCAATTGCTGGTAAAAAATAGCAAAAACCTATTATAGTTCAAAATTGCATTATAAATTTTTACGCCACCCAGAGTCTGTTAGAATACAATGACTAGGTATTAAGTTATATTTATCACACTAATATTATAAAGGCGAAAGTTTGTGTGTGTGTGTGTGTGTGTGTTTGTGTGTATGTTTGTTACTCCTTCACGCAAAAACTACTGGACGGATTTGGCTGAAATTTAGAATGGAGATAGACAATATCCTGGATTAGCACATAGGCTACTTTTTATCCCGGAAAATTAAAGAGTTCCCACGGGATTTCGAAAAACCTAAATCCACGCGGGCGAAGTCGCGGGCATCGGCTAGTATACTCTGTACGTTAAAAATGTTCGCCGTGATTCTTTAAATTGACATAACTTTTTTATTTATGAACCGATTGACATGAAATAAACACTAAATGTTAAGTGAAGCTTACTACAATATATTAGTGAAAACCGTATCTAAATCGAATAAGCCGTTTCTGATATTAGCGTGCACAAACACTCAGACAAACAGACAAACAGACAAAAAAATTAATTACAATTTCGGGTTCGGCATCGATATAATAACAACCCCTGCTACTTTTTTTTTATATATTTCCACTGTACAGACACCACTTTTCTACAATTTTATTACATGTATAGATTCCCATGGGAACTCTTTGATTTCAGTCAGTCAGTAGGTATAGTATGTCAGTATTTCAGTGGACACACAAAAATCTTCACACTTGATCCTCAAAGCTAAGGAACTGACGCGAGAAGAATTTCGAGTGCCAAATCCATTACATACCTACAATAAGCTATCTCTACTAGGTAGGTACCTACCTAAGCAGTACCCCCTTCCAAGGACAGTTAACTGTGGGAGATAACAAAAGCTATTTATCTTTGCATTATAGAAAGATGAAACAGTGTAGTCTATAAGTAAATAAATTTTGGCACTTTAGTAAGGGTAAACTATAGATGGCTACGTAGGATATTGTAAACGGCCATTAGTGAGGCTAGTAGCTATCAACGATAAAGAAAATAAATTCTCATCATTGACTTTGAATTCCATGCCAAAGCCGTACTATGATAATAAACCAATCTCATTTAGACAATGCCGTTGCGTAAGAGATTCTTAGAAGAGGCTTGAAGAGAGATTCTAAAGGCTGCAGGATGAAATTGATGACCCAATTTGCTCTTCCTTAATCGAGCGTCGAATGAGCCTCCAGGATAAAATTAGATTGCCTCTTGCTATATTTAAACTAAGGTACATACCTACGTATACACCTATTACTGCTACATTTAAGTTAGGCACTTTTGTCTGGTGGGCTTCGGTCGTGGCTAGTTACCACCCTACCGGCAAAGACACGCCGCTGAGTGATCTAGCGTTCCGATACAATACCATGTAGATACCGATTAAGGGTTTAATGAAACCCCGATGAAAGTTTTTTGTAAAATTCACCGTAAAAGTCAGAAGAAATTAGGCTGAAAAATAGTATGTATGAAAATCTCAATACACTTTTCATTTTCTTCATTTGTAAATTTCATCCATGCGAAGCCGGGGCGTAGTGTACTAGCGATTTTACGAGGTAGGTCTTCAATTTTGAGCCCTTGAATAGAATTTTTTTATGAAAATAATTGTAGCTTTTGTCAACCCCAAACATTTTTATTGAAGCGTACCTACCTCAAAAGTGAATTATGAAAATCTTCTCGATGTCTAGTCTGTCTGCCTGTCACAGACTTTTTTTATTTAACTCCAAGCTATAATATTACAGAAGCTTGTTATTTCTATCATAAAAATTCTAATTGTATGACTCAACAAAACATTATACACATTGATATAGTCCAAAAAACTAGAAACGTCTTCATCATAAAAGCGAGCTTTCAAATCGATTTACGATAGTTTAATGGGTCTCGTAATATTGCCTTGCATTTACACGATAATTAAAGAAACAGATAGATATGGTATGGGGAACTAATAAATTCATACGACTGTAAACACAGTCACACAAAAAATTTCATTAAGGTACGTTTTGAAAACTAATCCGTCTAGACTATTGAATGGAGGAAGTCGCGCCTATGTAGTAGGTACTACTAGATAGGCGCGACTTCCTCCCCGCCATTAAGTTAGTTAAAAATCCCGTGGGAACTCGTTTCCTAGATAAAAGTATTCTGTTTGTCTACGGGTTACAAGCTATTGCTATACCAAACTTCACTAACTAACACGTCATTCAACTTTGCTAACACGTCATTACTATGAAAAGTTTTATGGTTACCTTTCATGTCATCTAAAACCAGGTTAGCCTCACTTGGTAAGTGATCTAAGAAACATACTTATCACGACGCACCCCTTAGACGGCACCTGCGTCTCTTCTGAAAGAGAACAATATAAGATAATCTACGCGATAAAAAGAGAAGCGTATATTCAATTTTATACCGCAGCGCTGCGTCAGCTGAACTGCACTTTATTACGTCGTCACATGAGTTCCTAATTATTTAAACTTTTAAAAGGAATTACTATTAAGGATTGTACGCTAAAACATAAATTACAATAAGGGAGGTTAGGATCAAAAAGCGCCATTTATATTTTTCTGAACAAAATTGAGAAAAACTTTTTACATATCACTTTTGACCAAAATGAACGTTGAAGATTCTATTTCCTCTTGGGAAACGACACTTTTTGAACCAAATCTATTCAGAAATGGATAAAATACAACATTTTTAGTCCAATGAGAAAAAATGCAATAAAATCCAATTGTGATTTTTTGATCCTGACCTCTTAGTTTAACAAAGTTGTCATCACAGTAGTTCGCGTTGGAACTACACCTTTACAAATCTTCGATGCGTCTTAATAGCGATTGGATTCCTCTCTAATTGGCACTCTATCAGTCAACCGTAAAAGCCAACGTCGTTATAAATAAAATATCAAAAGCGGAAAATTCAATATGGACAACGATTGATGAACTATCGACTATCGACAAGCCACTCTGTTGTGGCCTACGAACGTTGTATTCCTGAATTGATTTTTATTTGAATTTCTTCTTTTCTGTAGCTTTTTACACGACTGTCCAAAAAACGCGTAATGTTTTCAGAGTTCATGTATGTATGTGTGTGAGTTTCTTCACAGTACCGTAGCTTCT